>NC_057810.1:478568518-479246748 GCF_018294505.1 Triticum aestivum | reverse complement strand
TGAGCGGGGGGGGGGGGAATGGTGTGCGGCTGATGATGGGGAAGAGAGGAGGAAGAAGAAGAGAGGAGGAAGAAGAGTGAAAGAAGGGGAAGAAAGTGCATTAAATCTCAATTCTACTAGTACTACTACCAGGATATACCGTCCTTCGGAGTGTAAATAGTTACACCGATGACATGTGGGTCTACCTCATGAGGGACCATATGTCAGTTATTGGAGGAGAGAGGTGTGTAGGCGTATTTGCGGAAGCGTGCTCTACCGGCAAACATGATGGCAGTATTGGATAAGGCTGATTTAGTAACACCAACACGCTGGTTCAGCTTATTAGTTATGTGTCCAATCTGCTGCAGCGTGTATTGTCACTTCACTGTGAAGACTAGTTGAATAGTTCTCTCTGACCGAGATGGGAAATAATGGATCGCGAAGACTTCCTTTCTATAGTATCCCTATGCCTCTACGCTCACTTCACTCATTTTGCTCCGTACCTAGTCACTTATTGAAATCTATAGAAAGACAAATACTCCGTATTTGGGAACAGAGGGACGCTTTTACTCCGTATTTGGGAACAGAGGGAGTATCACCATATGGAGGGAACAGACAAAGATTGAAATATGGACATGTCAATGGGAGGGCGTAAGCCCCATGCATGCATGCATGCAACATGCAACACTCACACGTACACATGGACGCACACAACACTCACGCACCCATGCAGCACATAGCTCATGACGCAACACACACGCTCACGCTCAAGTGCTCAACCTACTCCCTACGTCCGTGAAAGACTGTACATTTACAGATTTACACATTGACCAGGGCATAATTAACGCCCAAAAATAGCAGACTTATGTGTGCATGCGACCATTGAGACAAGGAGATTAAATGAAGGCCGTTACATGCTGTAATTAAGGATAGACATGTAGCCTGTACCTAGAGCACAAGTTGGTGCATTAGTCAGTCAATATCGATTTAGATTAAAGGCTAAATGCATTGGAAGTGTAGATGTACATCATGTACTACACTCTTTGTTTTTAGCCGATGTACACTCTTTGTTGGAAGACCGAGGGAGTACACGTGCATGCACTCACATACATAGTCAAGGTGGTTCGCGCGCAAGGGTTGGACTCCTATCGCGCCTGCGTAAAGTTTTGTTTAACTGATTTCTTTGCTCTGCCAACTGACAGGTGGGACCCAGAAACTAGGTGACAATTTAACCAGTCAACAAAGTGCCACGTCGACTATGTGGCCAGTCAGTAGGGTGCAATACGATGCTCTACGATGAGCTAGTTATCGTATAATCACCGCAAAACTATATATAGTGACCGTAAAGAGCGTATTGTTACATACTTTGACCGCCAGTGTATTTTTCTCGTTTCAAATTAATCCATATTAACCGGAAAGGATGCAGTATGGACTAGTACTAGTATTGCTTTGATGTGTCCCGTCAACTCACGGAACAAGGAGAAGCTTGCTTACTATGCCTCTCCCTTGCCCACGCGCGCAGTGGTTCGCAGGACGAGGAGAGGGTTTTGACTACAGCGCCCTCTCCCTCTTCCTCTCCCTCGCCCTCTCCCTCGCGGTGGACGTGCAATAGTTCAATTGGTGTCAGATTGCCAGAAGCATACTGTAGTATCATCATTGTTGGACTTTCCGAAGAGGCGAAGAGCCAAGTGCAAGGTTCACACAAGTACAAACTATTAAACCTCCCGAAGAGGCAAAGAGCCAAGCACAAGGTTTTATAGGAGTTGTTGTCCTAGTAGGAGTGTACTACAACTATAGCAAACGATGCTACTGTATGATGCCACCATGTCACGTATATCCAAAGCTGTGCCACCTTTTTTTCTCAAAGAGCGTGTTGGAACCCGTGCAACAACCACACAAGTTGCACGTACACATAACACATTTACTAGTAATAAATTCTAAAGGACAAATGCCAGTATGCCACACAAGTTCATCTCCAATTCATGTGATAAATTTGTGCACGACTAGTCTACATATATTCATAGCGCTACCGTTCACAATTTATCGTACTCCACTTACATGTTATAGATGGGCTACATGTCCTCCTCCAGGTTCCAGTCCTAGGTGTTCTTCATGGATGGCATGATCCATAGCGGTGGGCAACGGGAATCATTGTCTCAGCTTTCTAGTCCGATTCCACACGATGGTGACTCATCCAAGCTGAAGCGTCATAAATCAGGGATAGCGTGTCCCAGCATGTCGTTTATCTGGTGGTGCGCACTGAAGACACAACCGTGCTTCATGAATGGCAGGCCTTCTGTGTCATGCACGGAAGGTGGCATCCGCTTCACAATGGGGTAGCTGTCCCCAAAGAAAAGCGAGTACTCTCCAAGAGTGTTCCTTGGCACCCACGTAGCATCACGGGGGTCGAACTCGGTGCCGTTCATCTGGTACACGCGACATCTCAGATTTGGACACATGATGACGTACATAGTCAAGGTCCATGCATAATAATGTTGTGCTCAAATATGGCGGTCAGTAATACTGTGCAGCAAATAGTACTACTCCGGTATAGAGGAAGTAAAATAACTGGCTTATTATTTATAGCCACTCTTGGCTACATGGATGAGATAGTAAGACATGGAAAAACAAAAATGGTGACAGCTAGTGGGTTCAAGTCTTCAAGGGCCTAGCTAGCTATACGTGTCCTCCAAGGTAAAAAGTACTCCTACACAACAATTAAAGAGAAGGCGAGAGGGTTAAAAAATGGAATACCTGGGTAGATGGAGACGGTCCGATCATGGTAGATTGTGTGACCATGTTGCACATCAGTGGTACCATGGGTAACGACTGCTAAGATAGTTGATCCCAATATGCCAAAGTCAGCTACAAGGTTCCAGGTTAGACCGAATCGCGGATGCAAATGCACATCCAAGATCGGCGATCTTATTTTGATCGGGGGATGACTGGTCCCTGCAAAATAATGGAGTACTGTTAGGGATGCAAATGATGCATGATTTGTGCATTCCGTTTGTAATCTCCCGTACCGTAGGATGGCAACCAGATGAAACAAATCCCCTGGCTTGTCACCGCGAAGATGCGGCCTAGATGGCGCACGACGTCTTCGAACGTGTAGGGGTACAAATATGCCGCCGCCAACATGCGCCAGCCTCTGCCGTTACTGCCTCTTGCATTGACGGCAATCCTTATGTCGAACACTGCAATGAGATAGTAATTATCGTAGCCGCGTCACTTTGTTGGCGGGTCCGCAATTGCCATCTTCTTCAATCTCATGTAGGCATCATCATACGTATTCAACCCCAGCCAGTCCGGAAGGCCGATCCCAATGGTGGAGAAGGGGTCTACTAGAACGGCCGCACTACTGTGGATGTTGTGCAAAATGATGGTGCTATCCGGCCGAAGGTATGCAAGCCAATCTTCGTTGGCACCAACTCAGACCTATATATAAAATGGTGGGAAGCGGAGAAATTACGGGATGGAAATGAAATAACTAAGTAGTATTACATGATCAAACTCCATTACTGACCTGCTCATCGGACAAAATCCGACTACCTCTAAACGTCGGCAACTCTAGCGGAGTCAACGTGCAACCATGACCAGGGAGTAGTGGACTGTTCAAAGGATTGTCCCATAGAAGAACCTTCTCCTCGAGGACGCATGGAAGACCAACAAGCATGGCCTTTTCCCAAGCCTGTTTAAGCACCGTCTTGAAAAATTTGGTGCAGGAAGCACCGAGTCTTGCGGCGATGAGGATGTCGGAGCGGCGTGCGATTTCTCCCAGAGGATCGTCGTCCAAGGTCTCCCAGCCCCGACGAGGAGGAGAACCACCTGGCGAATCCATGGGAGCAGTGACGAACTTCCTTCTCTTCGGGGGAAGGAGAACTGGCGAGGAGGAGATAAGAGCGTAGTAACCGCAGGGCCTCGTCCCTTCCAACTGTAGATCGTTCCTTCGCGAAGGGGTGAGGCTATTATTTACTACTAGTACTAGCATTATGGGACGTTATGGGATTGCATTATACTGTAAATAATAGCACTAGTAAGAAATTTTTGGCACTAGGTAGTAGTTTTTGGCGTGGATTAAGAAATTTTGGGTATGTTTTTGCTATTTTTTGTACACGGCAACTAGTGTCAAAAAACGTCTTACATTATGTGATGGAGGAGTACGTACTCGTACTGTAGCAGTACTAGTACTACTTTTTTCTCAACTAGTAGTGCGATGTACTATACTTCTAGTCTAGTCTAGTATAGTGCACTAGTTTTGAACTCTTGAATCTTAGGGCCAAGGAGCTACAGTTGGAAGTGGAGGGTACTACTGTTCTCTAGAACCATCGATGTACTATCAATGCAGGGAAAGTACACCTGCGTAGTGGCCTAGTGGGTACTCTCGGTGCTCTATTCAGCCGCTCCTCTCATGTAGCTGGCCTACTTAGCCGCTCCTCTCACGCACACACTAGCAGCCTGTTTATCAGCGATGGTTACTGCGGGGGCAGAACATTTGAGTTATTTGATACAGCGAGACTAGGCTTTTCACTTCCATTTGTGGAGGTGTAATGGATCTTGTCGAACTTTGTTAGTAGTTCCTTCTTTATGAATGAGATGACGCCAAGCTTTTGCCTCCGTTTTAAAAAAAACACGTCAAGAGGCATTTCTTTTATAGTAGAGCCAATAATGGAGTGAAGTCCATGCGTGCAACGCCACAAGCTACAGAGTAGATCACTTTACATACAGAGCCATATTACATAGTTCCCAATGCCCCGCCAGGCTTTTCCGGCTCCTCGGGCTTAATTGGGAGGCGCTAGTTTAAATATGCTACTAGCTGATGGGGAAGCTGCAAGTGAGGTGCGGCTAGGGCGAGCACGCGAGCCACGGGATGCTGGGAAGAAAACCCGTTCACGTGGCTAGGCTATCCAGTGCACCCAGATTATGGTGCCGCACATCCGTTTGACTTCAAAACTCAAACTACCCGTGTAAAATATTGGCTCGCAGAGAAGTTACTATTTAGAAAAAAGATCGTCGTGCGTTCGGCCGGGATCGAACCCACAAAACAAGGTGTACACTCCCGCGACCACTAGTAGTACTCGTTGGAGTCCAATGCAACCTAGAATCAACTTTTGTCGCTAGTAGTACGTACATTGTTCCTTACAAGAAACCCCTAATAATGCAAGAAACCACTAATAATGCCAAGAAACTACTACCACTTTCATACGTGACAGACTTAAGATAAGGCTACCTTATCAACCATTGTACATGCTCTTACCAACCAGCCCTACCAAGAAACGACTACTCTACAAAGTGCCGTTATAGGCACGTTTCAACCCATGGCCTTGTTTGGATACATTTGTTGTCAATCTAACCCTGCCATCCAAACACCACTTTGGTTAGAGTTAGTTCAAGGTTAGAATCTAACTCTAACCTCTGACAGGGCATGTCGCCCATTAAGTCAACGCCTTCTATTCAATCGGGCGTTATGACTTGTGGGACCTACATGTCAATCTGCACAAAAACCCCCGAGTGACCTCCTACCTCCAGCCCGTCCACCTAGTCATCCTCGGCCATGGGATGCAGCTACCCCCGCCGGCAGAAGGTGAGGTCAAAACCGTCGGCAGTGCGGAGCCCATCTTGCGGCAGCCCGGATTCCAGCTCCGTCCGGCGCTCGCAGCCGCTAGCTAGCCAAGATAGCTCCGTCCAGCTGCTTTTCTGCAAGGTTTGCTAGCTAGATTGGCACGACAGCGTGGCGGCTTGCTCGCGCATGCCACGCTAAGGCCATCCATCTGGCTCGAGTGAAGGCTAGCGCGACGGCTTGCTCGCTCGGGAGTCACACTCGGGCCAGCCTGCCAACCCGTGCGGAGGCCAGCACGGCGTCCGGCCCGTCCGGCGAAGCAGCGGCCAACTCGCTCATCACCGGCGCCACCAACGAACATGCATCAGTACTGTTTGAAGCAATGTTCAGGAAAAATAATGATTTGAGGGGGAATAACAGAATAGAAGGTCATATGTGGGTCCCTCGTGTCAATGGTCAAACAAAATGTGTTGGTTTAAGCTGCCTCGTCAGCACGGATGTGTGGGCCAGCCCTGTCATAAATGGGTTTAAACAGACCTAATCGGTAGGAGTACTAGGTAGTAGTTTTTGGCGTGGATTAAGAAATTTTGGGTATGTTTTTGCTATTTTTTGTACAACCGATACTTCCTAGGGCTGGTTGAAAGTGGTAGGTTTTGTTAAATACTCTACATATTGTAAGTAGGAGTGAAAGTTAAGCTTTGGAAGCCAATAAGCAAGGCTAGTTACATAGTGCATATATGTACATGATTGAAAGTAAATATCAACCATGAGTGACTAATATCTTGATGGAAAACTTGAAACTATGGAATATTAGGAAAAAATGCATGGTTGGAAATACTAGCAATGTTCATGTGCGTTGCAACGGATCATAATTAGAATAATACTTATTCACAAACTTGATACAAAACACTCTAATTTTGATATACATATATCACTAGAGATATATTATGTTTCAATTAGAATATATTCCTTGGGCTGTTTTGGTGAGGTCAAGGAGGGATGTGGTTGGTTTTAAGATACTAATTATGGGTTTTTCTGCAAATTGGTAGACAAGTGGGATGTTGGTGAGAAAAGGCAACAACTTACCTCACAGTCGTTAGATGTAGATCTAATGGTCAGAAACGATGGATGGCAGACACACCATCATCACGAACTTAGTCTTCTGTAGGAGTACTAGCAAGATCCATGCATTGCACGGAACATCATGATGCATTTTTTTTATAAAACACTTGTTGTGATTAACCCATGCAGGAGTAATCCCATGTGTAAAAACTAATGATATCCCGAGAAATATGAGATAAGGTGAAGAGGAGTGGGGCATGGTGGTGATTGGTGGTCGGACTGACTGGAGGCATGGGGATTGACGACGCCGGCAGCGGCCACCAGGCCAGTTTGTTCCAGAGGCTTCCTTTCTTAATTACTCAACAATGAGGTTGTTGGAGATAAGAATGAACGAGGGAAGGCCTTGTCTGCAAATGTGGAGAGGGGTGCGGGTATTTTTTAGTTTAATTTCCATCCATCAGATATAGATCAGACGGTCTATATTGCAAGATGGCACGCGTACCATCATCACCAACTCGGTTTTTTATAAGAGAAGAAATATAAGTATGGAGATACAAACGTATTATAGATACTTGTTTCCGTAAACTAGCATCTACATTCTATTCAATGCCTTAGCATGTGGGGCCTTAGCATAATGTCTTCTCGACTGTGTAAAATAAAGGTTTTCCCGTCACCGATAAGGAGGGGGTGATGGCGGCGCGCTTTTTGGCTTGCTCTAGTCCTAGTAGTCATACTAGGTGGTCTAAGCACGTGTAGATTTATTCTTTTTCACGTATCGTGTTCGCCGTACTGCCACGACTGTTGATGAATAGACGATAAGTTATTCACGGGGAAACCCTTGTAGAGCGTATTTGCGAGAGAGAGAGAGAGAGAGAGAGTTAGTGTGCATGTGTGATATGTCTAGAGACTGAGGCAATGATAACAGATTCTTTGTGTATATGTGTGTGGAGGATAGAGAGAGACATGTACATGGGGATTTGTGTTGTGTAAGGTGGAGACACATATACATAATTAGAGAGTGAGTGTGTGAGATACACATGCGGACATGGGGATAGATGAGGATCTAGATAAATGGGTGTTTCTGCATGTCTGTGTGTGTTTGTGCACGTGTTTGTGTGTGAGAGGGAGTGTGTGTATGTGTAGTAGCGGGACCACTAATGATGTAAATCTAGTATAAGGGAAGGGGGAATGGTGTGACATGTGTAGTAGCGGGATAGCATGGGTGCGGGCGGGGGGAGCAGACTATTTGGAAGAGACATCGAGTGTGTGTGGGAGAGGGGTGTGAGAGTGAGCGAGAGAGAGCTAGCGACGGAGAGAGAGAGAGAGAGAGAGAGAGAGAGAGGAAGAGAGGGGGCAAGAGGGGTGGTTTGTGTCCATGAATGGCGTATAGATAGGGAGACAATGTTGATGTTGTTCGAAATTGGCCTATGTACAGAGACGCAAGGGAAGCGAATCATCGTGTGTGTGTGATAGGGACTTCATGAGAGATCTAGAATAGATGGTGTAGAGAACAATGTGCGAGATCGAGAATGATGATACATTAGGGAGCTATGGAAAGAGTCACGACATATATGTATACATGGAAGTAGTTGGGGCGAGTCCGCATGTGGGAGAGATAGAAAGAGGAGAGTGGTGCACAAGGAGACAAAGTGTGCTTGTTTGTAGTTGGGATGGTGTGTGAGGTGAGTGCGCGAGAACCACATAACTAGGGAGATAGATGTTTGGGGGCAACATTTTGTGTGTATGGGAAAGATACACTCCACATCATGTGTGTGCTTGGGAAAGAGAGATGCCAGGAGAACTAGAGAGTGGGGGAAGAGATGTTTGCATGCCCGAGAGACAAAGTGATAGAGACCTATATTGGGGTCCGGACTTTAGAAGAGAGAGGGGTGTTAACGTGCTCGTGTGTTGGTGTTTGGGGGAGAGAACGACTTCTATATGTGTGTGGGGGAGACGAGGGGGGGGGGGTTGGCTTCAGATAAAGAGTGAGGTGTCTGTACTTGAGGGACTTTAGCGTAATTGAGATATACATGGTCAATAGTGTGTGCACTCATGGTTGATCAATTTGTTTCACAGTTTGGACTATGAGATAATGATACTTTTTAACATGCGTGATATACCTTGATGTACTAGAATTACAAACCTAAGATTGGAATTTTGGAATTCGACTCCATCATTAGCTTTTGTAATTCATTTAAACGGAGGTACATTTTTTAGCCGGGATTTCGTGATTTCAAATTCATATATCAAACCTAGAGATATACACATATGGGCATGTTCAAACTTTACAATCATCCTGTTTATTCATACACAGACACATTTTTGCTTTTGTCATCATATTTAGGATAAACACATTTGGAATTTCATTTGAATTGGGACGTATGGTGGTATTTGCTTGTAGTAGCTCAATGATCCATATTTGAATTGAATGGACAATCTAAGTTTTGAGTTGGAGACATTGATTTTCAAAACTTGCACTTTTTTTGCATGCAAAACAAACAAATTCTCGGCCATGATGTCATAGTCGGCCGTACAAGAGCAGAATAGGCGCCAAAAAGCTTTCAAACTTCCCGCTCACATCAAAATATCTCGCGCCCGAAAGTTTAGTTGTGCGATATTCCTGTTTTACCCCTGCCACATGAACGAAAAAGGGCTACTTTGCTAACTCCATTGTTTTCCCCTCTTTGCCCCCAACACATTCTTCCCTAGAGCCCCTCCCCTTCCCCTCCCCGACCCCCCAACCACGGCAAGCCGCCGAATCTAGTCCACCGCCGCAGCAGTGGACCTCACACCCCGCCGGATCTACCTTCCACACCTTGGAACCCCCAACTGCCAACTCACCACTTCACCGGGGCTGCTTCAGCGACTGGCTTGTCCACCGCTCCAGATCTCCTTGACCACCATCATGGTGCATCGCACTGGATCTACTTAACCAGCGCCCTCGTCCACCACAGTGTAGGCCCTTCATTGAGTCCCTCGTCCGCCCCTTCGCTGGCCCTTCATACAAGCCCTTGTCCGCGCAACAGATCCGCCTCACCAAAAGCACTATACAACGCGCCCGCTGAAGCCTTCGTCCACTACACTGGACCCGCTCCACGGACGCCATATTCAACTCCACCGGCCCTGCTTTACCGATGCCGCAGTCTCATCAGGTTATTTCGATTTGTACTCCTTTAGTTTTTCTCTTTATCGTGCAACTGTTCACTTACCACATATGAGCTTTCTTGTATGTCAACAGATGCCGCAACCGTAGCACCGGAGCCCCTTCAGCGACGGTGACAGCCGGCCCAAACTCAACCGCAACACGAGCACCATCGACGATCCTTAGCTATCAAGTATGACAACGATACCCATACGCCGCCGAGAATCAGGTACTATTATCCAACGGCCGGCGCCTACGTTCACTTTCCTAGCATAAGCATTGCACCTTTGATTTTCTTCAGGGCATCATTCAGTTTTTCATGAGACACGTTATTCTGCTTGCATCTGTAGGGCCATACTTCTGGCAGTGAACATGTTACATGTGCTAAATTACATACCTGATACCAGTGCACATATAGTTAATATGCTTTAGTTTTGTCCTAAGTATTACTGTACTTCCTAGATATCATTGCCTACTATTTTACTTCTTGAATGCTATATTTATGATAATGGTGTTGTTCTGATGCCACCTGTTGGTTCCATCAGACTGCTTAATGTTCTCTATGCTTAATTACACATCAGCAAACTAGCATGTGGTTCCGCTCCTTTTTGTTTGTTTTACCCTACATTTTCTGATGCTAGCTATTACACCACTGCTCCGAGCCTCTATTCATTACTTGTTTGTGTGTTCTTGATATTCCTGAGTTGCATGACTAATTTGATGCTTCTATTAATTATGGAGCTGCCAACCCCATCAAGCAAAATATTTGTTCTTTTGGGGCTGGCACCTCGAACAAGCATAAAAATAGAGGGAAGCAGATATATTGTCGTGTATACACACACCCTTCTTTCATTAGTTTAGATGAACCATTGATGATCAACTCGGACCAGTGCATGCTACTAAAATTAATCTTACCTAAATAGAGGGTGCAGAATAAACTACAACAACTAGATTTGCAACCACGGGATGCTGATGATATCTTCAAAGAACATTGCAACAACAACGAGGCTTCACAACAACATATGGTAAGCCAGTGTGTTTTAGTACATGTGAAATGTAATGCGAGTGGGCCACTTTCTTGGATTGTGCCCTCAACCTATAATCCTACCGAATTACAAATAGTTCAGTTGTCTGCTTTGTTGTATTGCTTGATTCGAGGGCTTGTTTGTTGTTACGCTATACCTGAGTTGGCCAATATGTCAGAAGTGCCTGCTGTACCATCATAAAGAAATGCATGCCTAGTTCATTTGAGTCCTTAACTTTTCCTCTCAACTTCATCACAAGACTGTCTTTGTAGTTTATATGAGGCCACACTGTTAAGTGCTTTCTCAGATTATTTCAACTGCTTAGATGCCTTGGCAACTTAAATATAGTGGTGGTACACTCCCTTTCAACTAGGGATGTCAACTGGGTCCCATTTAATCCCGATTAAAGTCCACTAGTGGTATGATAGTTCAAAAGAGTTTTTGTTTTTTGAGGAAAATGAACTAGGGAGCTAGCAAAAACTAACTAGATGGGACTGGTGGATGTCGTTTATTTGCCACTTACATCCCTAGTTTCATCTTACCATTTTAATTTCTTTTCGGCTGATGCTGCTTCGAACCATTTAAATATAGCTTGCCATGCTCGGCAATAATTCGTATGTTGTTTACCATGTAAGCTTACTGCCTGGATCATATGATAACTATCTCTTACTTATGTCCAGCGGAAACCTTTCAGGATGCCGTTCACACTAGGACACAATGTACAACCCCAGAATCTATTTGTGGAAGAGGTGCACCATCCATGTTACCAGATGATAGCAGTTCAGAGGCAACACCACCGGAGAGCAGTCTGAGCATAGATATTATAGTGCTTGAGGCTCTACTAGAGGCAGAAAGAGATGGTGTGGCTGTCATGAATGAGGTAGAGGCTGGAAATTATGGAATTAGCGGCACACATTATGCAAGCAACCCAAGAATTGGAGGAAGTAAGAATGTTGCATTTGAATACAGAGGAGGTCCTGTTGTTTCTGCTATCTGAAGCCCGGGGTAATCCCGGTTCTTCTTTAGATACCAGTTGAAATTGTCATTAGATCATTGTACTTGCATGTTGTGTCATGTCTCCGAATGGATTATGTTGCAAGACCCCCTATGTTGTCCATGTGTTGTAATGATCCGAATTTTTTAGGCGAGGTAATCCTCAGTACTTGTATGATTGACATAAGGTGAACTGTTTTTCGTGTGAGCATATTGTATTGGATGAAATAACTGTTTGACTCAGAGTGTATCCAACCTACTGAATTCCAAGATCACGACATTTCTAAATCATAATCATATATAAAGGTGGAATAAATCTTTGTTGTGGTTTTGAAGAAATAAATAACAAAATGTAGAATTATCTGTGGATATTCGTAATCGAATACAAATTGGATTTGAATTTAGTTTGCCAGGGACCAGGGCAAATGTGAATGCTAATTCTCCCATGTTTTGAACGAAGCGGCTAAACACTCACTATAATTTGTGGGTTGCCCGAAGCAAGTGTTTGCAAGATGCAAATTACTGTCTAGCCCTGACACTTGACATCCTTATCGACCGGATTTACACTGTGGTCGATAGGGGTAGACTAGTAACTTCAATCAGACGTGACACGACGGCCTATGAGCCCATTCACACATGGTGGGCGCCAAACGTGGGCGGCAAAACACATTTGATTCAAGCTCGTCCGAAAGGCATGTGTCTCTTCCTCCATTTCCCCGTTCGTACATGGTGGGCGGCAAAACAAACTCTCCTCGTCCGAAATCGATGTAGGCTAATATTTTAAATAGGGGCAGATGTGTAACTCCCCTCAGACATGACACAACCGCCCTACCTGTCAGCCCCGTTCATACACCGTGGGCGCCAACCGTGGGCGGCAAAACACCCTTTCCTTGCCCGAAATAGTTACCGGCAAATATTTGGGAGATGCGAGATTACCGTCCTATCCCCAACCGAGGCGATGTCCGAAATTTTAAACGGGGGATAAGTTCATAACTTTCCCACATTTGAGAGAAGCACGTCCCAAAGTTTGAGATCCCCCCTCCCCTCCATCTCCCCATTCATACATCGTCGGCACCACGACAACCTCCCCACTGCGGCCAGCCTCCTCCGCCCGCCACCCCATCCTCCACCTTGCCGGAGCCGCTACCCCTACCCCGTCGTTCAGTGCAAGAGATGGACGTCTCTCATCCACGGCATTGGACCAGGATCCTTTCATCGCGTCCTCTCGCTTCATCGGTGCCGTCGTCCACCTTGCCGTTGCCACTCCTACGACCGCCTCGTCCACGACAACAGGATTTATCCCCCAACCCGGCCGTTTGCCGTCTAAAGTCTTCTTCCCCGCCGCCGACAGCCATCGCACCCGCAGAACCTCAACGTAGCAGAGGCCTACATGGCGTCGCAAGAGAGGTGGTACTCATCCATATGTGCTTAAGTTATTGATCTCACCGGGAAAATAGATCGTAATTTGTTTACTGTACTTTTCTTGTCCGTACCAAATCGTAGTGGCTAGTTGAAAGCAAACATTGGTTGCGAAGTAGCTTTGTCCGGTTTGCACCTTCAGATCCGCCATGGCACGAGCACTATACTCTTAAAGCTTATGGTTTCCCCCCTTTATAATCACTACCATCATCGTAGGTGCTTCATGTCGTGCTAGCACTGCTCCTCAAGACCTCAACCCAAAGCTTACGTGTTGAAATACGAATCTGATATGATGCTCATATCACTAAAACAGAGAACGTTTAATTGGGTCACATAATGTTCCTATATTCATTTTGAAAAGCATGTGCGTCACCCACTGGTCCAGCTAGTTCCACTTTCCTGATTTTTCTCTTGATGCTTAGGGTTTTCCCCTTTTATCTACTCTACTATGATCTGCGTAGGTGCTTTCTGTCGTACTAGCATTACTCCACCCTTCAAGCTAAACAACACAACACTCAAAACTAGAAAGCTTAGTTGTTCAAATATGATTGTGATATGATACTGATATTAGTTAACAGACACATTTAATTGGTTAGCTAAAGGTCCCACTTGAGTTTCCAAATGCATGTCGCGACATATAGAGAGACAGCAGAATTGCATTTCTTTGTCACTTGTTGACTGTACTTTCTTGTCCATACCAAAGCTTAGTTGTTATTTCAAAGCAAACATCGGTTGCTAACTACCCTTTGCGTGGTTTGCAGCTTCAGATCTGCCATCCCACTGCCACGGTCAACACTGTACTCATCATGCTTATGGTTTCCCCACTTTATGATGACCACGGTCAGCCTACGTGGTTCGTGTCATAATAGCACTTCTCCACTCATCGAGCTAAACAAGCTTAGTTGTACAAATTCATATATGATATTATGTTGATATTAGTAAAACTGAGAGATGTTTAATTGGTCAGCTAAATGTTCCTACTTTAGTTTCAAAATGCATGTGAGCCACATATGGAGAGACCGGAAAGAATAGTATTTCTCTGTGTGCTCTGGTTCATCATGGGTGGCCAACCGACATTGTATTGAAAGACTTGTAATATCTTCAGTCTGCTCGCTCTTCTGCTCTTCTTTAAGATGATCCTCTTCTCTTGCGGTCGACTGGTCAGGTCGAGTTGTTCTCCCTTAGTATATTTTGAATCTGTCAGGTCAGGTCGACTTGTTCTTCTTTACTATTTGTTGAAGCTGTCATCTGTAAAGTGTCATCACTTCTGGAGCTCTCATATTTTGAGTAGTAGGCCACATTATATTAATGCACACACCAAATTACAGCATGCGTGGCATCTCTTAAAAGAATTGCAGAGATAGCACAAAGGGGTTTACAGGGAGGTAGTATTGGATTAGAATCACTTCTGCATTACAAAGATAATCTCACTTGTTTTTATGTTTTCATGCATGTCAGATATTGAACATTATCAAAATGAATATGAGAATGGGCGCATGAGAGGAATATTGCGGAACAATCCACTGGCTAACAAACTTGGCATGGTGGAGGATGGCCTATCTTATTCACCCATCAAGGTGCTTGCTCTAACTTGGCAATGTTGTATTGGTCGCACATATTTTGCATCTGACCTCTTGCATTACTTCTACTTTGTTACACCATATGCTTAATTTAAGCATCATATATGAGTATATGCCATACCTATAAATTTTCTATACCTATTCCATGTGTCGTCACACTATGTTTTTCCAGTCAAATGTTGTTCTTTCGTAATAAATGTCCAAAAGGAAGAGGGTGAATGCAGATTCTCAAGGAGTACAAACTAGGTATTTGGAAAAGGTAGTGATACATGTTAAATCAGATAGATCAGCAGCCACAGAAAACACAGGCCCAACTGTACCACACTTTACCCCTACTCCAATGGCCAAACCCCTATTAGAACTGCTGAGAGCCCAACGTCAGGTACTGCCTATGATATCAATTCAAAATTTGAACTCCTAAATTTCTGCATCTGCCTTACCTTATCTCTTGTATGAAAACTAATTTCAGATGAATCTCCTTGCTCAAAGGATCATACGATCTCACAACAATACTGGGCTCTGCATTGCTCTTGTCAGTACCTCTCTCCCTTTTGCCTTGTAACTTTGTACTTAATTAATTGCTAGTTGATTATGTATCATTAGTCTGCACCTGAGCTTCATTATCCTCTGTTTCTTCCAATATTATTTGATCTATATTTACTCTTTGCAAAATGTAGAATAATGGCAATGCTAATAAAGAATTTTCTTTGGGGAATTTGTTGAATTATCCTTCCATCAACATGGAGAAGGGCTTTGTCCAGCCCGTGTTAACATGTAATGTAAGTTCATCCTTCTCAAGCCTTCAAACTTTGTTCTAGTATAGATTTGGATAGGCATCATTTCCTCCACTGTTGTTTGCTTTGCTATTTACATCCGATTGGAGGTTTGCAACAACTACCAGTTTCAAATTGTAGTTGTAAAAGCATGTTCCTTATGCAGAACAGATCCATTTATTTGCATATATAATTGTCAAACCTGTTACGTGTCTCCTTGTTTCTCTTTCAGAGTCGTATCTCTTATGCCAGGCAGAACTTTAGGGAAGATAGTGAGCCAAACCATCTTGAGGACAGCGAGATGACCCCAAGGTCCTATCTTGATGAAGACAATGAGTTGAAGCTACTCACCAGCAGGTGTGAGACAACCTCTATGCAGTCGCTGCCTCAATCAATTTGACTTCTTTAGTCTCAACTTAAAGTGGAAAGGCTTGCTTCAACTCAGCTCTGACTTGAAGTCAAAGATGTAATGAAGATGTCAGAGGACTGCCTTGCGCACCATCATGCCATACAGCTATGAGTGATGCATCTATCGTTGACACAACTGAGGTCTAATCAGCTTGTTCGGCTATTTGGGGGGCCTGACCTAGCCAGGCCTAGTGCCTTCTGAAGTGCTCTCAGTTTTGTATATTCTTTTGTCGACGTGTTTATTTGCGCTGGTGGCGAAGTTTGATGCCTAGTGGATGTAATATGTGTAATAGCCGTGATAGCCTAGCGTAAGTTTGCTGCTTAATTATTTCCTTGTTGTCTTGTTTATTTGTTTGCTTGTAGTCAGTGCAGTTCTTTTTCCGCAGTTTGCTAGTGGCCGCAATAACCTAGTTTTTAAAACTAGGCCACAATAACCATGGGCTACATATTTACTGTAGCGACACTGGGCCTCCTACGGGCCGTAGAAACAATGGGCCTTCTACGGGCCGTATCATCAATGGGCCTTATACGGGCCGCATGATCGATTGGCCAAACATGGGCCAATAACATACCGCATTATGGTCGTAAATGGGCTAGAGTTGGAATCGTCCGTTCATGGGTCGGCCATAATGGGCCGTCGTTAATAGGACGTATTTGATGACGCTATGAAAATGGCCCAACGTATTAATGGGCCACAAATGGCCCGACTGTAACCACGGGCTGAATTTGGACCACAAGCAGAAAATGGCAGTAACGGGCCGTAAGTAACCAAATGCTGGAAATGAGCCCAAGAATAAATGGGCCCTGAGAAGGCCGAAAGATAACATGGGCTGCAAACGGCCCAATGGATTAACGACCGTTAATGGGTATAAAGTGATACATTGTTCATTACGGGCCAGTTTCACCACGGGCCGTTAATGGGCCAAGAGTTACAAAGGGCCTCATATGGGCCTAAATACGTCATGGGCCCTCCATGGGCTGGAACTTAAATTGGGCTGGAATCATATTGGACGGCCCAGATGACGCTACTGGGTCGTAACGGCCCTAGGTTAGCGGGTTGTAAATGGGCTATATGCGAACAGGCCGTTAACAGGCTTTCTTTGGGCCTGCCCGCCACCTTTTGACCAAGTCAAACGGGCCGGCCTTTTCACAGGAATGGGCCTCTATTGGGCCGTGCCATGTGTCGATGTATCATAGGCGCCTTCTGTCCAATGAGTGGATGGCATCTGTCCCAACGGTGAGCCGACACGTGTTTCCTCCAGCCAATGCTGATTTTACACGTGGAAAATCTCCATTAGTCGGGGTTGTTAGCGGGTTATCGGATCCAAAACCGGACCCGATAGCTTAACCGTGTTCCAACAATGGATGCCACGTGTCGGTCACCCTTGATGAAAGCACTTCTGTGACGCATGATTTATCGTCATGGAAGTGGACACTTCCGTGATGATAATTTTGTAATGTCATGGAACACTTCAACGACAGCACGGGTATGACTATCTTGATTTTGTCATAAAATCGTCATGGATGTACATGCATGACAAAAAACACGACCTACTATGACAAACACGTATCATCACGGAAGTGTATTTTTTTGTAGCGACGTCCCTAGCATATCGAACATGCAACAATCCACCTTCATTTCATTTGCCCGAAATCATCAAACGCCGGGAATACTTTCCCAGATGCTTCCCCCCCTCACCGGCATCACCTGTCCCTTCGTTAGATCACCCTTGGCGCCGTGTATTGCCTTGGTATATTTTGTGATGCTTTGTTTGCTCCGTATTTACTGTTTCTTTCCCCCTCTTCTTCTTTGGTAGACCCTGAGACCGGCGTTGATGCCACTGAGTACGTCTACGTCACCGACGACCCTTCTTCGTGTGCAACAGAGCTTCTAGGCAAGCAAACCCCCTTTGATCAACCAGATATGGCTCACTCTCTTCTCCCTTATTCTTGCATTAGGTTTGCTACTGTTGTTTATTCGATAGCTCCTATTCTGTTGCATAGTATGTCATTGTTGCTACAGTTGTTGATACCTTTACCTTCTATCCTAATGATTAGTATAGGATGCTAGTACTTCATCAGTGGCCCGACATTCTTGTCCGTTTGCCATGCTATACTACTGGGCCGTGATCACTTTGGAAGGCGATCATGGATATATACTATATACTACTATACTGCTACGTCACTTGTGATACTGTTCGGATGTGGGGCTGAAGGGACAGGTGGTTCCACCTAGGTAGTGGTGGGCCTGTGTTCCCGACGGCCCCCGAGTGTTACTTTGTGGTGGAGTGATAGGGTAGATTGTGACCACCTAGGAGACAGGTGGGCCTCGTCCTGGTTGGCGTCCGCGGATACTTCAAATAACATGCTTAACGAGATCTGGATATCTGATCTGAGTCTGGCTACGAGCCTATACACACTAACAAACTACGCTGGAACAGTTATGGGCACTCGACGTCGTGGTATCGGGCGAAGCCTTCTTGACATCAGCGACTGAGCGGAGCGCGCCGGGTTGGACCGCGTAACGCAACTTCCTTTGTAATGGAGGTTGCTAGGTCTGCTCACCAGCCACCCTCGCAACATGCAGGTGTGCAATGGGCGATGGGCCCAGACCCCTACGCGCTTAGGATTTAGACCAATGTGCTGACCTCTCTGTTGAGCCTAGGTAGGGCTGTGAAGTGTTGATCTTTCGAGGCCGGGCATGACCCAGGAAAGTGTGTCTGGCCAGAGGGATCGAGTGTGTTGGGTTATGTGGTGCACTCCTGCAGAGAAGTTTATCTATTCAAATAGTTGTGTCCCTCGGTAAAAGGATGACCCGTAGTTGTATTCAAACCTTATGACAACTAGAACTGGATACTTAATAAAACACACCCTTTAAAGTGCCATATACAACCCGGTGATCGCTCTCTCACAGGGTGACGAGGAGAGGACCGCCGGGTAGGATTATGCTATGGATGATACTTGGTGAACTTGCCAGCTACTCTCTTCTACATACTTCAAGATGGAGGCTACTAGAAGCGTAGTCTTCGATAGGACTAGCTACCCCCCTCTTATTCTGGCATTCTGCAGTTCAGTCCACAGATATTACCTCTTTATACAAACACCAATGCATATGTAGTGTAGATCCTTGCTTGCGAGTACTTTGGATGAGTACTCACGGTTGTGTTGCTCCCTCTTTTCCCCCTTCCATTTTCTTCTCGGATGTCGCAACCAGATGTTGGATCCCGGGAGCCACACGCCACCTTCGACGACTCCTAATACACAGAGGGTGCCTACTACTACGTGCAGCCCGCCGATGACCAGGAGTAGTTTAGGAGGATCCCAGGTCGGAGGCTTGCGCCTCTATCAATCTGTTTCCCAGTTTGTGCTAGCCATCTTATGGCACCTTGTTTAACTTATGTCTGTACTTAGATATTGTTACTTCCGCTGACTTGTTTATGTTCGAGCACTTGTATTCAAGCCCTCGAGGACCCTGGCTTGTAATATGATGCTTGTATGACTTTATTTGTGTTTAGAGTTGTGTTGTGATATCTCCTCGTGAGTCCCTGATCTTGATCGCACACGTTTGCATGTATGATTAGTGTACTGTCAAATCGGGGGTGTCACAAGTTGGTATCAGAGCCGACTGCCTGTAGGAATCCCCCGTTCCAACTCCTTGGCCAAAGTCGAGTCTAGTCATTGAAAAACTTTTACTAACATAGCTATGTGGCTTACGGGCCCACGTCGCCATTGGATGGTATTAGGATCGTTTATTCCTCGTCTATACTTAGGGACTCTGTTTTCTCTTCTATTCGGGTTAAATAATTTTCTAAAATCTACCTTTAGGTTCTCGAAAATACTTTCCCCCGGAGGGCCCCTTCAATCCAGATGATCGCCGGCTGCATCAAAAGATTTTGAAGATACTCTCCGATATTCTCTCAAGAAAACTTTGTGCCCGTTGGTTTTGCAATTCCCTACCACCAAAATATCCCTATGGATAAATACATACACCTATCGTTCTTACTTTTGTTCCCAGTTGATCTTGTTATTACAAGATCCCTGAAATTCTCTCTCTTGGTCCAAGAAAACTTTGTGCCTACTGCCTTGCAGTTCCAAGCCACCTGAATACCCCTTTGGATAATTTCTTGCACCTATCGAGTATCCGCTCGTCCCCAGTTGATTCATGTATTTCACAAAAGTCTTCGTAATACCATTCGTTCTTCTGAAAATCCTCAATAGCCTAATGCTCTTGACATTCTTGCTTGCTATCATTATGATTAATCCCATAAATCTGGTAATCTTATTGTCATCCTTTGTCATTATCATTTTGAGTCCATTGATTCAATATGTTGCTAATGCTCGCAATCCTCAATCAGATCCTAGAATTCATCCTTTCGGCTCATACGTCATTTTAAACATGAGCTGGATCTCGACCAATCAAATTGTCGTCGGTTGTACCCCTAAGCTTACTCAACTTATCCATCCTTAATCAGAGTGTTTGCTTTTGATCCCTTGATTTGGAAATCAAAATTCCTTTACATTTGAGCTTTGAATTAGTCAGTTGTTTCTATAATTTGATCCCTTGCGTTCTTTCTTCTTCTGGTTGAGTACCGTTACTCACACTAGATCCTTTGCGGTCTGCTAGATCCTTTGGTGGATTATTATCTGACAACATGCTTCATATTCAATCACTTTGGAAGTTCTTTCCCTGATACATAATGCCATTGGTAAACCATATTCTCTGATTTGGCCAACCATGCTCTGCTTTCGAGCTAGTGATATTTACTCTTGAAGCTTGTGGTATATGTTTCTAAGATACCCCGATGGGTTGAACCAATGCCTTCCTTAATCTGCGTGAACCCGAAAAGTTTTCACGGGTCATATTCCTATGGTAATTCACTAGGTAGGTTTTCACACTAAAATGATTTTTTAAGAGCAGTGAATGAATGGTCAAGCATTTGGATAAGTGGGAGTCGACCTTGAACTTTGTGTTCATGCCCATGGACTCGATGTAGATCTTATCATGGAAGCTTCTCTCAAAGTAATTATTCCCTTGGTATAAGTTCATATTATATCTGTGACCTAGTCCTTTGACATCGTGGTTCCGGCCATATTGATATTATTTGATTACTTTTCTTGGACAAGTTAAAGTACTTGTCTTCTACAAATCAATACACCTGTCCAACCTTTACTCTGCCCTACTTTCGAGTATTACCCTATGGGATTTTGATAATATCACAGAATCGTGTTTCTTAATTATGAGCCTTCATCAAGTACTAATTCCCACTAATTCCAATTTTTCCTGGGTTCTGAGCGGTTAGTCACTCGAGGACATCGATAACTGAATCGAGTCCGCACCGCGATTAAACAACTGTTAGTAATCTTCTTTACTTCTAAGTTTGTACCCGATCACGTCATTCCTAGCCTGATTGTCTATATCATTATCATGCTAAATTTTAACTGTGCCACCCAGTCCTTATTCCCGGAGCACATCTTTCGACAATGAGCTAAGCTTATGTCGATCTTCCTTGTCAAATCATTTCGCTTTGACCAACAAGCATGATTTCGAATTTGTGTTGTACCCATGGTCCCAATAACCTTGCGCTTCATCATTCCTTCGACTTGATGACATCGTCGATCGGTTACATCTTCATAATTTTTTTAGACAAATGTGTCGTGATCATCGTCAACATCCCGAGCTCTTCCAGAATATCAGTCGAATTCTTGTTGAGAAATACTGTCCTAGCCCCTCGATGAATTGTGTTATCATCGACAACATTCTTGCCTTCCCTCCATCACAAACTTGTTCATGATATGGATGCAACTTGATATCCAGCTTATGTTATGTTCTACCTTGGAGTATTACCGTCTTTTATGTCAAGAATGTAGCGAGAATTTCACCACCTAATAAGAATTCTTGATACAAGTGATACTTCTTGCCTTCTCCATTCATTTCTTGGTCCCCGTGTTGTTTCTAACCAAAATACCGACAAATGGACTATGATGTGTAAAACTCAAAACTTCTAGCTACCCTATTGCTTGAAGGTTAATGAATGATGGTTACATTCTTTGTGAATTGATTATCGAATCACCATTCTAACATTGGTCGTGTTATCTAAGCCCATATTTTGGGTGCACCTTTCAACCAATGTTTAATTGTGTATGTTTTTCCTCGCGAATACATCATTATATAATTTGATATGAAAAATGTTATCTCCTTGTTCACACAACTGTGGAAATCTATCTTTTTGGAAATCTCGATGATATGTCACTGAGTCCATCAGCCACCTCCTCATCCTCTCCTTGGTTTAATTATGAACCCTGGTTCCGGAACTCGCTTCCATAGTTCATTTCCTGAGAACCTTACCATGTCTTCTCATCAATTTGTGTTGCACCTTTCTTCTCAGGCATCCTGAGTCTGAGGTATCCTGACCCCAATCAGATCTGAAACTCGGTCACATATGATGGTTGGAACATTTTCCAAGAGTCATAACATTGGTCCTTATATGACCCGGTAAGGTGATGTCATGCCTAGCACACCTGGCCGGACAACTTGTTGTTATAATTTCCTTTTTAGCAAGGTTAACCATTCTTCCATGAGGAAATTGTAAGACTTATTCAACAAGTTGTTCCCGATGAATCCTTTGGGTGTCCAAAGTCCGACCTTTGCTTGAAGACCATGTCAATGCTATCTCGAAGCTTGTCTGTGGTACTCCGATCATCAATAAGAACATTTGAAGCGCAATGCTAAATTTTCTTTATCGGTTATCCAAACACCGTTGTATGGGTAACGTCATGAAATTCCTCTCCCCTTACCTAAATGGTTTTCTACTTTCTATCCTGTCATGGATATCATGCTCTGCTTGTGCTTGGGAAGGATATACCCCTGAAATATATGTTTAAACACATTTCCCTATCCATTGTTTTGGTTAACCTTTCTTGTAACCTGACTTAACTGAGCATTGATAATTCCCTGCTTAGGTAAGCACCTCCTTGTACCACTCTGTCAGTAAGACCCTGCTACTATTGTTGATGACATTCCGGTAACCCCCGATGGACTAGAACTTTGCCTATTGGTCTGCCTCATTTCAACGAGCAGGAAAATGGTTATATTCGTCCCTCGCCCTTGGTACCTATGTTGTTGCCAACATAACTGGCAGGCTATCCTCTGACATGTCTTGCTTACATGATCGTGCAAGGTGTCACCACTTCTCCTACTGTTAACCCACAAGGTGGGCCCAAAACCCACAGTTCCACATGATCTAAACCTGACTCTCTTGTACCCCCTGTTCCCAAGGTTGTTCCTTGCGTGTGGCCTCGTATGTAATTCACGAGTCACCTTCCGAGGGATCATTAATTCTGGTATCAGACACAATACTTATTTCGTTGCTTTGAACACCTTTCACGGCATCAAACAATTTACTGCCCACTCGAAACCTCCCATGATACCTTCTTACTTTGCTCTCAATATTTTCTTAAGTTTCAATTCGAGAGTTACGTTTTGCCACCTTCCCCGATGTTATCGACCAGATAGTCAACCTTGCAGAGGTCCGTTCTCCCGGAATACCCACCCTTTATTCTTCCGTAAGTACGATGGAGTTCCTGCAGAAAGGATGCCGACTTCATCATGATGACTTGAAGTAGAGAAATGAAGACATCAACGTAATGGATCGACTTCTTCGAGAAGAGCAACCAAGACCGAGAAGACTCATTAGAATTTCGTAACCGATTCTTCCCCTTAACTCTACCTCTTAACTCTCGGGACGAGATTTCTTGTAGTGGCGGAGATGTGTGACACCCCCATAGTTAAGCTAAAGTAAACCTCTTTTAATGATGCCAAGTCATCATGGTTAAAAATTTGCTACACCTCACTTGCTTCAAACTAAGTTCAAATTCAAATTCAAATAACAAGTGAAATTCAAAATTTCTCAAACATGAAACTAAAAATGTTCATCATGTGGCAAATAATCCCTAACTAATGTTGGTGGTGGAACCAACCTTTTACAAAGTGTTTAAATTCCCTAGACTAATTAAAAACAGTGGCTAAAATAATAATTTAATTGCTTTTGAAATTATAAAAATAATAAACTAATATATTTTGGGTACAAACTAAGTTCGGCAGTGTCCTATATTGATGATACTAATTTAGGTGCTAACTTGGTATTTCATAAAACTAAAATAAAATAAACAATAAGTGAAAACAGAAAAGAATAAATAACAGTAAAGGAAAAAAACAAAACAAACAAAAGAGAACAACAGACCCCCCCTCTCTTGGCCCAACTAGCCAACCGACCGGCCCAACCTGGGGCCTACTTACCCACCCCAACCCTAACCTAACCCCCCACTACCACCCACTCCCCCCGATCCCCCACTCTCCCTGGCGCCTCCCCTCTCCCTCGATCTAGACGCGTTGTCGTGGTTCTAAGTCTGACAGTAGAATGGGGGGTAGGTATGGAGATGCAAGATCCTAGCTATGGAGTAGTTGTATACATGAGAGATTTACGAGTTCAGGCCCTTCTCGGAGGAAGTAACAACCCTACGTCTCGGAGCCCGGAGGCGGTCAACTGGATTATATGAGTATGAATTACAGGACTGCGAACCCTTTACACTGAGGAGGGGGGTGGCTTATATAGAGTTCGTCAGACCCCTCCGGCCCTCAGTTATGCAGGGTTTAAAGTACATTAAGACAGGGGGTTACTGGTAACGCCCACATAAAGTGCTATGAAGACCATAAAATCTACTTAATGACAGACCGTTGCGTGCAGAGTGACTTTAGATCTCCTGGCCGTCGAGTGGTTAGCTTCATGGTTGAGTGGTTATCTTCATCGTCGAGTGTCCTCGAGTCCGTTGAGTGGATCATCATTGGTCGACTGACAGGTAGTTTCTTCTAGAGATGTCCTTGGGTAGGGTAGCTTAGACAGGTCCATGACCCTACCCTAGGTACATAACATCATCATTAGCCCTCGAATGGATCAAGGTTTGAGTGGGGAAGGAGTTGAGAAATCTTCCGACCCATTTTTCGTGCTATGAGTATGGCCTATCTTGGATCAATGAACTTTTAGGTGACAGCATCAACTTCTTTTTCGGTTGCCTTGATCCATTCTTTGTATCTGTCGAGTGAAGTTTTCGCCTGGAGAGCTCCGAGTGACGGAGTGGAGGAGATCTTCTGCCTGACGAGCTGTTCTGCAAGTCGCGGATTTTGCAGGATTCGAATTTTGGGAAGCGCGTGGGACGGGGCATAGCCGCAGCAATCAGACGGGATAAGGCAGTGACGCCTCGATCTCTACGCCACCTTTTTCGCCACGTATCGCGCACGCGACTGTTACGGGATTTGACAGGATCGTCCGGGCCTATGTGTCAGCCACTCGGGAGCGGCCTTATATAAAGCGCCAGACGGGGGGGTTTTCAACAGTGCGCCCTCATTCCTCCCTCTTCTCCAGAATTCTCCGCCGCGTTTTCCTCTGCCTCCGCGCCGCTGCTTTGTGCGTGTTTCGCCGGCGACGATGGTGAAGGAGAGGGCGGCAGCCCTGGAGCGGGCGAAGAAAGTGACGGCGAAGGCGAAGGGGAGGGGAACCAGTCGGAGTGGCTCTTCATCGAGGACCGGCCTGCCGCCGGGCTGGATCCAGGGCGAATGGATCCGCTCAAGAATTAGCCAAGCGGATCTCGACGACCTGGCTGACGGTGGGCTGATCCCACATGGGTTGGCGCGGCTCCCGAGGAGGGAGTCAGAGCCGCAGCCTCAAGAGGGTGAGTGCGTTCTTATGGCCATCCACGTCGACCGTGGGTTTTCTTTGCCGCCCCATCCTTTCTTCCGGGGTTTTTTGAATTTCTTTGGGGCTCAACTCCATCACTTCACGCCCAACAGCATAGTGTACCTCGCTGCCTATGTGTCTTTGTGTGAGTGCTTCTTGGGCTGCCGGCCTCACTTGGGTCTCTTTAAGCACATCTTCACCTGTCGCTCCCAGACGGTGAAGAAGGCAAATCCGAGTGACGAACGAACACATGTGATTCAGATGTGTGGGGGCCTTGGGGTCCAGTTGAGAGGGAAAAGTTCTTTTCCGACCATGGTTTTGCCCGACTCCGTCCGTGGGTGGCAGTCGACTTGGTTTTACTACAAAGACCAGCCGACGCCAACGCAGTCGACCGGGCTCCCTCCCTTTTCCATGGAACGAGTGCAGAAGCCCTCCTCTTTGAAGGTGGTCCCGGAGGAGAAGGCGCAGGTGAAGGTGCTGGTCGAGCGTGTCGTGCAGCTCATCCGCGACGGGGTGACTGGTATGGACCTCCTGGAGGTCTTCCTCCGGCGGCGCATCCAGCCGCTTCAATTTCGAGACCATCATATGTGGATGTACTCTGGGACTGAGGACACCACTCAGATCCACCCGGAGGAGATCGACGACGCCACGCTGGAGCGGTGGATGGGAAGCATTACGGCGAACAAGGACAACCCCCGAGGAGCAAGGAGGGTCATTCCACTCGACCAATCATATGAAGTTGACAAGGTCCAGTTTGACATTTCCGGCTGCGATTCTGTTTTTTCCATTGTGCCTGTCTGAAATCAACTGACTGACTTTTGTCTTGTTTGCTGTCTTCTAGGACACGACTGAAATGTACTCGATGCCCAACGGGGCGTAGGAACAAGCCGAGGAGGGAGAGGCGAGTGGAGGTGAAAGTGAGGAGGAGGAGTGGCAATCTGACGGCGAGGGATAAGAGGTTGAAGACGGCTCCAGTGAGGAGGAGGAGATGGAGGTCGATCCTCCTCGCACGGAAAGGCGATCCAAGCTCGCCCACGACCCCACGAGGGAGCACGGCAAAGTGGCTGCGCCCGTTGTGCCATCGACAAAGCACTCTCGGGCGGCCTCACCGGTGCCTACTGAAAAAGCACCGAAGCATCCGTGGGCGGAGTCATCCAAGCCGCCGAAGGCCTTGCCCAAAATGAAAATGGCCATTCCCACCATCTCCGGGTAACAGCGGGATTTGTGTTTCCTTGTTCAGCTCGAGCAAACTTCTGGTCGACTCATCGATTAACCGATTGGTTTCTGAAATCTGCAGTGCTGCTACCTCCAAGACCTCTGCCAAGGATGGTGACCAAGAAATGGAAGACGCTGTCACCTGCAACCCCGGTACGTTCTCTTTGTAATTTTCGTTTTTGGTCGATTGTATCTTTGTGTCCAATTCTGGATTTATCTTGCAGCTCCTCGTCACGTCATTGATCTCCCTGATGACGATGACGAGGTGCCCCTGAGGGCGAGGAAGAATAGACAGGCTGCGGCTGGCAAGACCACTCGGACCGCATCAGCACCTGAGGTACTGGTTCAAGAAGGTGGCGACATCGCTCGGCATTCTGTGACCTTCGCTGTGCCGCTGACGAGTGCCCGACCTTCGCCGTCAACTGCTGAACCGCCATCCCTTTTCGCCACGCACCACGTCCCAGAGGACCAGGCGGGCGCAGCTAAAGAGGCTATACACCAGGCGGGGATTATGATGGAGCAGGTGAAGGCGATTCGGGAAGCCAGTCAAGCAGCTTACGATGCAAGCTCAGCCCTTCAGAGCAATGTCCAGGTTAGTTGGTAACTGCCTGTTCTGTTAGGATATGTTATCTAAAGATTTCCTTTCCAAAAATCTTTGTGTCTGTACACCCACTGGTTGTGTCGATTGGGTTTGTAGACTGGTGGGGGCACGCTGAGTGCACCCACTGGGTGCAGTCCCCGAGACTATGGTGGACTGTTGGCAGTCGACTGTAGTCTTTGTAGTTGAAATTTCTTCACTCGGTCTGGCCGAACCATGTCTAGTGGAACATTAGAACTGTGGGGGCACGCTGAGTGCACCCACTGGGTGTAGTCCCCGAGACTATGGTGCACTGCTGGCAGTCGACTGTAGTCTGAAGAACTCTCTCTTTCCCCTTTTTTTGGGTCGACTGATCGGATCAAGTCGGTAGAACTAGTGGGGGCACGCTGAGTGCACCCACTGGGTGTAGTCCCCGAGACTACTGTTGAATCTTTTGATTCGACTGTAGTCTTAGAAACGTTACTGTTTTTCTCTTAGTTACTCGGAAGTAACCTCTCTTTAACGTCGCTCGACTGACTTTTTGCAGAAATCCTGCAAGCTCATGGCCCATTACACTGAGTTGGAAAAGAAACATATCCAGCTCGACCTTGACTTGAAACTTGTTCAGGAGAACTTTCAGAAGGCGAAGGACGAGGCAAAAGGTACGATTGGTGAGAACTTGATGACTATTTCCTTCCTTCCGCACATTATTGATTCTGACTTCCTTGTCATTTTGCAGAAAAAACGAAGGAGGCTCTGAAGAAGAAGGACCAGGAACTTGCTGAGGCGCAGAAGGCTGCGTTGGATAAAACGAAGCTTGCGGAAGAGAAGCTGGCTTCAGTCGGCAAACTCGAAGAAGAGAACGTCAACCTGAAATTTGCCCTCGACGCGGCCAACAAGGAAGTCAGCCGTCTAAAGATAGACAAGATCGCTCTGAGTGACAAGGGGAGTGAACTGGTGGGGAAGAAGAATGATCTGGAAGCTTATCTGGGAGGGCTCGCCAAGAAGCTGTTCCTCATGCTTGAAGGTAACCTTTTTTCACTTGACTGACTCGCCACCGTCGATTCATCACGGATCAGTTGGTTTATGTTTGACTTGTGTTTTCAGAATTCTGCCAAAACTTTGAGGAAGAGACCAGCCGAGTGGAGACAGGCTTGGACCCCATCAACTTTCCAGTGAAGGATGAAGCCGCCATGAATGTGCTTCAACTGGAGTCTCACATTGCTGGTGTGGTGGACTATCTGGCCAGGCTGAAGGCAGTAACATCGCGAATCGACACGACACTCTGGCCAGGGGGGACGCTTCAGAACGACCTCGAGTCTTTGATGACTCGACCGAATGAAGTCCCAGGCCGAGTGCAAGAGTGGAAGAAGTCTTCTGCCAGGTGCGGTGCTGACATAGCTCTGTCTTTAGTCTGTGTTCACTTCAAAGACGCACGAGAGGAAAAGCTGGCGTCCCTCAAGGTGGCCAATACAAAGAAGCATGACTTTCGATCCTTCATGGAGACATTCATTGCTGCTGCCACTCGGATTGCTGATGGAATTGACCTGGACGAGTTCGTCGCGCCTTCCAGTCCTCCACCGGAGGAGTAAAAAACTTTTATGCCTTAA
Source organism: Triticum aestivum (assembly GCF_018294505.1). Lineage (NCBI taxonomy): Eukaryota > Viridiplantae > Streptophyta > Magnoliopsida > Poales > Poaceae > Triticum > Triticum aestivum. The sequence goes on along the minus strand of NC_057810.1, from coordinate 479,217,674 downwards.
ATTTGCCTCGGAATGCCGAGTGGTTTTGTAACCGATAAACTTTAACAGGCTTGACGCCTGAGCACCTCTGGACCCGTAGGGTGCTATCTGAACTTGGTTTTACCGTTGAATAAGTTTGCATCTACTTTCGAGTGAACACTGCTTTTCACTCGGGATATATCTTAGTGCTGGTGACGTACTCTTGCAGGTTGGAGTACAAGTTGCGGTTGACCTACATCCTTGCGGGTCGGGACATAGCGCACGTTGTATTTGTGGCGGAGCTCAGAAGGAGAAGGTATCAGTCGACCTGTACCTCATCCTCTTTGTGAGTCGAAATGGATTTCAAACTTAGGCAAGCACTGGGCTGCAGCTAAGCCTCCGAGTGGGAGGTTTGCTCTCCACTTGGTAGGATTTTCAAAAACTTAGGTGAGCACTGGGCTGCAGCTAAGCCTCCGAGTGGGAGGTTCGCTCTTCACTCGGTAGGATTTTCAAAAACTTAGGCAAGCACTGGGCTGCAGCTAAGCCCCCAAGTGCGGGTTCGCTCTCCACTCGGTAGGATTTCAAAAACTTAGGCGAGCACTGGGCTGCAGCTAAGCCTCCGAGTGGGAGGTTCGCTCTCCACTCGGTAGGATTTCAAAAACTTAGGCGAGCACTGGGCTGCAGTTAAGCCTCCGAGTGGGAGGTTCGCTCTCCACTCGGTAGGATTTCAAAAACTTAGGCGAGCATTGGGCTGCAGCTAAGCCTCCGAGTGGGAGGTTCGCTCTCCACTCAGTAGGATTTCAAAAACTTAGGCGAGCACTGGGCTGCAGCTAAGCCTCCGAGTGGGAGGTTCGCTCTCCACTCGGTAGGATTTCAAAAACTTAGGCAAGCACTGGGCTACAGCTAAGCCTCCGAGTGGGTGGTTCGCTCTCCACTCAGAAGGATTTTTTGTGGCACACCTCCGAAGGAGAAGGTAACAGTCGACTTGCACCTTGCCCTCCTTGTGGGACGCACATTGTATTTGTGGCGTAGCTCGGAAGGAGTAGGAGTCGACCTGCACCTCGTCTTCCTTGCGGAGCGCACATTGTATTAAGTACTTAGGCGAGCACTGGGCTGCAGCTAAGCCCCCGAGTGGGAGGTTTGCTCTCCACTCGGTAGGATTTTTAGATACTTAGTCGAGTACTTGGACTGCAGCTAAGCCCCCGAGTGGGAGGCTGGCTCACCACTCGGTAGGATTTTTAAACTTAGGCGAGTACTTGGACTGCAACTAAGCCTCCGAGTGGGAGGCTGGTTCACCACTCGGTAGGATTTGAAAGTACTTAGGCAAAATAGATTCGCAGCTAAGCCCTCGAGTGGGAGACTGGCTCACCACTCGGCAAGGATTTTTTTTACAAACTTAGGCGAAACGGATTCACAGCTAAGCCACCCACTGGGGGATTTCTCATGTAAACAAAAGTAACAACAATCACTGGGAAAATTATAACACTCTTATCTTTGATAAATAAACTACAGAAGTACTTTTATTACATCTCATCCGAGTCAACACTTAAGTATAAAAGGGGCGGAGCAGCTCCGCGTTCCAAGCTAGGGGTTCGTCAATCTGGTGACCAACATTGTAAAGGTGGTATGCTCCATTGTGGAGAACTTTGGTAACTATGAAGGGACCTTCCCAAGTAGGAGCAAGCTTGTGTGGCTTCTGCTGATCCACTCGGAGAACCAAATCTCCTTCTTGGAAGGCTCGACTCTTGATGTTTCTGGCATGGAAGCGACGTAAGTCCAGCTGATAAATGGTTGATCGGACCACTGCCATCTCTCTTTCTTCTTCTAGGAGGTCGACTGCGTCTTGTCGGGCTTGCTCTGCTTCATCTTCAGTGTAGAGTTCGACTCGGGGTGCATTGTGAAGCAGGTCACTCGGCAAGACTGCTTCAGCTCCGTAGACCAAGAAAAACGGAGTTCTCCCAGTCGACCAATTAGGTGTGGTCCTTAATCCCCAAAGTACTGACGGAAGTTCGTCGACCCATGCACCAGCCGCGTGCTTGAGATCGCGCATCAGTCGGGGTTTCAGCCCTTTGAGAATTAAACCATTTGCTCGTTCTGCCTGTCCATTCGACTGGGGGTGAGCGACTGAAGCATAGTCGACTCGTGTGCCCTGAGATGTGCAAAAGGCTCTGAATTCTTCGAATCGAAGTTTGACCCATTATCAGTGATGATGCTATGTGGAACTCCATATCTGAATATCAACTCCCTGATGAAGCTGACAGCAGTGCCGGCGTCAAGATTCTTGATGGGTTTAGCTTCAATCCACTTAGTGAACTTGTCGACTGCCACTAGCACATGGGTGAAGCCGCTTCTGCCTGTTCTCAGTGGTCCAACCATATCCAATCCCCATACAGCGAAAGGCCAGACGAGTGGAATGGTCTTCAAGGCTGAGGCGGGCTTGTGTGACATATTGGAGTAAAACTGACATCCTTCACACTTGTCGACTATCTCCTTTGCCATTTCATTTGCTCTTGGCCAGTAAAATCCCGCTCGGTATGCTTTAGCCACAATAGTCCGAGAGGACGCATGATGGCCACAGGTCCCCGAGTGGATGTCGTTGAGAATTATTCGACCCTCTTCCGGCGTTATGCATTTCTGACTGGCTCCAGTCGCGCTTTCTCTGTACAACTGTCCCTTCATGACAGTAAAGGCCTTGGATCGACGGACGATCTGTCGAGCCTCTTCTTCATTCTCTGGGAGCTCTTTCCTTAGGATATATGCAATGTAAGGCACTGTCCAGTCGGGAGTGATAACCAAAACTTCCATGATCAGGTCGACCACGGCTGGGACCTCGACTTCAGTCGGATCCGTGGTACTTTTTGGCTGCGGGGCTTCCGCGGTGAAAGGGTCCTCTTTAACTGACGGCGCATGGATATGTTCCAAAAACACACCACTGGGAATGGCTTCTCTCTTGGAACCTATCTTTGCTAAATCATCGGCTGCTTGATTCTTCAGTCGGGGTATATGATGAAGCTCTAACCCCTCGAATTTCTTTTCCAGCTTTCTTACTGCATTGCAGTAACTAGTCATGGCTGGCTTCTAACATCCCACTCCTTCATCACCTGATTGACCACCAAATCTGAGTCGCCATAAACCATAAGGCGACGGACGCCGAGTGAGATGGCCATGCGCAACCCATACAAAAGTGCTTCATATTCTGCTTCATTGTTGGAGGAATCAAAGTGGATCTGGAGCACATATCTGAGCTTATCTCCTCGGGGGGAAACCAAAACTACCCCAGCACCGGAACCATTCAACATCTTAGAACCGTCAAAGAACATGGTCCAATGCTCCGAGTGAACTTGAGTCGGTAGTTGCTGTTCAACCCACTCGGCGATGAAATCTGCTACTGCTTGGGACTTAATGGCTTTCTTTTCCTCAAACTTGATATCAAGGGGAAGGAGTTCAATCGCCCATTTTGCCACTCGACCAGTTGCATCTCTGTTGTGCAGAATCTCTGACAATGGGGCGTCGCTGACGACTGTAATGGAATGATCAGAGAAATAATGAGCAACCTTCTTCGTGGTCATGTAAATCCCATATACAAGCTTCTGATAATGAGGGTATCTTTGCTTCGATGGGGTCAACACTTCGGAAAGATAATATACTGGGCGCTGAACTTTGAAGGCTTTCCCTTCTTCTTCCCGCTCGACCGTAAGTACTGTGCTGACGACTTGTCATGTGGCTGCAATGTAAAGCAACAAAGGCTCTTTGCTGATTGGAGCAGCAAGCACCGGCTGGGTGGAGAGCAGAGCTTTTAGCTCTACAAACGCTGCATCAGCTTCTGGAGTCCACTCGAACTTGTCTGACTTCTTCATCAGTCGGTAAAGAGGCAATGCCTTTTCACCGAGGCGAGAGATGAATCAACTTAACACGGCCAAGCATCCAGTAAGCTTATGGACATCGTGCACACGCACGGCGCGTTTCATTCGGAGTATAGTGCCAACTTTTTCTGGGTTGGCGTCGATTCCTCGTTCGGAAACGAGAGATATCATACCTCCTGAGATTGGCAAATGTTTCAACGAGGTCAGTCAACAGGTCGGAACCCTTCCGTGATTTGACCACAATATCATCCATGTATGCTTCCACATTCCGACTGATTTGAGTGAGTAAACACTTTTGAATCATCCTCATGAACGTGGCTCCGGCATTCTTGAGGCCGAATGGCATGGTGACATAGTAGAAGCACCCGAATGGAGTGATGAAAGCTGTTTTGATTTCGTCGGGTCCATATAGACGGATCTGATGGTAACCGGAATAAGCGTCTAAAAAAGACAGGCGCTCACATCCCGCAGTTGAGTCGACTATTTGGCCGATGCGGTGGAGAGGAAAATGATCTTTCGGGCAGGCCCGATTGATATGTTTGAAATCAATGCACATGCAAAGTGACTTGTCCTTCTTGGGGACCATGACAACATTGGTGAGCCACTTAGAGTGGTAAATTTCTCGGATAAACTCTGCTGCCAGGAGCCGAGCTACCTCCTCGCCAATGGCCTTTCTCTTCTGGGCGGCAGACCGTCGAAGATGTTCTTTGACAGGTTTCACCTTTGAGTCGACTCGTAGACGATGATCAGCCAGCCCCCTGGGAACACCCGGCATGTCAGCAGGCTTCCATGCAAAGATGTCCTAGTTCTCACGGAGGAACTGGATGAGCGCTTCTTCCGGATGATTGAAACACCGACTCTATAGCAGGCTTCTTAGCTCGCAACAAATCACTCGGGTCTGCATTTTTCTGGTGTTCCTGCCACTCTTCTCCTACCATCTGAGCATCGGCAATCTTTGAGCCTTTCTGAAAGCACTCTTCCGCCTTATTGCGATTACCAGTAACAGTGATCACACCTTTGGGGCCGGGCATCTTCAATTTGAGGTATACGTAACATGGTCGAGCCATAAAACGTGCGTAAGCTGGCCTGCCCAAAATAGCGTGATAGGCACTCTGGAAATCCACAACCTCAAATGTTAGCTTTTCCTTGCGGAAATGCTTTGAATCTCCGAAAACCACATCAAGAGCAATTTGGCCGAGTGATTCAGCCTTCTTCCCAGGAATGACTCCATGGAAACTCATGTTGCTGGAACTGAGTCTGGACATCGGAATGCCCATTCCCTTCAGCGTCTCCGCATACAATATATTCAGGCCGCTGCCACCATCCATCAGAACCTTAGTCAGTCGAGTGCCTTCGACGACTGGGTCGACCACCAAAGCTTGCCTCCCAGGGGTGGCTATGTGTGTCGGATGATCAGACTGGTCGAACATGATGGCGGTCTGGGACCATTTCAGATAATTGGGTGTCGCCGGAGCAACCATATTCACCTCACGGTTGATAACTTTCAATCGACTTTTGCTCTCAACATCAGCAAAAATCATCAGGGTGGAATTGACATGGGGGTATCCTCCATCACTGTCCTCTTTGTCCTCAACCTTGTCCGACTCCTTTTCCTTATCCTTGGGTTGTTTCCCCTGAAACTGCTGGATTAAGAGTCGGCACTGGCGAGTGGTATGTTTCGGGTAAATGAAGTTACCCTCCTCGTCTTTCTTCGTGTGGATGTGGCATGGCAAATCCATCACGTCGTTTCCTTCCTTGTCCTTCACCTTCTTGGGGTTCCAAGATCCTTTGGGCTTCCCTTTAAACTTGCCCTGAGTCACGGCCAAGGCTTCTCCAGGAGCAGCTGGCTCGGCTTTCCGCTTCTGCTTCCGACTGGAGTTCCCTCCTCCGGTTTCATGAGCAGTCGGCTTGTACTTGCCACTCCGGAGTCGATCCTCTTCTTCACCATTGGCATATTTGGTGGCAATCTCCATCATTCGACTCAGAGTCATGTCTCCGGTCCGACCGAACTTCAAACTTAACTCCCTGTTCTTAACGCCTTCCTTGAAGGCACAGACTGCTTGGTGATCAGATACATTCTCCACTGTGTGATGCAATGTGATCCACCTCTGGATGTAATCCCTCAGGGTCTCATTCGACTTTTGCACGCAAACCTGCAGCTCTGTCAAACCTGCTGGTCGCTTGCAAGTTCCTTCAAATGTCCTGACAAACACTCGGACGAGATCTTCCCAAGTGTAAATGCTGCTTGGTGCCAACTGATTCAGCCATGCTCTGGCCGAGCCCTCCAACATAGGAGGTAGATGCTTCATGGCCACCTCATCATTGCCGCCGCCAATCTGAACAGCCACTCGGTAGTCCTCAAGCCAAGTATCGGGCTTGGACTCACCAGTGAACTTACTAACTCCAGTCGCCAACCTGAAGTTGGGAGGGATCACCGCGGCCCTGATGGCTCTACTAAAACACTCTGGTCCTGAAACATGAACTCTGCTGCTGGTGGGCACATCTCTATCATGACCGTCTCGGTGAGCTCTGTTCCGGTTGACCAAACCCTGAATGATAATGGATCTCGCATCAAAGCCTGGTTCTCTGGGGTCAACTGGAACCCTTCGTCCAACATTGTGCTGGCGCCTGTCATCTTGCTGTCGAGGGGCGTACGACCCACCCCTTGGGGGAGGAGTGGGCACTCGACGCCGGTCATCGCGGTCGAATCGATCATCATACTGATCACGTCGACCTCCACGTCCCTCACGCCGCGGGGGCGATCTTGGGCTATGGGCCGACTGGACTGAATTCGCAGCGACGGATCTGCTGTGAATCCTGTTCCGCGACTGTGATACGGCTGAATTTTGATCTCCTGCCGCCCAGAGCAAATCCCTGATCTGCATCAAGCCTCTGCCAGCCTCTGAATGGGAAGGCTGAATTGACTCTGCTATATGGGCTGCAGCTGCTAAATTCTAGATCGGAGTCCGATATACCTGAGTAGGTGGTGGAAAGAGCTGACGTCGACTGGAGTCCGGGACCCGTTGCCGTGCATGCTCGTCGAGTGCTCACTGGAGGTTCTCCAGTCGCGTGCACTCAGCCAGGTTGGCCAAATGCGCGTCCTCCAAAGCGCGAGCCTCGGGGGTTTCTCCAATGATAGGAGTATGCAACGCATCCATGTTCCGGTGGCGAAGATCTTCTTTTTGCAGTGAAGTGAGTGGCTCGGGTTGATACTCCTCGTGGACCTGCGCTGGGTCGCCTCCACTGTCGCCTCCGTCAGCACGGGGGAAGCCGGGAGGACTGCGCGGTCCATTGACCATCAGAACCTCCCCCGCAGGATCACTGTTGTCGCACTCGGATGCAGTCTCTACGGAGCCAGTCGAACAGGCCGTAGAGAGATTCGTCGAGCTCGATTGTCGCAACTTGGGGGATGGTCGACTGGCGAGCCACCGCGTGCCTCACCCACCGTTGAAGCCTCGACCGACCGGAGCGCTTGCACCGGCGGGAAGCAGGGAGGGAGGACGACACAACGACCAATCGATATTGGGTCGACGGTTGCCGCAGGAGGATGCCGCGGACACACGCGCGAAAGTGTGTCGCTCCGTGGACCGGGAGCGCGTCGATGTCGAGCGGAGCCTCCTGAAGCCAAGCAGAGTCGTCGGCGATAACCGTGAGCGCGCCGAGACGGATCTCGTGGCCCTCGACCAAAACTCCGCCTGAAACCATGATGAAAGAGACCGAAAAATTGCAACTTCTCCAATAAGTCGCTAAGACACCTGCCCCACGGTGGGCGCCAACTGTCGTGGTTCTAAGTTTGACAGTAGAATGGGGGGTAGGTATGGAGAGGCAAGATCCTAGCTATGGAGTAGTTGTATACACGAGAGATTTACGAGTTCAGGCCCTTCTCAGAGGAAGTAACAACCCTACGTCTCGGAGCCCGGAGGCGGTCGACTGAATTATATGAGTATGAATTACAGGAGTATGAACCCTTTACACTGAGGAGGGGGGCGGCTTATATAGAGTTTGCCAGACCCCTCCGGCCCTCAGTTATGCAGGGTTTAAAGTACATTAAGACAGGGGGTTACTGGTAATGCCCACATAAAATGCTATGAAGACCATAAAAGCTACTTAATGACAGATCGTTGCGTGCAGAGTGACTTTAGATCTCCTGGCCGTCGAGTGGTTAGCTTCATGGTCGAGTGGTTATCTTCATCGTCGAGTGTCCTCGAGTCCGTTGAGTGGATCATCATTGGTCGACTGACAGGTAGTTTCTTCTAGAGATGTCCTTGGGTAGGGTAGCTTAGATAGGTCCATGACCCTACCCTAGGTACATAACATCATCACGCGCTGCACCTGAGCACCTCGCCGCCCCGATGTCATCGCAACCTCGCTGGACCTCCCTGCCGGACTGCCCGTCCTCGACCCTCCCTCGCCTGCTCCCCCAGGCCTCCCCGCCCCCCGTTCCCCGGCAATGATGTGAGCACGCCTCCCCCTCTTTTCCCCTGCGCTTACCATGCCCCCACCGCGCACACGAACGCGCCCCGCACGCGCTCACTGCGCTCACCAGCTCCCCCCTCCTGCCCGCGCTCCCGCCAGGCTGGGCGTGCGCTTGCGCTCCCGCGCCCTGATGGTCTCGTGCGCCCCGGCCTTCCTCCCCCATCGCGGCCCCCGCCTCGCTTCGCCTTGTCCTGCCACTCCCCTGCCGCTCTGCTGCTGCCACTACTCACTACCTCACCGTGCCCCGCTCTGCCTTGGCCCCGCTTCGACCCCACCACCATGCTCCGGCCGCCGCTAGCCTCGCCAGTACCGCCGTGCCGCTCCGCCAGGGCCGCGCCTATCCGACCCCGCCACCACCTTCACCGCTGCTTCCCAGCACCACCGCCGCTTCGCACCGGCGCTATCGTGCGGCTGCTCCCCTTCCCCTGCGGCTGCTGCAGCTCACTGCGGTGACCGCCGGTGCCCCGTTGTGCTGCGGATGGCCTGGGCGAGCGCTCTGTCGGGCCACCGCCCACATGCCCTGCGCCCGTAACCCGCTAGCGCCGGCGCCCGCTAAAGACTCCCCTAGCCAATGACAAGTGGGGCCACTCCTATGAAACATTTTAGAAATAAATAAATATAATAAAATTAATTAATTAATTAATTAATTAGGATAATTAATTATGTATATTAAACAAATTAAACTTAGTTAACTTATGTACGTAATTAACCTAATTAATTGGTAATTAGATAAACAGTCAATTACAGCTGCCCCATCTATCAGTTTGACCAGTCAATGGTCACAGTTGACTGCTGACATCATGCTGATGCAGTAAACCTATTTTTGATTTAAATTAACTATGTTAATTCCGGAAAATGATTAAATCCTTTTTAAATTAATATAAAATAAACCGTAGCTCGGATGAAAATACTTTATACATGAAAGTTAATCAGAACGACGAGACGAATCCGAATAGGTAGTTCGTTCGTCCGATGCACGTCCCTAGCATAGTGAACATGCAACAATCCACCTCCATTTCATCTACCCGAAAACGTCAAACACGGGGAATACTTTCCCGGATGTTTCCCCCCTTCGCCGGTATCACATGTCCGTTTGTTAGATCACCCTTGGCACCGCGTATTGCCTTGTTATATTTTGTGATGCTTTGTTTGCTCCGTATTTACTGTTTCTTCCCCCCTTCTTCTCCGGTAGACCCCGAGACCGGCGTTGATGCCACTGAGTACATCTACATCACCGATGACCCTTATTTGTGTGCAACAAAGCTTCCAGGCAAGCAAACCCCCTTTGATCAACCAGATATCGCCCACTCTCTTCTCCCTTATTCTAGCATTAGGTTTTCTACTGTTGTTGATTCGATAGCTCCTATTTGGTTGCATAGCCTGTCATTGTTGCTACAATTGTTGATACCTTTACCTGCTATCCTAATGCTTAGTATAGGATGGTAGTACTTCATTAGTGGCCCTACATTCTTGTCATCTGCCATGCTATACTACTGGGCCGTGATCACTTCGGGAGGTGATCACACACACACACACACACACACACACACACACACACATATATATATATATATACTACTATACTGCTACGTCACTTGTGATACTGTTTGGATGTGGGGCTAAAGGGACAGGTGGTTCCACCCAGGTAGTGGTGGGCCTAGGTTCCCGACAGCCCCCGAGTGTTACTTTGTGGTGGAGCGACAGGGCAGGATGTGACCACCTAGGAGACAGGTGGGACTGGTCCTGGTCGGCGTCCGCGGATACTTCAAATAACACGCTTAACAAGATCTGGATATTTGATCTGAGTCTGGATACGAGCCTATATGCACTAACCAACTATGCGGGAACAATTATGGGCACTCGACGTCGTGGTATCAGCCGAAGCCTTCTTGAGGTCAGCGACTGAGCGGCGTGCGCCGGGTTGGACCGCGTAACGCGACTTCCTTTGTAATGGAGGGTGCTAGGTCTTCTCACCGGCCGCCCTCGCAACATGCAGGTGTGCAATGGGCGATGGGCCCAGACCCCTGCGCGCTTAGGATTTAGACTAGCACACTGACCACTCTGTTGAGCTTAGGTAGGGCTGCGACATGTTGATCTTACGAGGCTGGGCATGACCCAGGAAAGTGTATCCGGTCAAAGCGATCGACTGTGTTGGGTTATGTGGTGCACCCCTGCAAGGAAGCTTATCTATTCGAATAGTCGTGTCCATTGGTAAAAGGACGACCCAGAGTTGTATTCTGACCTTATGACAACTGAACCAGATACTTAATAAAACACATCCTTTCAAGTGCTAGATACAACCCAGTGATCACTCTCTCACAGGGCGACGAGGAGAGGATCACCGGGTAGGATTACGCTATGCAATGATACTTGGTGAACTTACCAGCTACTCTCTTCTACATACTTCAAGATGGAGGCTGCCAGAAGCATAGTCTTCGATAGGACTAGCTATCCCCCTCTTATTCTGGCATTCTGCAGTTCAGTCCACAGATATTACCTCTTTATACAGACACCAATGCATATGTAGTGTAGATCCTTACTTGCAAGTACTTTGGATGAGTACTCACGATTGCTTTGCTCCCTCTTTTCCCCCTTCTCTTTTCTTCTCAGATGTCGCAACCAGATGTTGGAGCCCAGGAGCCAGACGCCATCTTCAATGACTCCTAATACACCGAGGGTGCCTACTACTACGTGCAGGCCGCCGACGACCAGGAGTAGTTTAGGAGGATCCCAGGCAGGAGGCCTGCGCCTCTTTTGATCTGTTTCCCAGTTTGTGCTAGCCATCTTATGGCACCTTGTTTAACTTATGTCTGTACTCAGATATTGTTGCTTCCGCTGACTTGTTTATGTTCGAGCACTTGTATTCGAGCCCTTGAGGCCCCTGGATTGTAATATGATGCTTGTATGACTTTATTTGTGTTTAGAGTTGTGTCGTGATATCTTCCCGTGAGTCCCTGATCTTGATCGTACATGTTTGCATGTATGATTAGTGTACGGTCAAATTGGGGGTGTCACATTCATCCACGACCACATAGTGGCACAGGAGGAGTCAGGGGTGGAGCTCCCACTCCTCGCGCCCTGAAACCCTATCCCTCGGCTCCGCCCGATGGCAGCCGCATCCATGGAAGCTCCCTCCTTCCTCGCGCCCCGAAACCCTAGCACGCGGCATGGCTACCGAACTTAGGGCCCCTCTCCTCCAGGACCTCGACCTGGAGTCGTACAACATGAATATCGCCTTCCCTTCTCTTTTTTCCTCTGGTTTTCTTCATCTACTTTCGAATCTGATGCGTGCGTCCCATTTGATTGTGTGCAGCAATATAGTTTGGGGGCCATGGAGGAGAAGTTGTTGCTCTTCCGATCTGGGGAAGGAGGATGCCCAACACCAGCAGGCTGCTCAACCTCACCACCATGGAGACATCGATGACGAAGACGACGATGAGGGGGAGGGGGAGGATGACCAGGACATGCACGACCCTACCCCGCGACCCAACCAGGTTGTATTTTATTGGGGGTGCTAATCTACTTGTGCCTGAACCAGTCTGCTGAAACTGTTATAGTCAGAGAAACAGTTTGCTGAAATTGATGTAGTCTGAAAAATAGTTAATTGAAACTGTTAGGATGTAAATGTCTGAAACTGTTGTAGTCTTGTAGATAGTTAATGTAGTATGTGGCTAGATGGTTATTGGGGGAATAGGTCATTTGATGGTCATTTTACACACAACCTTGATATGGAAAGTGTTGGTTTCATACTACTCACAATCAACAAATCAATTTCAATACTTCTGTTTGGTACTATTTGCCACCAGTAAGAGAAATTGTGTGTGAAGCTAGTAAAAATTAGCTTGTCCATCAATTTCCTGTTGGGTATGAAACCGAAAGGCCTCTTTTGTCAACTTGTGCCTGCTGCATTTTAAAAACCTTCCTTGTTCCCAAATGCTCTAGTTTAATAATGAAGATAAAGATACCTTGCCCACTGCAAATGCTTCACCTATCTATCTGTTTTATTTCTAAATTAGTATGATTTTAGTGCTCTAAACATAAATATAGGCACTTGTATTAATCCATTTATAAAAGTTGTACATGGGCTGCACAATGTTATTTGCATCTCCCTGTGGTGTCTGTACATTCATCTTCATGCTAAGTGGATTAATATATGCTAATTATATCGTGAAGCCCGCATCATTTGTTACTATCAATATTTGTGTGGTGGTCGCAAGCCATGGAGGGGAGGCGGTCCTGTTCAACATCGGCCACACAAAACACCACGGTGAGCTACTGTAGCTCCTCTGCTTGCTCTGCTATCCATCCTCTGTTTCATGGCCATTGTACAATGGTGATCAAGGGAGTATAATTCTTATACGACGATCTTGACTTGTAAATACATGAAGGTGTTAATTAGGACCAAACCATTGTGTATCTTGTGCTATTTGTTGCTTTAACATGTAAGATGTGTGTAGACCTGACGATCTATTTGTTGGGGGAAGACCTATATGTTTGATCTTAATTATCTCAATTGGCTACTGTTTAAGGCACTGCCATCTTCGTTCTTTTGTATGAACACTTAGCTCCAGACCCACGCAAGAAATTAACCAGCAATGGAAGGATTTGCTTGGTACAGAAGTAAATATATTTTGTATGCTTCTGGCTGTTATGCTTGGAAATAAATATCCAGAGGTCTTTCTTCTAGTTTACTTTTGTAAATGCAAGCATTCTTAAACTATCAATCTTGTAGTGCTCAATCTCGGAGAACATAGAGTTCCTAGGTATATACTAGCACCAAATCAACCTTTCATTTCCAGGAGATTAGTGCCCATGTTCAATCCATTTCATTAGTTCTCCTAGGTTTATACTAGCTATGTATTTCCATTTCTTGAATGCTGCCATGTTCCTTTCTAAAACTCCATTTTCTTTGACGTGATGTTGATTGATGTTTGCCCAATAGAGATCCTTGATGACGACCCTTAGCAAATCATGATGAACGCAAACAAGTTTGTGAAGGTGACGACTTCTCTTGCGTCTCCCTCTCTCTGTTTGTTTCAACAAGCCGTCCTTAGTTTCAACAGACAAATTTCCTGTGCTAAATTTCTCGGGACAAATCATGACAGACTGTGAGTGTACTGTTTGATGATGCTTGCTTCATAAAAATAAATCACGGATAGATAGAGTAGGGAAATAGTGGGTTTCCTTTAGAGTTAAATTAACTAATCATCATTTGGCTCATGAATTTTTCATATCTCGTGTGACATTTGTACCCTGTTAATAATAACACAAATAATCATTTGTTCCCTTCTATTATGAATTGACTGCACATGATTGGGCTGTGCTTCCTCTGTTACATTCAGAATAGTTTGATGTTAACGATGATGATATACTAGGAGCATTGCTTTCACCTACAATAATTGTCTCAGTTTAATAAATATAACCAGTAGAACATCTACAATTGCACTCAAGGTTTACTACTAATAGTAGAACATATGTGATTGCTCTGTACTATGAAGATCAAAGACTCTCATTTTGACATAGAGTCTTTTTTTGTTTACTAGTAAATGTGTACGTGCAATGCACGTTGATATTAGGTAATATATTAATTACACGTAAATATTAGGTAGAATATTATTTGCGTATTAATTATGTTATTAGCATTGGCATTAATATTTGGTATGATATTAACTGCACACTAAACGTGTTGAGTGCTCGCCATTGAAGCACCCCGAGTCATTGGATTGACCTGATTTGTCAGACGGGATTTGTTGGATCGGCCCCTTTGGGTATTTTTATATTGGTATAGAAATATGCTTGCTAAGTTGTTTACTAATGTTGCTAAGTTGTTTAAACATGCTTGCTGCTAGCTTTGAAGTTGATCTGAAGAACCATTCATGCATTTACACATTCATGCAATAGATACTATCTACAAGGAGAGATGCATCGCCTTGAACGACGTGGGCTGTTGGGACAAGGATGTACCCTCTTCCTCTGTATCTTGTTGATGTGCTAATGATCTCCATCTGGTTACCTTGATAGGGTTGTGCTGGCCTTTGGATGCGTTGGCCTGCCTTAGCTCGTTCTGCATTGGCCTGCCTTTGGATGTCATGGTCTAAATAGCTTTGTATCCTCTCTATGATGTTACTTTATGGTCACTGTACATGTTGCTTTTTGTTTGGAGTATATGATCCAAGTGATAATGATCATTCTAAAATGAGTAAAGAAAATATATCGTGTTATTGATCGTATGCAAATTAACAGGTTATCTTCCATTGTTTATGTGTTCAATGAACAATATGAAGGAAATATGCCCTAGAGGCAATAATAAAGGTATTATTTATTTCCTTATATCATGATGAATGTTTATTATTCATGCTAGAATTGTATTAACCGGAAACATGATACATGTGTGAATACATAGACAAACTAAGTGTCACTAGTATGCCTCTACTTGACTAGCTCATTTTTCAAAGATGGTTATGTTTCCTAGCCATGGACAAAGAGTTGTCATTTGATTAACGGGATCACATCATTAGGATAATGATGTGATTGACTTGACCCATTCCGTTAGCTTAGCACTCGATCATTTAGTATATTGCTATTGCTTTCTTCATGACTTATACATGTTCCTATGACTATGAGATTATGCAACTCCCGTTTACCGGAGGAACACTTTGTGTGCTACCAAACGTCACAACGTAACTGGGTGATTATAAAGGAGCTCTACAGGTGTCTCCGAAGGTACATGTTGGGTTGGCATATTTCGAGATTAGGATTTGTCACTCCGATTGTCGGAGAGGTATCTCCGGGCCCTCTCGGTAATACACATCACTATAAGCCTTGCAAGCAATGTAGCTAATGAGTTAGTTACGGAATGATGCATTATGTAACGAGTAAAGAGACTTGCCGGTAACGAGATTGAACTAGGTATTGGATACCGACGATCGAATCTCGGGCAAGTAACATACCGATGACAAAGGGAACAACGTATGTTGTTATGCGGTTTGACCGATAAAGGTCTTCGTAGAATATGTGGGAGCCAATATGAGCATCCAGGTTCTGCTATTGGTTATTGACCAGAAACGTGTTTCGGTCATGTCTACATTGTTCTCGAACCCATAGGGTCCGCACACTTAACGTTACGATGACAGTTTTATTATGAGTTTATAAGTTTTGATGTACCGAAGGTTGTTCGGAGTCCCGAATGTGATCACGGACATGACGAGGAGTCTCTAAATGGTCGAGACATAAAGATTGATATATTGGAAGCCTATATTTGGATATCGGAATGGTTCCGGATGAAATCAGGATTTTACCGAACACCGGGGGGTTACCGAAACCCTCCCGGGGGTTAATGGGCCTTAGTGGGCCATGAGGGAGAAGAGAAGGGCCGGCCAGGGCAGGCCGCGCCCCCCTCCCCCCTAGTCCGAATAGGACAAGGAAGGGGGGGCGCCCCCCTTTCCTCTTTCCCCTCCCCCTTTCCTTCTCCACCAAGGCAAGAGGGGGGAGTCCTACTCCCGGTGGGAGTAGGACTCCTCCAGGCGCACCCCTAGGGGCCGGCCGCACCTCCCCCCTCCCTCCTTTATATACGGGGGCAGGGGAGCACCCTAGAACACACAAGTTGATCTTCAAGATCGTTCCTTAGCCGTGTGCGGTGCCCCCCTACACCATATTCCACCTCGGTCATATCGTCGTGGAGTTTAGGCGAAGCCCTGCGACGGTTGAACATCAAGATAGTCACCACGCTGTCGTGCTGACGAAACTCTTCCCCGACACTTTGCTGGATTGGAGTCCGGAGATCATCATCGAGCTGAACGTGTGCTGAACTCGGAGGTGCCGTACGTTCGGTGCTTGGATCGGTCGGATCGTGAAGACATACGACTACATCAAACGCGTTATCATAATGCTTCCGCTTTTGGTCTACGAGGGTACATGGACAACACTCTCCCCTCTCGTTGCTATGCATCACAATGATCTTGCGTGTGCGTAGGAATTTTTTTGAAATTACTACGTTCCCCAATAGTGGCATCCGAGCCTAGGTTTTATGCGTAGATGTTATATGCACGAGTAGAACACAAGTGAGTTGTGGGCGATACAAGTTATACTGCTTACCAGCATGTCATACTTTGGTTCAGCGGTATTGTTGGATGAAGCGGCCCGGACCGACATTACGCGTACGCTTACGCGAGACTGGTTTTACCGCCGTGCTTTGCACACAGGTGACTAGCGGGTGTCTGTTTCTCCATCTTTAGTTGAACCGAGTGTGACTACGCCCGGTCCTTGCAAAGGTTAAAACATCACTAACTTGACGAACTATCGTTGTGGTTTTGATGCGTAGGTAAGAACGGTTCTTGCTAAGCCCGTAGCAGCCACGTAAAACTTGCAAGAACAAAGTAGAGGATGTCTAACTTGTTTTTGCAGGGCATGTTGTGATGTGATATGGTCAAGACGTGATGAGATTTAAGTTGTTGTATGAGATGATCATGTTTTGTTGAAGTTATCGGCAATTGGAAGAAGCCCTATGGTTGTCTCTTTGTTGCATAAGATGCAAGTGCCAAATAATTGCTTTACTTTATCGCTATGCGATAGCAATAGTTGCAAGAGTAATAGTTGGTGAGACGACCATGTGACGACACATTGATATAGATCAAGATGATGAAGATCATGGTGTCGTGCCGGTAACGATAGAGATCATGACAGTACTTTAGAGATGGAGATCAAAGGCGCAAGATGATCATGGCCATATCATGTCACACATTTTGATTGCATATGATGTTTATCTGTTATACATCTTATTCTGTTTTGTTTGACGGTAGCATTATAAGATGATCTCTCACTAATTATCAAGAAGTGTTCTCCCTGAGAATGCACCATTGCGAAAGTTCTTTGTGCTGAGACACCACGTGATGATCGGGTGTGATAGGCTCTACGTTCAAATACAACGGGTGCAAAATAGTTGCGCACGTGGAATACTCAGGTTAAACTTGACGAGCCTAGCATATAACGTGATGTTCACCATTGAAACTACTCCATCTCACGTGATGATCGGACATGGTGTAGTTGATATGGATCATGTAATCACTTAGAGGATTAGAGGGATGTCTATCTAAGTGGGAGTTCTTTAGTAATATGATTAATTGAACTTAAATTTATCATGAAGTTAGTCCTGGTAGTATTTTGCAAATTATGTTGTAGATCAATAGCTTGCATTGTTGCTTTCATATGTTTATTTTTATATGTTCCTAGAGAAAATTGTGTTGAAAGATGTTAGTAGCAATGATGCGGATTGGATCCGTGATATGAGGTTTATCCTCATTGTTGCACAGAAGAATTATGTCCTTAATGCACCGCTAGGTGACAGACCTATTGCAGGAGCAGATGCAGACGCTATGAATGTTTGGCTAGCTCAATACAATGACTACTTGATAGTTTTGTGCACCATGCTTTATGGCTTAGAATCGGGACTTCAAAAACATTTTGAACGTCATGGACCATATGAGATGTTCCAGGAGTTGAAGTTAATATTTCAAGCAAATACCCGAGTTAAGAGATATGAAGTCTCCAACAAGTTCTATAGCTAAAAGATGGAGGAGAATCACTCAACTAGTGAAGCATGTGCTCAGATTGTCTGGGTACTACAATCGCTTGAATGAAGTGGGAGTTAATCTTCCAGATAAGATAGTGATTGACGGAATTCTCTAGTCACCACCACCAAGTTAGTAAAACTCCGTGATGAACTATAACGCAAGGGATGATGAAAACGATTCCCGAGCTCTTCGTGATGCTGAAATCAACGAAGGTAGAAATCAAGAAAGAGCATCAAGTGTTGATGATTGACAAGACCACTAGTTTCAAGAAAAGGGCAAAGGGAAAGAAAGGGAACTTCAAGCAGAATGGCAAGCAAGTTGTCACTCCCGCGAAGAAGCCCAAAGCTGGACCAAAGCCTGAAACTGAATGATTATACTTCAAAGGAAATGGTCACTAGAAGCGGAAATGCCTTGAATATTTGGTGGATAAGAAGGATGGCAAAGTGAACAAGGGTATATTTGATATACATGTTATTGATGTATACTTTACTAGTGTTTATAGTAGCCCCTGAGTATCTGATACTTGTTCAGTTGCTAAAAAATTAGTAACTTGAAATAGGAGTTACAGAATAAACAGAGACTAGTTGAGGGTGAAGTGACGATGTGTGTTGGAAGTAGTTCCAAGATTGATATGATCATCATCACACTCTCCCTACACTTTCGAGATTAGTGTTGAACCTAAATAAATTTGGCGTTTGCATTGAGCATGAATATGATTTGATCATGTTTATTGCAATACGGTTATTCATTTAAAGTCAGAGAATAATTGTTATTCTGTTTACAAGAATAAAGCCTTCGATGGTCATACACCCAATGAAAATAGTTTGTTGGATCTCGATCGTAGTGATACGCATATTCATAATATTGATGCCAAAAGATGCAAAGTTGATAATGATAGTGCAACTTATTTGTGGCACTGTCGTTTGGGTCATATCGGTGTAAAGCGCATGAAGAAACTCCATAAAGATGGATTTTTTGAATCTCTTGGTTATGAATCATTTGATGCTTGCGAACCGTGCCTTTTGGGCAAGATGACTAAAACTCCGTTCTCCGGAACAATGGAACGAGCTAGTGACTTATCGGAAATAATACATACCGATGTATGCGGTCCAATGAGTGTTGATGCTCGTGGCGGGTATCGTAATTTTTTGACCTTCACAAGATGAATTGAGCAGATACGAGTATATCTACTTAATGAAGCACAAGTCTGAAACATTTGAAAAGTTCAAAGAATTTCAGAGTGAAGTGGAGAATCATCGTAACAAGAAAATAAAGTTTCTACAATTGGATCGCGGAGACAAATATTTGGGTTACGAGTTTGGTTTTCAATTAAAACAATGTGGAATAGTTTCACAAACTCATGCCACCTGGAACACCACAGCTTAATGGTGTGTCCAAACGTCATAACCGCACTTTATTGGATATGGTGCAATCTATGATGTATCTTACCGATTTACCACTATCATTTCGGGGTTATGCATTAGAGACAGTTGCATTCACTTTAAATAGGGCACCATCAAAATCCGTTTGAGACGACGCCTTATGAACTGTGGTTTGGCAAGAAACCAAAGTTGTCATTTCTTAAAGTTTGGAGTTGCGATGCTTATATGAAAAGGTTTTCAACCTGATAAGCTCGAACCCAAATCGGAGAAGTGCGTCTTCATAGAATACCCAAAAGGTAACTATTGGGTACACCTTCTATCACAGATCCAAAGGCAAGTTATTCGTTGCTAAGATGGATCCTTTCTAGAGAAGAAGTTTCCCTCGAAAGAAGTGAGTGGGAGGAAAGTAGAGCTTGATAAGGTAATTGTACCTTCTCCCGAATTGGAAAGTAGTTCATCACTGAAATCAGTTCCAGTGACCACTACACCAATTAGTGAGGAAGCTAATGATATTGATCATGAAACTTCAGATCAAGTTACTACGGAACCTTGTAGGTCATCTAGAATAAGATCCGCACCAGAGTGGTACGGTAATCATGTTCTGGAAGTCATGTTACTAGACCATGATGAACCTACGAACTATGAGGAAGCGATGATGAGCCCAGATTCCGCGAAATGGCTTGAGGCCATAAAATCTGAGATATGATCCATGTATGAGAACAAAGTATGGACTTTGATTGACTTGCTCGATGATCAGCAAGCCATGTTAAATAAATGGATCTTCAAGAGGAAGATGGACACTGATAGTAATGTTACTATCTACTAAGCTCGACTTGTTGCGAAAGGTTTTCGACAAGTTCAAGGTGTTGAATACGATGAGATTTTCTCACTCGTACCGATGCTTAAGTCTGTCTGAATCATGTTAGCAATTGCCACATTTTATGAAATCTGGCAAATGGATATCAAAACTGTGTTCCTGAATGGATTTCTGGAAGAAGAGTTGTATATGATGCAACCAGAAGGTTTTGTCGATCCGAAAGGCGCTAACAAAATGTGCAAGCTCCAGCGATCCATCATTGGACTGGTGCAAGCATCTCGGAGTTGGAATATACGCTTTGATGAGTTGATCAAAGCATATGGTTTTATACAGACTTTTGAAGAAGCCTGTATTTACAAGAAAGTGAGTGGGAGCTCTGTAGGATTTCTAATATTATATGTGGATGACATATTGTTGATTGGAAATGATATCGAAATTCTGGATAGCATGAAAGGATACTTGAATAAGAATTTTCCAAAGCAAGACCTCAGTGAAGCTGCTTACACATTGAGCATCAAGATCTATATAGATAGATCAAGACGCTTGATAAGATTTTTCAATGAGTACATACCTTGATAAGTTTTTGAAATAGTTCAAAATGGAACAGTCAAAGAAGGAGTTCTTGCCTGTGATGCAAAGGTATGAAGTTGAGTAAGACTCAAGACCCGACCATGGCAGAAAATAGAAAGAGAATGAAAATTCATTCCCTATGCCTCAGTCATAGGTTCTATAAAGTATGCTATGCTGTGAACCAGACCTATTGTATACCTTGCTCTGAGTTTGACAAAGGAATACAATTTTGATCTAAGAGTAGATCACTGGATAACGGTCAAGAATATCCTTAGTGAGGACTAAGGAGATGTTTCTCGATTATGGAGGTGATAAAAGAGCCCGTCGTAAAAAGTTACAATGATGCAAGCTTTTACACCAATCCAGATGACTCTAAGTCTCAATCTGGATACATATTGGAAGTGGGAGAAATTAGCTAGAGTAGCTCCATGCAGAGCATTGTGGACATAGAATATTTGAAAAATACATACGGCTCTGAATATGACAGATCCGTTGACTAAACTTCTCTCACAAGCAAAACATGATCATACCTTAGTACTCTTTGGGTGTTAATCACATAGCGATGTGAACTAGATTATTGACTCTAGTAAACCCTTTGGGTGTTGATCACATGACAATGTGAACTATGGGTATTAATCACATACAGATGTGAATATTGGTGTTAGATCACATGGCGATGTGAACTAGATTATTGACTCTAGTGCAAGTGGGAGACTGAAGGAAATATACCCTAGAGGCAATAATAAAGTTATTATTTATTTCCTTATATCATGATGAATGTTTATTATTCATGCTAGAATTGTATTAACCGGAAACATGATACATGTGTGAATACATAGACAAACTAAGTGTCACTAGTATGCCTCTACTTGACTAGCTCCTTTTTCAAAGATGGTTATGTTTCCTAGCCATGTACAAAGAGTGTTCATTTGATTAACGGGATCACATCATTAGGAGAATGATGTGATTGACTTGACCCATTCCGTTAGCTTAGCACTCGATCGTTTAGTATATTGCTATTGCTTTCTTCATGACTTATACATGTTCCTATGACTATGAGATTATGCAACTCCCGTTTACCGGAGGAACACTTTATGTGCTACCAAACATCACAACGTAACTGGGTGATTATAAAGGAGCTCTACAGGTGTCTCCGAAGGTACATGTTGGGTTGGCATATTTCGAGATTAGGATTTGTTACTGCGATTGTCGGAGAGGTATCTCTGGGCCCTCTCGGTAATGCACATCACTATAAGCCTTGCAAGCAATGTAGCTAATGAGTTATTTACGGAATGATGCATTACATAACGAGTAAAGAGACTTGCCGGTAACGAGATTGAACTAGGTATTGGATACCGACGATCGAATCGCGGGCAAGTAATATACCGATGACAAAGGGAACAACGTATGTTGTTATGCGGTTTGACCCATAAAGATCTTCGTAGAATATGTGGGAGCCAATATGAGCATCCAGGTTCCGCTATTGGTTATTGACCGGAAACGTGTTTCGGTCATGTCTACATTGTTCTCGAACCCGTAGGGTCCGCACACTTAACGTTACGATGACAGTTTTATTATGAGTTTATAAGTTTTGATGTACCGAAGGTTGTTCGGAGTCCCGGATGTGATCAAGGACATGACGAGGAGTCTCAAAATGGTCGAGACATAAAGATTGATATATTGGAAGCCTATATTTGGATATCGGAATGGTTCCGGATGAAATCAGGATTTTACCGGAACACCGGGGGGTTACCGAAACCCTCCCGGGGGTTAAGGGCCCTTAGTGGGCCATGAGGGAGAAGAGGAGGGCAGGCCGCGCGCCCCCTCCCCCCCTAGTCCGAATAGGACAAGGAAGGGGGGGCGGCTCCCCCCTTTCCTCTTTCCCCTCCCCCCTTTCCTTCTCCACCAAGGCAAGAGGGGGAGTCCTACTCCCGGTGGGAGTAGGACTCCTCCAGGCGCACCCCTAGGGGCCGGCCGCACCTCCCCCCTCCCTCCTTTATATACGGGGGCAGGGGAGCACCCTAGAACACACAAGTTGATCTTCAAGATCGTTCCTTAGCCGTGTGCGGTGCCCCCCTCCACCATATTCCACCTCGGTCATATCGTCGCGGAGTTTAGGCGAAGCCCTGCGACGGTAGAACATCAAGATCGTCACCACACCGTCGTGCTGACGAAACTCTTCCCCGACACTTTGCTGGATCGGAGTCTGGAGATCGTCATCGAGCTGAACGTGTGCTAAACTCGGAGGTGTCATACGTTCGGTGCTTGGACCGGTCGGATCGTGAAGACATACGACTACATCAAACACGTTGTCATAACGCTTCCGCTTTCGGTCTACGAGGGTACGTGGACAACACTCTCCCCTCTTGTTGCTATGCATCACCATGATCTTGCGTGTGCGTAGGAATTTTTTTGAAATTACTACGTTCCCCAACACCATATAAGTTAAAACTTACTGCATATTGTATCGTGAATACATTAGCAAAGAAATTGCATGGATAATTCATCAACATCAATTTGTGCTCAATAGGCATGCATTCTTGAATATGTATGTTCTCCCTTTGAATTATGGATCTCACTCATTGACTTTAATCATCCCGCTTTAAACTCGGAACTTATGTTACCTTGCCCACGAAAATATGCATACATGGCTTTATCTATTTGTGACTCTCCTGTATGATAATTTTAGATCTGTTGTCATTGAGTTTCTGAGAAGTTCATCATACTTCGATGTGGTTGTTGTTCATGCAATAGAAAGCAACTTAAAATGCGACTTGATAATTAATTTCCAACCAAATGAGCATTTGTTTCTTCTATATATTCTGTTGTCATTGAGTTTCTGAATTGATTTATATTAGGATCAGGCTGAGTCTTTGTGATGTTAATTTATGGTCACCAGCTCACCGGTGTACATGTTTGCTTTCTGTTGGACTCTTGGTGTGCTAGGAAGCACTCTTTATACTTCTAGGGTGCATTTTTTATATGTGAGTATCTTATGTTGTTGTAAGCATTAACACAATATGCCGTGTGCAGGGAGCTCTGCATCCGAGTCCTAGACCACCCCTCGCCCCTCTCTTTGATCCCAAGGCACCGCGCGGTTCCTGGCCAGTTCATGATTTTGGCTTCTGTGGGCTCTGATCGTCTGAATCGGTGGGTGTTATTTCAGGTTGGCGGCCGGCGGCAGGATGAAGGCCAAGGTGGGCTCCCGTGCCGGCGACTCCAGGTTAGTGCCCCGGCCGACCCCTCGCCCGTCTCCCATCTTGTTTCATTCCCGTGGTGGTTGCTGTTGTTTCGCTTTGGATTTTGATTCTAATTGGTTTGCTGATGTTGTTTCTTTTGTGGTGGCGCAAGCTCACGGTGAAGAAGAGCAAGGCCAAGCCCCCCTCCCCCCCGAGCGCCTTCATCGTCTTCATGTGAGTTCCCCTATTCCATTCGTGGTTTGTCTTCATGTCATGATAGTTTGTGTGCTCTGACTAGTAAATGTTAGATCTTGCATGTTGAATGGACGGCCGTCGTAGTAGAATGATATTGTTGTTTCAACACAATGTGTTGAAGTGAAGTTGCAGGACATGCACTTGTGCCATGCATATTCATATTGTGTCTGTTGTCTTGTATGAATACCTCATTTTAACATGTACAAGCTGAAATGTGTTTATCATTCTATAAAGAATTGTCCTTTACTCCTTTACTCATTTTTGAATGGAATGTTCATAATATGTTAGCTCTGGTTTTTCTAATTCTTCTGAGCTGATTCATGTAACAGGGCAACAGTGGAAGGCATGATGTGGTTCAGTTAGCCCAGTCCTGACTATGGCCGTCCAGTGAGTCCAGCATTTGATCGCTATCGAAGGAGCTCCATGTTGAAGAAGAAAACACTTGTAGAGCGTGTAATTGTGATTCCCATACTTGTAGAGCTTGTAAATTACTATAGAGCTTGTCAAGTACTGTAGAGCTTTACACTTGTAGAGCTTGTAAAGTACTGTATATGTTACAACTTGTATTACGTGTCATTTGTAGAGCTTGTACTGAATCTGGTATTGTTATTTGAATTATTATGTGTGTTTTCTGCTTGCCAATTTAAATACTGGTTATTTTCTTACTGTCAAATTGAAATATGAAGAATCTGAGCCTAATAGCTGGGACCCACTTATCAGAACCTGACAAGTGGGACCTGTTTGACTAGTGGACCCATTTAAAAAAAGAAAACTAAAACTGTTGGTACAAAAAGGCCATGGCCTAGAAAATAAAAAGGCCAAACTGTAGGGCTTGGCCCGTGTAGCTGACCAAAATTAGTAGGGAAACAATATAAATGGGGTTAATTAATGGGCTTGGCCCATATAGACACCGAATTGGACCGGACTGATTCTAATCAATGACCTTTACATTTTCTCGCAAATTTGCCACATCAGCTTCCACGTTGGATCCGACGTGGCCTGGGCACACAACCAGCGACCAAAACAATTGGTCGTTGAACCAACGACCTTTTGTTTTGGTCGTTGCCTTCTACGACCATATCACAAAGAAGGCCGTTAAGTTTCATTAAAGACGGTCAGCTTTTGACCAACTGTTTTTGGTCACAAAAAGGTCGCAAATAAAAAACAATGACCATTCAGCGACCAATATTGATGGTCACAAGTTGACATATTTCTTGTAGTGACGTATCAATTTCCAGTTATGCTTGCCTCAATTAATTGCATGCACTTGAGGTGAAAGAACTCTCCTCTAACATGGCATGGACAGTTCAAAGGCCATGTGAATGATGCCACCATTGTTCTTGAGGATGTGACAGATCAGGAGACATGGTTTTAGTATGCCTATTTTGAAATGCCTGGATCTTGCAATGACCTCAATGTGCTTCACCGATCACCACTCTTTGTGCAGTTAGAAAACGGGGAACCACCACCGATGGAGTTTCAAGCAAACTGTCGAAGTAATGGGCCACGGGTAGGCTCACCCGGGTCTCTAGATTTATCAAGACTTTGGGCCAGCTCTGCCTAGCTAGGCCCCAAGCCGAGACTCCGCCCTCTGGGGCCGGCTGGCTCAGCGGCCGGCTGCCAGAGGGCGGGTGACCCAAGACTACGGCGCTCCGAGCGGCCGGCTCCTGACGGCCGCCTTCCAGAGAGGGCGGCAACGGGCAAGCGGCCGCCTCGTGACTACGGGGCGGCCGAGCTCCCGCCGAGAGTACAAGTCAAAGCATGGCTACAGAAAGGAACGACGCCTCACACTTTTGAGACAGGCATGGCTACAGTGCTCTGTACAGATGGAGATCTCTGCCCGACGGAGCACTGTGTCGTATCTACCCTGATGTCACTCCGGGCAGGCGGAGCCCTGTTCCCCATGACGGCCTAGGCAGTGACCCCAAGGAAGACGGCGGAAGCTCAACCAGGCGGATCAGAGAGGGGCCGGCCTCCAACAGGCGGCCGTCCCTTGTCCCAAGGCAAGCACGCCATTAAGCTGATAAGACCAGGTGTGGCTATAGTGTCCTCCCACCAGGCGGCGGGACTGTAGCCACGCTAAGATGACCAAGCCCCCGTCACCAACAACACGGCTACAGTGAACAGGCACCAACCAGTCGGCGGGGCCCACCAGGCGACGGGCCCCAGCGGTCGGCGGAGAAGCCGGAGGCCGAAGACACTGATAGCTGGGCCCAGCAGCCGGCTAGATTACCATTGTACCCCTGGGGGGGTAGGCCTATATAAACCCCCCAGGCCACCCATGCAAAGGGTTCGACCCTATTAGAACTAGCCACCCCTTAGAGCAGGAAGAGAGCTAGCCTTGCCTCTTTCTGCCTCTAGCATACAGCTCGAGGAGCACCTTTGTATCACTTGTGCCTTAGTGATCATGCGGAGACCCCGCAGACCAGGACTAGGGGTGTTATCTCCTAGGAGAGCCCCGAACCTGGGTAAAGTACGTCGGCGTTCGTGTCTACGCTTTATCCCGCTTCCAGGCACCGACGACGTTCTACTCGCTCCCACCATGATAAGCCATCCATTGGCATATGTCGCACCCAACCCCTGACATTTGGCGCCCACCGTGGGGCGAGGTGCACCGTCTCCCGAAGATCTGCTCTAGACGGGAACCCTGTTCCTTCCTGGCGAGCGAAGCCAGCCCAGCACACCCGACGGCGTCAGCCTCGACACGCTGCATGGCGCAGAGATTGCCTGCGCGGCGAGTTGCCTCGCTGACCTTGTCGGCGAGATCGACCTCTCCGACGAGCCGGCCTCCGACGCAGGCACAAGCTGCCCTGATAGCCGCCTCGTCAGCCTCCTCGACCAGCTCCATGTCATCAGCGAGCCTACTGCGGACCTGGAGTCCGTCGGCTCGACCAATCCGATGATTGTCGACTCCGACACGGCGTCGCTCGACGCGTTTCCCACCAACGTGGTAGTCTACGACGAGCCGCCCCCTCGCGAGTACAGCGGCGGGAGCACCGTCACGGAGGTGCTCGTCATCAACAACGAGGAGCACTCGGACGGGCGTGCTCAAGATCCCCTCGACACCACTCTGCGCGACCTCACGGCGCCCATTCCTGAGGGCGTGGACGCTGAGGCGTTGGAGGCATGCCGCCTCCAGCTTCTCGAAAATGCTGGCCGCTTGTCCAGCATGCGCCGGCTGTCGGACGCCTATCGACACGAGATGGACTGGACCGTAGGCGGCACGCCGGCACCTGGGGGGCCTAGTCGCCTCGGCACAGTTCGGCAGCATGGCGCGACCATCGCCACCATGTTCGGGGCGGAGCGTCCTGTCTACGCCACGCCTGCAGAGAACATCCGGGCCGCCCAGACGGTAAGGGATGAGCTGAACAAGTACAACGGCGACGGACTCCACCACATGACGGAGCGAGTCCAACAGCTCCTGGACGCGGCTGCCGCACAGCACGAGGCCGCCTGCCGCGCTGAAGACCCAGCCGAACGAAACAACGAGCCGCCCCCATGCCGAGATCATGGGGCGACCTCCCGGACATCGACTGGTGGCGCCCGCGAAGGAAAGGGCAATGAGCCGGCTGCTAGCCGCAGTCGGACATGATGTCTACTACACAACCTTCTTCTTGGAGATGTTGTTGGGCCTGCAAGTGCATAGGTTTGTAGGACAGTAGTAAATTTCCCTCAAGTGGATGACCTAAGGTTTATCAATCCGTAGGAGGCGTAGGATGAAGATGGTCTCTCTCAAACAACCCTGCAACCAAATAACAAAGAGTCTCTTGTGTCCCCAACACACCCAATACAATGGTAAATTGTATAGGTGCACTAGTTCGGCGAAGAGATGAAGATACAAGTGCAAAATAGATAGTAGATATAGGTTTTTGTAATCTGAAATTGTAAAAACAGCAAGGTAACAAGCGGTAAAAGTGAGCGTAAACGGTATTGCAATGATAGGAAACAAGGCCTAGGGTTCATATTTTCACTAGTGTAAGTTCTCTCAACAATAATAACATAGATAGAACATATGACAAGCCCTGAACATGCAACAAAGAGTCACTCCAAAGCCACTAATAGCGGAGAACAAACGTAGAGATTATGGTCGGGTACGAAACCACCACAAAGCTATTCTTTCGGATCGATCTATAAAAGAGTTCGTACTAGAATAACACCTTAAGACACAAATCAACAAAAACCCTAATGTCACCTAGATACTCCATTGTCACCTCAAGTATCCGTGGGCATGATTATACGATATGCATCACACAATCTCAGATTCATCCAACCAACATAAAAGTACTTCAAAGAGTGCCCCAAAGCTACTACCGGAGAGTCAAGAACGTGTGCCAACCCCTATGCATAGGTTCCCAAGTGTCATGAAACCCGCAAGTTTATCACCAAAACATACATCAAGTGGATCAATAGAATAACCCATTGTCACCACGGTTATCCCACGCAAGACATACATCAAGTGTCCATAAAAGACTCAATCCGATAAGATAACTTCAAAAAGGGGAAACTCAATTCATCACAAGAGAGTAGAGGGGGAGAAACATCATAAGATCCAACACAATAGCAAAGCTCGGGATACATCAAGATCGTGCCATAGAGGAACACGAGAGATAACACGAGAGAGAGAGAGAGAGAGAGAGATCAAACACATAGCTACTGGTACATACCCTCAGCCCTGAGGGTGAACTACTCCCTCCTCGTCATGGATCGCGCCGGGATGATGAAGATGGCCTCCGGTGATGGGATCCCCCTCCGGCAGGGTGCCGGAACAGGGTCCCGATTGGTTTTTGGTGGCTACAGAGGCTTGCGGCGGCGGAACTCCTGATCTATCTTCTGAACTGGAAGTTTTAGGGTATGTAGGTATATATGGGTGCAGGGGGTACGTCGATGGACCTTCGGGTTGCTCACGAGGTAGGGGGGCGCGCCCAGGGGGCTCCTGAAGGAAATATGCCCTAGAGGCAATAATAAAGTTATTATTTATTTCCTCATATCATGATAAATGTTTATTATTCATGCTAGAATTATATTAACCGGAAACATGATACATGTGTGAATACATAGACAAACATATAGTCACTAGTATGCCTCTACTTGACTAGCTCATTAATCAAAGATGGTTATGTTTCCTAACCATAGACATGTGTTTTCATTTGATTAATGGGATCACATCATTAGGATGATGATGTGATTGACATGACCCATTCCGTTAGCTTAGCACTTGATCGTTTAGTATATTGCTATTGCTTTCTTCATGACTTATACAAAGTTCCTGCAACTATGAGATTGTGCAACTCCTGTTTACCGGAAGAACACTTTGTGTGCTACCAAACGTCACAACGTAACTAGGTGATTATAAAGGTGCTCTACAGGTGTTTCCGAAGGTACATGTTGGGTTGGCATAAATCGAGGTTAGGTTTTGTCACTCCAATTGTCGGAGAGGTATCTCTGGGCCCTCTCGGTAATACTCATCACCTAAGTCTTGCAAGCATTATAACTAATGAGTTAGTTATAAGATGATGTGTTACAGAACGAGTAAAGAGACTTGCCGGTAACGAGATTGAACTAGGTATTGGATACCGACGATCAAATCTCGGGCAAGTAACATACCGATGACAAAGGGAACAATGTATGTTGTTATGCGGTTTGACCGATAAAGATCTTCATAGAATATGTAGGAACCAATATGGGCATCCAGGTCCCGCTATTGGTTATTGACCGAGAATGGTTCTAGGTCATGTCTACATAGTTCTCGAACCCGTAGGGTCCGCACGCTTAACGTTACGATGACAATTTTATTATGAGTTTATAAGTTTTGATGTACTGAAGTTTGTTCGGAGTCCCGGATGTGATCACGGACATGACGAGGAGTCTTGAAATGGTCGAGACATAAAGATTGATATATTGGAAGCCTATGTTTGGACATCGTAAAGGTTTCGTGTGAAATCGGGATTTTACCGAAACACCGGGGGGTTACCGGAACCCTCCTGGGGGTTAACGGGCCTTAGTGGGCCATGAGGGAGAAGAGGAGGGCCGGCCAGGGCAGGCCGCGCGCCCCCTCCCCCCTAGTCCGAATAGGATAAGGAAGGGGGGGCGCCCCCCTTTCCTCTTTCCCCTCCCCCCTTTCCTTCTCCACCAAGGCAAGAGGGGGGAGTCCTACTCCCGGTGGGAGTAGGACTCCTCCAGGCGCACCCCAAGGGGGCCGGCCGCACCTCCCCCTCCGTCCTTTATATACGGGGGCAGGGGGCACCCCATAACACACAAGTTGATCTACGGATCGTTCCTTAGCCGTGTGCGGTGCCCCCCTCCACCATATTCCACCTCAGTCATATCGTCGCGGAGTTTAGGCGAAGCCCTGCGCCGGTAGAACATCATCATTGTCACCACGCCATCGTGCTGACGGAACTCATCCCCCAAGCTTTTCTAGATCGGAGCCCGGGGATCGTCATTGAGCTGAACGTGTGCTGAACTCGGAGGTGCCGTACGTTCGGTGCTTGGATCGGTCGGATCGTGAAGACGTACGACTACATCAACCGCGTTGTCATAACACTTCCGCTTATGGTCTACGAGGGTACGTGGACAACACTCTCCCCTCTCGTTGCTATGTCATCACCATGATCTTGCGTGTACGTAGGAAATTTTTTGAAATTACTACGTTCCCAACAGTGGTATCAGAGCCTGGTTTTATGCGTAGATGTCATATGCACGAGTAGAACACAAGTGAGTTGTGGACGATACAAGTCATACTGCTTACCAGCATGTCATACTTTGGTTCGGCGGTATTGTGAGATGAAGCGGCCCGGACCGACATTACGCGTACGCTTACGCGAGACTGGTTTCACTGTTACGAGCACTTGTGCTTAAAGATGGCTGGCGGGTGTCTGTCTCTCTCACTTTAGCTGAATCGAGTGTGGCTACGCCCGGTCCTTGCGAAGGTTAAAACAGCACTAACTTGACGAACTATCGTTGTGGTTTTGATGCGTAGGTAAGAACGGTTCTTGCTAAGCCCGTAGCAGCCACGTAAAATTTGCAACAACAAAGTAGAGGACGTCTAACTTGTTTTTGCAGGGCATGTTGTGATGTGATATGGTCAAGACGTGATGAGATATAAGTTGTTGTATGAGATAATCATGTTTTGTTGAAGTTATCGGCAACTGGCAGAAGCCCTACGCTTGTCTCTTTGTTGCATAAGATGCAAGTGCCAAATAATTGCTTTACTTTATCGCTATGCGATAGCAATAGTTGCAAGAGCAATAGTTGGCGAGACGACCATGTAACGACACATTGATATAGATCAAGATGATGAAGATCATGGTGTCGTGCCGGTAACGATAGAGATCATGACAGTACTTTGGAGATGGAGATCAAAGGCGCAAGATGATCATGGCCATATCATGTCACATATTTTGATTGCATATGATGTTTATCTGTTATACATCTTATTCTGTTTTGTTTGACGGTAGCATTTTAAGATGATCTCTCACTAATTATCAAGAAGTGTTCTCCCTGAGTATGCACCGTTGCGAAAGTTCTTCGTGCTGAGACACCACGTGATGATCGGGTGTGATAGGCTCTACGTTCAAATACAACGGGTGCAAAACAGTTGCACACGTGGAATATTCAGGTTAAACTTGACGAGCCTAGCATATACAGATATGGCCTCGGAACACGGAGACCGAAAGGTCGAGCGTGAATCATATAGTAGATATGATCAACATATTGATGTTCACCGTTGAAACTACTCCATCTCGCGTGACGATCAGACATGGTGTAGTTGATATGGATCACGTAATCACTTAGAGGATTAGAGGGATGTCTATCTAAGTGGGAGTTCTTAAGTAATATGATTAATTGAACTTAAATTTATCATGAACTTAGTCCAGGTAGTATTTTGCAAATTATGTTGTAGATCAATAGCTTGTGTTGTTGCTTTCATATGTTTATTTTGATATGTTCCTAGAAAAAAATGTGTTGAAAGATGTTAGTAGCAATGATGCAGATTGGATCCATGATCTGAGGTTTATCCTCATTGCTGCACAGAAGAATTATGTCCTTAATGTACCACTAGGTGACAGACCTATTGCAGGAGCAAATGCAGACGTTATGAACGTTTGGCTAGCTCAATATGATGACTACTTGATAGTTTTGTGCACCATGCTTAACGGCTTAGAATCGGGACTTCAAAGACGTTTTGAATGTCATGGACCATATGAGATGTTCCAGGAGTTGAAGTTAATATTTCAAGCAAATACCCGAGTTGAGAGATATGAAGTCTCCAACAAGTTCTATGGCTAAAAGATGGAGGAGAATCGCTCAACTAGTGAGCATGTGCTCAGATTGTCTGGGTACTACAATCACTTGAATCAAGTGGGAGTTAATCTTCCAGATAAGATAGTGATTGACAGAATTCTCTAGTCACCATCACCAAGTTAGTAGAACTTTGTGATGAACTATAGTATGCAAGGGATGACGAAAACGATTCCCGAGCTCTTCGTGATGTTGAAATTGATGAAGGTAGAAATCAAGAAAGAGCATCAAGTGTGGATGATTGACAAGACCACTAGTTTCAAGAAAAGGGCAAAGGGATAGAAAGGGAACTTCAAGTAGAATGACAAGCAAGTTGTCACTCCCATGAAGAAGCCCAAAGCTGAACCAAAGCCTGAAACTGAGTGCTTACACTGCAAAGGAAATGGTCACTAGAAACGGAAATACCCTAAATATTTGGTGGATAAGAAGGATGGCAAACTAAACAAGGGTATATTTGATATACATATTATTGATGTGTACCTAACTAGTGTTTATAGTAACCCCTGAGTATTTGATACTTGTTCGATTGCTAAGATTAGTAACTCGAAACAGGAGTTACAGAATAAACAGAAACTAGTTGAGGGTGAAGTGATGATGTGTGTTGGAAGTGGTTCCAAGATTGATATGATCATCATCGCACACTCCTTTTGGGATTAGTGTTGAACCTAAATAA
The DNA here is from genome assembly GCF_018294505.1 of Triticum aestivum. Classification (NCBI taxonomy): domain Eukaryota; kingdom Viridiplantae; phylum Streptophyta; class Magnoliopsida; order Poales; family Poaceae; genus Triticum; species Triticum aestivum. The sequence goes on along the minus strand of NC_057810.1, from coordinate 479,184,631 downwards.
ATGTTATTTGGCGTTTGCGTTGAGCATGAATATGATTTGATCATGTTTATTGCAATACGGTTATTCATTTAAAATCAGAGAATAATTGTTGTTCTGTTTAAATGAATAAAACCTTTGATGGTCATACACCCAATGAAAATAGTTTGTTGGATCTCGATCGTAGTGATACACATATTCATAATATTGATGCCAAAAGATGCAAAGTTGATAATGATAGTGCAACTTATTTGTGGCACTGCCGTTTGGGTCATATCGGTGTAAAGCGCATGAAGAAACTCCATAGAGATGGATTTTTCGGAATCACTTGGTTATGAATCATTTGATGCTTGCGAACCGTGCCTTTTGGGCAAGATGACTAAAACTCCGTTCTCCGGAACAATGGTACGAGCTACTGACTTATTGGAAACAATATATACCGATGTATGCGGTCCAATGAGTGTTGATGCTCGTGGCAAGTATCGTTATTTTCTAACCTTTACAAATGATTTGAGCAGATATGGGTATATCTACTTGATGAAACATAAGTCTGAAATAGTTGAAAAGTTCAAAGAATTTCAGAGTAAAGTGGAAAAATCATCGTAACAAGAAAAATAAAGTTTCTACGATCTGATCATGGAGACGAATATTTGAGTTACGAGTTTGGTCTTCAAATTAAACAATGTGGAATAGTTTCATAGCTCACGCCACCTGGAACACCACAATGTTATGGTGTGTCCGAACGTCGTAATCGTACTTTACTAGATATGGTGCGATCTATGATGTCTCTTATCAGTTTACCACTATTGTTTTGGGGTTATGCATTAGAGACAGCTGCATTCACGTTTAATAGGGCACCATCTAAATCCGTTGAGACGACACCGTATGAACTATGGTTTAGCAGTAAACCTAAGCTGTCGTTTCTTAAAGTTTGGAGTTGCGATGCTTATATGAAAAAGGTTTTCAACCTTATAAGCTCGAACCCAAATCGGAGAAGTGCGTCTTCATAGAATACCCAAAAGAGACTGTTGGCTACACCTTCTATCACAGATCCGAAGGCAAGACTTTCGTTGCTAAGAATGGATCCTTTCTAGAGAAGGAGTTTCTCTCGAAAGAAGTGAGTGGGAGGAAAGTAGAACTTGATGAGATAACTGTATCTACTCCCTTATTGGAAAGTAGTTCATCACAAGAACCGGTTCCTGTGACAACTACACCAACTAGTGAGGAAGCTAATGATATTGATCATGAAACTTCAGATCAAGTTTCTACTGAACCTCGTAGGTCTACCAGAGTAAGATCCGCACCAGAGTGGTACGGTAATCCTATTCTGGAAGTCATGTTACTTGACCATGATGAACCTACGAACTATGAGGAAGCGATGATGAGCCCAGATTCCGCAAAATGTCTAGAGGCCATGAGATTTGAGATGGGATCCATGTATGAAAACAAAGTATGGACTTTGGTTGACTTGCCCGATGATCTGCAAGCCATTGAGAATAAATGGATCTTTAAGAAGAAGACTGACGCTGATGGTAATGTAACTATCTATAAAGCTCGACTTGTTGCGAAAGGTTTTCGACAAGTTCAAGGGGTTGACTATGATGAGACTTTCTCACCCGTAGCAATGCTTAAGTCTATCCGAATCATGTTAGCTATTGCTGCATTTCATGATTATGAAATTTGGCAAATGGATGTCAAGACTGCATTCTTGAATGGATTTCTAGAAGAAGAGTTGTATATGATGCAGCTGGAAGGTTTTGTTGATCCAACAGGTGCTGACAAAGTGTGCAAGCTCCAGTGTTCCATTTATGGACTGGTGCAAGCATCTCGGAGTTGGAATAAACGCTTTGATAGTGTGATAAAAGCATATGGTTTTATACAGACTTTTGGAGAAGCCTGTATTTACAAGAAAATGAGTGGGAGCTCTGTAGCATTTCTAATTTTATATGTATATGACATATTATTAATTGGAAATGATATAGAATTTCTGGATAGCATAAAAGAATACTTGAATAAAAGTTTTTCAATGAAAGACCTCGGTGAAGCTGCTTACATATTGGGCATCAAGATCTATAGAGATAGATCAAGACGCTTAATAGGACTTTCACAAAGCACATACCTTGACAAAATTTTGAAAAAGTTCAAAATGGATCAGGCACAGAAAGGATTCTTGCCTGTGCTACAAGGTGTGAAGTTGAGTCAAACTCAATGCCCGACCACAACAGAAGATAGAGAGAAAATGAAAAATGTTCCCTATGCTTCAGCCATAGGCTCTATCATGTATGCAATGCTGTGTACCAGACCTGACGTATTCTTAGCAATAAGCTTGGCAGGAAGGTACCAAAGTAATCCAGGAGTGGATCACTGGACAGCGGTCAAGAACATCCTGAAATACCTGAAAAGGACTAAGGATATGTTTCTCGTATATGGAGGTGACAAACAGCTAGTCGTAAACGGTTACGTCGATGCAAGCTTTGACACTGATCCAGATGATTCTAAATCGCAAACCGGATACATGTTTTTATTAAACGGTGGAGCTGTAAGTTGGTGCAGTTCTAAACAAAGCGTTGTAGCGGGATCTACATGTGAAGCGGAGTACATAGCTGCTTCGGAAGCAGCAAATGAAGGAGTCTGGATGAAGGAGTTCATTTCCGATCCAGGTGTCATACCTAGTGCATCGGGACCAATGAAGATCTTCTGTGACAATACTGGTGCAATTGCCTTGGCAAAGGAATCCAGATTTCACAAGAGGACCAAGCACATCAAGAGATGCTTCAATTCCATTCGGGACCAAGTCCAAGTGGGAGACATAGAGATTTGCAAGATACATACGGATCTGAATGTTGCAGACCCGTTGACTAAGCCTCTCTCACGAGCAAAACATGATCAGCACCAAGACTCCATGGGTGTTAGAATCATTACTACGTAATCTAGATTATTGACTCTAGTGCAAGTGGGAGACTGAAGGAAATATGCCCTAGAGGCAATAATAAAGTTATTATTTATTTCCTCATATCATGATAAATGTTTATTATTCATGCTAGAATTGTATTAACCGGAAACATGATACATGTGTGAATACATAGACAAACATATAGTCACTAGTATGCCTCTACTTGACTAGCTCATTAATCAAAGATGGTTATGTTTCCTAACCATAGACATGTGTTGTCATTTGATTAATGGGATCACATCATTAGGATAATGATGTGATTGACATGACCCATTCCGTTAGCCTAGCACTTGATCATTTAGTATATTGCTATTGCTTTCTTCATGACTTATACAAAGTTCCTGCAACTATGAGATTGTGCAACTCCCGTTTACCGGAAGAACACTTTGTGTGCTACCAAACGTCACAACGTAACTAGGTGATTATAAAGGTGCTCTACAGGTGTTTCCGAAGGTACATGTTGGGTTGGCATAAATCGAGATTAGGTTTTGTCACTCCGATTGTCGGAGAGGTATCTCTGGGCCCTCTCGGTAATACTCATCACCTAAGCCTTGCAAGCATTATAACTAATGAGTTAGTTATAAGATGATGTGTTACAGAACGAGTAAAGAGACTTGCCGGTAACGAGATTGAACTAGGTATTGGATACCGACGATCAAATCTCGGGCAAGTAACATACCGATGACAAAGGGAACAACGTATGTTGTTATGCGGTTTAACCGATAAAGATCTTCGTAGAATTTGTAGGAACCAATATGGGCATCCAGGTCCTGCTATTGGTTATTGACCGAGAATGGTTCTAGGTCATGTCTACATAGTTCTCAAACCCGTAGGGTCCGCACGATTAACGTTACGATGACAGTTTTATTATGAGTTTATAAGTTTTGATGTACCGAAGTTTGTTCGGAGTCCCCGATGTGATCACGGACATGACGAGGAGTCTCGAAATGGTTGAGACATAAAGATTGATATATTGGAAGCCTATGTTTGGACATCGGAAAGGTTCCGGGTGAAATCGGGATTTTACCGGAACACCGGGGGGTTACCGGAACCCTCCCGGGGGTTAATGGGCCTTAGTGGGCCATGAGGGAGAAGAGGAGGGCCGGCCAGGGCAGGCCGCGCGCCCCCTCCCCCCTAGTCCGAATAGGATAAGGAAGGGGGGGCGGCGCCCCCCTTTCCTCTTTCCCCTCCCCCCTTTCCTTCTCCACCAAGGCAAGAGGGGGGAGTCCTACTCCAGGTGGGAGTAGGACTCCTCCAGGCGCACCCCAAGGGGGCCGGCCGCACCTCCCCCTCCGTCCTTTATATACGGGGGCAGGGGGCACCCCATAACAGACAAGTTGATCTACGGATCGTTCCTTAGCCGTGTGCGGTGCCCCCCTCCACCATATTCCACCTCGGTCATATCGTCGCGGAGTTTAGGCGAAGCCCTGCGCCGGTAGAACATCATCATCGTCACCACACCATCGTGCTGACGGAACTCATCCCCGAAGCTTTGTTGGATCGGAGCCCGGGGATCGTCATCAAGCTGAACGTGTGCTGAACTCGGAGGTGCCGTACGTTCGGTGCTTGGATCGGTCGGATCGTGAAGACGTACGACTACATCAACCGCGTTGTCATAACGCTTCCGCTTACGGTCTATGAGGGTACGTGGACAACACTCTCCCCTCTCGTTGCTATGTCATCACCATGATCTTGCGTGTACGTAGGAATTTTTTTGAAATTACTACGTTCCCAACAGGTCCCTCCACCCTCGTGGGCAGCCCGGGACTCCCCTGGCATGCACTCCAATGCCATCAGGTTGGTTTGCTTCCAAAATTAACTTCTCCAGTTGATTTCGTTTCGTTTTGACTCCGTGTGATATTCCTTTTCCTCGAAACACTGAAATAGGCATAAAACAGCAAATCTGGGCTGGGCCTCCGGTTAATAGGTTAGTCCCAAAAATAATATAAAAGTGGAAAATAAAGCCCAATATTGCCTAAAACAGTAGATAAAAGTAGCATGGAGCAATCAAAAATTATAGATACGTTGGAGAAGTATCAAGCATCCCCAAGCTTAATTCATGCTCGTCCTCGAGTAGGTAAATGATAAAAAAGAATTTTTGATGCGGAGTGATACTTTGGCATAATTTCGATGTAAATTTTCTTAATTGTGATATGAATATTCAGATCCGAAAGATTCAAGACAAAAGTTCATATTGACACAAAAATAATAATACTTCAAGCATACTAATCAAAGCAATCATGTCTTCTCAAAATAACATGGCAAAAGAAAGTTCATCCCTACAAAATCATATAGTTAGGCTATGCTTCATTTTCATCACACAAAGATGTTCCCAACTTCTATAACCCCGATGACAAGCCAAGCAATTGTTTCATACTTAAATAATCTCAAACTTTTTCAACCTTCACGCAATACATGAGCGTGAGCCATGGATATAGCACTATGGGTGGAATAGAATATGATGATGGGGATTGTGTGGAGAAGATAAAAAAGGAGAAAGTCTCACATTGACGCGGATAATTAACGGGCTATGGAGATGCCCATCAATTGATGTCAACATGAGGAGTAGGGATTGCCATGCAACGGATGCACTAGAGCTATGAATGCTCAACAAAAGAAAACTAGTGGGTGTGCATCCAACTCGCTTGCTCATGAAGACCTAGGGCATTTGAGGAAGCCCATCGTAGGAACATACAAGCCAAGTTCTATAATGAAAAATTCCCACTAGTATATGAAAGTGATAACACATGCGACTCTCTACATGAAAAGCATGGTGCTACTTTGAAGCACAGTATATGAGACTCACTACATGAAGAACAAGGTGCTACTTTGAAGCACAAGTGTGGAAAAAGAGATAGTAACATTGCCCCTTTTTTATTTTTTTATTTTATTTTTTTTGGGGCCTTTCTTTTTTTTGGCCTTTCCTTTTTTTATTTGGGCAATGCTCTAATAATGATGATCATCACACTTCTATTGATTACAACACAACGATTACAACTCGAAACTTAGAACAAGATATGACTCTATATGAATGCCTCCGGTGGTGTACTGGGATGGTGCAATGAATCAAGAGTGACATGTATGGAAAATAATGCATGGTGGCTTTGCCACAAATACGATGTCAATTACAAGATCATGCAATGGCAATATGACAAAAGTAATGTATGTCATGAATATGATGATGGAAGTTGCATGGCAATATATCTCGGAATGGCTATGGAAATGCCATAATAGGTAGGTATGGTGGCTGTTTTGAGGAAGATATAGGGAGGTTTATGTGTGATAGAGCGTATCGTATCACGGGGTTTGGATGCATCGGCGAAGTTTGCACCAACTATCAAGGTGAGAAAGGGCAATGCACGGTATCGAAGAGGCTAGCAAAGGCGGAAAGATGAGAGTGTGTATAATCCATGAACTCAACATTAGTCAAAAGAACTCATATACTTATTGCAAAAATTTAGAAGTCATCAAAAATCAAGTACTACGCGCATGCTCCTAGGGGGATAGATTGGTAGGAAAAGACCATCGCTCGTCCCCGACCGCCACTCATAAGGATGCACAAGCCAGGTACACTTCATGTTTCAAATTTGTTACACAACTTTAACCATACGTGCATGCTACGGGACTTGCAAACTTCAACACAAGTATTTATCAAATTCATAATCACCCAACTAGCACGACTTTGATATCATCACCTCCATATCTCAAAACAATTATCAAGCATCAAACTTATCTTAGTATTCAATTCACTCAAAAGAAAGTTTCACATATCTTGAACACCAAGTATATTAACATTAAGCAAATTACCATGCTATTAAAGACTCTCAAAATAATCTAAGTGAAGCATGAGAGATCAATAGTTTTTTTAAAACAAATCCACCACCGTGCTCTAAAAGATATAAGTGAAGCACTAGAGCAAAAATTATCACGCTCAAAAGATATAAGTGAAGCACTATGAGCAAAACTATCAAGCTCAAAAGATATAAGTGAAGCACATAGAGTATTCTAGCAAATTCCAAATCATGTATGGCTCTCTCTCATTAAAGGATTTAAGATCTTGATACTTCATTCAAACAGCAAGCAAAGCTAAAGAAAACTACAATGCAAGAATAACACAACTCATGTGAAGAAGCAAAAACTTAGGCTCAACCGATACTAATCGATAGTTGTTGAAGAAGAAAGGTGGGATGCCTACCGGGGCATCCCCAAGCTTAGATGCTTTAGTTTTCTTGAAATATTATCTTGGGGTGCCTTGGGCATCCCCAAGCTTGAGCTTTTGTGTCTCCTTAATTCCTCTCATATCATGGTTTCTCTTTTTATCAAAAAGCTTCATTCACAACAAACTCAACAAGAACTCGTGAGATAGGTTAGTATAAACCAATGCAAAACCTTATCATATTCTACTGTAACAAGTCACTTAAATTATTATTTCACATTGAATACTAAATGCCTCTGTATATTTAATACTCCTATCCTCAAATAGAATCATTAAACAATCAAACATATGCAAACAATGCAAACATAACAACAATCTGCCAAAACAGTACAGTCTGTAAAGGATGCAAGAGTATAAATACTTCCCTGACTCCAAAACTTATGAACTAAAATTCCCATTGTAATAAATTTATTATAGCTCAATATGCAAAAATATTCAATGTTAGAGCATGCTCTGACTTTTCTAGGGAATTTTTGCAACAGCGGTAAACTTTCTGTTTTCAAATAGCAACATGTATACTAGCAAAACAAGCATGGCAAAGGCTATCCTTGACTTTTTTTATTGAAACTAAAGAAGGAAGATATTATTCTAACTAACAGAAAGCAAAAACTAACAAAATAAAATGACGCTCCAAGAAAAACACATATCATGTGATGAATAAAAATATAGCTCCAAGTAAAGTTACCGATGAACGAAGACAAAAGAGGGGATGCCTTCCGGGGCATCCCCAAGCTTAGTTGCTTGGTTGTCCTTGAATATTTCCTTGGGGTGCCTTGGGAATCCCCAAGCTTAGGCTCTTGCCACTACTTATTCCATAGTCCATCGAATCCTTACCCAAAACTTGAAAACTTCAACCACGCAAAACTCAAAACAAAACTCGTAAGCTCCGTTAGTATAAGAAAATAAAACAACCACTTAGGTACTGTAATGAAATCATTCTAAATTCATATTGGTGTAATATCTACTGTATTCTAACTTATCTATGGTTCATACCACTTAATACTAGCCATAGATGCATCAAAATAAGCAAACAACACATACAAAACAGAATCTGTCAAAAACAGAACAGTCTGTAGTAATATGCATAAAACGTATACTTATGGAACCCCAAAAATTATGAAATAAATTGCTGGACCTGAGAAATTTGTCTATTAATCATCTGAAAAAAGAATAAACCTAAAATCACTCTCCAGTAAAAAATGGCAGCTAATATCGTGAGCGCTAAACTTTCTGTTTTTCACAGCAAGATCACATAAACTTCACCCAAGTCTTCCCAAAGGTTCTACTTGGCACTTTATTGAAACAAAAGCTATAAAACATGATTAATACAGTAGCATAATCATGTGGACACACAAAAGTAGTAAGGATAAATATTGGGTTGTCTCCCAACAAGCGCTTTTCTTTAATGCCTTTTTAGCTAGGCATGATGGTGACAATGATGCTCACATAAAAGATAAGAATTGAAACATAACGGGAGCATCATGAAGCATATGACTAGCACATTTAAGTCTAACCCACTTGCAATGCATAGGAATTTTGTGAGCAAAAAACCTATGGTAACAATAATCAACGAGCATAGGAAGGTAAAACAAGCATAACTTCAAGATTTTAAGCACATAGAGAGGAAACTTGACATTATTGCAATTCCTACAAGTATATGTTCCTCTCTCATAATAATTTTCAGTAGCATCATGAATGAATTCAACAATATAAACATCACCTAAAGCATTCTTTTCATGATCTACAAGCATAGAAAATTTACTACTCTCAACATAAGCAAATTTCTTCTCATGAATAGTAGTGGGAGCAAACTCAACAAAATAACTATCATGTGATTGAAAATTAAGATCAAGATGACACGTTTCATGGTTATAATTATTGTTTAAAGCATACGTGTCATCACAATAATCATCATAGATAGGAGGCATGCTTTCATCATAGTAAATTTGCTCATCAAAGCTTGGGGGACAAAAAATATCATCTTCATCAAACTCATTAGCATCATGGATATTCATGGAATTCACACTAACAACATTGCAATCATGCTCATCATTCACATATTTTATGCCAAGAATTCTATGTAATTCTTCTTCTAGCACTTGAGCACAATTTTCCTTTCCATCATACTCACGAAAGATATTAAAAAGGTGAAGCGTATGAGACAAACTCAACTCCATTTTTTTGTAGTTTTATTTTATAAACTAAACTCGTGCTAAAACAAGAAACAAAAAGATTCAATTGCAAGATCTAAAGATATACCTTCACTTACCTAGCCTCCCTGGCAACGGCGCCAGAAAAGAGCTTGATGTCTACTACACAACCTTCTTCTTGTAGACGTTGTTGGGCCTGCAAGTGCACAGGTTTGTAGGACAGTAGCAAATTTCCCTCAAGTGGATGACCTAAGGTTTATCAATCCGTAGGAGGCGTAGGATGAAGATGGTCTCTCTCAAACAACCCTGCAACCAAATAACAAAGAGTCTCTTGTGTCCCCAACACACCCAATACAATGGTAAATTGTATAGGTGCACTAGTTCGGCGAAGAGATGAAGATACAAGTGCAAAATAGATAGTAGATATAGTTTTTTGTAATCTGACATTATAAAAACAGCAAGGTAACGAGTGGTAGAAGTAAGCATAAACGGTATTGCAATGATAGGAAACAAGGCCTAGGGTTCATACTTTCACTAGTGTAAGTTCTCTCAACAATAATAACATAGATAGAACATATGACAAGCCCTCAACATGCAACAAAGAGTCACTCCAAAGCCACTAATAGAGGAGAACAAATGTAGAGATTATGGTCGGGTACGAAACCACCACAAAGCTATTCTTTCGGATCGATCTATAAAAGAGTTCGTACTAGAATAACACCTTAAGACACAAATCAATGAAAACCCTAATGTCACCTAGATACTCCATTGTCACCTCAAGTATCCATGGGCATGATTATACGATATGCATCACACAATCTCATATTCATCCAACCAACATAAAAGTACTTCAAAGAGTGCCCTAAAGCTACTACCGGAGAGTCAAGAACGTGTGCCAACCCCTATGCATAGGTTCCCAAGTGTCACGAAACCCGGAAGTTGATCACCAAAACATACATCAAGTGGATCAATAGAATAACCCATTGTCACCACAGTTATCCCACGCAAGACATACATCAAATGTTCATAAAAGACTCAATCCGATAAGATAACTTCAAAAAGGGGAAATTCAATTCATCACAAGAGAGTAGAGGGGGAGAAACATCATAAGATCCAACTACAATAGCAAAGCTCGGGATACACCAAGATCATGCCATAGAGGAACACGAGAGAGAACATGAGAGAGAGAGAGATCAAACACATAGCTACTGGTACATACCCTCAGCCCCGAGGGTGAACTACTCCCTCCTCGTCATGGATCACGCCGGGATGATGAAGATGGCCTCCGGTGATGGGATCCCCCTCCGGCAGGGTGCCGGAACAGGGTCCCGATTGGTTTTTGGTGGCTACAGAGGCTTGCGGCGGCAGAAATATCGATCTATCTTCTGTTCTGGAAGTTTTAGGGTACGTAGGTATATATGGGTGCAGGGGTACGTCGGTGGACCTCCGGGTTGCTCACGAGGTAGGGGGCGCGCCTAGGGGGGGCGCCCTCCATCCTCGTGGACATCCCGGGACTCCCCTGGCGTGCACTCCAAGACCATCAGGTTGGTTTCCTTCCAAAATTAACTTCTCCAGTTGATTTCGTTCCATTTTGACTCCGTCTGATATTCCTTTTCCTCGAAACACTAAAATAGGCATAAAACAACAAATCTGGGATGGGCCTCCGGTTAATAGGTTAGTCCCAAAAATAATATAAAAGTGGAAAATAAATCCCAATATTGCCTAAAACAGTAGATAAAAGTAGCATGGAGCAATCAAAAATTATAGATACGTTGGAGACGTATCAGGACATGCATCTCCATCGAGCGGGACGAGGAAGGCCGCCCTCGCGCAGTAGAGCGGCGGGGCGACCTGCCGCCTCCCCTGCCTCGTGGAGCGAGATACCCCACTCCGCCTCCTGTCATGCACCCGACACTCGGCGACCGCCTTGGCCGCCGAGAGGGAGTCGAAGATAATGATGCTCGCCACCGGATCGATCGTCTCAACCGATCCCTGGCGCTTGAAGAAGAAGATGCGCTAGGCCCTCCCTGCTTCGGCCCCTGAATCCGCGATGAGCCCTTCCCCAAGGGGTTCACCTTCCCACGAGACACGCCCAAATACACCGGCTCCGTGAAGCCGGAGGACTGGCTGGTCGACTACTCCACAGTCGTCAGCATAGCAAACGGCAACAAGCGCGTTGCCGTGAAGTATGTTCCGCTTATGCTTCAAGGCACTGCCCGGACGTGGCTCAACAGCCTGAAGCCCCGCAGCATCAACAGTTGGGTTGATTTCAATGAGGTCTTCATCCGCAACTTCACCAGCACTTACAAGCGGGCCCCCAAGCCCCGACAGCTCTCCTTATGCGTCCAAGGGCCCACTAAGTCAACTCGCGACTACCTCACGTGCTGGACCGAGCTGCGCAATTCCTGCGAAGGCCTGCACAAGGTGCAGGCAATCAAGTACTTTACTGCCGGGTGACGAGAAGGCACCCTCCTCAAGCATCGACTCCTCTGCGACGAGCCCGAGACCCACGATGAGCTACTGGTCATCACCGACAAGCACGTCACGGCCGACTCCTCCATGAAGGCGGAAATCCTGGTTGACGCGTCCGGCAAGGTGGCACCTCAGGCACCTCGGACTCCGGCTGGTGACACCAGTCGGCGACAGCAGCCAGGTGATAACAAGCGGAAGGCCACCCAGCCGGCTTCCTCCAGCCGGTAGGTGGCGACGGCTGAGGATCAGCAGCCAGAAGGGCAGCCGGCCCCCAAGCGGCAGAAGGGCGGCAAGTCCAATTGGTTGCCCGCTTTCTCTTATGAGCAAACCTTGGATGCACCCTGCAAGTTCCATAGCGGTGCGAAGCCCTCCAACCACACCACTCGGAAGTGTCACTGGCTCGCCAGAATTGCCAAGGAAGATGGACTCCTGCCTCCTCCGCCTGCCAGACCGCCGCCTCCGCAGCCCCAGCAGCCGGCGGCCCGACCAGTCGGTGCCTTACAAGACGAGTACCCGGAGGAACACGGAACTTATGTTGTGTTCACCAGCGTGGCCGATGACAGACGCAACAGGCGGCAACAACAACAAGAAGTGAAAGCAGTAGCCTCCAACACTCCAGAGTTCATGCATTGGTCTGAGAAGCCTATCAGTTGGAGCAGGGCCGACCACCCGGAGGTGATGCCTTCCCCTGGTTCATACGCCCTGGTCCTAGAAGCGACCCTTGCAACGGAGAGGTGAGCATCCCATTTCTCCAGAGTCTTGATAGATGGAGGCAACAGCATCAACATCTTGTACCGCGATACAATGGAGAAGTTGGGAATCAAGCAAAAGCAGCTCGTCCCCAGTCGGACTGTATTCCACGGCATAGTCCCTGGCCTTTCCTGCTAACTAATCGGCAAGACCCAGATTGATGTCCTCTTCGGAGACAAGAATCACTTTTGCCGAGAGCCAGTTTGGTTCGAAGTGGTGGACCTTCAGAGCCCCTACCATGCACTGCTAGGCCGGCCTGCTCTAGCCAAATTCATGGCAGTCCCCCACTACGCCTACCTCAAGATGAAGATGCCGAGTACCAAGGGGATTCTGACAGTGGTCGGAGACTACAAGAAGTCGATCGCTTGCGCCGCGGACAGCAGCCGACTAGCCGAGTCCCTCGTGATTGCAACCGAGAAGCGGCTCCTTGACCGGGTGGTGGCGTTGGCAGGCAAGAAGCTGGAAATGTCACCCACACCCCAGGAGTCGGAGGCTGAGGGCTCGTTCAAGCCGGCCAAGGAAACAAATAAAATGCCCTTGGACCCAGAGCACCCGGAGAGGCACGCTGTCGTAGGCACCGGCCTTGACAGCAAATAGGAAGGCGAGCTCGTCGATTTCCTCCGTGAGAATCGGGATATCTTCGCATGGTCCCCCAAGGACATGCCGAGTGTTCCGACGGATTTCGCCGAGCACAAGCTACATGTCCGACCTGACACCAAGCCGGTCCGGCAGCCCTTGCGCCGCCTGTCAGAAGAGAAGAGAAGAGTCGTTGGAGAAGAGATAGCCCGACTCATAGCAGCCGGATTCATCATGGAAGTATTCTTCCCAGAGTGGCTGGCCAACCCAGTCCTAATATTGAAGAAGAACAAGCAGTGGCGCATGTGCATTGACTACACCAGCCTCAACAAAGCCTGCCCTAAAGATCCGTTTGCTCTGCCAAGGATTGATCAAGTGATAGACTCCACAGCCGGATGCGAGCTGTTGAGTTTTCTGGATGCATACTCAGATTATCACCAGATAAAGCTGAACCCAGCCGACAGGCTGAAGACCGCCTTCATCACGCCGTTCGGAGCCTTCTGCTACCTGGCCATGACGTTCGGCTTGCAAAACGCCGGCGCCATGTTTCAGTGTTGCATGCAGAAGTGCCTCCTCAAGCAACTCGGCAGAAATGCCCATGTATATGTGGATGATGTGGTGGTGAAGACGGAGAAGCGTGGCACTCTGCTAGAGGACCTCAAGGAGACCTTTGAAAACCTGCGCCGATTCCAGATTAAGCTCAACCCGGAGAAATGTGTCTTTGGAGTACCAGCGGGCCAACTTCTTGGTTTCCTGGTCTCAGAGCGCGGCATAGAGTACAATCCTGTGAAGATCAAGGCAATTGAGATGATGAAGGTGCCTACCCGACTGCTGGACGTGCAGAAATTCGCCGGCTGCCTGGCGTCAGTCAGCCGTTTCATCAGCCGGCTGGGCGAGAAGGCTCTTCCCCTATACCAACTCATGAAGAAGACCACTTTTTTCGAGTGGAATGACAAGGCGGACGAAGCGTTTCTCCAACTCAAGAAGATGTTGGCAACCCCGCCTGTCCTGGCGGCTCCGACTGAGAAGGAGCCCATGCTCCTCTACATTGCAGCCACTAGTCGGGTTGTCAGCATAGTCATGGTAGTAGAGCGCAAGGAGAAGGACAAAGCATTGCCGGTCCAGAGACCGGTGTATTACTTGAGCGAAGTATTGTCCGCCTCCAAACAAAACTACCCCCACTACCAGAAGATGTGTTATGGCGTGCATTTTACCACCAAGAAGCTGCAGCCTTACTTTCAAGAGCACCCCATAACTGTCGTCTGCACAGCCCCGCTTGCTGAGATCATCGGAAGCCGGGATGCCTCTGGCCGAGTGGCCAAATGGGCTATTGATCTAGCCCCTTACACCATCTACTACTAGCCTTGCAGCGCCATCAAATCACAAGTGTTGGCCGACTGCCTCGTCGATTGGGCCGAGACCCAATATTTGCCGCCTGCACCAGACTCCACTCATTGGCAGATGCATTTTGATGGCTCAAAAATGCACACTGGTCTGGGAGCCGGCGTCGTCCTCACCTCTCCCAAGGGCGACAAGCTTAAATACGTACTGCAAGTCCACTTCGCCGCCTCCAACAACGTAGCAGAATATGAGGCACTCATACACGGGCTCCGGCTTGCCAAGGAACTCGGCATTCGCCGGATCCTGTGCTATGGTGACTCCGACTTGGTGGTCCAGCAGTCATCAGGCGACTGGGACGCCAAGGATGCAAATATGGCGAGCTACCGCTTCCTCGTGCAGCAACTCAGCGGATACTTTGATGGGTGCAAGTTCCTTCACGTGCCAAGGAATGACAACGAGCAAGCAGATGCCTTGGCACGGATTGGCTCCACCCGACAAGCAATACCAGCCGGCGTTGCCCTACGCCGCCTTCTAAAGCCGTTTGTCAAGCCGTCTCCTGAGTCAGACTCCATCTTTGTGTCGGCCCCCCCTGAAGCAGTCGGATCCGACTTGGCGACCCCAAAGGCCGGCAAGGGGGTTTCAACAGGCGGCCTGGGGACTGCTACAGCCGTGCCCGACCTGGGGACTTTGGAGCCCGGCCCGGGGACTTCTTCAGCACAGCAGGCGGAAGCAGCTACCAACCCGCCGCCTCCCGGCTCAACCGCCCTCGTAGAGATTGCAGTGATCGATGTCGAAGAAATTGCAACGCCCTCATGGGCTCAGCCGATCCTCAAGTTCTTGGTGAACAAGGAGCTGCCAACCGATGAAATCTTAGCCCGACAAGTACAGAGGCGAGCTACAACTTATACTATAGTCAACAAAGAGCTAGTGCGAAGAAGCGTCACAGGAGTTTATCAGCGGTGTGTGGAGTGGGACCAAGGCCAAGCAATACTTAGAGATATCCACCAGGGCGAGTGCGGCCACCATGCGGCTTCGAGATCACTTGTGGCCAAAGCTTTCTGCCACGGGTTCTTCTGGCCGACTGCCCTGGAAGAGGCCAAAGAGCTGGTTCAGAAGTGTCAAGGGTGCCAGAGGTTCCGCTCCAAGCCACACCTGCCGGCTTCTGCACTCAAGACCATTCCCATAGCCTGGCCCTTTGTTGTGTGGGGACTGGATATGGTGGGACCATTCAAGACGGACCGTGGTGGCATGACCCACTTGCTGGTTGCGATGGACAAGTTTACCAAGTGGATAGAGGCAAAAGCAATCAAGAAGCTGAATGGGCCGACTGCCGTGACCTTCATCACCGGCATCACCACGCGATACGGCATCCCACACAGCATCATCACCGAACCAACTTCGCCAAGGGAGCCCTGGCTCGTTTCTGTGCAACACAAGGCATCCACCTGGACTTAGCGTCCGTTGCCCACCCACAGTCAAACGGCCAGGTGGAGCGTGCAAACGGCCTAATTTTGTCCGGCCTCAAGCCCCGACTGGTCGAGCCTCTGGAGCGTTCGGCCGGCTGCTGGCTCGACGAGCTGCTGGCCGTCCTTTGGAGCCTGCGCACAACTCCAAACAAGTCAATGGGCTTCACGCCCTTCTTCCTCGTCTATGGTGCCGAAGCCGTCATCTCGATGGATATTGAGTTCGATTCCCCAAGAGTCACCATGTACACCGAGGCGGACGCCAAGGAAGCACGAGAAGACAGCATCGACTTGCTGGAGGAAGGCCGGCTGTTGGCGCTCAGCAGGTCAGCCATCTACCAGCAGAGTCTGCACTGATACTACAACCGCAAGGTGAAGCCAAGGTCCTTCCTGGAGGGAGACCTTGTGCTCCGGCTGATCCAGCAAACAGCCGGATAGCACAAGCTCTCGACACCTTGGGAATGCCCCTTTATCATCAGTAAGGTGTTGGGCAATGATGCCTACTACCTGATCGATGCCCAGAAGCCCAGAGCGCGCAAGGAAGATGATTCAGGCAAAGAAACGGAGAGGCCGTGGAATGCAAACCTCCTCCGAAGGTTTTACAGTTGAAAGCAGTATGTATCATGCTACCTTTTGTACTATGTATAAAGACTTCGGGTCCCCCAAGAAGAGCTCGGGGACTGCCCTCTTTTATCTATATGATAAGTGTCATGCTTATGAGAATGTATAGTCTATTTCTTCCGCCTGGCACCAGGTTCGATCAGTTGGCCCGGAGCCTCGCCGCCTTCTACAATATGTCGCCTCCTGCAGCCGGACAAGTAGTGTGCCGTCACCAAAGCTTCCTTTGTCAGAAGCCACGGCTCGCGGAGCGACTGCATGGCGGGCAAAGGTTGCAAAGAGGTGCCCCACACGAAAAAACGACTAAGGAAGAAAGCGCATATTGTAGCAGGCAGCATCGCACCTAGCCATCTGGCTGCCTGGGAGCCAGACAACCGGCCTCCAACTTACCACCCAAAGCTCCGAATGGCTAAGTCCTAGCCCCCCTCACAAATGGCTAGAGTGCTCAAACCAGTCACGGTCCGCAGAGCGGCCGCCTGGCTGGTAAAAACAAAGCCAAAGGGTCGGCGGCAAAGGAAAAAACCAAGGAGAAAAAGGGAAAAAAGATTGGAGGTCAGCATAGCAAGCATAAGCAATGATAAATATTTATATGGATAAAAGGCCTCTTGCCAGCATTCAAACAGAGTTTGATATACACCTCGAGGGTGGAATTGTGCGAATTTAACCAAAGTGTTTAGAGTAGCAAGCAGAAACAGATAAAATCCTAAGGAGCAACACAAGACTCTGGCTGGGCGGTGCCGGTTGGCGCAACAGAGGACTCCGGCTGGGCGGTGCCGGTTGGCGCGGCAGAAAGATCCGGCTAGCCGGTGCCGGATGGCGTGGCCAATGGCTCCAATTGAACGCTGGAGTCGGCCGCGCCACCTGATCTGGCAGGCAGCTCCGTCTGAGCAGAGGGATCGCCGGCGGCAGGCGAGACGTTGGAGTGCTGGAGGACGGAGTCGGTGGCGTCCGTCGAAGGAACGGGCGGCGGGTCCGCCCCCACTTGAACGCCTCCAGCAGCGGGCGGCACCTCGGTGCATGGCTCGTTGCTTGAGGCTCGGTCAGGTTGGGGCTGGCCGTCCGCCCCGACCTCCGGCATGTCGACGTCGCTCTCCTCGTCTTCCTCCTCCTCCTCCTCTCCTTCCTCCTCCCTGTCTTCTCCTTCATCGCTGGAGTCGATGACTTCAGCAGAATCTTCACTGTCTTCTGGGTTTAGCCCAAGCCATTCGTGCGGAGCTTCGCCGCCTTCCTTGACCACCTCCGGGACGAAGACACTGGTGTCGGTGAAGTCGGCGATCGCCGCCGCCCTATTGACGAGCTCAGCTTCCACCGCCGCCAGCTCCTCCTGCGCCTCCAGCCGAAACGTGGCTAGCTGGGCTAGATCTAGCCCAGGGTACCATGCCTTGATGAATTCCAAGGCCCGGCGCGCTCCTTCCCAGGTTGCTGAGCCTTTCCAGGCTTCCAGGCAGCCGGCCGCCACCTCTAGCCAGTCGGCAGTCCGACTTGGGGTGTGTGGAGCCGGTAGGCCTGGCCAGAGGGCGGAGACCGCCTGGGCTCCGATGCGCTGCAGGCGGCACAACAAGAGGTGAGCAGGCCGAAGCCGGGCCTGAATGCTGAGGACCTGTTCACCAAGGGTCCAGGGGGCATCAGCGGTGATCTGCGCACCCTCTGCCCTTCGCTCCTCGTGTTGGGCCTCGATCATCTGGGTCGCCGCTACAGAATGGCCCGGGAAGAAGTCTGTCCGGGCAGAAGAAGACAAAAAGGCCAAAGTTATAAGCAAGGACTGATAACTCAAAGCAAGAAACTAAGAGAATAAGGGCTTACCATCGACCAAGTCTTTGATACTGCTGAAGCAGGCCGTCACTTGGGCCTCCTTGTCAGCCCAGGCAGAGCGCTCGAGCTCAAACTCAGCAAGGAGGCTGGTCTTCGCCGTCTCCACCTTTAGCTGGGCCGCCTTGAGGGTTTCCGCATGTTCGGCAAGTTGGGAGACCATGCGGTCCTCCTCCTCTGCCAGCTTGCTGCACTCCACCTTCTTGCCACACAGGGTGGTCTTGGCTTCGCCCAGCTGCTGTTGCAGGGCGGCGTTAGCCTCTGAAAAAAGAAAGAGAAGAAGAAGGCATCGGTCAAGCGAACAAGACAACGGAAAGAAACAACCGAGGAGATTCGACCCGACTGCTCAGCAGTCGGCCTGAACCTCGGGGACTACAGCCCGCAGGCGCGCTAGCGCGCCCCCGTGGAAAAGAAGTGGTTGACAAGGGAAAAAGACGACTGAGGAGATTCGGCCCAACTGCTCAGCAGTTGGCCCGAACCTCGGGGACTACAGCCCGCGGGTGCGCCAGCGCACCCCCGCGAAGAAAAAAGATAGAAACTTACGCCGGCTTTCAGCCAGATGGGCCGTCTGCGCCTCCAGCTCCCGAACCTTGGAGTTGTAGGCGGTCGCGCAGAGGTTGTGATAATCCTACAGGAGAGGCATCGGATGAAATTGGCAATCCAACAATTTCAAGATAAAGTTCCGACCCGCCTGCTCAGCAGCTGGCCCGGAACTTGGGGACTACACCCAGTGGGTGCGCTTGCGCTCCCCCACGAGAGAACCAAAGAAGATCATTCGAAGAAAAAACACAAACACAACTTACCCGGATGGCGGTGCGCGACTCCAAGTAAGCCTCGTTGCAGTGCTTAAGCGCCTCCGCCTCCGCCCGAAGCTTGGCTTGGACGACAAGAGACGCCTGGTTCAGGGCGCTAGTCCCACCCCCGCGTATCCACCCCACGGGCGCGGCGCTGGTCGCCTCGGTATCGGGGGCCGACGAGCTCGTGGCGCCGATCTCCTGCGGCCGCGGTGCTGAGGCCGCCTTCTCCAGATAGCGGCGCGTGGGGATGTGGACCAGAGGAACCATGACCATCACCACCGTATTGTCGACTGGCAGCACCGGCGGCGCCACTGGCTGCTCATCCCGTGGCTCGCTGACTGGCGGAGGCAGCGGGGGCGGGGGCGGCAGCACAAAGACGTCCGGCATGGCTACGTCGCCGCCCCCCTGCTCCCGAATCGGGTAGTCGCCGCCGGCTCCTCCGGATGTCGCCTCGAAATCAGGCAGAGGCGGCGCAGCATTGAGGGCGGCCACGAGTAGCGGCTCTTGGCGGCGGGCGGCCTCCGCGAGCCGCTCCTTCTCCCCGGCCTAGGCTTCCGCTTGCACCAGAGCCCTCTCGGCAGACGCGGCAGACAAGTCCGCCTGCTCCTTGGCCAGGCGGTCGGCCTCCGCCTCATCGCGCGCGTCCCGTGCGTTCCGCTCTGTCGCCTCCCGGAGGTCGGCGGCCAGGTCGATGCGCCGACTGGTCGAGGAGGTCGCTGCCGACCTGAGGACTAAGCTGGCGCCCGACTTCTCGAGGGTTAGCGGAGCCCTGAAGCAAGAAGACAAGTCAGAAGATTTTCACGCCAGATTGATGAAGAAACAAGGAGTAAGGAAATGATGCTTACGCCGACACCATAACTGGCACCTTCGGCTGCCTTTGATATTGGGTCGCCCTAGCCACAGTCTCTTTCCGCCTGGTCGCCGCGGCCGGATTCTTGGGCTTCTTTGGGGCGCTGCCGAACAGGGTCGAGCCCTGTTTCCGCTTGCGCTTGCCTCCTGGGGCGGGCGGCCCAGAAGAGTGGTCGGCGCCGGTGGTGGCGGAGCTCCGGGCTGGGCGCGGCTCGTCTTCGTCTTCATCATTGTCGGGCCAGGCCTCCACGCCGCCGCCTCTCTCAGAGCCGCCTGCTCCACCACTGCCGTCCGCTCTGCCGCCGCCGCCTGTCGCGTCGTCGACCAGGGCGGCCGCCCCCAAGTCGGGGTCGTTCAAGTCACTCTCCGCCCTCTCCGCCTGGAGGTTATCACTCGGCCCCAGGAGGGTGGCCATTGCCTCGGACATATAAATCTGCAACCAAGAAGGAATCAAATCTTGAAGGGCAGTGTCATAAATAGAAACTAAGAGAAGAAAGTAGTCCAAAGGACAAAAAGAAGAAACTTACAGCAGGAGGCGGGTTGTGGCGAGAGTACGACCGCTTCCCGTACCGCCACTCCTTCTCCGACATCTTGAGGTCGGAGATCTTGTTTACCATCTGCGAGACTTCAGCAGGCGGCATTCCCTTCGTGCATAGCCGGCACGGGTCGCGGTGTCCTCCCATCCGGAAGATCGGATGAGGGCGGCTCTAGAGCGGGAGGACCCGGCGCTCCACGAAGGCGACGAGAAGGTCGGAGGCCACGAGGCCCTCCGACTCTTGGAGCACTCGGAGTCGGCCGATGGCGGCCGCAGCGTCCGCCGACACCGGCTTCGGCTTGTACTTCCAGGAGACGCGAGCTCCGGTGGGGGGGCGGCCTCGTAGGCCGGCAGGTTGAGAAAGTCGGCAGTAGGGTCCACCTCCTCGACGTAGAAATAGGATTGCTGCCACATCTTCACCGACTGTGCCAACTTGATGATGGGGAAGGCGTTCCGCTTCGCCGGCCGGCGCACGGCGACGAAGCCCCTGCACTCGGCCGTCGTCTCCTTGGCGGAGCTGCCGAGCTTTCCATAGAAGAATGCTCCCCACAACTTGATTGTGGGGAGGATGTCGAGGTAGCCCTCGCACGCCATGACGAAGGCGGAGAGCAAGGTCACGGCGTTGGGCGTGAGGTGGTGAGGTTGAAGGTTGTAGAAGTTGAGGAAGGTGCGGAAGAAGTCGCTCGCCGGGAGGCCGAAGCCGCGCAGGAAATGCAAGCGGAAGACGACCCGCTCGCCTTCCTGCGGCATCGGCGAGATCTCCGTCTCCAGCGGCACCCACGCCTTGATGAAGGCCGCGCTGGGCATCCGGCGTGTGTCGCGGAGGAAGGTGATGTGATCCTCGATCACAGTCAATCCATCCCAGTCGCCCATGGCTCCGGCTGGCGACGCGGAGAGGAGAGACGCGTCAGCGACGAGCAACGGCGGCGGTGCTACGGCAGCAGCAGCAGCGGAGGCTGAGAGGAGAAGAAGAAGAGTGGGAGGGGACGCAGGAACTTTGCCGCACCTCTCCCCTCCCTACTTATAGCGTCCGGGCTATGTAGACGAGGCAGCGGGACGTGGGGTCGTGGGATTAACTACGCCCACGTCCCCACGCCCCCCCGTCTCCCGTGCGCATTTACCCCGTCGTGAATGGTCGTGGGAATGGCAACCGCCCCCTCCGGCGCAGTGAATCTGCCCGGTTGCCGAGGCGCGGTAGTGGTGGGCCCGGCCCGGTGTCATGTCCCGTCCAGAATGTGGGGTGGCAGGCTTGCCAGGCTGACGTGCGCCGCGTGGCGCGTCCGTGGCGGGCAGCTGCCTAGGAAGCTTAACAAGCACGCCACCTGTTTCCCGCCTTGAAGTTCAAGATCAAACATATAACTCCGCCTGGGTGAGGCCGGCTTTAGCAGTTGGCTAGCCGCAAGACGGATCGACGTTCTCCCAGAGCTCGGTGAGGGGGGAAGCCGCTGAGACATCGCGCCCCCTCGACCACGACGCATCACTGGCTTCGGGGACTACTGTCGGAGTAATGGGCCACGGGTAGGCTCACCCGAGTCCCTAGATTTATCAAGACTTTGGGCTAGCTCCGCCTAGCTGGGCCCCAAGCTGAGAATCCGTCCTCTGGGGCCGGCTGGCTCAGCGGCCGGCTGCCACAGGGCGGGTGACCCAAGACTACGGCGCTCCGAGCGGCCGGCTCCTGACGGCCACCTTCCAGAGAGGGCGGCAACGGGCAAGCGGCCGCCTCGTGACTACGGGGCGGCCGAGCTCCCGTCGAGAGTACGAGTCAAAGCATGGCTACAAAAAGGAACGACGCCTCACACTTTCGAGACAAGCATGGCTACAGTGCTCCGTACAGACGGAGATCTCCGCACAACGGAGCACTGTGTCGTATCTACCCTGACGTTGCTCCGGGCAGGCGGAGCCTTGTTCCCCACGACGGCCTGTCGGTACGGCCTGCCGGAGGCGGGCCCTATCGGGCAGTGACCCCAAGGAAGACGGCGAAAGCTCAACCAGGCGGATCAGAGAGGGGCCGGCCTCCAGCAGGCGGCCGTCCCTTGTCGCGAGGCAAGCACGCCATTAAGCTGATAAGACCAGGTGTGGCTACAGGCGGCGGGACTGTAGCCACGCTAGGATGACCAAGCCCCCGTCACCAACAACACGGCTACAGTGAATAGCCACCAACCAGTCGGCGGGGCCCACCAGGCGGCGGGCCCCGGCGGTCGGCGGAGAAGCCGGAGGCCGAAGACACTGACAGTCGGGCCCAGCAGCCGGCCAGATTACCATTGTACCCCTGGGGGTAGGCCTGTATAAACCCCCCAGGCCACCCATGCAAAGGGTTCGACCCCATTAGAACTAGCCACCCCTTAGAGTAGGAAGAGAGCTAGCCTTGCCTCTTTCTGCCTCTAGCATACAACTCGAGGATCACATTTGTATCACTTGTGCCTTAGTGATCATGCGAAGATCCCGCAGAGCAGGACTAGGGGTGTTATCTCCTAGGAGAGCCTCGAACCTGGGTAAAGTACGTCGGCATTCGTGTCTACGCCTTATCCCGATCCAGGCATCGGCGACGTTCTACTCGCTCCCACCATGATAAGCCATCCATTGGCATATGTCGCACCCAACCCCCGACACAAACGGTCGCACATACATCATGGCTACTACCTAGTGGATGAGATTTATCCTGAAGGGGCAACATTTGTGAAACCAATTTCAAGCCCCCAAGATAAGAAAGAATGTCACTTTCATAATGCTCAAGCAGCTGCTAAAAAAGGATGTGGAGAGGGCTTCTGATATTTTACAAGGCTAATTTGCTATTGTGCATGGACCAACTATGTTTGGGAATCAAGAAATCCATTTCTACATCATGACTCCTACCACTATCTTGAAAAATATGATCACAGAAAATGAGCGTGATAAAGATTGGGTCACTCCTTCGAATTCACGAGAAAAGTGGTGCATACAATTAGAAGGAAAGACCACATCCGACACTTTCTTCTAAGTTCACCATAAAATTAGAGATGCAAATATTCACGCAGATCTTAAAAAAATCTCATCGAAGGGTGGTAGACGTGGAATGGGCAATAAGATCACTAGTTCTACCTCTATATTTCATATCATTTGTGATGAACTTTGTGTCATGTGTGATTTTTCATCTAGAAAAGCAGGATCATCCTAACCTCTACATAATTATGATGCTTTTATGTGTGATGAACAAGTGTGTTGAATTTAAACATGTGAATTGATGAACTATGTAATAATTAAGTACTAATTGTGTTTTATTTATTCCAGGTTTATTTGACACTAGTTTGATATTATTTTGTTTCAAATTGATTGTGTTGAACATGCCAAAAATGTTTAACATAGTTGAAGAAGATCAAAAAATATTGCGCATCAATTTTGACAGCAGCGACCTAAAATCTTCTCTGTCCTAGCCTAAAACCATTTTTAGACACCAACCTTTTTCATATTAACTAGGACATTGCCCATGCGTTGCAATGGGATATAAATATTTTAGTACGCCAGCTTGTGATTAACCTACCCATGTTAATGCTATTTTGTAAATAAATGTTTATCAAATCATGCCAGTGATTTTCCTTGTAGTTTGATTAGAATTTTGTTAAGCATATTAAAGTGAAATTGGTTTAGAAGATAAGTAAATTAAGGTGATTGATTATCATACATGGACGGTTGTACGAAGGGTTGATGGGAAGAAAAGTAAAACATGAAACCTTACATTCTTTTTAAGTAGTAGATATAGATGAAGATTAAGGCATGACAGAAGCCTATTGCTCCTGTTTTGCGAGGAACTATTTCCTCTCACGATCAACAAGAATCAGCGGTTCCTCCAGATCCAAGGGCGTCACCGGTGATTCCCCCGCTTCTCGTTCTCTCCGTTCGCTGTCTTGGCGTTGTGAGGGGGAGGGGAGACCAGGTTTCTCGTTCGAGCGTGCAGTGATCCTAGGTTTCTAGGTTTGTCGAGTTTCCTCTAATCGTTGTCATGGCAGGGCTGATGCAGATGATGCTCATAGGAATAATGGTCTTCCAGCCCATGCTCCTGCTCGTCAGAGGTGTTGCTGGTGCCTACAAGAGGCCTGTGGAGTCCAGACTGTTGGGGCGACTTTGATTTGGCGTTGCTCCTTGGCATGATGGCAGGGATGGGGTGCTCTTGGAGGGTGGCGGTGATGACTGTTGCGAATATGCAGAAGACGATGGAGGATTCCTGGTGAAGGGTAGATTGGTGTTGGCCCCATTCCGGCGTTGAAGAGGCTCAGAGGGCTCCTTCGGCCGATGTTCCTTATCGGTTTAGATCCAGGCTTTCGGGGTCGGTGGCTATCATCCTATCGCTGCTCGTTAAGGCCTCCTGGCGGGTTTCTTCGGCGCCAAGATGTGGACCAGCTTTGGGTGCTCCTCTTCTCCGGCGACAACTAAGGTTGTGGGTGCTTGGTAGTTACGGCATGGATAGTATACATAAGTACAACCGCTTATTGTATCTTCCTTATTTGTTTGTTGCTGGTATGCCTTTCTCTGTATCATTACTATTACGGGAGATGAAGATTCTATAGGACTCGTCGTTCGGACATGGAGTATCTACTCCCGAGCTCAAATGCTCCCTTATAAACAGTAAAATTAAATTTTTTTGTAAAAAAATTAAAAACTTCTGAACTTTTTTTGTGGTTAACTTTGACAAATGTTTTGTATGGTTGCAAAATTTCAGCATGAAATGACATTCGTGGAAGTCGTGGCAAAAAAACAATTTTGCCACTACTTCCACAAATGTCATTTCGTGCTGAAATTTTGCGAGAATAGAAAACATTTGTCGAACTTTAACAAAAAGAAGTATTTTTTTTGTTTTTTACTACTTTTTTTGTTTTTTTAACTATTTTCTTTGATTTTACTGTTCATGAGTTTGAGCTCTGGAGTCAGAATAACTCTTTCGTCGTCAATCGTCAACTTGTTATCCTCCTCCGCTCCTCTCTCTTCCTTGTTGGCCCTGTGATTCATATTAATTAAATATTAGAAGTTGTAAGCAGCTGGACAATGGTCGCAAAATAAAAAAATGGAAAAGAGCTGGACAAGGCAAGACAGCGCAAAGTCATTTTCCGCGGTTCCTGCATGTACTGGTACATCTGAGAGCATCTACTTTTTCTGAGATTTCGTGAGACTGTATGACCCACCTAAGTGTATAGCACTCGTATATTTCTTGTATCTTTCTTTTTAGTCAAATCAATGGTAGCATAATGAACCCCAAAGTACACCTTTTGTCAGCGAAGGTACGCATGCAAGTCTCTCCTCTCACTTTACCTGCGGAACAAGTCCATAGACTTTATTTCGTCTTAGACAATTTAAATCAACCATACCTTTTAAACTATAGACTTATTTTTAAAAACTTTTTATATATTTGGACTTCGGCGTCAAGAGCTTTAAAACTAGACCAATTTTGGATACGTTTCGAACACATTTAATTTTTGACATTTCACATTTCATACATGAAATAAACTCATTTCACTAGAAAAAATTGAAACAAATCTATTTCACTAGAAATATGTGAAAATAACATTTTTCACCTAAACTTGTTTAACCTGAATATGAAAGTCAAATGTCAACTTGTCAAACTAATTATTTGGAAGTGTGTAATATTTTATTTCAAAAGAGTATAATATGTTATTTAAAAAATGTGTAACTGAAATAGATGTGATTTTTGTGAAACAAGCCGGTGAAAAGTAAAATGCACCTACTGAAAGTGAAAAAAAATGTGACACTAAAATCTCAACTTGTGAAGTTGAAAATTATGAAATGTGTAACAGTTTATTTCAGAATATGTAACAATTATTTTATAAAACCAATATGAAACTAAAATGTTAATTTGTGAAAATTGTGAAAACAATATGAAACTCAAATGTTAATTTGTGAAACCAATTATTTTCAAATGTGTAACAGTTAATTTTAAAAGAGTGGAACATGTTATTTCAAACATGTGCAATTGAAATATGTGTGTTTTTTTGTGAAGAAGCGAGTGGAAAGTGAAATTCATATTCTGAAAGTGAAAACAATATGAAACTAAAATGTTAATTTGTGAAACCGATTATTTGAAATGTGAAACCATTTTTTTAATTATGAAATATGTTCTTTCAAAAACGTGCAATTGAAATAGATATGATTTTTCTGAAACACGCCCGTGAAAAGTGAAACGGCAATTCCGAAAATGGAAAACAACATGTAACTGAAATGTCAACTTATGAAAATGATTATTTTGAAATATATAATAGTTTATTTCAAAATAGTGAGATATGTTATTCCAAAATGTGGAATTGAAATCGTTATGATTTTTGTGAAACAAGCTTATGAAAAGTGAAATGTGGGTTCTGAAAATGAAAACAATATGAAAACAAAATGTCATCTTGTGAAACTGATTATTTTCGAAGTGTGTAACAGTTTACTTGAAAATAGTGAAATATGGTTTTCCAAAAATTTGAAATTAAAATATATATGATTTATGTGAAATATGTTACATGAATTTTAAACCGACTTAAAATATGTCCAAAATCGGTCTTGTTTGAAAGGTATTTGTGACAGGAGTTCAAATATATAAAAAGTTTTGAAACCGGAATTTTGGTTTAAGAGATATGATGCTTTAAGTTAGCAAAGGTGAAATAAATGGATGAATTAGTATGAGGGAGAGAAGAGAGAGAATGGCAGCACATGTATGCAAACTCATGTACCATCTGACTAAAAGCTGACATTGGTGGGACCTCAGGTTTGATAGCTGTATATTCTGCGATAAATCACGAGTGGACATGGTGCCAAGCGAGGTCGGTATCCCGCCCGCCCATTCCCAAGTGATTCGTGCATATATTATACGGTGAGCATGTATATTCATTTCTCTGCACCATATCCAACCTGTATAGCTTTCGTATTTTGTCTGACAGGTCAGGTCTGCTGCATGCAAAGAAACCAGACGCATTGAATCACTCATTTGTTGCAACAGCTACCTGCACCACGCTCCCCTCCGTCTCTTTAATCCATTCGGCCCTGTTGCTTCGGTTGTCCAACCATTCTGCTCAGCGCTCGTTCTCGCTCTCTCTTGCAACCATCCTCCCGTTGCAGGTCAGAACCATGTGTTCATCCATGTCCAAGGGAAGCTCTCCACCACATTCATCTCATGTCATCTCCAACCAGGTCGCCTCGCTCCCTCTCATCCGTTGCCCTGAGTGCAAAGCCGGGCATGTGGTCTGGTTCATTTCAGGCAGTAGTAAACCCGGGGAGGCATTTCTACAGCTGTGATTGCCATGGTGTAGTAAGTTCATCATCTACTGTTCCATACATCGTTTGCACTCTGTCCGACTAACACAAATGAGGATGCAGACTTTGGAAGCGGAAGAACAAGTATATACAGTACTTGAGTGCTAGATGGAGCCACCTAACATAGCAAACATCCACCTTGCTTGGAAATGCTCATGCTGCCCAACCCTTCTTCATCAGTTCTCCTTGTTCATTTCTCACAGCGTGCCGCAGGCCACCACAATGTGTTCATCAAAGTCCCAGCCTATCTCCACACCTCCTGAAGAACCTTTTCATCTTGGGCGTTGCGAACATGCTGCTGATGGCCATGATCTGCATGCACAAATTCTGAAGCGACCCCTCGTGCGATGGATTTGATCTTGTTCCCATATGTACCCGGCGAGATGGATTTGTTGTAGTTCCTCTATGTACCCAACGGGCGATGGATTCGCTCTAGTCCCCTTATGTATTCTTCTTCCCTTCTTCTCCATGTACTGCATGTATCTGCCAGTCCCAGCTGCGTCATACGTACGCAGCAGGCTGCCCTATCAATAATACATGTCCATCGTTTGTGAGCATGAAGCATTAACTTCGGCTAATCGCGTGAGACAGTGCAAAATTAATTACTAAACTACGTAACGACCAGAGGCAGGGAGGGCATTGATCCCACCTGCAATAATGCTCGGCCAGCCGACATGCGATGGGAATCAATACACCCAGCTGCCATGCAAAACATTAAAGCACCCAGCAAGCCATTAATGTGTCATCAACGCAACGGCCTTTTCCATCGCCGGGGACGCGCACGTGGCTCGTGTATTCATACGAATGTAAATGACGCCCTGGGCCACACGGCATGGCGTATAACACGATGTATTCATAAAGCTGGTAATTAACCTGTCAAGTATTTGTGAATGGCCTATAATAAGTAGGCATCGCGACGCGCGGGTGGATGGACTGGATTACGGCAGCGCGTGGCTGCATGTCCCAAAAATTCACGTCCTTCTCAAACTAAAATGAGTTGTTTTTTATATTGCACAGTGCAACACTAATCTATAGACGACGGAGTGAACGACCAGGTGTCGGAACCGTGCAATTTTCCGCTTCGGGCAATACAGGCCTAGAAGCATGTGTGGTGCGCAATTTTCCGCTTCGGGCAATACAGGCCTAGAAG
The DNA here is from genome assembly GCF_018294505.1 of Triticum aestivum. Classification (NCBI taxonomy): domain Eukaryota; kingdom Viridiplantae; phylum Streptophyta; class Magnoliopsida; order Poales; family Poaceae; genus Triticum; species Triticum aestivum. Next base: position 479,155,698 of record NC_057810.1, on the reverse strand, counting down.
CATGTGTGGTGCATGTGGATGGAATTCTAACTCCCTCAGCTTTGTCGTCGTATCGTACCTACCATCGACCACACACCAGCGTGGAGACGTGGATTAGCGCTCTCTTTGTCCAGTAGGTCACTGACCCGGCGGCGGCGGCTACCCGGCGCTCTCCCTTGTCCATTCCGGCGCTCCCCGGTCCCCACTCCCCACCATGCCCGCTTCCCCTTGAATGCCCACCTCTGCTTCCAACCTCCACATCAAGCTCCAGTTCATCCGCGGCTACGATCGAGCGAGTTTCCCGAGCCCATACCGATGGCCCTGGCTCCCTCGGGCTCAGGCAGCACGCCGGTGATCGCCGAGGTAGAGATGAACGGCGGCGCCGACCAGAGCGCCACCACCGTACGAGCCACCGTCGTGCAGGCATCCACAGTCTTCTACGACACCCCCGCCACTCTCGGTAACTACTCGCTCACCGTTTCCCCTGCCTTAGTAAATGAATCACTTAAATTCTTTCTCTAGCCCTCCCTGCTGCTGCTCGATTACCTTCGGAAGAGTTACCAGCGTGTTGGATTAGTTTAAGTTGTCATTAGCTGAGATGAAACCATGGGGTCATGGAGATGAGATGATCGTCTAAACTTTTTTCGGTGCAGTTAATTTCTGAATCCGCGGGTGTTGTGACTTTGGTGTTGTGAGAGACACCAGTTTGTTGTTATATACCGTCGCTTTGCCATGACTGGCAAAACTTCTTTTTTGCATCGTGTATAGTGGTAGAAAAGGTTGCCTTCTCGGTGCAAAACTCAGTAATGCAATGGTGGAGACGGCTGTTAATGATGGTGTCTCTTGTATCCCTTGATTTTGATGCATAAGCCTTGTCTTAGCCTTCCTCCCGCAAAGGGATGTTCATGCTTCCTTTGTCCTCAGGGTAGGAAAACTAGAGTTGTTATATTCCTTCTGTTTGATTCATACCACTGAAATAATTGTAGGCAGCAAGGGTCGTCACTAAGACTAAGAGCTTCTTTAAAGACTTCACTATGATTTGTTATTCAACATATATTTGTACTGTTTGATGCCATATAAAGCTAGTTGGTAAAGAGTGGCAACAACATGTATGCTACATTTTCTTTCTTTTACATCATGTATTATTTACTTATTCAGTTGAAAGAAACCACTGTTGACATAAACCTAACAGAGATTTACCTCACTGTACCAAGCAAAATAAGAAGATGAAGCTGCTGCACCTTCTAGAAATTAGAATGTTTTCTTGTCCTGCAAAGTTTGAAGTTTATACGTTATTTCGTTTGAGAGAAACAAAAATGACAAATGTGCCTGCACAGATGCAAAAATGGATGGCTAAGATAAGGGGTATCATGTAGCTCAAGCTACACAAAACCACACTCAGTCCCATGGTAAAGTTCCTCTGTAGGTTGAGCTACATGGAACCTCTTATCTTCAGCCCTTCAGCATTGCTTTGAGATCCGTACTCTCCAACTAAATTGCAACAACAAGTTCTCTTTTTTGTTTCTTTCAAATGAAAGAACATATGGACTTCAAACTTTGCAGATCAAACAAACTTTACAACTTCAATGTGTGAAAAAACTTTCAGGTTTTTGGACCAACATAAATATGCAAAATGAGGATTTTTTGATTAAAAAAATAAATTCTAGCATTTTAAATGCATGCAAAAATCAGAAGTTTTTCCCCATAGTAATTAGAATGTTTTGTTGTCCTGCAAGTTTGAAGTTTATATGTTATTTCGTTTGAGAGAAACAAAAAATGACAAATGTGCCTGCACGGATCGCAGTGCAAAAATGAATGGCTAAGATAAGGGATACCATGTAGTTCAAGCTACACAAAACCACACTCAAGTCCCATCCATTTCCGCCACCTCTGCAATTGCCTGGCATGGGAACATAATTCACAGTTTGTTTTTCTGGATACATGTGGAGTACTAAGATTATTTTGTATTAGAAGAAGACCTAAGATAGTGCAGGTCTTACAGCCCACAAAGAAAAGCAGAAGGAAAAATAAACTACAAAAGGCTTGTTTGGAGGATGAGATGGCTATTTATCAGCATGGGTTATGTGTTGGGACAAACCCGGTCCAGCGACGAACGCCGAGTAGCTTTCGGCAGCACGAACGCCGGAGGAAACTCTCTCTGACACATACTCGGACATACAGAGGTGGAAGAAAGAGGAGGACACTGGATTTTTCGGCAACAAATGCCCGCCGCACGAACGGCATTTTTTTTCCGAGCTCAAAACTCGCTCGGCACCACACCGTACCACAATGGACTGAATTACATGGCTTAAATAGCCAGACTCACCGGCCACCCCACAGCGTGAACGCACACATAACTAACTACCCTGAAGTCTGGAGTCTAACAAACTCTATCCATGCACACACACGGACGCTCACCTCCTAGAATATCTCAACCACATGCACCCATATCCATCTCATGCATGCACGTAGCTAACAACTTAACCAGCTAACTCAGCCATGCATAGACTAACCAACTCACGCACGCACGTAGCTAGCTTATCCATGCAACAAAGTCATGATTATCCTAACAATCTCCTCCTAATCTTGACTTCCATCGCCGAAGTTGTTGCAGTTCCCGCCGACGTTGTCGCCGTCGCCGCCGCTACGGTCCCCACCACGCTTGACGCAGCCTCCAGCCTCTTCCTCGGCAACACACGTTATGCTCCTTCTCCGCCGACGACACACGCCCGACTTTCCGGCGACATACGCCGTCTTCCCCGATCTGGTTGCGGCGACATACGCCATCTCCTCCGGCTCCGGCAACACATGCCAGTGACAGCCACAGCGCCACGCGTCTCCTCAGGCCGACACACGGCCCGGAGCTTCATCGTGCAGCCGCCGCTGAAACGCCGCCACCGCCGGGCTCGTCGCGTGTCGTCGTCGCAACACGCTCGCTCAGGCCTCCACGTCCGCCAAGCTCGCTGCGGACTCACCGCGTGCCGCATCCGCGTCTGCCATGGCCCCGAATCTTGAGGCTTTGATACCAAATGTTGGGAGAAACCCGGTCTAGCGACGAACGCCGAGTAGCTTCCGGCGGCACGAACGCCGAACGAAACTCTCTCTGACACACACTCGGACATACAGAGGTGGAAGAAAGAGGAGGACACTGGATATTCCGGCGACAAACGCCCCGCCGCACGAACGGCGCCACGCCGACGAACGGCAGTTCTTTTTTTCTTTCGAGCTCAAACTCACTCGGCACCACACCGTACCACAATGGACTGAATTACATGGTTTAAATAGCCAGACTCACCGGCCACCTCACAGCCTGAACGCACACATAGCTAACTACCCTGAAGTAGGGCTCCAAGAAAAGCTCTAGGCTCGTGAGCCGCTCGAGATCGACTCGTTTTTTGGCTCGATTCGAGATCGACTCGAAAAGAAATGAGCCGAGTTTGAATACTTCATGTAGCTTGACCAAGATACAAGCCGATCTTGAGCTGATATTGGCTCGCTCGATTGTAACTCGATAGCTCGAGATAATATCATTATGTTAAATGATCATGTCATATATTAAATGGAAATAAGATAATTTATTACCATATATGATGCCCATGATTTTTCTCCAATTTATTTACCAGCAAACATGGAAGCTTAATTAAGTGCGGAGAAGATTTTGGCCTAATTATGGCACGTAGTCGACTATGTGTTAAATATCCAGTTTTTCTTTGGCAAAAGTTCCCAGCATATGCGCCTTCGGTTTCTACAGACTAGTAAAAAACAAATATAATATGACAAAAATTCATTCGAATTGTTGCATTGCTTATATTATCTTTGAAACTAATAAATTCTAATATGTTGGTCGATTGTGCTTCTTTGGTATGGTGATGGAGTGACTTAGTTCAAGTTCTATGACAACTCCAAGATCATCTCCGACCTGCATTATGTTGCAACTTTTTATGATCTTTGGCCAATAATTTGTTTTCCAAATTACTCGTATATGTTTGTCATGAATCATTATCTTATGTTGATACTAGACTTTTCGTTATGAGAGAATAAGTCAAACTACTTTGAAGAAATTTATATTATCATGGTCTTAATTGGAATACTATTTTTAGTGCTTTCTTATGTCATGTTGTGCCTTATCTAGTTGGAATAATCTCCATAGATTTATATTTTTTACCATCACATTTAACTCAAAACTAGCTTGAAATCGACTTGAGATCGTTACAAGCTGAGCACGAGCCATGTTCTACAACTTGATCTTGAGCTTCACTCAGTTTGAGCTCGCTCAAATTTTGATATGAGTTGAGCCGAGTCAAGTCCAACTCGCTCGAACTCGACTCGTTTGCAGCCCTACCCTGGAGTCTGGAGTCTAACAAACTCTATCCATGCACACACACGGACGCCCACCTCCTAGAATATCTCAACCACATGCACCCATATCCATCTTATGCATGCACGTAGCTAACAACTTAACTAGCTAACTCAACCATGCATAGACTAACCAACTCATGCACGCACGTAGCTAGCTTATCCATGCAACAAAGTCATGATTATCCTAACATTATGTGTATGTGTATCTATTGCTAATATCGTTATTTCCACTGCAGATAAAGCAGAGAGACTGATAGCAGAGGCTGCTGGATATGGTTCACAGTTGGTCGTGTTCCCAGAAGCTTTTGTTGGTGGTTATCCTCGTGGATCCACCTTTGGCTTTGGGATCAGTATTAGTATGACTAATCCACAAGACAAGGGAAAGGGTGAATTCCAGAAGTATCATGCAACTGCCATAGATGTGCCTGGTACGTGAGAATGTAATGCAGTATGTCCGCTTTCTTTTTTCAACTATTATTTTCTTATTGCCGACTACTGTTAACTTCTAAAGCACGTATGTGTTATCTTGCTAATATATTCTTCCTTGCATTTGCTCCTGTTGTTAGTCTCCCTTTTTGTGTCTGACATATGTGTAATTTGGAGGACAGCTAGCATCTGCTTTTTTCATCTTTAGCATGAAGCATATCTGCATATCAATAATTGCTTTACAACCGAGTCATGTCTTCTTAGTATTGGCCAGAGGAAGAACTGATTTTTGCAAATGCATATTGTTCATGGCACTCTTTGGTTCTGAAATGGAAAATCAAAGATCTTTTTCGCATACTTTGGTGAACACTACAGAAATGTATTCGCGAAAGAAAAAAACACTACAGAAATGCGGTTCCTATTTGTTAGAGTTGTGTCGAATATAGTGTACAAGGTAGGTAGGTTACAGTTGGACTATGAGTTGTATTGTGTTTACATAGGATATGGAGTCGTGTCCTAATAGGACACTTGTATCCTAGACCTCTCATATATAACGGGGATAGACACACAATGTAATATATGCCAACATAATAGCACAGACGCGCAAGAGGGAGCCGGCGGCGTGTGCCGGGCGCCCGGGTGGCCGGTGTGCGGTATTGTGACGGTGTCACGGAGAGGAGCGCCCGTAGTCAGACCCCAGGGATGTAGCCATATCGGTGAACCTCGTTAAAAAATCTCAATGTTGTGTTCGTGTGATTGTTTGGTCCTCGGATGATCGACGGTATGACTCGGATTTATTCTAACAAGTGGTATCATGAGCTAGGTTGTTTGGAGGCTGTGTATTGTTGATCTAGAGAAGAACACGTGAAAGCTGTTGATGGGATCTAGCGAGATGCAATGAGTATGATTGGAGACATGGCAGCTGATGTTGTCAGCGTCGGTGGATCAAGGTTGTTCTTGAAGATTTGACGACGGCGTCGTGTTTGGAAGAAACCCAAGCACCGCTGTGGTGGGCCATCATAGCCTTGTGCGGAGCGGCCCTTGGCGAACAGTGGCCTGACAACGTGCGCTACAAGCGCGTGGTGCAGTACGATCGATCAAAGCAATTCAATGGAAAGCAGTGGACAGAGATTTGTTTTGGAAACAAAAGGAGACCGAGTCTCCATAGACACGGACAGGCAGGTAAATCAGTCGGCGCAAGGGAAAAGATCCGTCAAGCGCGTTGGCAAGGCAAAAGCAATTAGCCAGCATCGGAATTGGTGCCAAGGGAACTACTACCACGTGTGAAAGCCAAGAGTAATTCTTGATTGGAATTTGCTACCTGTACATCTAGGTGTACTTGGCCATTACGTGAGAAGAATAGTTATTTTCTTTCACAGGGTTAGTCATACAAAGAACCACGGTACCAACGGTTACTAGGTTTAAGGTGGAGAAGTTTGTCCAAATTAAAAACCTTGGGTTATGACAGATAAGGGTGAAAGATTTGTTGGCATAACAGAGATGCTTGAAGGCGTTGCGGGAAGTCATGTCAGCTGAGATGGAATTATCATGTGATGGATGGAAATTCGCGTAAGACGATTTAGGAGCCTCGGGCGTGTCGTACAGTCGAACGAGATCGGCTGGGTCAGACTAGACAGTCTGACGGATCGATGCAAGTCGGTTGGTACAGAAGACGGTGGTGGGATCGGCGACAACGACATAGGAGCGTATGCTGATGGTGACCGACTTCTGGGCGTGAAAACACGTGGCGCAGGTCTGAGGGCATGTGTGACTTCGACAAGGCTATGACACGGGGTTGATTCAAGACGATGCGCACATGAGAGCTTGAAGTCCACAGGGCGCGGGGGTGGATTGATCATCTACCATGAAGTCATGTTGAAGGTGGAGCTGGATTGAGGGGCTACGGTGTAAGGATCCAGAGAATCAAAGCCTATTCAGCAAGGGATGGAAAAGCGAGGGACACGTAGTTCGGACTGGAGCCCAGTGGTCTGATGGAAGCGTGAAACTCGTCAACGGTCGGGGATGATCGGTGGTACTCTGCAGTGGAGGTTGAGTGGTGTGGGTTCGCGACCCTTGAGACTCGACCGGGACAGCGGAGGCTTGACGCGGTAATAGCGGCGAGGCGTGCGGTACGCACGGGGACATGGAGACGGACCAGGGCTCTGGTGGTCATACATGTGGTCAGACAACTGCGAATTTGACTTGGGATGACTACAAGCAATGGTGAAATTCCTTCAAGTTTCAGACAGGCGGTCAAGAAAGAAGCGGTGATGTTGAGTTCAGGTAACTCTTATGTGTGACACCCAATATGTGAGTTGTTCACTTTCACACAGGTCAGTGATCAGTGTGTGATGACGTTGGACTGGTACTCTAAAAGTTGGGAGCGCAAACTAGAGTAATGTGGAACTTAATTTTGCTCGAGTGTTGATTGTGGTCAAGAAAAGAAGGGACTACAAGTTGCAGGTGGAGTCATATGGAGTCTTTGGACTAGCAGCGGAACTCACGGGATAAGCTCAAGTCCAATGTACATGGAAGTTTGACGCGTTGACAAATTCAAGGTGGTGGAGAATATTCGCCAAGGTGGAATTTGTTAGAGTTGTGTCGAATATAGTGTACAAGGTAGGTTACAGTTGAACTATGAGTTGTATTGTGTTTACATAGGATGTGGAGTCGTGTCCTAATAGGACACCTGTATCCTAGGCCTCTCATATATAGCGGAGGTAGACACACAATGTAACCTATGCCAACATAATAGCACAGGCGCGCAAGGGGGAGCCGGCGGCGTGTGCCGGCGCCCGGGTGGCCGGTGTGCGATATTGTGACGATGTCACGAGGAGGAGCGCCCGTAGTCAGGCCACAGGGATGTAGCCATATCGATGAACCTCGTTAATAAATCTCGGTGTCGTGTGCGTGTGATTGCTTGGTCCTCGAATGATCGACGGTATACCTCGGATTTATTCTAACACTATTAGACTGTCAAGGAGTTCTGAGAAGGAAGAAATTGTTGGATGAAATCCTCAAGGCTAGACATCGAGTTAGTTTGTTGAGAATAAATAGTGTTAATATTTGGCCATTCGTTGTCTTCCTGATGCAGTTTATGAGTATAATTTTCCAAAAGATATGGACAACCGTCTACTATAAATCATTGATAATTTGATACCTCATACCCCGTACTACTGCTCCAGCAACATTTTATGGTCATGTTCTTCAATCTCTGCCGTGATTGTCACACAACTCCACATCTTACATATTAATTGTTTTAATGGTCCATTTATTCTCCACTTTTTCTTTTAGCACAGCTAACAAGTTTTTCAGCTATTTCATTAGTCTCAAGTGTCAACATATGGTTTGTGTCAACTACACCACACTATGGATCTTCTTACTGACAGAACAGCCTGCAGGTCCAGAGGTGACACGCTTAGCTGCTATGGCTGGGAAATATAAGGTCTTTCTGGTAATGGGGGTGATTGAGCGAGAAGGTTACACACTGTATTGTTCAGTGCTATTCTTTGATCCTCTAGGTCGGTACCTGGGTAAGCACCGCAAGCTGATGCCGACGGCATTAGAAAGGATAATATGGGGATTTGGAGATGGATCAACAATTCCTGTTTATGACACTCCACTTGGAAAGATTGGAGCCCTTATTTGCTGGGAAAATAAGATGCCACTTTTAAGGACAGCACTGTATGGTAGAGGTAAGGCTCTTGTTGGAACATGTATTTTCTTTTATGCTAATTTAAATGAAAGTCTACAGCCAACATTTTTTTAGCATCAATACAAATACAAGCGCTCATATACACGCGTATACACTCACCCCTATGAACTTGGAAGTACAACAACAACCTTGCAAGTGCCATGGCCTCATGAGATGATAAGTTGATAACCTTGAAATATATCCTTGTGTGCAAGTCAGATAGATAGGTTAATGTTGAAGATATGCACTGGCATCTTATGTATGGAGGTACTACTTCGAATTTTTCCTAACATCTTGTGCTGTGTGCAGGTATTGAGATATACTGCGCTCCCACGGCTGATTCAAGGCCAGTGTGGCAAGCTTCCATGACACATATCGCCCTGGAGGGGGGATGCTTTGTGTTGTCGGCAAACCAGTTCTGCCGCAGAAAGGACTACCCTCCGCCGTCCGAGTACGCATTTGCCGGTTTAGGAGAAGAGCCTTCTCCCGAAACCGTTGTCTGCCCTGGAGGCAGCGTGATCATTTCGCCGTCAGGAGAAGTCCTGGCAGGTCCCAACTACGACGGAGAGGCGCTCATCACAGCCGACCTTGGTAAGGCACTAACCAGATACTACATGCTCTCTGTGCATACGTTTTTGTACCCGGTTCACAGTTCGTCTTAGAAGATTCTGATGAAATGCCCTTTTGTGCAGACATGGGAAAGATCGTTCGGGCCAAGTTTGGTTTTGATGTGGTGGGCCACTACGCTCGGCCTGAGGTGCTGAGCTTGGTAGTGGATGACCAACCGCACCGCCCCGTGTCTTTCACCTCTGCTGCTGAGAAGACTCCGGCTGCCAAGAGCGACGGCACCGCAAAGCCCTGACGACCATCACCTCAGTCACAAGCAGTTGTTTATTATCTATCGATAGTTTTCTTTTTGTGTGAAACGACTTCTATCGATAGCTTAATAAGCCGATGAAATGTAAGCTCGGATCGCCCGCATGCCTGATGCCCCTGTAAGTTTCGCTGCTTGTAAACAATTAGCTGAGGCCTGAGGCCCGTTCACCGTGTGATGCATCTGATATCCACTATGAGTGTCCTCACTCCTCACACTTGTTCCCCTCCCTGCTAGTAACAGAGACATGCAAAAGTACTCATGTGATTCCGAGCTCTAGTGATACCGGATGGATAGTAAAATCCAAAAAAAAAAAGTAAAAACAAATGAAAGATCTGAATTTTTTTTTGGATCACCGGAGCTCGGGATGTCCCAGAGAGATGAATATTTACTAGAAGCTGTCGCGCGCTTTGCCGCGCTGTTCTTCATTCGCCGGGTCAATTTTTTGGGTGGTCATAGCATGATTGATCGCTGGACTACACACTTCAGTTATGATGGGCACTTTGCTGCATAACAAAATTGGCTTTGTTGATCATATGTTGGCAAAAATGTGATCCATACGTCATCAGGAGCAAATTCCATATTCCTAGGCTTCTCACACAAATTTTTAGTGGGTTTAGCTAATGCAATTGATAAAAAACAGAATAACGAAAAGTATGTGATATGTATTCGTTAATTTATCAAGATATGCACTATAACCAATGTACAATGTGTATACAACAATAATATCATTAGCCACTGGCTAGATATGCTTTATTTAAGCCCACTCATAATATTCCCTCCAGCTTATTCTCATGATGAAAACATATCAAATATTTGCCTTCAAGATAATGAGTCAAAACATTCGGCCCGACAAAGTGCATGCTAAAATGGTACACTGCGCAATAAGACATTATACACATATACATGTCCCTGAAACCGTGGACGACCCAGGAATGGTTAATCTTTCATGAACAGTATGTGGAAATTATAGGATGACTGAATATTGTGTTGTTTCTATTGTATTGATCCGACCTTCATATGGGGTATATATAGAATACATTGTGAGGGAGAGAGACTTGAAGTAGAGGGCAAGTCGTACATGTTAAACCTATTCTATCTCTAATTCCTACCTCTATCTTAAACATAATTATATTCTAATATTCCCCCTCAGTCGTAGCGGGAGTGAAGCGGACGATTGCGACTGAATTTGTAGTCTTGCGCTTTCGTCGTCTTCTCCACTGCACCATCATCAACTGCGTCTGATGGGTTGACACCTAGGGCGGTGACTGCGTCCCTTCTGGTGCCTTCCTTGTCTCTCCTCTCTTCCCTCCCGCAGTCACAGCGGGAGTGGCGTGAACGTTGGTGAGGACGCGGACACTGTTGACTGGAGTTGTTGCCGATATGTTGTTGTAGACGTAGCCATTAATGTCAATGTCGAGGTAACCGATCATGATGATGTAGCCGTGGTCAAGGTAGACGTGGTTGAGGTAGGCGTGATCGATGGTGTGGTCAACGTGGATGATGAAGCCGCACAAAGCCGGAGGCGCAAAAAAATGCGCTATGACGGAGCTGCAGACATGGACGATGCACCTTGCGGATGTCAGAGGGTGTCGTCGGCGATGAGTCCATCGGTTTTGCCAAGCCCGAAGGAAGCCCATCGAGCACATATCGGTTTTGCCAGAACCGTGTGGCCGTGTAGGGTCGTCACTACAGTGATGCCGTGTTGATGCAGTCTTGTCGTGGATGATGCGGTCGATGTCGTCATTGTGACGCGGTCATTGCCGTCGTTGAGTTCGCGTCTTGCAGAAAAGTTTGTCAGAGGACGCTAGGTGTCCATCTTGTGGACGAGGTGGCGGCGGTGTGTTGATGATGATGAAGACCACGTTGATGAAGACCTTGGCGATGAAGTGTCCGCGATGGCGTCGCAGTGGCGTGTCGACGATGATGCGTCACTTGAAGGCGTCCCTCCATGGTGATGAAGTGTCGACGCCCTGTCGTGCCAAAGAAGTATGTTGCTCATAACCTGGCGTAGTCGTACAGCTTCATGTTGATTATGTAGCTCGCTCGCTGGAGGAGTCGATCTCTCCAGGTGCAGTAGGTTGATGTAGATAGCTCCCGGTGCAGTGAAGTCGATCGCTCGGTGCAGACCTAAGGTTGATGCAGTGGCGCGGGTTGCAGATCGCTCGATGCAGTGGCTCGTGGACGTACGCGGACAACTAGCTGGTTGGCGCTGCAGTGTGGAGTCCCTTGCCGAGGCCGCGGCTTCGGCGATGGCCATCATGTGCACCGTCTGGAATCTATCTGGGATCTGCGCGTGTGTCCGAAGTCGATGAAGACAGCTGATGCTGATGAGGCCCAGCTACATGCCCTTCCGTGATCGAGCGCCCACGGAGTCGCCGTGCGTCGGGATGATGTAGACACGTGCAACCGGGCCCTCGGAGTTGCATCGTTGAAGGCTTCAAGCTAGCTGAATCCAAACCAAGCCTGAGTCGTGATATAGCACATACGTGCAGTTTTTGTGCATGCATGCCTGCATGGGTCGATGGAGGTGCTTGCCGATGTAGTGCAAGTGCCGGCTCCAAGGGAACCGATGCTGTCCGACTTGTCGACGCGATGGGTGTGTGCCGAAGCCGATCAAAAACAGATCGTATGTCTAGGCTGCCGGTCGCCCGTACATATCCCCGGCGTGCCGGCCGGAGCCAGAGGTCGATGAAGATGCGCTTGCGCAGATGCGCCGTCGGGCCACCTGGACAAAAACCGGTGGCTGCTCTTCTGGACCGTGCGACCTATCGCGTGTGCTCCGCTGTTGCACGAGCGTTGTGCCATATTGATCTCACCGGATTTGAGGGCCAGGGAGAGGAATTTATTTGTGGCTAAAGAAAGAAAGATCAATCTAAGAGAATTTCAAATTGTTCTAATCTATGGATTGATCTAATCTATGAAATCGATCTGATCTTTGCTTGACCGGGTGTTGCGCCCCCGGGGAGAGGAGATTAATCTCTCCAGGGGTTGCGCGCTACGAAAGTGTGGTGGAAGGTTCCTAGGATCGACGTCGTGAGACAAATCGCTCTGATACCATGTGAAAGTGTGGCTGAATATTGTGTTGTTTCTATTGTATTGATTCGACCCTCATATGGGGTATATATAGAATACATTGTGAGGGAGAGAGACTTGGAGTAGAGGGCAAGTCGTACATGTTAAACCCATTCTATCTCTAATTCCTACCTCTATCTTAAACACAATTATATTTTAACACAGAAAAGATGCAATTTCATGAAAGATAAATGATATAGTCAATACAAATTCATGGGAGATTCTTATTAACCACTTAATTTTACGCCATACTGGGGATTAATTAGAGCCCACTCAAGGTGTGTACAGAGAACAGGCAAGAACTTTCTATATATATGTGTGGTCTAAGAAACTGTTATACCTCCACATATACATTAAAGAAATAAAAACAATGAAAAAGCAAACCTGGACCAATTAAATAGGACCTTTGGTTCATAATTCTGACTTACTCTGTTTCTTACTTGCATGCCCTGTATACAACTACATTGCTACACATGCAAATTATCTCAAATAAATATTTGTGTTCTTTGGAACTGAAATATGGGGATCCCGATTCATAAGTCGTGATCACCGAATGCACGTGTACAATAATCCTAGAGATCAATGCTCACTGAACACACAGAAGCTGAATAACAAGAGTCTTACATCCATACATACCGTCTTACATGAATTACAACCATTATGGTCAAGTCTTGAGCATAACATTGCAGCGGAAATCTTCGTCAATAACTTGGACCCATGCCATCTGCCTTAACCCTACAAGCATTCTGACTGGGAGAGCGTCCTAACTCGCACGATCGTCACCAAAGAACTCTTCAATATGTCTTGTCTTTCATACCTGGCCAATAAAATAACCAGTGGCAAGTCAATAAGTTCTTTGAATGTACTCGCAAGAAACCCAAGAGTGATAACAGAATAAGTATGCAAGGCTCTACTGCTAATTTGGCATCTTTGCGAAAAGCTAGTTTTTCTCATACAAGTATGATCATCATTTGTCAAGGACATAAATGTGTTTGCAACAAGTATCAGGAGGTTATAGACATCAACATAGAGAAGGAGTTATGAATAACTCATGCTCAAGCTCAACGTGACTTCCTCATGAATCACGTCAATAGATTTACCAAACCGTGTTGTTTTCCAGAAACATATGGACATAGTCTAAGCAGCACCACCCAACTGTCCTTGACCGTCGACACAGCTATTCGAATAGTTTTACACTCTGCAGAGGTTGCACACTTTACCCACAAGATCCGGGGAACTTTTGTGTCATCCACGACCTGCGATACCTCAAGTACCCGGGGTAAGCAGCCGATCACTATCTTTCCCTAGACGACACTAACATAGAGTCCACTCGATTGGTAGTAACCCCCGTGCCCAACATTTCACATCTTAAAATTGTGGAGCCTCGCTCCCATATTCATCACATACCACAAGCACGGGGTACCAACGGTGTATCCGGTGCCCTGTGAAAACAGTCATGGCCATCCTACCTGGCACGACCCCGTCCCAAGAGAGGGCAACAACGACTCTCCCGTTACTAGTAATGCGGGCTCCAAGCTAGTATCGGCCTAGGTAATCAATAATGCCCTTTCCCATATAATGGTAGAGTGGTTGCGCATGTAAGGTTGGGAAAGTCGACAAATCTTAAATCTAATCCGTCTCTGTAAACAACACTTTAATCAAACCTCGGTACACTACTTCTCCACCAAGTAGTGACCTAGTTCATCATCATCTCCCAGGGGCATCAGTGGCACCCACTGGGGCTGTTTGCAAGTATGTCAAACCACACTTGTTTCTTTCCATGCATAACCCTGACCCACATTGCGTAGCCATCTACTATAGCATATTTCTACAACCCACCAACACAACTCTAAGCAAGGGTAGAGTCATGATCAATGCAAGTATCAATGGAGTATGCAATGGAGGCAAGCCTAGCAAGGTTACCATTCAAAGTATATCATGCACTCAGTGAAGCAACAAAAATGCTATTATGATGTAAAATGGTACATCATGGTCAAAGGGCTGCTTGCCTGGTTCAGCAAGGTCTTCTGGGTCTTCATAGTCTTCTGGTACGTCTCTGAGTATTTTGTCTACTTCGTCAACTAACGTTGGAAACAATCATAGTAAGCAACACAACAAGGCAAAAAATAAAAATGCTCTAAAAATATTGATTTGACTTTTCTAGGGCATCTCTAGTTATATGAAAAATAACCAAACTGGTTTCATTGGAATTGGGTCAGTGGATATCTCTATACATTTTGATATGATGGAATCAAGGGGTTTATAGATTTGCAAGAAGTGTACAGAAATGTATTTTTAAAAAATGAAAAAGATACCTGACGGTGTCCTGGACTAGGGGGTACTCACCATGTCGTCTCCCGATCAGTTGGATTGGGCCGAGGACCCCCATGGCCGTATACTCATGGGCTAGTCCGGACAGCTACCGCATACAAGGAAGAATCAACAAGACTTGGCGATCAAGACAAGGACTCCTCCCCCATTGGCGTATTCGGCTAGGACTCTTGTTATCCTAGGCCTCTGGTGCATTATATAAACCGGGGCCAGGCTAGTCGATAGAGGACATATACAACAACAATCATATCATAGGCTAGCTTCTAGGGTTTAGCCTTCTTGATCTCGTGGTAGATCCACTCTTGTAATACACATCATCAATATTAATCGAGCAGGACGTAGGGTTTTACCTCCATCAAGAGGGCCCGAACCTGGGTAAAAACATCGTGTCCCTTGTCTCCTGTTACCATTGATCCTAAGACGCACAGCTCGGGACCCCCTACCCGAGATCCGCCGGTTTTGACACCGACATTGGTGCTTTCATTGAGAGTTCCACTGTGTGATCGGCGAAAGGATCAATGGCTCGACTGCAGGTCAACTGCGACGTCGGCTTCTTCGTCACCAGTTTGACTGGTCACCTTGGCTTGACCAAGGACTGCACCCTACCTCCGATCGTCATGTTCGGATGAGGGCCTTCGTCAACATCAACTCCGATCTCTATCAAGATCATGGAGGAGTCATCCATGGAGCCCGGGGGCTCAACGTCAACATTGCCCTCAGGCGACCGTGCTGTTTTTCTGGACAGCAAACTTGTATCCGCCGCCACCGCCTCCTCGAGTGTCGCTTAAACAATTACTTCGGTGGAATTATGAGGAATTAAGTCTACAACAACCCTGCAAAAATTTCGTCGAGTTCCGATGGAGGAATCTCCGGCGATCTCCGATATACCGGAGCCCTGTTGAATCTGGACGAGAATCCGGACGAGTTTAGGGCGTGGTATCCAGCGTCTAGCTCGGATGTCCTTTGGAGGATCCAACCGTTGATTTGCTGCGGAATTCCCTTATCTACCACCTGCCAAAAATTCAGCTCGATCCGACCGTCCGAACTCCGGGAAACTTCCGATCAGTGCATCACTTTTTGGATCTGTTTTCTGCGCGAAAAAAATCCGACCCGAGTTCGTCTTTTTTATGAACGGGATTTCGGACATCCTTTTTGAAGGAAGTTTTGTATGGGGTATTGTGTTTGGTTCCCGAACACATCCCACTAACTTTAAGATCTTTTGAACATGATCTTCAACATCATGCTGGTATCAAACCAGTCCGGCAATATTGCTCCACGGCTACCGACCTGCGCTAGACACGTTGTCACTTTGTTGAGCCAAACTCAACTTCTTCGGATCATCATCTTGGCAAGCCGAACAAGAATCCGGCATCGCGAAGGATAAATCATCACCAACATCACCGCCCCACGGATTACACGGAGCGGGCATACCCGCATCGCCACGCGGTCGCTTCATCAAGCCGGCATCAACCGCGTCACGACCTGCATCGGCAGGGCCGCACTATTGCTTCTTCAAGCTGGTGTCCATCACGCCGACCTACTTCGACATCTCGGTTGGACCGGGGGCTTCGCCATCTCTTCATCAACCTACTCCGAACACTTCGGCGTCACTAGCCGATCAGGCAATGGGTGCACGGATCGAGTCTCAATTTTGGGAATCACCTTCCTTCGGATTGCTACAACCAATAAACCATGTGCTATTAGTCCTAGTATTTCTTTTTGCTAGTTTGGGTTAATTTTTCCCAAGGAAATATTACTCTGGTTTGTCCATCATATGTACACAGGTCTATCAGATGGTGGCCGCATTATCGACGGTCGCATGATGGTTCGGTCAGTTTCCATACATAGTCCGGCGAACGCCGCATCCGGAACTCGAACCGGTCTGTGAATCCAGGCTTTGCCACGCCTTTATTGCATTACGCCGACGACCTACATCGACATCGACTTCGGCGCCAGGCCATATTTCTTTTATTACTCACTTTGCATAAATTATTTATTATGCAACGATTTTTTTTACTATTATCTCTGGTTTGCACTATTTTTTGTGCACAGGAAAATGATCCAGCCGGACTATATCCTTTGACGTCACCTCGGCTGGACGGGGGGCTTCGTCAACACCTCATTACCCCATGCCAGGGACTTCGGCATCACTCTGCCGTCCTGCATTGACCATACTATATCACCACTTCACAGTGCCGAGCTCTTTGCTCCGCCACCTCGGGACCGGCTTGGGGGATGGAACCTTGTCCCTCATCAAGCTCGGACCGCATCGTCAATACCGAACACATTAACCAGCTAAGTTGCCTTCATGCTCAAAGTTTTAAAATTTCTAACTTGTGTTCGGTTCGACCAAGCATTATACTTTCTCGAAAAAAAAGTTGCTTGTAAAAATCTTCCTTGTCAAAACTTTGTTCGCACACACTTGACGCGCTACCCGCGCTCATTATACCTGGGAGCTTCTTTAACAGAAGCTTATTAATTCGGGCTTTATGCCCAACACATGTGTCACACTTCCGCATGTACCTTTTATTCACCATTATATGCATCGATATGACTTAAGTTTTGGCCAAGCTGGGTTGCCTGGCTCCTGTGCTTACCCCTATGTTCCCGATTGTTCGGCTAGGTGGTAAAGGGAGCACCTCTGCGATTGTTACTGCCGGGTCAGCTGGATGTGTACCTCAGACTGGGTGAAGCCGAAAGCTAGCGTTCTTAAGGGAATACTCGGTCGGTGAACTAAAAGATGATTGCTTACCTATTTATTTACCTACCCCCAGATGTTTTTCTGCTCTTTTCGCAGTCCGGACATGCACTTTAGGGCATGCCTCCCAGGGAAAGGAACCCCTAACGGAACTATTCTCCCTGGAAGATGTTTCTTACTAACCATGTAATATAACATAACTAGTTGGGCACTTGTCTGATAAAGCACTAAGGACCCCTACGCCTGGTCTCCACGCATGCCCCGGTTTTTATAACCGCGAGGGTATTCGGACACATTCCGGACTATTGGGTCCAGAGGTTGAAGCGAAAAGGTCCGCTATGACAAACAATCTACAATCCAGCTAGAAGGCATTCTACATGTCACCTTACATTATATAGTCAACTTTTACCCAAGTCACTTGGGGCTCTTATGTTTATTTGAGCTGTTTCATACTAAGTGTTTCTCTTCCTAGCCGTTGCAAAGTTTTTATTATTTATCACTCCTTTTTTCGACACAAGTGTGCGGTCGCTAGCCGGGGAGTACTCCACCTTCGGGATAGGAGGTTGAAGCCGTAGGCTGACCCGCTTGAAGTTTTGAGATAGGATGTGTCATGTTAAAGCACAACAGAAGCACCTTTTTTTCTAAAGTCCAATTTTCGGATTGGCACCGAACACTTGATCTAGTTCGGACATTAATCTTTTGAATAAGTTTTTGTAACGCCCTCGATGCGGCTATATCTCCCACGTGTCGAAGCACGACTTAGAGGCATAACCGCATTGAAAGCAATGTCGCAAGTGAGGTAATCTTCACACAACCCATGTAATACATATGGGAAAGAGATACATAGTTGGCTTACAATCGCCACTTCACACAAATACATGAATAAAGCATTACAACAACCAAATACAATCAGGGCCCGACTACGGAGCCTAAATAAAAGAAGAACCCCAAATGCGACAAAGGTCCCCGATCGACCCCAACTGGGCTCCACTACTGATCAACTAACACGAAACAACATAAAGGACAAGATCTTCATCGAGCTCCTCCTTGAGCTTGGTTGCGTCATCTGCACGGACTCAACGGCACCTGCAAGCTGGTTTTGGAAGTATCTGTGAGCCACGGGGACTCAGCAATCTCGCACCCGCGAGATCAAGACTATTTAAGCTTATGGGTAAGGTAAAGGTATGAGGTGGAGCTGCAGCAAGCGACTAGCATATATGGTGGCTAACATACGCAAATGAGAGCGAGAAGAGAAGGCAAAGCACGGTCGATAAAGGTATGATCAAGAAGTGATCCTGGACTACCTACGTCAAGCATAACTCCAACACCGTGTTCACTTCCCGGACTCCGCCGGAAAGAGACCATCACGGTTACACACGCGGTTGATGTATTTTAATTAAGGTCAACTTCGGGTTTTCTACAACCGGACGTTAACAAATTCCCATCTGCCCATAACCGCGGGCACGGCTTTCGAAAGTTCAAATCCCTGCAGGGGTGTCCCAACTTAGCCCATGACAAGCTCTCACGGTCAACGAAGGAATAGACCTCCACCCGAGACACTCCGATCAGACTCGGTATCCCGGTACAACAAGACATTTCGACAGGGTAAAACTAAACCAGCAACACCGCCCGAATGTGCCGACAAATCCCGATAGGAGCTGCACATATCTCTTTCTCAGGGCACACTCAGATTGTCTTAGGTACGGGTAGGCCAACCCAGAGTTGCCCCTGGTGGTCACCGGTAGCTGACAGTTGGACCAACACTCAGAGGAGCACTGGCCCGGGGGGGGGGGGGTAAAATAATGATGACCCTCAGGAGCGCGACTCCCAAGGGAAAAGAAAAGGCTAGGTGGCAAATGGTAAAACCAATGTTGGGCATTGCTGGAGAAGCTTTACTTAAGGCGAACTGTCAAGGGGTTCCCATTATAGCCCAACCGCGTAAGGGACGCAAAATCCGGGAACATAACACCGATATGACGGAAACTAGGGCGGCAAGAGTGGAACAAAACACCAGGCATAAGGCCGAGCCTTCCACCCTTTACCAAGTATATAGATGCATTAATTAAGTAAGATATATTGTGATATCCCAACAAGTAAACATGTTCCAACAAGGAACAACATCTCCATGTTCCAACAAGGAACAAACTTCGATCTTCACCTGCAACTAACAACGCTATAAGAGGGGCTGAGCAAAGCGGTAACATAGCCAATCAACGGTTTGCTAGGACATGGTGGGTTAGAGGTTTGACATGGCAATTTGGGTGGCTGACAAGCAAGTGGTAGGCATCGTAGCAATGGCATAGCAAAAGAGCGAGCAAACTAGCATAGCAAAGATAGTAGTGATTTCGAGGGTATGATCATCTTGCCTGAAATCCCGCAAGGAAGAAGAACGAGTCCATGAAGAAGACAAACGGACGTAGACGAATGGATCCTCACAACCTCGACGTTATCGGAACCAACCCGAAGAAGCAATCACCGGAAAAGAAGCACACAACATAGTAAACAACCACCACAACAACATGGCATGATGCACAAACGAGTATGATGCATGTCCGGTTTAATGAGGCATGGCATGGCAAGTGCACAAGCAGTTCTACAAATTAAGTGGAGATCAATATGCAACGAGTTGCATATTGACGAAACACCACAACAAGTTATTTAGTTTGATCTCGTTTATGTACCCCAACAATATTAAATGTTGATTAACATGGCAAGAGGGTGAAGCAAAGTCAAACTACCTATCTAGTCAAGTTTAAATGAGGCCGGAAGCAACGAACAACAATTCCGGAAACTCCTCATGAGCATAAATTAGGTTTGGTCCTGTTCTGCCCTAAACACGATTTTAGGGTTGTTAAACATGCAAAGTAAGGCCACCATGTTAAACTAGGCAAAATTCTACCCCATTTACGTATAAAGTTTATTTAAATCGGAGCTACGGTTATTTAGTTATGAAATAAAGCATTTTAACATGGCATTTGAGCAAAATTAAACAAACAGCATTTTTAACATTTTTAAACATGGATGAAAGTGGCAGAATATTAATCTACACAAAATTCTAAGCAGTTTGCATGTTTAAAACATTTTAATCCGATGCACGGTTTGTGAGTTATTAAATGCATGATGCTAAGGGGTTTTTCTGTAAAACTGATAATCACTGGATAAAGCTAAAATCGCAGGTCAGGGAAAAAAATACACACGGGCTGAATCTGCTTGGCCCAACAGTAGAAAAAAAAACAGAGGAGGGGCGCTGGGGTCTGCTCACCCTTGGGCCTTGGCCCGATCGGAGGATAGGGAAGGCAGGGCGACGGATCTGCGCGGCTGGGCCTAGCGCGGTGCAGGGGAGCGGCTGGGCCGAAGCAGAGGAGGCCCAGGCGCGTGCGGTCGCGGGACTGGCGCGGTCAACGGGGCGAGCGGGCGAGCTGCTCGTCCTCTGCTCGATGCAGAGCTGCGGGCGGCTCCTGGTGCAGAGCTCCGGCGAGCGAGGCAAAAGGGCGGCGAGGCAAACGGTGACGGGGGCGGAGCTGCATCTGGCTCCGGCGAGGGACAAGAACGGCGCGGGATCCCGGCGAGGTTCGGGGCTTGGCTGGCGCAGTGCCACGCGGGAAGGAGGGCGCCGGATCCACCGGACCGGGACGAGGCAAGGGGCGCCATGGATGAGCAGAGGGGTCTGCGTGCGGCGGTGTGGCGAAGCAGAGCCCGACGGGGGGGTCTCCACGGCAGAAGGCGAGGCCGGAGGGGTACGGAACGGATGGGTCCGTCCGGGAACAGGGCGGAGGCGAGCTGTAGGCCATGGCGACGACACGGCGGGGCAGGAGGAGGAGCATGGCACGGGGGCTCGGGCGCTGCGGGATGAAGGACGACGGCGAGCGGAACCAGGCGCGCGACGGTGTTCTCCGGCGAGGGCATGGCCAGGATCCGGCGGACCCTGATGCGGGCGAGGCTGGGGAACGACGAGGCCGGATGGATCCATGGGTGGATCGGGCAGGGAGGCGGCTGCGCTCGGTGGAGTCGAGCAGGAGCACGGGCTTGAGGATGCACGCCTCCATGGGTGCTTGCGCGGCTGCGGGGACTAGGAGGCGTCGGGGTGCGCTGCTCGGGAAGGAGCACGGCTGACGGGAGAGAGCCTCGATCCCGACGAGATCGAGCAGGGATGGATTTGGAAGTTTCGGTGATGGCTGGTTGGAGCGAAGGGAATCTAGGAGGATCCCGAGGGAGAGGAGTGGCGGCGGGAGGATGGGGATGGGACAGCCGGCCTAGGTTTTAGGGTTGATCTATTTATATAGCAAGTGGGGTAGGCTTAGGGTCATTTGGTCCCTTCGATTAAAATCGGACGGTCGCGAATAAAATAGTTAGGGAGCCCAAATAACAAAACGGAGATGTTTTGTAGACGTTAGGGGATGATCCGAATGCAACGGTGGCGACAGCTCGGTTCGGGTCCGGGACAACTTTCGGGCGCGCGCGAGGAGGGTCGCGGGCTGACGAGAGAGGTTAGGTAGGGCCTGGTGATGAGAGGTAGTGAGTTGTGCAGACGGTCTCGGGCTGAGAGAAGAGAAGAGAGGGAGGCCCGGCGACTGTTTCCGGAGACCGAAAACGTCCGACGTTTTGACCGGCTACTATTGCCGCTATATTTATCCGTTAGGGCGTCAAACGAACTCCGATTGCGATGAAACTGGACAGGCGGTCTGTCTACACTATAATAAGACCACACACCAAATTTCAACCCAATCCGAGAACATTTTCCGGCCACTTATAAAATAATATTTCGGACATGCCGCGGGCGCGTGCAAGTGTGTCTGGGCTCAGAACGGACAACGGACGGAACGAGGAGACCGGGACGGATGCAAGTTTTGAAAACACGATGATGCAATGCACATGATGACATGATGAAATGCAACACGCAAGCCAATGACAAGACAACAACAACGAATAACTGAACGACACCTGGCACATCGGTCTCGGGGCGTTACAACACTCCACCACTATGAGAGGATCTCGTCCCGAGATCTAGAATGGCACCGGAGGGACAACGGAAGAGAAAGAGAGGAGAGGTAAAACTAAGTTGCTTCTTTGCCCAACGAGTGAAACCATGAACCTTGAGAGGTTGAGCAATTTAAAAGAAAGAGTACAACAGAGATGAACGAGATTGCAAACAATCCGTTAGAAAAAAGGAACAAGGAACATTACGAGGACTTGAAGGTTGCAAAGACACGAACCAAGAGTTTAATGGACAAGATAGAATTCGAAACCACTCCGGTTAAAACAAAATGAGAGGGGAAGAATTCGGGCAGCACTCCGGTTGAACATGGAAGGAATTGAACATGAACTTGAGAAGATGGGATGATACTTGATGAAATCAACAACACACTGCCTCCGGAACTATTGAAAGAATGTCACAAAGGGTAAGAAGGATTTCAGACAGCGGTCCGGTTGAAAGAGAGGCAAAACTTGATAAGATAAAAGAACTTGAATGAGAACACACCGGTTAAATGGATAAGCAAGAAAATAACATGATCTTGACAAAACGATGTGATGGGTTGAAAAGAGCAACATCACAATGACTCCGGAACGAAGGGAAACAAGATCTTGAGAGATCACAGATACAACAAATGCTAGAATGGAGTTGTTGAAAACCAACAATGAAAAGAATAATCTTGATATGGTCTTATGAAATACATCTCAAATTATGAGATGACAACCTGCCACTCACGGGAAGAAGAATTGGATTGATATGAACGAGGAGACGAGAAACGTATTTCACCGGGAGGATAAATGAAGTACTTGGATCATTTACAAGCACCATAAATGGCAACAATCCTTAGGAAAGGCTTAAGGTGAAATATAATCCAAGATAACTCCAATGACGAGATTGATGGATTTAAAAATAACTCATACTTGATAACTTATGAAACACGAAGCACGAAGGGAAATTATCAAGAATGACATAATACCACCTCAAAAGATAAGGTAGAAAGAATTGCACTCCGAATTACCATATGAAGAAAGCTTGAGCTCCTTAGGAAAGAATCTCGATGAAAACTTTGAGAAGGGAATTAAATCCTTGATGAACCATCATGTAGAACCTCCATGAAGAACTCCGGTAAACAAAAGGAATGAAAAGAAAGAGAAATTGAAAACACAAGGTGAATCCTTGCAATGATTTAGATGGATCTCCGTGATAATTAGAGCTTGGAACTCCGGGAAAAAGAGAAGATGAAACAAATGAAACCGAGAATTTTAAGGGCCTCCGGAATAAAGAATTAATCACTTGGATGAACAAGAATAAGAATTATGTTATGCTTATCCTTCACCAATTAAATTGACGACAATCAACGGATTTGGCATACTACTTATTCTCGTAGAAAGGATTAAAAGAGATATATCAAAACTTGAGAAGGTCTTCAACGAACCACCGGTAGGATTGGAGCAACAAATGAATTGATATGATGAACAAGGAAGAGAGATCTTGAAAGAACCACCGTAAGAATTAAAAATGAACAAAGAAAAGATAAGGAAGACACCGGGAAGAATTAGCAAATACACGAAGATGCTTGAGAGGATTTAGATACATGAGAACGACGAGATCACGAGCCGATTAAAGATCACTTGAACGAAGCACCAGTATGATTTAGAGTATGCGAGCTGAAAGCTGGACTGAGTCAAACTTAGACGATGGGCTCCGGATAATCTGACAGAAAATACTCTGAATTACTCCGGATGAGTGAAAAGAATTCTGACAATCGAAAACAACTATGAGAGGATGGCATCAAGCTAGCACCAAGAATCTTGAAGAGAATAGAGCAAGATTAAAGAGAAACTCTTCTTCGGTCTTCAAAATGATGAGAATGACAACGAGAAACACCACCAAGAATTATTGAGGCACACCGGAAGAATCAAAAGCGAAGAGGTTGAGCCAACTATGAAAAGAATTTGAAAGATCTTGGAGAAAAGCATTTGACTGATGATAACTCGTTCTTACGTCAAACTTGGAGAAGAATTTAGGATAGCTCTGGGAAAATAGAAGAGTCAGGTAAGATCCTGGGAAAAGACCTGTGGGTTAGGGTCCACTCAAAAGAAACACCGTTGGACAATTTGAAGAGAGATAATGCACCGGTTGAAATAAAAGACTTGAATGAGAGAACATCCTCGAAAGATCTTGAACGAATGCAGAGTGGAAACACGAATCTTCGAGATATCTTGAGCACTCCGGAACAATTTAATAGCGAGAGATGGATGATTAAGAGGTGCACCGGCATAAGAAAAGCATTGGAAAAAAAAAGAAAAGGAGTATGCTTAATACCAAAGCTTGAATTAAATCCACCGGAGAAGAAAAGAACGAGGAATGACAAACTTGAAGCTCCATTAGAATCTTCATGAGAATCACCGGATAAGAACATTGACGGAAAAGAATGGAGAAACTTCCCATCAATAAAATGGATACTCGATTAAGAAATCTGAGTCCTTGAAGAAAAAGGGGTGGGAGGGCGGGAAAACAAAAACAACTTGGGACGGATGAAACAAACACCGTTGAGAAGAAGTGATAAATGATCTTGCAAATGTTGAAATGATCGGATCCACTTGAAGAGAAAGACGCTGGTTGAAAAGGATTGACATGACAATCTCGATTGTCGAGAAGGATTGGTATTCACATCGGAGTATGAGAACACCATTTCGGAAAGGTATGGAATCAACACTTGACATTGAAGCAACTCGAATACCACAACTCAAAACAAAAACAAAGGACTGGCTTGCAGAATAAGCCGGAACAAACATATGATAGACGAAGTTTTCGTGGTGGGGCCTACACGGGCTCGATCATACAACACCATCATGTACAAGGCAGTGCACATGACATACGAAGCGTCCGCGAGTCGGCATAGCCAAGGACTCTTTAAGACACAACGAGACCACTGTAAAATCGACCGTGAATAGGCGGACCACTAGACGTCGAACCCCAATTTCATATCATACATCCGTCGGAAAGATATCCTAAGAGCTACTTGAATTCCCACCTATGAAACTCCCGAAATTTTCTGGTTATGCAATCAGGTGTTGGGGATACAGGGGAAGCATAATATCTCACCCAAACTAGCAAATCCTACATCCAGCTGTATCCATCCTTCAACACATAACCAAGAAACCTTCGGAAATCATCTACCTCAACCTTCGAAAAGCATCCGTTATACAAGTTATGGCGATACTCCCGTACTCACCTCAGTACTGGGTTATCGGGGTTATCTCACCAACAACTGCATAAAAGAGATTTTCGATGTCGGCGTACTAAACTCAGGTATTCCAGAACTGCAACGATAAAATTATGACGACAACACCTCAGAGCTCAACTCCCCGGGACACTTCCACTAAACCCCTGACAGGAGGCACCAAGACAATGTTCTCATCATAAAACCATCGGAACGATTCCAAGATACCCGCGTGATCCTAAAAAAAAAATTTTAGTGAAATTTGAGAAGAGAAGAGTCAAAACTCTACGTCAGGATGCCTTGC
Source organism: Triticum aestivum (assembly GCF_018294505.1). NCBI lineage: Eukaryota > Viridiplantae > Streptophyta > Magnoliopsida > Poales > Poaceae > Triticum > Triticum aestivum. The sequence continues at coordinate 479,129,760 of NC_057810.1, read as the reverse complement.
AAGAGTGACGAAGGGACTGAGGAGTAAAAAGAATTCCTAAACTCTCCGATATATAATTCCTAAATGACTCAAAACATTTTTCTAGACACAACTCGGCCACTAAAAACGATCAAGCAATGGGGCTCCTAAGGTCGGGGAAGGCTCTGATTACCAACTTGTAACGCCCTCGATGCGGCTATATCTCCCACGTGTCGAAGCACGACTTAGAGGCATAACCGCATTGAAAGCAATGTCGCAAGTGAGGTAATCTTCACACAACCCATGTAATACATATGGGAAAGAGATACATAGGTGGCTTACAATCGCCACTTCACACAAATACATGAATAAAGCATTACAACAACCAAATACAATCAGGGCCCGACTACGGAGCCTAAATAAAAGAAGAACCCCAAATGCGACAAAGGTCCCCGATCGACCCCAACTGGGCTCCACTACTGATCAACTAACACGAAACGACATAAAGGACAAGATCTTCATCGAGCTCCTCCTTGAGCTTGGTTGCGTCATCTACACGGACTCAACGGCACCTGCAAGCTGGTTTTGGAAGTATCTGTGAGCCACGGGGACTCAGCAATCTCGCACCCGCGAGATCAAGACTATTTAAGCTTATGGGTAAGGTAAAGGTATGAGGTGGAGCTGCAGCAAGCGACTAGCATATATGGTGGCTAACATACGCAAATGAGAGCGAGAAGAGAAGGCAAAGCACGGTCGATAAAGGTATGATCAAGAAGTGATCCTGGACTACCTACGTCAAGCATAACTCCAACACCGTGTTCACTTCCTGGACTCCGCCGGAAAGAGACCATCACGGTTACACACGCGGTTGATGTATTTTAATTAAGGTCAACTTCGGGTTTTCTACAACCGGACGTTAACAAATTCCCATCTGCCCATAACCGCGGGCACGGCTTTCGAAAGTTCAAATCCCTGCAGGGGTGTCCCAACTTAGCCCATGACAAGCTCTCACGGTCAACGAAGGAATAGACCTCCACCCGAGACACTCCGATCAGACTCGGTATCCCGGTACAACAAGACATTTCGACAGGGTAAAACTAAACCAGCAACACCGCCCGAATGTGCCGACAAATCCCGATAGGAGCTGCACATATCTCTTTCTCAGGGCACACTCAGATTGTCTTAGGTACGGGTAGGCCAACCCAGAGTTGCCCCTGGTGGTCACCGGTAGCTGACAGTTGGACCAACACTCAGAGGAGCACTGGCCCGGGGGGGGGGTAAAATAATGATGACCCTCAGGAGCGCGACTCCCAAGGGAAAAGAAAAGGCTAGGTGGCAAATGGTAAAACCAATGTTGGGCATTGCTGGAGAAGCTTTACTTAAGGCGAACTGTCAAGGGGTTCCCATTATAGCCCAACCGCGTAAGGGACGCAAAATCCGGGAACATAACACCGATATGACGGAAACTAGGGCGGCAAGAGTGGAACAAAACACCAGGCATAAGGCCGAGCCTTCCACCCTTTACCAAGTATATAGATGCATTAATTAAGTAAGATATATTGTGATATCCCAACAAGTAAACATGTTCCAACAAGGAACAACATCTCCATGTTCCAACAAGGAACAAACTTCGATCTTCACCTGCAACTAACAACGCTATAAGAGGGGCTGAGCAAAGCGGTAACATAGCCAATCAACGGTTTGCTAGGACATGGTGGGTTAGAGGTTTGACATGGCAATTTGGGTGGCTGACAAGCAAGTGGTAGGCATCGTAGCAATGGCATAGCAAAAGAGCGAGCAAACTAGCATAGCAAAGATAGTAGTGATTTCGAGGGTATGATCATCTTGCCTGAAATCCCGCAAGGAAGAAGAACGAGTCCATGAAGAAGACAAACGGACGTAGACGAATGGATCCTCACAACCTCGACGTTATCGGAACCAACCCGAAGAAGCAATCACCGGAAAAGAAGCACACAACATAGTAAACAACCACCACAACAACATGGCATGATGCACAAACGAGTATGATGCATGTCCGGTTTAATGAGGCATGGCATGGCAAGTGCACAAGCAGTTCTACAAATTAAGTGGAGATCAATATGCAACGAGTTGCATATTGACGAAACACCACAACAAGTTATTTAGTTTGATCTCGTTTATGTACCCCAACAATATTAAATGTTGATTAACATGGCAAGAGGGTGAAGCAAAGTCAAACTACCTATCTAGTCAAGTTTAAATGAGGCCGGAAGCAACGAACAACAATTCCGGAAACTCCTCATGAGCATAAATTAGGTTTGGTCCTGTTCTGCCCTAAACACGATTTTAGGGTTGTTAAACATGCAAAGTAAGGCCACCATGTTAAACTAGGCAAAATTCTACCCCATTTACATATAAAGTTTATTTAAATCGGAGCTACGGTTATTTAGTTATGAAATAAAGCATTTTAACATGGCATTTGAGCAAAATTAAACAAACAGCATTTTTAACATTTTTAAACATGGATGAAAGTGGCAGAATATTAATCTACACAAAATTCTAAGCAGTTTGCATGTTTAAAACATTTTAATCCGATGCACGGTTTGTGAGTTATTAAATGCATGATGCTAAGGGGTTTTTCTGTAAAACTGTTAATCACTGGATAAAGCTAAAATCGCAGGTCAGGGAAAAAAAATACACACGGGCTGAATCTGCTTGGCCCAACAGTAGAAAAAAAAACAGAGGAGGGGCGCTGGGGTCTGCTCACCCTTGGGCCTTGGCCCGATCGGAGGATAGGGAAGGCAGGGCGACGGATCTGCGCGGCTGGGCCTAGCGCGGTGCAGGGGAGCGGCTGGGCCGAAGCAGAGGAGGCCCAGGCGCGTGCGGTCGCGGGACTGGCGCGGTCAACGGGGCGAGCGGGCGAGCTGCTCGTCCTCTGCTCGATGCAGAGCTGCGGGCGGCTCCTGGTGCAGAGCTCCGGCGAGCGAGGCGAAAGGGCGGCGAGGCAAACGGTGACGGGGGCGGAGCTGCATCTGGCTCCGGCGAGGGACAAGAACGGCGCGGGATCCCGGCGAGGTTCGGGGCTTGGCTGGCGCAGTGCCACGCGGGAAGGAGGGCGCCGGATCCACCGGACCGGGACGAGGCAAGGGGCGCCATGGATGAGCAGAGGGGTCTGCGTGCGGCGGTGTGGCGAAGCAGAGCCCGACGGGGGGGTCTCCACGGCAGAAGGCGAGGCCGGAGGGGTACGGAACGGATGGGTCCGTCCGGGAACAGGGCGGAGGCGAGCTGTAGGCCATGGCGACGACACGGCGGGGCAGGAGGAGGAGCATGGCACGGGGGCTCGGGCGCTGCGGGATGAAGGACGACGGCGAGCGGAACCAGGCGCGCGACGGTGTTCTCCGGCGAGGGCATGGCCAGGATCCGGCGGACCCTGATGCGGGCGAGGCTGGGGAACGACGAGGCCGGATGGATCCATGGGTGGATCGGGCAGGGAGGCGGCTGCGCTCGGTGGAGTCGAGCAGGAGCACGGGCTTGAGGATGCACGCCTCCATGGGTGCTTGCGCGGCTGCGGGGACTAGGAGGCGTCGGGGTGCGCTGCTCGGGAAGGAGCACGGCTGACGGGAGAGAGCCTCGATCCCGACGAGATCGAGCAGGGATGGATTTGGAAGTTTCGGTGATGGCTGGTTGGAGCGAAGGGAATCTAGGAGGATCCCGAGGGAGAGGAGTGGCGGCGGGAGGATGGGGATGGGACAGCCGGCCTAGGTTTTAGGGTTGATCTATTTATATAGCAAGTGGGGTAGGCTTAGGGTCATTTGGTCCCTTCGATTAAAATCGGACGGTCGCGAATAAAATAGTTAGGGAGCCCAAATAACAAAACGGAGATGTTTTGTAGACGTTAGGGGATGATCTGAATGCAACGGTGGCGACAGCTCGGTTCGGGTCCGGGACAACTTTCGGGCGCGCGCGAGGAGGGTCGCAGGCTGACGAGAGAGGTTAGGTAGGGCCTGGTGATGAGAGGTAGTGAGTTGTGCAGACGGTCTCGGGCTGAGAGAAGAGAAGAGAGGGAGGCCCGGCGACTGTTTCCGGAGACCGAAAACGTCCGACGTTTTGACCGGCTACTATTGCCGCTATATTTATCCGTTAGGGCGTCAAACGAACTCCGATTGCGATGAAACTGGACAGGCGGTCTGTCTACACTATAATAAGACCACACACCAAATTTCAACCCAATCTGAGAACATTTTCCGGCCACTTATAAAATAATATTTCGGACATGCCGCGGGCGCGTGCAAGTGTGTCTGGGCTCAGAACGGACAACGGACGGAACGAGGAGACCGGGACGGATGCAAGTTTTGAAAACATGATGATGCAATGCACATGATGACATGATGAAATGCAACACGCAAGCCAATGACAAGACAACAACAACGAATAACTGAACGACACCTGGCACATCGGTCTCGGGGCGTTACAGTTTTTTGGCTTTTCGAGCTCATGGCACTTTTAAAATATTTGTGTGTTTTCAGCACAAGTCTCGCAGTGCAACGCCGAACACCTTTTGAGATTCGGCAAAAACATTCTCGGATATTGCTATATATGCATCAGTTTTGAATTGTGTCTTCGGTCAATAGTTGGGTTGCCCGGCTCCCGCGCTTGCCTCCTACGTTCCGCTTTGTTCGGCTAGCTGTGCAAAGGGAGAACCACTGCGATTGTGCTTCCAGCTCGTATGGTCAAGCACCTCAGTGGAGAAAGCCGAAAACTGACTGTCACAATAGGTGTAAACTGGTCAGCGATGCAATGACTATATTAAATGACGGGCCATTCATGGGCCGAAGTGTTTCCGGCTTGACCTCGACTGTCGCCGAACACTATCGGGGGCTATTAACTGGCCTCCCAAACTAAATCCTCGATATTTTGCTCTTACATTGGAGCAGAGGTTTCATGATCATGCTTAGCATGACAACCCAAAGAAAGGAACCGATAGCGGGACTATTTTCTCTGGAAGACATTTCTTCTGTTAAACAGTAATATAACATGTCTCTCCGCGTACCTTTGTTTATAAAACCGTATGGCCAGATTGCCTTGTTTGTTGTAAATGTTTGCCCTCATAAAGGCTTTATAAAGTAGGACAAACACTCCTCGGCTATTAGCCGAGGAGGTGGAAGCCGATGGTCGGTCAACAAAGTTTTGTACAATGCGGATCCAAGCATTAATGACGTAAAGTACTTGGATACATAGAGTCATTACACATAATTTGTGATTTTACTATGGATATCGATCCTTAATTCGGCCTCCCGTGCCCGTATTAAGGCTCGGGGGCTACTGGGCTTCGGGCTTATTATTTACAAATATTAAAGGGGCACATCGATCCCCTAATCTGGTGTTGCCACCCGACCAGTGTTTCGGGGGCTACTGCATTGCCTGTTCTATGCAGAAAATTTTAAGTGCAATACAGTTTCCGAGGAGATTTTGATCCTCAGGTTGGTCGGCCGCACCCAACCCGAGTCTTGAGGACTGAGCACGCCGCTTTTTGTATCCTGAAGTATTCTGCCGAGCTAGGACTTGATCCTCAGACCGATTTTGCAAATCAACCTGAGTCTCAGCGGCTACGGGGATCAGCGGTCTTATGTCATCCTTCATGTGCATCTCGGGTTTTAGACCGATACCCACCTTGAGGGCTACTGGCTATATATCTCGTCAGAGAATAAATTGCATCAATAAAAAACATTAACCAAAAATCAGCCCATGACCGAGGTGCTTAACCACCTCGGAAGCAGTCCGGCATAAAGCTCGGGCGCTAGTGGCTAGCTCCATAGAGGGCATTTCCGGCATTAAGCTCGGCTAAACTCCTTCAAACTTGTTTGAACCAAGGTGATTTACAACACCTCGGATACATAGTCCGGCGTTGGAGCTCGGATATCGTCCGGCGTTGGAGCTCGGATACATAGTCCGGCGATGGAGCTGGGAAGCAGTCCGGCGTTGGTGCTCGGCTGCGAAAGATACCTCGAATGTAGTCCGGCGATGGAGCTCGGACGCGAGAGGACGTTGCCGCCCGGAAACAACTTCAAACCCGAGGTGTGGCATAAAAATAACAAGGCATTGATAAAGGCCGGAAACTTAAAGGGGCTCCTCGGATACCCGACGTATAAACTCGTCGAATGCATTTCGGCGATCCTCAAGATTGAAGATGAGAAGATTTGTTGAACCAGTTTTCAAGACCGGCAAAGAACAGTTCGGAAGAATCGAGGAGCGTCCCTAACTTGAAGACCGGTTCAGGGGGCTACTGACGGTGTCCTGGACTAGGGGGTACTCACCACGTCGTCTCCCGATCAGTTGGATTGGGCCGAGGACCCCCATGGTCGTATACTCATGGGCCAGTCCGGACAGCTGCCGCATACAAGGAAGAATCAACAAGACTTGGCGATCAAGACAAGGACTCCTCCCCCATCGGCGTATTCGGCTAGGACTCTTGTTATCCTAGGCCTCTGGTGCATTATATAAACTGGGGCCAGGCTAGTCGATAGAGGACATATACAACAACAATCATACCATAGGCTAGCTTCTAGGGTTTAGCCTCCTTGATCTCGTGGTAGATCCACTCTTGTAATACACATCATCAATATTAATCGAGCAGGACGTAGGGATTTACCTCCATCAAGAGGGCCCGAACCTGGGTAAAAACATCGTGTCCCTTGTCTCATGTTACCATTTATCCTAAGACGCACAGCTCGGGACCCCCTACCCGAGATCCGCCGGTTTTAACACCGACAATACCCATTTAACAAAGGATGATTTTAGAAGCATCTAGGATTTGGTTTCATTGGATTTGGAGTCCAAATGAATATCCTATGGATTTGCAAAGTTGACAATCATGAAGAAATGGTTCATTATTTTGTGGGGCACATAAAGTATTAAGAAAAATGTTCATAACCTAAATTATGAACTTATACGTATCTAGAAATTGGAATCATGGCATTTGGACCAAATATGAGCTCTCTATGATTTTCTAAAGTTCATCACAGAAATTATAAAAAGGGGATTTGATAAATATTTGTGAAGGAAATGTTTCTAGAAAAGGTGGTGAATAGCACCATGTTATAGGGCCTGATTTTATGAACTACTAGAAATTTGAATCATCAAGTTTTGAGTTATTTTGAATATTCTATGGATTTTACCAGTCCACAGAAAAAGAAAAAGAAAAAGGATTTACCTAAATGGGCCAAATCTATCGGCGGCAGCGCGCACCGGGCGGGGTTTAGCGCCGAGGCGCAACTGGGCCGGCCCATCGGTTCAGCCGCACGCGCGCAGGGTCCATGCCGGAGGTGTATTTTCCAAGTGTGTCTCCACTTAAACGGAGGGGCCCGCTGACGGGGTCACTGACCTGCGGGGTCCACCCGCAGGGTCGTCTCCCTCCTCCCGCACGTGACGGAGGAGGCAGAGGAGGCAGGGCCGAGCGCTTGCCGGCGTCATTCCGGTGGCTCCGGCCACCTCCGGCGACTGCTCGGACACCGGCGAGCTCGGGAGGATGGGCCGCGTCCACCTGGGGACCTAGTTTCCGCCGGGGAGCGCCAGAGCAAGCGAGTTCTCGTCCGCGACAGGAACAGGTGATGGCGGGGTTCGACACGGCGAGGAAGGCACGAGGAGGAGGAGATGGAGCACCAGGTGAGTTGGCGGTGGTGATGAGAGGGTGCGGGAGTGTTCATGGGGAAGAGAGAGGGGTCGAGGCCCAAGAATTTAAGCGGCGGCCGGCGGCACTGCTCCGGCCATGGAGGTGCAAGGACAGCAAGGGAAGAGCAGTGGGTCGGTCAGAGGATGCGTGAGAGGGAGAGAGAGCAGTTGGAGACAAGAGAAGGCTCGGGGGTGGCCCTATACAAGCGCGACCGGGAGGTGCCGTAGGCGGGGTGCACGGCCACAGCCCGGGGCGTTGCCAGGGGCCAAATGGGCGCTTTGGGGCATGTCTGAGGTGCTCGTGGGCGTGGTCCAGGTCAAGGGAAGGAGAGAGGAAGAGAGGAGCGAGCGCGAGGCGGGCCAGGGACGCGAGCAGCCACTGGCGGACGCAGGCGGCACTCGAGCACGCGTTGCAGGGGCGAGAGGAGGGCGCGGGGACAAGTTGGAGGCCCGCTGGCGTGATGCGAATGCCGAGGCGCGTCGACTGGCGCGCTTGGGCGGCCCGAGGTGGACGAGAGCGCGGTGGCAAGGCTCGGACGCCACTGTAGCGCGCCCCAGAGCAGGCTTTTGGCCGGCATGATCGTGTTTTGCGTGCTGTGCTGTGTCCACTTGCGTCTGGCAGCGGAAGTGGGGAGTAAACAATGTGGCAATGGCATTGGATGCCCTGGGGATCCACTTGAGGGGAGAGGGAGTTGAGAGAGAGTGGAAATGGTGTTGTCCAGAGAAGAAAAGTGGATCCCTGCCCCCCTTCATCATTGCCTCTCGAGCCGAGAAGCACACCAGAGATAGAGGGGAACTAGGAGGGGTGGTGGTAAAAAGGTGAACTCATGGAGATTAGTGGAAGTGGTCAAATTACTGTTTTTAGAAAAATGGCAGAAGGTGTTTGTTGTTGATTTGGGCAAGCAGATGAACTCCTCTTGCCATAAGGCTTGACAGGGCCAAATGGCATAAGAAAACAAGTGGTTCCACCAAGATTGAGTCTATTTGTGCAAAGTTGCCAATGCAACTTTTGTAAACCCTAGAAATCAACAGAAATGGACTTTTCAAGATTTAGTCATGCAAAGCTATTCTCCTTGATGCACCACTTAGTTTAGTGTCATCATTTGAGGTTTTGAACATGTCCATAGAAGTTGAGATCAAAAGGAGAAAGTTGCCAATGTAAAGTTATTCAAATTTGGTTCTGTACAGAGAGGGTTTTGGGGCACTTTGATCAAGATATCATTCTCTCCAACTTGTGACATTTTGTCTAGATGAATAAATAGACCATTTTAGCATGTTCACAAGGTTTGACAATATTTCGACTGTTGGGTAACGTAGTAATTTCAAAAAAATTCCTACGCACATGCAAGATCATGGTGATGGCATAGCAACGAGAGAGGAGAGTATTGTCCACGTACCCTCGTAGACCGTAAGCGGAAGCGTTATCACAACGCGGTTGATGTAGTCGTACGTCTTCACGACTCGACCGATCCAAGCATCGAACGTACGGCACCTCCGTGTTCAGCACACATTCAGCTTGATGACGTTCCCCGGGCTCCAATCCAGCAAAGCGTCGGGGATGAGTTCCGTCAGCACGACGGCGTGGTGACGATGATGATGTTCTACCGGCGCAGGGCTTCGCCTAAACTCCGTGACAATATGACCGAGGTGGAATATGGTGGAAGGGGGCACCGCACACGGCTAAGGAACGATCCGTAGATCAACTTGTGTGTCATGGGGTGCCCCCTTGCCCCCGTATATAAAGGAGCAAGGGGGGAGGTGGCCGGCCCTAGGAGGGGGCGCGCCAAGTGTGGAGTCCTACTAGGACTCCCTAGTCCTAGTAGGATTCCACCTTCCCTTGTTGGAGTAGGAGAAGGGGGAAAGAGGGGGAGAGGAGGAAGGAAAGGGGGGCCGCACCCCTTGTCCAATTCGGACCAGAGGGGGGCTGTGCGCCTCCTTCCTTTCGGCCTCTCTCCTCTATTCCCGTATGGCCCAATAAGGCCCATATACTCCCCGGCGAATTCCCGTAACTCTCCGGTACTCCGAAAAATACCGGAATCACTCGGAACCTTTCCGAACTCCGAATATAGTCGTCCAATATATCAATCTTTACGTCTCGACCATTTTGAGACTCCTCGTCATGTCCCCGATCTCATACGGGACTCCGAACTCCTTCGGTACATCAAAACTCATAAACTCATAATATAACTGTCATCGAAACCTTAAGCGTGCGGACCCTACAGGTTCGAGAACTATGTAGACATGACCTAGAACTATTCTCGGTCAATAACCAATAGCGGAACCTGGATGTCCATATTGGTTCCTACATATTCCACGAAGATCTTTATCGGTCAAACCGCATAACAACATACGTTGTTCCCTTTGTCATCGGTATGTTACTTGCCCGAGATTCGATCGTCGGTATCCAATACCTAGTTCAATCTTGTTACCGACAAGTCTCTTTACTCGTTCCGTAATACATCATCCCACAACTAACTCATTAGTTGCAACGCTTGCAAAGCTTTAAGTGATGTGTATTACCGAGAGGGCCCAGAGATACCTCTCCGACAATCGAAGTGACAAAACCTAATCTCAAAATACGCCAACCCAACATGTACCTTCGGAGACACCTGTAGAGCACCTTTATAATCACCCAGTTACGTTGTGACGTTTGGTAGCACACAAAGTGTTCCTCTGGTAAACGGGAGTTGCATAATCTCATAGTCACAGGAACATGTATAAGTCATGAAGAAAGCAGTAGCAACATACTAAACGATCGTGTGCTAAGCTAACGGAATGGGTCAAGTCAATCACATCATTCTCCTAATGATGTGATCCCGTTAATCAAATGACAACGCTTTTGTCCATGGCTAGGAAACTTAACCATCTTATTCACGAGTTAGTCAAGTAGAGGCATACTAGTGACACTATGTTTGTCTATGTATTCACACATGTATTATGTTTCCGGTTAATACAATTCTAGCATGAATAATAAACATTTATCATGAAATAAGGAAATAAATAATAACTTTATTATTGCCTCTAGGGCATATTTCCTTCAGTCTCCCACTTGCACTAGAGTCAATAATCTAGTTCACATCACCATGTGATTTAACACCAATATTCACATCTGTATGTGATTAATACCCATAGTTCACATCGTTATGTGATCAACGCCCAAAGGGTTTACTAGAGTCAATAATCTAGTTCACATGGCTATGTGATTAACACCCAAAGACTACTAAGGTATGATCATGTTTTGCTCATGAGAGAAGTTTAGTCAACGGGTCTGTCACATTCAGAGCCGTATGTATTTTGCAAATATTCTATGTCCACAATGCTCTGCACGGAGCTACTCTAGCTAATTGCTCCCACTTTCAATATGTATCCAGATTGAGACTTAGAGTCATCTGGATTGGTGTAAAAGCTTGCATCGTTGTAACTTTTTACGACTGGCTCTTCTATCACCTCCATAATCGAGAAACATCTCCTTAGTCCTCACTAAGGATATTCTTGACCGCTGTTCTAGTGATCTACTTTTAGATCAAAATTGTATTCCTTTGCCAAACTCAGAGCAAGGTATACAATAGGTCTAGTACACAGCATAGCATACTTTATAGAACCTACGACTGAGGCATAGGGAATGACTGTTCATTCTTTTCTATTTTCTGCCATGGTCGGGTTTTGAGTCTTACTCAACTTCACACCTTGCAACACAGGCAAGAACTCTTTCTTTGACTATTCCATTTTGAACTACTTCAAAATCTTGTCAAGGTATGTACTCATTGAAAAATCTTATCAAGCGTCTTGATCTATCTCTATAGATCTTGTTGCTCAATGTGTAAGCAGCTTCACCGAGGTCTTTCATTGAAAAACTTTTTATTCAAGTATCCTTTTATGCTATCCAGAAATTCTATATCATTTCCAATCAACAATATGTCTTGCACATATAATATCAGAAATGCTACAGAGCTCCCACTCACTTTCTTGTAAATACAGGCCTTTCCAAAAGTCTGTATAAAACCATATGCTTTGATCAACTCATCAAAGCGTATATTCCAACTCCGAGATGCTTGCACTAGTCCATTGATGGATCGTTGGAGCTTGCACATTTTGTTAGTACCTTTAGGATTAACAAAACCTTCTGGTTGCATCATATACAACTCTTCTATAATAAATCCATTAAGGAATGCAGTTTTGACATCCTTTTGCCAGATTTCATAAAATGTGGCAATTGCCAACATGATTCAGACAGACTTAAGCTTCGATACGAGTGAGAAAATCTCACCGTATTCGACACCTTGAACTTGTTGCAAACCTTTCGCAACAAGTCGAGCTTAGTAGATAGTAACACTACTATCAGTGTCCGTCTTCCTCTTGAAGATCCATTTATTTAACATGGCTTGCTGATCATCAAGCAAGTCAATCAAAGTCCATACTTTGTTTCCATACATGGATCATATCTCAGATTTTATGGCCTCAAGCCATTTCGTGGAATCTGGGCTCATCATCGCTTCCTCATAGTTCGTAGGTTCATCATGGTCTAGTAACATGACTTCCAGAACAGGATTACCGTACCACTCTGGTGCGGATCTTACTCTGGTTTACCTACTAGATTCGGTAGTAACTTGATCTGAAGTTACATGATCATCATCATTAGCTTCCTCACTAATTGGTGTATTAGTCATAAGAACAGATTTCTGTGATGAACTACTTTCCAATAAGGGAGAAGGTACAATTACCTTATCAAGTTCTACTTTCCTCCCACTCACTTCTTTCGAGAGAAACTCCTTCTCTAGAAAGGATCCATTCTTAGCAACGAATGTCTTGCCTTCGGATCTGTGATAGAAGGTGTACCCAACTTTCTCCTTTGGGTATCCTATGAAGACACATTTATCCGATTTGGGTTTGAGCTTATCAGGATGAAACTTTTTCACATAAGCATCGCAACCCCAAACTTTAAGAAACGACAACTTTGGTTTCTTGCCAAACCACAGTTCATATTGTGTCGTCTCAACGGACTTAGGTGGTGCTCCTTTTTAACGTGAATGCAGCTGTCTTTAATGCATGACCCCAAAATGATAGTGGTAAATCAGTAGGAGACATCATTGATCGCACCATATCCAATAAAGTGCGGTTACGACGTTCGGACACACCATAACGTTGTGGTGTTCCAGGTGGTGTGAGCTGTGAAACTATTCCACAATGTTTTAATTGAAGACCAAACTCGTAACTCAAATATTCGTCTCCATGATCAGATCGTAGAAACTTTATTTTCTTGTTACGATGATTTTTCCACTTCACTCTGAAATTCTTTGAACCTTTCAATTATTTCAGACTTATGTTTCATCAAGTAGATATACTCATATCTGCTCAATTCATCTTGTGAAGGTCAGAAAATAACGATACCCGCCACGAGCATCAACACTCATTGGACTGCATACATCGGTATGTATTGTTTCCAATAAGTCAGTAGCTCGTTCCATTGTTCCAGAGAACGGAGTTTTAGTCATCTTGCCCAAAAGGCATGGTTCGCAAGCATCAAATGATTCATAACCAAGTGATTCCAAAAATCCATCTTTATGGAGTTTCTTCATGCGCTTTACACCGATATGACCCAAACGGCAGTGCCACAAATAAGTTGCACTATCATTATCAACTTTGCATCTTTTGGCATCAATATTATGAATATGTGTATCACTACGATCGAGATCCAACAAACTATTTTCATTGTGTGTATGACCATCAAAGGTTTTATTCATTTAAACAGAACAACAATTATTCTCTGATTTTAAACGAATAACCGTATTGCAATAAACATGATCAAATCATATTCATGTTCAACGCAAACACCAAATAACATTTATTTAGGTTCAACACTAATCCCGAAAGTATAGGGAGTGTGCGATGATGATCATATCAATCTTGGAACCACTTCCAACACTCATCGTCACTTCCCTTTCAACTAGTCTCTGTTTATTCTGTAACTCCTGTTTTGAGTTACTAATCTTAGCAACCGAACAAGTATCAAATACTCAGGGGCTACTATAAACACTAGTAAGGCACACATCAATAACCTGTATATCAAATATACCCTTGTTCACTTTGCCGTCCTTCTTATCCACCAAATATTCAGGACATTTCCGCTTCCAGTGACCATTTCCTTTGCAGTGTAAGCACTTAGTTTCAGGCTTTGGTTCAGCTTTGGGCTTTTTTGTGGGAGTGACAACTTGCTTGTCATTCTACTTGAAGTTCCCTTTCTTTCCCTTTGCCCTTTACTTGAAACTAGTGATCTTGTCAACCGTCAACACTTGATGCTCTTTCTTGATTTCTACCTTCGTCAATTTCAACATCACGAAGAGCTTGGGAATCGTTTTCGTCATCCCTTGCATACTTAGTTCATCACAAAGTTCTACTAACTTAGTGATGGTGACTAGAGAACTCTGTCAATCACTATTTTATCTGGAAGAATAACTCCCACTTGATTCAAGCGATTGTAGTACCCAGACAATCTGAGCACATGCTCACTAGTTGAGCGATTCTCCTCCATCTTTTAGCTATAGAACTTGTTGGAGACTTCATATCTCTCAACTCAGGTATTTGCTTGAAATATTAACTTCAACTCCTGGAACATCTCATATGGTCCATGACGTTCAAAACGTCTTTGAAGTCCCGATTCTAAGCCGTTTAAGCATGGTGCACTAAACTATCAAGTAGTCATCATATTGAGCTAGCCAAACGTTCATAACGTCTACATCTGCTCCTGCAATAGGTCTGTCACCTAGCGGTGCATCAAGAACATAATTCTTCTGTGCAGCAATGAGGATAAACCTCAGATCACGGATCCAATCCGCATCATTGCTACTAACATCTTTCAACATAGTTTTCTCTAGGAACACATATAAAAATAAACATATGAAAGCAACAACGCGAGCTATTGATCTACAACATAATTTGCAAAATACTACTAGGACTAAGTTCATGATAAATTAAAGTTCAATTAATCATATTACTTAAGAACTCCCACTTAGATAGATATCTCTCTAGTCATCTAAGTGATTACGTGATCCAAATCAACTAAACCATAACCGATCATCACGTGAGATGGAGTAGTTTTCAATGGTGAACATCACTATGTTGATCATATCTACTATATGATTCACGCTCGACCTTTCGGTCTCTGTGTTCCGATGCATATCTGCATATGCTAGGCTCGTCTAGTATAACCTGAATATTCTGCGTGTGCAAAACTGGCTTGCACCCGTTGTAGATGGACGTAGAGCTTATCACACCCGATCATCACGTTGTGTCTGGGCACGACGAACTTTGGCAACGGTGCATATTCAGGGAGAACACTTCTTGATAATTTTAGTGAGAGATCATCTTAAAATGCTACCGTCAAACAAAGCAAGATAAGATGCATAAAGGATAAACATCACATGCAATCAATATAAGTGATATGATATGGCCATCATCATCTTGTGCTTGTGATCTCCATCTCCGAAGCACCGTCGTGATCACCATCATCACCGGCGCGACACCTTGATCTCCATCGTAGCATCATTGTCATTTACGCCATCTATTGCTTCTACGACTATCGCTACCGCTTAGTGATAAAGTAAAGCAATTACAGGGCGTTTGCATTTCATACAATAAAGCGACAACCATATGGCTCCTGCCAGTTGCCGATAACTTCGGTTACAAGACATGATCATCTCATACAATAAATATAGCATCATGTCTTGACCATATCACATCACAACATGCCCTACAAAAACAAGTTAGACATCCTCTACTTTGTTGTTGCAAGTTTTACGTGGCTGCTACGGGCTTAGCAAGAACCGTTCTTACCTACGCATCAAAACCACAACGATAGTTCGTCAAGTTAGTGATGTTTTAACCTTCGCAAGGACCGGGCGTAGCCACACTCGGTTCAACTAAAGTTGGAGAAACTGACACCCGCCAGCCACCTGTGTGCAAAGCACGTCGGTAGAACCAGTCTCGCGTAAGCGTACGCGTAATGTCGGTCCGGGCCGCTTCATCCAACAATACCGCCGAACCAAAGTATGACATGCTGGTAAGCAGTATGACTTGTATCGCCCACAACTCATTTGTGTTCTACTCGTGCATATAACATCAACGCATAAAACCTAGGCTCTGATACCACTGTTGGGTAACGTAGTAATTTTAAAAAAATTCCTACGCACATGCAAGATCATGGTGATGGCATAGCAACGAGAGAGGAGAGTATTGTCCATGTACCCTCGTAGACCGTAAGCGGAAGCGTTATCACAACGTGGATGATGTAGTCGTACGTCTTCACGACTCGACCGATCCAAGCACCGAACGTACGGCACCTCCGTGTTCAGCACACGTTCAGCTCGATGACGTTCCCCGGGCTCCAATCCAGCAAAGCGTCGGGGATGAGTTCCGTCAGAACGACGGCGTGGTGATGATGATGATGATGTTCTACCGGCACAGGGCTTCGCCTAAACTCCGCGATGATATGATCGAGGTGGAATATGGTGGAGGGGGCACCGCACACGGCTAAGGAACGATCCGTAGATCAACTTGTGTGTCATGGGGTGCCCCCTTGCCCCCGTATATAAAGGAGAAAGGGGGGAGGTGGCCGGCCTTAGGAGGGGGCGCGCCAAGTGTGGAGTCCTACTAGGACTCCCTAGTCCTAGTAGGATTCCACCTTCCCTTGTTGGAGTAGGAGAAGGGGGAAAGAGGGGGAGAGGAGGAAGGAAAGGGGGGCCGCACCCCTTGTCCAATTCGGACCAGAGGGGGGCTGCGCGCCTCCTTCCTTTCGGCCTCTCTCCTCTATTCCCGTATGGCCCAATAAGGCCCATATACTCCCCGGCGAATTCCCGTAACTCTTTGGTACTCCGAAAAATACCCGAATCACTCGTAACCTTTCCGAACTCCGAATATAGTCGTCCAATATATCGATCTTTACGTCTCGACCATTTCGAGACTCCTCGTCATGTCCCTGATCTCATCCGGGACTCCTAACTCCTTCGGTACATCAAAACTCATTAACTCATAATATAACTGTCATCGAAACCTTAAGCGTGTGGACCCTACGGGTTCGAGAACTATGTAGACATGACCTAGAACTATTCTCGGTCAATAACCAATAGCGGAACCTGGATGTCCATATTGGTTCCTACATATTCTACGAAGATCTTTATCGGTCAAACCGCATAACAACATACGTTGTTCCCTTTGTCATCGGTATGTTACTTGCCCGAGATTCGATCGTCGGTATCCAATACCTAGTTCAATCTCGTTACCGGCAAGTCTCTTTACTCGTTCCGTAATACATCATCCCACAACTAACTCATTAGTTGCAATGCTTGCAAGGCTTAAGTGATGTGTATTACCGAGAGGGCCCAGAGATACCTCTCCGACAATCGGAGTGACAAACCTAATCTCGAAATATGCCAACCCAACATGTACCTTTGGAGACACCTGTAGAGCACCTTTATAATCACCCAGTTACGTTGTGACGTTTGGTAGCACACAAAGTGTTCCTCTGGTAAACGGGAGTTGCATAATCTCATAGTCATAGAACATGTATAAGTCATGAAGAAAGCAGTAGCAACATACTAAATGATCGTGTGCTAAGCTAACGGAATGGGTCAAGTCAATCACATCATTCTCCTAATGATGTGATCATGTTAATCAAATGACAACTCTTTTGTCCATGGCTAGGAAACTTAACCATCTTTGATTCACGAGCTAGTCAGGTAGAGGCATACTAGTGACACTATGTTTGTCTATGTATTCACACATGTATTATGTTTCCGGTTAATACAATTCTAGCATGAATAATGAACATTTATCATGAAATAAGGAAATAAATAATACCTTTATTATTGCCTCTACGGCATATTTCCTTCATGGACATCTTTGGCAATGTAAAGTTGCTCAAACTTCAAAATGGACAGAAATGGTTTTGAGGGGATTTCATGGGGTTATACTATTCTTCATGACATGATACTTGGCAAGATAATCAAACATGTCATATGTGACATGCTAGAATTGTCTTGGAATTTTTTGAGAATATTTCCTTTGTAAATGTTTCAAAAGCTTGAAATATCCAGAAATAGGTTTTGAGGGATTTGACCAATATTTTGAACATGACCATGTGTTGAAACTCTTATGTATGGAAAATATATGTCCACTGAGTTTCCCTGATTTTTCTAAAATATTTGTGAAGCTTAAAAATAATTTTAACCTATTAAAGACCATTTCTGGCCTAAAGAAAAAGCCTTTAAATAAAATAGGAAAATAACTTTTAAAATTATATTTTTGTGGTTTCTGGGTGTCCTATATCTAATAGGAGTCAAATATAATTTTTGAAAGATTTTTCACACCCTTAATTAAGTACTTGTAGTTCAAGACTCAATTCAGGGGGTTTTGGAAAACCTAATTTAGAAAATACTTTTTGGCCAAAATATTTCTGCAAGAAATTATTTTTATGTCCAACACACATGACATGATCATTGGGCAAGGTTTTGGATGAAGGAGAAGGAGTATAAGAGTTGGAGGATTTATTTGATTTTTAGAGCACTTGCAACCAACACACAATATCAAATCAAGCAAAGACCTAAACACTCAAAAGTTTTTGTCAAACCACAATTTATCATGATTTATTAGCTTAAGTGTTGTGGCATGAAAATCAGGATGTGACATGAAAGAACCATAATAACTTAAGTGATGCAAATATCATACCAACAGATGTTCTCTTGATATATACTACTCCCTCTGCAAATATCATACCTAAAACGTCTTTTATTTGTTTACAGAGGGAGTATTTGCATATATTGCAAATAAGCTTATCTTAGTTGAGATTCATAAATATGTCTGAATAACTTATGTTAATCTTAGTTATCATAATAATGATTAATAAATGCACCACACCTTAAGTCATATAGGCAATAACTTACATGACTACATGGATAATTGCCAGCTGAATGTAATTATACTCCAGCTATTAAACAAAAAATGCATTATTAGCTCAGTGCAATCTCTTTCAATCCTACCAATCCGCGTGTACTCAATTCTTCACACACACAAGTGATCAACTCCTCGAAAAAAAATACAAAGTCCATGACAGAGAAGAACAAATGACCTGGTGTCATTTCCCTTGGTTGCAGCATCAGAGGACACTTCCTCTTCTCCAACTTGAAGATCTCAAAGCCCCTTCCGCCGCCTGCGTACGAAGAAACAAAATCGACGTTAGCATCACATTATCAAACACACTATAGATGTCGGGGGTACACCGACGCCGAGTCCGATCGAGTCAACGTCGTAACTGTGCAAGTCGATGAGGATGAATGGGATGTTATTGCTGCACGGCAGAATTGCCATCTCAACCACAATCTCAACACATACATGTGAGTAAATAGATCATATATACTACTTGTTCCCCTCGGCTTAAATTTTATTGCTTGGATTAAGGATCTGTGCGCTACTGTTTTTGGCCATTATAGCTCAGTAGAAATTAAGTGAGTACCTATGCACTTAAAAGTCTATCCATGTTAGTATCAAGAACTAACCAAGCCAGCAGAGGAATTTGATTGAGCACCCTACCAATACTGTTGCATTTTAGAACGAACATGATATAACATAAGGATGCATTCAGTTAAGGATATACAAAAATTGGAAGC
Organism: Triticum aestivum; assembly: GCF_018294505.1. NCBI lineage: Eukaryota > Viridiplantae > Streptophyta > Magnoliopsida > Poales > Poaceae > Triticum > Triticum aestivum. The sequence goes on along the minus strand of NC_057810.1, from coordinate 479,110,498 downwards.
TCGGTCTTGTGGCCAACAGGATATTTACTTATTAACTGAGAGGTGTATCAATCAATATACAGAAGTTAGCTGGAGATCATTTAGCACATTAGATAAGTGGAAACTCAGTCTTTCCAAGAAGCTAAGATCAAAAGACTTGACAAAAAAATCAAATTTGTAGCCTTTCTATGCCTGGCAATGGACCATCAGGAAGGTCTAGCACATATACAATTAGTAAATAACCCGAGCATACACGTACAAAAGAGGCATCCCGAGCATACATGTACAGAAGAGGCACAAGCCTGATTGGTACTTCCCCTTAACATCCAGTGGTTTCTTACAGTCCAAAACGGTCACAAAATTGTATCAGTAACATTCTTTGAATACAAATGATCACCAAAATGAATCTCATTCCATGGGATCATGCAATACAACATGAGGTCCAAAAACCAACTATTTACCCACACCATTATCTGTACTCCCAAGACATTTAGACAAAATCCAAGGAAAACATGAAGTCTATAAAGAAGAAAATATTTAACTGTAGATGAAGGTTTCCCCTCGCGTCAAGAGGAATTGTCCATGAAATTAGAGGATACCTGGAAGGGCCACGATGTGACTGCCCTCCAGCCACCGCAACCACCGGGACCCGTCCCTCCCTTGTCTGGGATCCCCAGCCTCCTCCGCCGCGAGCTACACCGTTACGGACTTGCTCCTTCGTCACCAGCTCTGCGCTGTCGAGTCCCCTTCCTCATCCACGAACCCCGTTCAAGCTATGCCTCCCTTCAGCCGCAATCTCTCCTCCGTGAGCGAGGGGTCATGGGAGATGAGGCATGGAAGATGTTGTAAGCAGTTGGGCAAGCCCACCACGACGAGAAACACGAAGACGTCAACCACCGTGAGCCACGACCCCTGCAAGTGAACCACAACTTACAGGTGGGGAGCGAGCGGCACTCATCAGTCTCGACACACCAGAACGCAGGGTTCGTTGGTAAAAGACAGATCTGAAGGTTGCTCGGCTCGGATCTAGATTGGGGTGGCGGCAAAGAGGTGCGGTGATGGAGGAGATGGTCGGTGGCTGCCGGGGCTGGGCGAGGGAGGGACATGAAGAAAATATTTCTAGAGAAAAAGAAGAAGACTACGTCCAGCCGTGCGGGGTTTGGGTCGGTATTCATGGGATAGGTATGACAGAAGTAAACCGACTACAGACGATTGGGGGCCACGGGACAGCGACAGAGTCGTCCGCTGATAAATCCCTCGCTAGCTGCGATTCACCAGGAGGCTCGATTTGGTGGGAGCTTAGTAACTCTAGGGATATGACTCGTCAATAGTCAACTCGTCATCCTCCTCCTCTCCAATTTCTTCTGAATGGAATTGCCGGCTGAATGGAATTATACTCCAGCTATTAAACACCTTAAGTCATATAGGCAATAGCTTACATGACTACATGGATAATTGCCAGCTGAATGGAATTATACTCCAGCTATTAAACAAAAAATGCATTATTAGCTCAGTGCAATCTCTTTCAATCCTACCAATCCGCGTGTACTCAATTCTTCACACACACAAGTGATCAACTCCTCGAAAAAAATACAAAATCCATGACAGAGAAGAACAAATCACCTGGTGACATTTCCCTTGGTTGCAGCATTAGAGGACACTTCCTCTTCTCCAACTTGGAGATCTCAAAGCCCCTTCCGCCGCCTGCGTACGAAGAAACAAAATCGACGTTAGCATCACATTATCAAACACACTATAGATGTCGGGGGTACACTGACGCCGAGTCCGATCGAGTCAACATCGTAACTGTGCAAGTCGATGAGGATGAATGGGATGTTATTGCTGCACGGCAGAATTGCCATCTCAACCACAATCTCAACACATACATGTGAGTAAATAGATCATATATACTACTTGTTCCCCTCGGCTTAAATTTTAGTGCTTGGATTAAGGATCTGTGCGCTACTATTTTTGGCCATTATAGCTCAAGTAAGAGTCTTACATCCATACATACAGTCTTACATGAATTACAACCATTATGGTCAAGTCTTGAGCATAACATTGCAGCGGAAATCTTCGTCAATAACTTGGACCCATGCCATCTGCCTTAACCCTACAGGCATTCGGACTGGGAAATTGTCCTAGCTCGCACGATTGTCACCAAAGACCTCTTCAATATGTCTTGTCTTTCATGCCTGGCCAATAAAATAACCAGTGGCAAGCCAATGAGTACTTTGAATGTACTCGCAAGCAACCCAAGAGTGATAACAGAATAATTATGCAAGGCTCTACTACTAATTTGGCATCTTTGCGAAAAGATAGTTTTTCTCATGCAAGTATGATCATCATTTGTCAAGGACATGAATGTGTTTGCAACAAGTATCAGGAGGTTACAGACATCAACATAGAGAAGGAGTTATGAACAACTTGTTGGAAATATGCCCTAGAGGCAATAATAAAATGGTTATTATTATATTTCCTTGTTCATGATAATTGTCTATTGTTCATGCTATAATTGTATTAACTGGAAACCGTAATACATGTGTGAATACATAGACCACAACATGTCCCTAGTGAGCCTCTAGTTGACTAGCTCGTTGATCAATCGATGGTTATGGTTTCCTGACCATGGACATTGGATGTCATTGATAACGGGATCACATCATTAGGAGTATGATGTGATGGACAAGACCCAATCCTAAGCATAGCACAAGATCGTGTAGTTCGTTTGCTAAAAGCTTTTCTAATGTAAAGTATCATTTCCTTAGACCATGAGATTGTGCAACTCCCGGATACCATATGAATGCTTTGGGTGTGCCAAACGTCACAACATAACTGGGTGGCTATAAAGGTGCACTACGGGTATCTCCAAAAGTGTCTGTTGGGTTGGCACGAATCGAGACTGGGATTTGTCACTCCGTGTGACGGAGAGGTATCTCTGGGCCCACTCGGTAATGCATCATCATAACGAGCTCAATATGACTAAGTAGTTGGTCACGGGATCATGCATGTAACACCCTCAGTGTCATGCTACAGTAATCCCCTGTTAATGGTGCCAGGTCACCATGCTTACTGAGCTAATTATCACTTGATGAAAAATCAAAGTCAAATTCAAATTCAAATTATGAGGGGAATTCAAACTTTCTCAAACATGAAAACAAAAATGTTCATCATGTGCCAAATATTCCACAACTAATATTGGTGGTGAACCAACATTTTTGCAAAGGGTTTAAGTGGCCTAAACTACTTAAAACAGTGACCTAAGCAATAAATTAAATGCCCTTTTTAATTTATAAAATTGGCAACTATTCCAAAAGCCTCCCAACCTTTTTGAGGCAGTGCACTTTAATTCTTTGAAATTGTTTTGGCCAGTGGCATAATTTTCAAAGTCAATTGTGGCTAAAAGAAAATGCAAAAGCTGCTGGAAAAGAAAAAGAAAAACAACAAAAAGAAAAAAAGAAAAGGAGAAGTAGAGGGAGAGAGAGGCCCTCTGCCTCACTCAGGCTTCGGCCCACCCGAGCCAGCTGGCCCAACAGGCCGGCCCACACCCCCCTGGGCCGTCGCTCTCCCCCTTCCCCTATTCAACCGACCGAGGGCGCGCGCCCGCGCGTCGCCGCCGGACCACCTCGCCGTCGACGGGAGGGGATAAGGCCGCCCCGACACCTCCCACTCGCCCACTTGCCCCCTTTCTCTCTCTCTTCTCTCGCCCACGCGCTCGCTCCGCCCTCCTCTCCTCCAGATCCGCGGCCCGAGCGCAGTCGCCGCCGCCCTCCGTCGTTGTCGTGGCCACCGGCGGCCCCGCGCCCGCTGACCTTGACGGTGAGCTCTGTCGTCGTCCTCTCCATCGATCGGTGGCCTCAGCTGGAGTTGGGGAGCACCGAAGCGCCGGATCCCTTTCATCCACGTCTTCGGTCGTCGCCGCCCTTCTTCGTCTCCAGCGCCGTCTCTGCTGCTACTAAGCCGCCGAGGGCCACCGTGCATGCCGCAAGGTGAGCCCCTTTTCCTCCCCCCCCCCTCTCTTTTGCTCCCGTACGCGCCCAGAATGGCTGGACCCGCCATGGCCGAGCCAAGCTCCGCCGACGAGCTCGTTGTCGTCGTTGTGACCATCGACACGCTCGCCTGAGCTCACAGTTGTGCTCCTGGGGTTCCCAGGAGCCCAACGCGCACGCGCACGCTCCCTCCCGTGCCTCCTAGCATCGTCCCCGATGAGCTCCGGAATGCATCGCCGCAGAGCTCGCCGCCGGCGAGGCTCCAGTGACCTTTTGGTCACGGGCTCAAGCCCGTTGGACTCGCCGCACCACGGGGATCCTCCCCAGCCTTTCCTTTCGTTCCGTAGCACGCTGCTTCGCCTTCACCATCACACGCCCGAAGCTCGTCGCCGCCTTTCTCGTCACTGGCGATGCTCCGGTCGTCCCCGACGCCGGTCGTTGTCACCATCATGTGCGCGGCGCCGGGCCGCGCCCTTAGTTCCAAGCCGTAGGTCCGGAGGCCCCCTGTAGCGCGGCCCTGGCCAACTCCGGCGAGGCGCCGCCGTCGCCTTGGTCGCCGGAGCCCTCCCCGACGTAGCCGCCAACATGGATGCGTGGGCCCCATCACCTGAGTCACTGACGCTGGGCCCAGCGGGTCCCAGTTGTCTGGATTGACCCAGTCAACTGCTGACTAGGCAGCCCAGAGACGCTGACATATGGGCCCCACCGCGTAATTAGTTTAACCAACGTTTTATTAATTAAAACCTAATTAGTTGCATTTTAGAGACTGACATGTGGGGCCCAACTGCTAACTAACACATGCTCAATTAAAATAACCCCACTGTTAGCCCTCTCTATGACATGTGGGACCCACTGGTCAGTTTGACCAGTCAGCAGGTCTGTTGACCTGCTGATGTCATGCTGACACTCTGCTGGCGTCATATTTCATTTTCTGTTAATTTAAATAATTCCAGAAAATGGTTTAAACTTTAAAAATTCATAGAAATTAAACCGTAGCTCAGATGAAAATGTTTTCTACATGAAAGTTGCTCAGAAAAACGTGACGAATCCAGATACCTCTAACTATCTGAACATGGAACATTCCCCCTCAGGTCATCTGTCTGACACAGCTCCGGAACCGGGAAAACATTCCCGGATGAATTCCCCCTTCACCTTTATCGTGTAGCCATACGTTAGGTCACACCCGGCACATCATTTTGCCACGTTATGCTTTGTGATGCTATGTTTGCTTTATATTTACTGTGTCTTCCCCCTCTTCTCTCTGATAGACCCCGAGACCGATGCTGCCCCTGTGGTCGACTACGTCAACGACGACCCCTCCTTGCCAGAGCAACCAGGCAAGCCCCCCCTTTGATCATCCCGATATCGCCCATTCCAGTCTCTTATGCTTGCATTAGATTTTACTACTGTTATTGATTGCTCCTATTCTGATGCATAGCCTGCTTTTGTACCGGCTTATTGTTACCTTACCTGCTTATCCTAAACTGCTTAGTATAGGTTGGTTAGTGAGCCATCAGTGACCCCCCCCCCCACCTTATCCTTGTTGCCCCTGCTTCATCATTGAAGACCTGATCAACGGGATCGAAGACCAGGCCCCGGCACCGCACATCACTTTCCCCTTAGTTGCTCGACACTACTGGGTTACTATCGAGTGCCGAGGGTGAGACCTCTACATCACTTCTGATGTTAACCCTGTAGTGTAGCTATTCGGTCGTGGTCATCGAGGGTGATTTCCTCTTTAACCACTTCTGATACGACTCTGTCGTGCAACCACTCAAGTGTGAACCTCGAGGGTGGTCCCTCTTACGTTCACCTTGATGATTACATCGAGTAGAATTCACCGGGGGTGATTCCTCGGGTTTTCCCCTTGATGTTTGGACACACGGTTACTATGGTTACTATGACTTTACACTGAACCATGTTACTAAAGACGGGTTGAGCCTGAGGGGTACCCGCACGAGCATAATTGCGAGTGATGTGGAGTCGGGGTGACCTGGAAGGTGCCCGAGAGATAATTACGAGGTGTGGTCGGGCATTCTTAACCCTTCCCGCAAGTCCTCGAGATGGGGCAACGGGGTCACATCTTTCATGAGTCTCTGCTTGTTACCGCGCGTTCCTAATCCACTACGATTTGGATATTTGATCCGAGGGGCCTCTGGCCTGATAGCACTAACCATCACGTGGGCATAGTATGGGCGTTCTGCGTCGTATACATCAGCCGAAGCTTAGTAGACGTCAGCGACTGAGCGGCGCGCGCCGGGTTGGACTGCGTAAGCGCCTGCCTTGTTGAAGGAGGTAGCTAGGTCTGCTCACCGGCCGCGTACGCAACGTGCAGGAGTTCCCGGGGAGATGGCCCATGACCCCTGGGGGCATAGGTTTAGTCCGGCGTGTTGGCCTCTCTATTAAGCCTAGGTCGGGTTGCGGCGTATTGTTTGGCCGAGGCCGGGCATGACCCAGGAAAGTGTGTTCGGCCGGAGTTAATCGAGCGTGGTGGGTAAGTTGGTGCACCCCTGCAGGGAAGAGAACAACTATCGATAGCCTGTCCTACGGTAACGGACACTTGGAGTTGTATCCCGATCGATACAACTAGAAATGGATACTTGTGATGAGAATTGGATGGTGATGAGAATTGAATTGTGATGATAATTGGATAGTATGGCTCTGGGATTGCTTTCTCGCAGGGAGTCGAGAAAGGATCTCTGGCCGAGGTTGATAACACTACTACTACTTTACCTTATGCTACTCTACTCCCTCCTGTTTGCTGCAAGATGGTGGTTTCTAGAAGATGCTAGTCTTCGATAGGACTAGCCCTTCTCTCTATTCTGGCATTTCTGCAGCCCAGTCCACATATACAACCTTTCTTTGATAATGTTGCATATGTAGTGTAGATCCTTGCTTGCGAGTACTTTGGATGAGTACTCACGGTTGCTTTGCTACCCCTTTTCCCTCTTCTTTCTTCTTTCTGGTTGTTGCAACCAGATGGTGGAGTCCAGGAGCCAGACGCCACCTTCGACGACTACTACTACTACCACGAGGGTGCCTACTACCTCATGAAGACCACGATGACCAGGAGTGGTTAGGAGGCTCCCAGGCAGGAGGCCTTGCCTTTTCGATCAATGTTGCTTTTGTGCTAGCCTTCTTAAGGAAAACTTGTCTAACTTATGTCTGTACTCAGATATTGTTGCTTCCGCTGACTCTTGTGTTTTCGAGCTTATGTATTCGAGCCCTCGAGGCCCCTGGCTTGTAATATAAAGCTTGTATTATTTTAATTTGTGTCTAGAGTTGTGTTGTGATATCTTCCCGTGAGTCCTTGATCTTGATCGTACACATTTGCGTGTATGATTAGTGTACGATTAAATCGAGGGTGTCACAAGTTGGTATCAGAGCCGACTGCCTGTAGGTAGCCCCCTTTTCAACTCCTTGGCCGAAGTTGAGTCTAGTCACTGAAAAACTTTTACTAACATTGGCTGTGTGGCTTACGGGCCCACGTCGCCATTGGGTGGTATTAGGATCTTTTATTCCTCGTCTATACTCTGGGACTCTGATCTCTCTTCTATTTGGGTTAACCATTTTACTAAACTCTGACATTAGGTTCTCGTACCCACTTCCTCCCAGAGAGCCTCGACATTATCGATGATCGCTTGCTTCACCAGAAGATTCTACGGATACTCCTCGATGTTTCTCGAGACCCTGTACCAACTGCCTTGCAGTTCCTGACCACCGGTAATCCCCTTGAATAACATCCTTGCCGCTTGTACCTTCATTCCTAGTTGCTCCTGATATTACAAGATGCCCCGAAATTCTCTATTGTTTTGAGAATCCTTTGAGCTTACTGCCTTGCAGTTCTTTGCCCCATGAATACCCCCCTTCGAATAATTCCTTGCACTCACCGAGGATCAGTTCATCCTCAGTTGTTCGTGTGATTCACAAAATACTTCGAAATACTATTTTGATCTTTCGAAAATCCTCTACAACCTGTTGCTCTTGGAATTCTTGCATACTTGCTTTCTGGTTAATTCCATTTGTCTAGCGATATTCGTTAAAATCCTTTGGGATTAACATTCTGATCCTATTGATTCGGCATGTGTGAGAATGCACACGATCATCAATTAATCCTTGGAAATTTTGTTTCCGGCTCAGGCATTGTTTCGAATATGAGTTGGTTCTTGCCCAATCAAGATTTGATCGGGTGCACCTCTAAGTCTATTCAACTTACTCATCTTTTGATCAGAGCCTCTGCTTCTGATCCTTCGTCTTGAAATCATAATTCCTGTGTACCCAAGCATCGAATCATTCAGACATTTATATAAGCCAATGCCTTTGCATCCCCTTCTTCATCTGATTGATTACCGATACTCACATCAACTCTGTCGTGAATCGCCAAATCCATTGCTGGGTTGTTATCTGACAGTGTCCTTCACATCCAATATCTTATCAGTATTTCCCTGATACATAATACCTTCAGTATATTGTATCATCTGCTTTGACTTCGATACTCTGCTTTCGAACTCGTATCTTTTGCTTGGTTGATGGTGGTATAGATTCGTAAAAATGCCCCGATGGGTTCAACTTATGCCTTCCGTAATCCGAGTGAACCCGAGAGTTCTCACGAGTCTTACTCTTCTCGTACTTCGCCAGATAAATCCTCTGCACTACATTTTCTTTGAAAAACGAGGAGTGAATGAAAGGTTATGCAGTGAAGAAGTGGGAGTCGACCTTGAACCCTTATGTTCATGCCCATGGACCCGATGTAGAACTTATCGTGGAAGCTGCTCGTAAATATGATTACCCCTTTTTATAAGTTCATATTGTATCGGTGGTTTGATCATTCGTAACCGTGGTTCCAACCATAGTTTCTCCTTAACTCCATTTCCCGGACAAGTTAAAATACTTGTCTTCTGTAGATCATTTCATATGTCTAACCTCTATTTTTGATCTACCTCAAGTATTGCCCCTTGTTATCTCAAGTATATTGTGTCATTGCACTACCACTTGTGAATTCTCATTGGAATGATACTCCATCACATCATTCCTAGCTTGATCGGTTATATCATTATCATGCTAAATTTTAACTGTGCTACCAGGTCCTTTCCGGAGCACAATTTTCGACGACGAGCTAAGCTTATGTCGATCTTCCTCGTCATACCATTTTGCCATGAACAGCAAGCTTGCTTTCGAGTTTGTGTCGTACTCGTGATTCAATTAACCTTACACTTCATCATTTCTTTTGCTTAATGTCGTCGTTGATCGATTACATCTTCATGAAACCTCTCGACAAATGTGTCGTGATCATCATCATCATTCCAAACTTTTCTAGGATATCAACCGAATTCATGATGAGAAATACCATCCTTACCCCCTCGATGAATTGTTGCTGAGCCCGTGGGCCCCATCCTCATCTTTTCCTTGTTGAAATTGTATGACTTATTTTATAAGTTGTTCCGATGGATCCTTTGTGTATCCAAAGTCTGACATTTCCCCGATGGCCATGTCAACACTATCCCGAAGCATGTGTGTGGTACTCCGATCATCAACAAGAACATTGGGAGCGCAATGCTAATTGTTCTTGATCAATTATCCAAACACCATTGTATGGGTAAACCTCATAAATTCCTTGCCCCTTTGTCTAAACGGCTTAATACTTGAAGCCCTATCATGCTCTGCCTTTCCTTGGGAAAGTTATACTCTAACACTTGGGTATAAACATCTTTCCTTTTCATTGCTCTGGTTATCATAATAATCACATTTTCCTTTCCATTGTTTTGTTTCACCTTTCTTGTCATCTAACTTGTCTAAGTAGAGATAAATCCCTGCTTAAGTAAGCACCTTGGTGTACAACTCTGTCAGTAAGACCCTGTTACTATTGTTGATGACATTCCGGTAACCACCGATGGACGAAAACTTTGCCTATTGGTCCGCCTCGTATTATCAGCAGGAAAATGGTCCTCTTCGTCCCTCGCCCTTGGTACCAACGCTGTTGCCAACATAATTGGCAGGCTATCCTATGACCTGCCTTGCTATCATGGCCGTGCAAAATTTTAGTGCCTTCTTGCTTTTAACCCACACGGTGGGCCCATAACCCACAGTTCCACACGATCGAAACCTGACTCTCCTGTATATCTTTGATTCCGAAACATTCTTGCATTTGGCTTCGTATCATGTCATGAGCCACCCCCCCCCCCCCGAGGGATGATCTATTCCTGATGCTCCGAACCCCTTCTCACACTTTGTTCAGGTATCGGTCGATTGTCCATCCGCATGAAACTTCTTATTGTACCTTCATATTTTGCTCTCGACGTTATTCTTAAATTTCAACTCGAGAGATACTTCTGTCACATTACCTGCATTGCTCACCAGACAATTAAACCCATAAGGGTCAGTTCTCCCGGAGTTACTCTTTTCTTTCCCACTTAAATCTCGGGATGAGATTTCTTGTAGTGGAGGAGATTTGTAACACCCTCACAGTGTCATACTACAGTAATCCCCTGTTAATGGTGCCAGGTCACCATGCTTACTGAGCTAATTATCACTTGATGAAAAATCAAAGTCAAATTCAAATTCAAATTATGAGGGGAATTCAAAATTTCTCAAACATGAAAACAAAAATGTTCATCATGTGCCAAATATTCCACAACTAATATTGGTGGTAAACCAACATTTTTGCAAAGGGTTTAAGTGGCCTAAAGTACTTAAAACAGTGACCTTAGCAATAAATTAAATGCCCTTTTTAATTTATAAAATTGGCAACTATTCCAAAAGCCTCCCAACCTTTTTGAGGCAGTGCACTTTAATTCTTTGAAATTGTTTTGGCCAGTGGCATAATTTTGCAAAGTCAATTGTGGCTAAAAGAAAATGCAAAAGCTGCTGGAAAAGAAAAAGAAAAACAACAAAAAGAAAAAAAGAAAAGGAGAAGTAGAGGGGAGAGAGAGGCCCTCTGCCTCACTCAGGCTTCAGCCCACCCGAGCCAGCTGGCCCAACAGGCCGGCCCACACCCCCCTGGGCCGTCGCTCTCCCTTTCCACTGTCCAACCGACCGAGGGCGCGCGCCCGCGCGTCGCCACCGGACCACCTCGCCGTCGACGGGAGGGGATAAGGCCGCCCCGACGCCTCCCACTCGCCCACTTGCCCCTTTCTCTCTCTCTTCTCTCACCCACGCGCTCGCTCCGCCCTCCTCTCCTCCAGATCCGCGGCCCGAGCGCAGTCGCCGCCGCCCTCCGTCGTTGTCGCGGCCACCGGCGGCCCCGCGCCCGCTGACCTTGACGGTGAGCTCTGCTGTCGTCCTCTCCATCGACCGGCGGCCTCAGCTGGAGTTGGGGAGCACCGAAGCGCCAGATCCCTTTCGTCCACGTCTCCGGTCGTCGCCGCCCATCTTCGTCTCCGGCGCCGTCTCTGCTGCTACTAAGCCGCCGAGGGCCACCGTGCGTGCCGCAAGGTGAGCCCCTTTTCCTCCCCCCCCCCCTCTCTCTTTTTCTCCCGTACGCGCCCAGAACGGCTGGACCCACCATGGCCGAGCCGAGATCCGCCGACGAGCTCGTTACCGTCGTTGTGACCGTCGACACGCTCGCCTGAGCTCACAGTTGTGCTCCTGGGGTTCCCAGGAGCCCAACGCGCATGCGCACGCTCCCTCCTGTGCCTCCTAGCATCGTCCCCGATGAGCTCCGAAATGCATCGCCGTGGAGCTCGCCGCCGGCGAGGCTCGGTGAACTTTTGGTCACGGGCTCAAGCCCGTTGGACTCGCCGCACCACGGGGATCCTCCCCAGCCTTTCCTTTCGTTCCATAGCACGCTGCTTCGCCTTCGCCATCACACGCCCGAAGCTCGTTGCCGCCTTTCTCGTCGTCGGGGATGCTCTAGTCGTCCCCGATGCCGGTCGTCGTCACCATCGTGTGCGCGGCGCCGGGCCGCGCCCTTAGGTCCAAGCCGTAGGTCCGGAGGCCCCCTGTAGCGCGGCCCCGGCCAACTCCGGCGAGGCGCCGCCGTCGCCTTGGTCGCCGGAGCCCTCCCCGGCCCAGCCGCCAACATGGATGTGTGGGCCCCATCACCTGAGTCACTGACGTTGGGCCCAGCGGGTCCCAGTTGACTGGGTTGACCCAGTCAACTGCTGACTGGGCAGCCCAGAGACGCTGACATATGGGCCCCACCGCGTAATTAGTTTAACCAACGTTTTATTAATTAAAACCGAATTAGTTGCATTTTAGAGACTGACATGTGGGGCCCAACTGCTAACTAACACATGTTCAATTAAAATAACCCCACTGTTAGCCCTCTCTCTATGACATGTGGGACCCACTGGTCAGTTTGACCAGTCAGCGGGTCTGTTGACCTGCTGATGTCATGCTGACACTCTGCTGGCGTCATATTTCATTTTCTGTTAATTTAAATAATTCCAGAAAATGGTTTAAACTTTAAAAATTCATAGAAATTAAACCGTAGCTCAGATGAAAATGTTTTCTACATGAAAGTTGCTCAGAAAAACGTGTCGAATCCGGATACGCGGTCCGTTTACCTGTCAGATACCTCTAACTATCTGAACATGGAACATTCCCCCTCCGGTCATCTGTCTGACACAGCTCCGGAACCGGGAAAACATTCCCGGTTGAATTCCCCCTTCACCTTTATCGTGTAGCCATACGTTAGGTCACACCCGGCACATCATTTTGCCACGTTATGCTTTGTGATGCTATGTTTGCTTTATATTTACTGTTTCTTCCCCTCTTCTCTCTGATAGACCCCGAGACCGATGCTGCCCCTGTGATCGACTACGTCGACGACGACCCCTCCTTGCCAGAGCAACCAGGCAAGCCCCCCTTTGATCATCCCGATATCGCCCATTCCAGTCTCTTATGCTTGCATTAGATTTTACTACTGTTATTGATTGCTCCTATTCTGATGCATAGCCTGCTTTTGTACCGGCTTATTGTTACCTTACCTGCTTATCCTAAACTGCTTAGTATAGGTTGGTTAGTGAGCCATCAGTGACCCCCCACCTTATCCTTGTTGCCCCTGCTTCATCATTGAAGACCCGATCAACGGGATCGAAGACCAGGCCCCGGCACCGCACATCACTTTCCCCTTAGTTGCTCGACACTACTAGGTTACTATCGAGTGCTGAGGGTGAGACCTCTACAGCACTTCTGATGTTAACCCTGTAGTGTAGCTATTCGGTCGTGGTCATCGAGGGTGATTTCCTCTTTAACCACTTCTGATATGACTCTATCGTGCAACCACTCAAGTGTGAACCTCGAGGGTGGTCCCTCTTACGTTCACCTTGATGATTACATCAAGTAGAATTCACCGGGGGTGATTCCTCGGGTTTTCCCCTTGATGTTTGGACACATGGTTACTATGGTTACTATGGCTTTACACTGAACCATGTTACTAAAGACGGGTTGACCTTGAGGGGTACCCGCGCGAGCATAATTGCGAGTGATGTGGAGTCGGGTTGACCTGGAAGGTGCCCGAGAGATAATTACGAGGCGTGGCCGGGCATTCTTAGCCCTTGCCGCAAGTCCTCGAGACGGGGTAACGGGGTCACATCTTTCGTGAGTCTCTGCTTGTTACCGCGCATTCCTAATCCACTACGATTTGGATATTTGATCCGAGGGGCCTCTGGCCTGATAGCACTAACCATCACGTGGGCATAGTATGGGTGTTCTGCGTCGTATACATCAGCCGAAGCTTAGTAGACGTCAGTGACTGAGCGGCGCGCGCCGGGTTGGACTGCGTAAGCGCCTGCCTTGTTGAAGGAGGTAGCTAGGTCTGCTCACCGGCCGCGTATGCAACATGCAGGAGTTCTCGGGGAGATGGCCCATGACCCCTGGGGGCATAGGTTTAGTCCGGCGTGCTGGCCTCTCTATTAAGCCTAGGTCGGGTTGCGGCGTATTGTTTGGCCGAGGCCGGGCATGACCCAGGAAAGTGTGTCCGGCCGGAGTTAATCAAGCGTGGTGGGTAAGTTGGTGCACCCCTGCAGGGAAGAAAACATCTATCGATAGCCTGTCCTACGGTAACGGACACTTGGAGTTGTATCCCGATCGATACAACTAGAACTGGATACTTGTGATGAGAATTGGATGGTGATGAGAATTGAATTGTGATGATAATTGGATAGTATGGCTCTGGGATTGCTTCCTCGCAGGGAGTCGAGAAAGGATCTCTGGCCGAGGTTGATAACACTACTACTACTTTACCTTATGCTACTCTACTCCCTCCTGTTTGCTGCAAGATGGTGGTTTCCAAAAGACGCTAGTCTTCGATAGGACTAGGCCTTCTCTCTATTCTGGCATTTCTGCAGCCCAGTCCACATATACAACCTTTCTTTGATAATGTTGCATATGTAGTTTAGATCCTTGCTTGCGAGTACTTTGGATGAGTACTCACGGTTGCTTTGCTACCCCTTTTCCCCCTTCTTTCTTCTTTCTGGTTGTTGCAACCAGATGGTGGAGTCCAGGAGCCAGACGCCACCTTCGACGACGACTACTACTACCACGAGGGTGCCTACTACCTCATGAAGACCGTGATGACCAGGAGTAGTTAGGAGGCTCCCAGGCAGGAGGCCTTGCCTTTTCGATTAATGTTGCTTTTGTGCTAGCCTTCTTAAGGCAAACTTGTCTAACTTATGTCTGTACTCAGATATTGTTGCTTCCGCTGACTCTTGTGTTTTCAAGCTTATGTATTTGAGCCCTCGAGGCCCCTGGCTTGTAATATAAAGCTTGTATTATTTCAATTTGTGTCTAGAGTTGTGTTGTGATATCTTCCCGTGAGTCCTTGATCTTGATCGTACACATTTGCGTGTATGATTAGTGTACGATTGAATCGAGGGCGTCACAATGCATTACGGAACGAGTAAAGTGACTTGCCGGTAACGAGATTGAACGAGGTATTGGGATACCAACGATCGAATCTCGGGCAAGTAACGTACCGATTGACAAAGGGAATTGTATACGTGATTGCTTGGATCCTTGACATCATGGTTCATCCGATGAGATCATCGTGGAACATGTGGGAGCCAACATGGGTATCCAGATCCTGCTGTTGGTTATTGGCCAGAGAGCTGTCTCGGTCATGTCTGCATGATTCCCGAACCCGTAGGGTCTACACACTTAAGGTTCGGTGACGCTAGAGTTGTTATGGGAATTAGTGTGCAGTTACCGAATGTTGTTCGGATTCGCGGATGAGATCCCGGATGTCACGAGGAGTTCCGAAATGGTCCGGAGGTAAAGATTTATATATGGGAAGTCCTATTTTGGCCACCGGAAAATGTTCAGGATTTTTCGGTATTGTACCGGGAAGGTTCTAGAAGGTTTCGGAGTGGGGCCCACCTACATGGGGGGACCCACATGAACGTGGGTAGTGGGGGCAAGGCCCCACACCCCTGGTCAAGGCCCACCAAGATCCCCCATTAGAAGGAATAAGATCATATTCCGAAGGGATAAGATCAAGATCCCTAAAAAAGGGGGATAACAATCGGTGGGGAAGGAAATGATGAGATTTCTTTCCTCCCACCTTTGCCAACGCCCCAATGGACTTGGAGGGCAAGAAACCAGCCCCCTCCACCCCTATATATAGCGGGGAGGCGCATGGGAGCTTGACCCTTCCCCTGGCGCAGCCCTCTCCCTCCCCAACACCTCCTCCTCCGTAGTGCTTGGCGAAGCTCTGCCGGAGAACTGCAAGCTCCACCACCACCGTCGTGCTGCCGGAGCTCTCCCTCAACTTCTCCTCTCCCCTTGCTGGATCAAGGAGGAGACGTCCCTGGGCTGTACGTGTGTTGAACGCGGAGGCACCGTTGTTCAGTGCTTAGATCGGATTCGACCGCGATCTGAATCGCTTAGTGAACGACTCCACCGATCGCATTCTTGCAACGCTTCCGCATCGCGATCTTCAAGGGTATGAAGATGCACTCCCCTCTCTCTCGTTGCTAGTTACTCCATAGATTGATCTTGGTGATGCATAGAAAATTTTGAATTTCTGCTACGTTCCCCAACAGTGGCATCATGAGCTAGGTCTATTGCGTAGATTCTATGCACGAGTAGAACACAAGTAGTTGTGGGCGTTGATTTTGTTCAATATGCTTACCCTTACTAGTCCTATCTTGTTTAGGCGGTATTGTGGGATGAAGCGGCCCGGACCGACCTTACACGTACACTTACGTGAGACAGGTTCCACCGACTGACATGCACTTGTTGCATAAGGTGGCTAGCAGGTGCCAGTCTCTCCCACTTTAGTCGGATTGGATTCGATGAAAAGGGTCCTTATGAAGGGTAAATAGCAATTGGCATATCACGTTGTGGTTTTAACGTAGGTAAGAAACGTTCTTGCTAGAAACCTATAGCAGCCACGTAAAAAACTTGCAACAATAATTAGAGGGCGTCTAACTTGTTTGTGCAGCATATGCCGTGTGATGTGATATGGCCAAAAAGGATGTGATGAATGAAATATATGTGATGTATGAGATTGATCATGTTCTTGTAATAGGAATCACGACTTGCATGTCGATGAGTATGACAACCGGCAGGAGCCATAGGAGTTGTCTTTATTTATTGTTTGACCTGCGCGTCACTGAATAACGCCATGTAATTACTTTACTTCATTGCTAAACCGTTAGCCATAGTAGTAGAAGTAATAGTTGGCGAGACAACTTCATGGAGATATGATGATGGAGATCATGGTGTCATGCCGGTGACGATGATGATCATGGAGCCCCGAAGATGGAGATCAAAAGGAGCAAAATGATATTGGCCATATCATGTCACTATTTGATTGCATGTGATGTTTATCATGTTTATGCATCTTATTTGCTTAGAACGACGGTAGTAAATAAGATGATCCCTCATAATAATTTCAAGAAAGTGTTCCCCCTAACTGTACACCATTGCGAAAGTTCGTTGTTTCGAAGCACCACGTGATGATCGGGTGTGATAGATTCTAACGTTCACATATAACGGGTGTAAGCCAGATTTACACACGCGAAACACTTAGGTTGACTTGACGAGCCTAGCATGTACAGACATGGCCTTGGGACACAAGAGACCGAAAGGTCGAACATGAGTTGTATAGTGGATACAATCAACATGAAGATGTTCACCGATGATGACTAGTCCGTCTCACGTGATGATCGTACACGGCCTAGTTGACTGGGATCATGTATCACTTATATGACTAGAGGGATCTCTATCTGAGTGGGAGTTCATAAGATGAACTTAATTGTCCTAAACATAGTCAAAAGGTTTTTGCAAATTATGTCGCAGCTCGCGCTTTAGTTCTAGTGTTTTAGATATGTTCCTAGAGAAAATGTAGTTGAAAGTTGATAGTAGCAATTATGCGGACTGGGTCCGTAAACTAAGGATTGTCCTCATTGCTGCGTAGAAGGCTTATGTCCTTAATGCACCACTCGGTGTGCTGAACCTCGAACGTCGTCTGTGGATGTTGCGAACATCTGACATACACATTTTGATAACTACATGATAGTTCAGTAATGTTAAACGGTTTAGAATTGAGGCAACAAAGACGATTTCGAAACGTGCGGAACATATGAGATGTTTCGAGGGCTGAAATTGGGATTTCAGGCTCGTGCCCACGTCAAGAGGTATAAGACCTCCGACGAGTTTCTTAGCCTGCAAACTAAGGGAGAAAAGCTCAATCGTTGAGCTTGTGCTCAGATTGTCTGAGTACAACAATCACTTGAATCGAGCGGGAGTTAATCTTCCAGATGAGATAGTGATGTTTCTCCAAAGTCATTTCCACCAAGCTGCTAGAGCTTTGTGATGAACTATAACATATCAGGGATAGATATGATGATCCTTGAAATATTCGCGATGTTTGACGCCGCGAAAGTAGAAATCAAGAAGGAGCATCAATTGTTGATGGTTAGTGAAACCACTAGTTTCAAGAAGGGCAAGGGCAAGAAGGGATACTTCATGAAATGGCAAATCAGTTGCTGCTCTAGTGAAGAAACCCAAGGTTGAAACCAAACCTGAGACTAAGTGCTTCTGTAATGAGGGGAACGGTCACTGAAGCAGGACTACCCTAGATACTTGGTAGATGAGAAGGTTGGCAAGGTTGATAGAAGTATATTGGATATACATTATATTAATGTGTACTTTACTAGTACTCCTAGTAGCACCAGGGTATTAGATACCGGTTTGGTTGCTAAGTGTTGGTAACTCGAAATAAAAGCTGCGGAATAAACGGAGACTAGCTAAAGGTGAGACGACGATATGTGTTGGAAGTGTTTCCAAGCTTGATGTGATCAAGCATCGCACACTCCCTCTACCATCGAGATTGGTGTTAAACCTAAATAATTGTTATTTGGTGTTTGTGTTGAGCATAGACATGATTGGATTATGTCTATCGCAATACGGTCATTCATTTAAGGAGAATAATAGTTACTCTGTTTATTTGAATAATACCTTCAATGGTCTTGCACCTAAAATGAATGGTTTATTGAATCTCGATCGTAGTGATACACATGTTCATGCCAAAAGATATAAGATAGTGATAATAGTACCACATACTTGTGGCACTGCCATTTGAGTCATATTGGTATAAAATGCATGAAGAAGCTCCATGTTGATGGATCTTTGGACTCACTCATTTTTGAAAAGATTGAGACATGCGAACCATGTCTATTGGTGTATACGCATGAAGAAACTCCATGCAGATGGATCATTTGGACTCACTTGATTTTGAATCACTTGAGACATGCAAATCATACCACATGGGCCAGATGATTGAAGAGCCTCATTTTCAGTAAGATGGAACAAGAAAGCAACTTGTTGGAAGTAATACATTTTGATGTGCGCAGTCCAATGAGTGCTGAGGCACGCAGTGGATATTGTTATGTTCTTACTTCACAGATGATTTAGATGTTGAGTATATTTACTTGATGAAACACAAGTCTGAATTATTGAAAGGTTCAAGTAATTTCAGAGTGAAGTTGAAGATCGTCGTGACAAGAGGATAAAATGTCTATGATATGATCATAGAGATGAGTATCTGAGTTATGAGTTTGGTATACAATTAAGACATTGTGGAAATTGTTTCACAACTAATACCGCCTGGAACACCATAGTGTGATGGTGTGTCCGAACATCATAGCTGCACCCTATTGGATATGGTGCATACCATGATGTCTCTTACCGAATTACCACTACCGTTTATGGGTTAGGCATTAGAGACAACCGCATTCACTTCAAATAGGGCACCACGTAATTCCGTTGAGATGACAACATATGAACTATGGTTTAGAGAAACCTAAGCTGTCATTTCTTAAAAGTTTGGGCTGTGAAGCTTATGTGGAAAAGTTTTAGCCTGATAAGCTCAAACCCAAAGCGGATAAATGCATCTTCATAGGACACCCAAAACAGTCGGGTATACCTCCTATTTCAGATCTGGAAGCAAAAGTGATTGTTTCTAGAACGGGTCCTTTCTTGAGGAAAAGTTTCTCTTGAAAGAATTGAGTGGGAGGATGGTGGAGACTTGATGAGGTTATTGAACCATCACTTCAACCAATCTATAGCATGGCACAGGAAGTTGTTCCTGTGGCGCCTACACCAGTTGAAGTGGAAGCTGATGATAGTGATCATGAAACTTCGGATCAAGTCACTACCAAACCTCGTAGGTCGACAAGGACGCGTACTGCTTCGGAGTGATATGGTAATCCTGTCTTGGAGGTCATGTTGCTAGATAACAATGAACCTACAAGCTGTGGAGAAGCGATGGTGGGCTCGGATTCCGACAAATGGCTCGAGGCCATAAAATCCGAGAGAGGATCCATGTATAAAACAAAGTGTAGACTTTGGAAGAACTACTTGATGGTCGTAAGGCTGTTGGGTACAGATGGATTTTAGAAGGGAAGACGGACAATGATGGTAAGTGTCACCATTAAGAAAGCTCGACTTGTCGCTAAGATGTTTACCGACAAGTTCAAGGAGTTGACTACGATGAGACTTTCTCACTCGTAGCGATGCTAAGAGTCTGTTGAAATTATATTAGCAGTTCTTGCATTATTTATGAAATCTTGCAGATAGGATGTCAAAACATTGTTTCCTCAATGATTTTCTTGAGGAAAGGTTGTATGTGATACAACCAGAAGGTTTTGTCAATCCTAAAAGATGCTAACAAGTATGCAAAGCTCCAGCAATCCTTCTAAGGACTGGAGTAAGCATCTCGGAGTTGGAATATACGCTTTGTTGAGATGATCAAAGATTTTGGGTTTATACAAAGTTTATGAGAAACTTGTATTTCCAAAGAAGTGAGTGGGAGCACTATAGCATTTCTGATGAGTATACGTTGTTAACATATGTTGATCGGAAATGATGTAGAATTTCTGGAAAGCATATAGGGTTATTTGAAAAGTGTTTTTCAATGGAAAACCTGGATTAAGCTACTTGAACATTGAGCATCAAGATCTATAAGGATAGATCAAAATCGCTTGATAGTACTTTCAAATGAGTATGCACTGTGACAAGATTTTGAAGGAGTTCAAAATAGATCGGCAAAGAAGGAATTCTTGGCTGTGTTATAAGGTGTGAGTATTGAGTAAGACTCAAGACCTGACCACAGCATAAGAGAGAGAAAGGATGAAGGTCGTCCCCTATGCTTTAGACGTAGGCTCCACAGTATGTTATGTTGTGTACCGCACCTAAAGTGTGCCTTGCCATGAGTCAGTCAAGGGGTACAAGTGTGATCTAGGAATTGATCATAGGACAGCGGTCAAGGTTATCCTTACTAACTAGTGGACTAAGGAATTTTCTCGATTATGGAGGTGGTAAAAGAGTTCGTCGTAAAGGGTTACGCCGATGCAAACTTTGACACTAATCTGGATGACTCTGAGTAGTAGACCGGATTCGTATAGTAGAGCAGTTATTTGGAATAGTTCCAAATATCGTGTGGTAGCTGCATCTAGGAGATGACATAGATATTTGTAAAGCACACACGAATCTAAAAGATTCAGACCCGTTGACTAATAACCTCTCTCACAAGCGAGATATGATCAAACCCAATGGGTGTTGGATTCATTACAATCACATAGTGATGTGAACTAGATTATTGACTCTAGTGCAAGTGGGACACTGTTGGAAATATGCCCTAGAGGCAATAATAAAATGGTTATTATTATATTTCCTTGTTCATGATAATTGTCTATTGTTCATGCTATAATTGTATTAACTGGAAACAGTAATACATGTGTGAATACATAGACCACAACATGTCCCTAGTGAGCCTCTAGTTGACTAGCTCGTTGATCAATCGATGGTTATGGTTTCCTGACCATGGACATTGGATGTCATTGATAACGGGATCACATCATTAGGAGAATGATGTGATGGACAAGACACAGTCCTAAGCATAGCACAAGATCGTGTAGTTCATTTGCTAAAAGCTTTTCTAATGTCAAGTATCATTTCCTTAGACCATGAGATTGTGCAACTCCCGGATACCATAGGAATGCTTTGGGTGTGCCAAACGTCACAACGTAACTGGGTGGCTATAAAGATGCACTACGGGTATCTCCGGAAGTGTCTGTTGGGTTGGCACGAATCGAGACTGGGATTTGTCACTCCGTGTGACGGAGAGGTATCTCTGGGCCCACTCGGTAATGCATCATCATAATGAGCTCAATGTGACTAAGTAGTTGGTCACGGGATCATGCATTACGGAACGAGTAAAGTGACTTGCTGGTAACGAGATTGAACGAGGTATTGGGATACCGACGATCGAATCTCGGGCAAGTAACGTACCGATTGACAAAGGGAATTGTATACGGGATTGCTTGAATCCTTGACATCGTGGTTCATCCGATGAGATCATCATGGAACATGTGGGAGCCAACATGGGTATCCAGATCCCGCTGTTGGTTGTTGGCCAGAGAGCTGTCTCGGTCATGTCTGCATGATTCCAGAACACGTAGGGTCTACACACTTAAGGTTCGGTGACGCTAGAGTTATTATGGGAATTAGTGTGCAATTGTCGAATGTTGTTCGGAGTCCCGGATGAGATCCCGGACGTCACGAGGAGTTCCGGAATGGTCCGGAGGTAAATATTTATATATGGGAAGTCCTATTTTGGCCACCGAAAAATGTTCGGGATTTTTCGGTATTGTACCGGGAAGGTTCTAGAAGGTTCCGGAGTGGGGCCCACCTACATGGGGGGACCCACATGAACGTGGGTAGTGGGGGCAAGGCCCCACACCCCTGGTCAAGGCGCACCAAGATCCCCCCTTAGAAGGAATAAGATCATATCCCGAAGGGATAAGATCAAGATCCCTAAAAAGGGGGGATAACAATCGGTGGGGAAGGAAATGATGGGATTTCTTTCCTCCCACCTTTGCCAATGCCCCAATGCACTTGGAGGGCAAGAAACCAGCCCCCTCCACCCCTATATATAGTGGGGAGGTGCATGGGAGCTTGACCCTTCCCCTGGCGCGGCCCTCTCTCTCCCCAACACCTCCTCCTCCTCCGTAGTGCTTGGGGAAGCTCTGCCGCAGAACTGCAAGCTCCACCACCACGCCGTCGTGCTGCCGAAGCTCTCCCTCAACTTCTCCTCTCCCCTTGCTGGATCAAGAAGGAGGAGACGTCCCCAGGCTGTACGTGTGTTGAACGCGGAGGCACCGTTGTTCGGTGCTTAGATCGGATTCGGCCACGATCTGAATCGCTTAGTGAACGACTCCACCGACCGCGTTCTTGCAACGCTTCTGCATCGCGATCTTCAAGGGTATGAAGATGCACTCTCCTCTCTCTCTCGATGCTAGTTACTCCATAGATTGATCTTGGTGATGCATAGAAAATTTTGAATTTCTGCTACGTTCCCCAACACAACTCATGCTCAAGCTCAACGTGACTTCCTCATGAATCACGTCAACAGATTTACCAAACCGTGTTGTTTTCTAGAAACATATGGACATAGTCTAAGCAGCACCACCCAACTGTCCTTGACCATGGACACGGCTATTCGAATAGTTTTACACTCTGCAGAGGTTTCATACTTTACCCACAAGATCCGGGGAACTTTCGTGTCATCCACGACCCGCGATACCTCAAGTACCCGGGGAAAGCACCCAATCACTATCTTTCCCTAGAACACACTAACATAGAGTCCACTTGATTGGTAGTAACCCCCGTGCCCAACATTTCACATCTTAAAATTGTGGAGCCTCGCTCCCATATTCATCACATACCACAAGCACGGGGTACCAACGTTGTATCCGGTGCCCTGTGAAAACAGTCATGGCCGCCCTACCTGGCACGACCCCGTCCCAAGAGAGCGCAACAATGACTCTCCCGTTACTAGTAATGCAGGCTCCAAGCTAGTATCGGCCTAGGTAATCAATAATGCCCTTTCCCATATAAGGGTAGAGTGGTTGCGCATGTAAGGTTGGGACAGTCGACAAATCTTAAATCTAATCCATCTCTGTAAACAACACTTTAATCAAACCTCGGTACACTACTTCTCCACCAAGTAGTGACCTAGTTCATCATCATCTCCCAGGGGCATCAGTGGCACCCACTGGGGCTGTTTGCAAGTATGCCAAACCACACTTGTTTCTTTCCATGCATAACCCTGACCCACATTGCGTAGCCATCTACTATAGCGTATTTCTACAACCCACCAACACAACTCTAAGCAAGGGTAGAGTCATGATCAATGCAAGTATCAATGGAGTATGCAACAGAGGCAAGCCTAGCAAGGTTACCATTCAAAGTATATCATGCACTCAGTGAAGCAACAAAAATGCTATTATGATGTAAAATGGTTCATCATGGTCAAAGGGCTACTTGCCTGGTTTAGCAAGGTCTTCTGGGTCTTCAAAGTCTTCTGGTCCGTCTCCGAGTATTTCGTCTACTTCGTCAACTAACGTTGGAAACAATCATAGTAAGCAACACAACAAGGCAAAAAATAAAAATGCTCTAAAAATATTGATTTGACTTTTCTAGGGCATCTCTAGTTATATGAAAAATAACCAAACTGGTTTCATTGGAATTGGGTCAGTGGATATCTCTATACATTTTGATATGATGGAATCAAGGGGTTTATAGATTTGCAAGAAGTGTACAGAAATGTATTTTTGAAAAATGAGCAAAGATACCCATTTAACAAAGGATGATTTTAGAAGCATCTAGGATTTGGTTTCACTGGATTTGGAGTCCAAATGAATATCCTATGGATTTGCAAAGTTGACAATCATGAAGAAATGGTTCATTATTTTGTGGGGCACAGAAAGTATTAAGATAAATGTTCATAACCTAAATTATGAACTTAGATGTATCAATAAATTGGAATCATGGCATTTGGACCAAATACAAGCTCTTATGATTTTCTAAACTTCATCACAAAAATTATAAAAAGGGGATTTGATAAATATTTGTGAAGGAAATGTTTCTGGAAAAGGTGGCAAATAGCACCATGTTATAGGGCATGATTTTATGAACTACTAGAAATTTGAATCATCAAGTTTTGAGTTATTTTGAATATTCTATGGATTTTACCAGTCCACAGAAAAAGAAAAGAAAAGGGATTTACCTAAATGGGCCAAATCTATCGGCGGCAGCGCGCACTGGGCGGGGTTTAGCGCCGAGGCGCAACTGGGCCGGCCCATCGGTTCAGTCGCACGCGCGCAGGGTCCATGCCGGAGGCGTATTTTCCAAGTGTGTCTCCACTTAAATGGAGGGGCCCGCTGACGGGGTCACTGACCTGCGGGGTCCACCCGCAGGGTCGTCTCCCTCCTCCCGCGTGCGACGGTGGAGGCAGAGGAGGCAGGGCCGAGTGCTTGTCGGCGTCGTTCCGGTGGCTCCGGCCACCTCCGGCGACTGCCCGGACTCCGGCGAGCTCGGGAGGATGGGCCGCGTCCACCTGGGGACCTAGTTTCCACCGGGGAGCGCCAGAGCGAGCGAGTTCTTGGCCGCGGCAGGAACAGGTGATGGCGGGGTTCGACACGGCGAGGAAGGCACGAGGAGGAGGAGATGGAGCACCAGGTGAGTTGGCGGTGGTGATGAGAGGGTGCGGGAGTGTTCATGGGGAAGAGAGAGGGGTCAAGGCCCAAGAATTTAAGCGGCGGCCGGCGGCACTGCTCCGGCCATGGAGGTGCAAGGAGAGCACGGGAAGAGCAGTGGGTCGGTCAAAGGATGCGCAAGAGGGAGAGAGAGCAGTTGGAGACAAGAGAAGGCTCGAGGGTGGCCCTATACAGGCGCGACGGGGAGGTGCCGTAGGCGGGGTGCACGGCCACGGCCCGGGGCGTTGCCAGGGGCCAAACGGGCGCTTTGGGGCGTGTCTGAGGTGCTCGTGGGCGTGGTCCAGGTCAAGGGAAGGAGAGAGGGAGAGAGGAGCGAGCGCGAGGCGGGCCAGGGACGCGAGCAGCCACTGGCGGACGCGGGCGGCGCTCGGGCACGCGTCGCAGAGGCGAGAGGAGGGCGCGGGGGCAAGTTGGAGGCCCGCTGGCGTGATGCGAACGCCGAGGCGCGTCGACTAGCGCGCTTGGGCGGCCCGAGGTGGATGAGAGCGTGGTGGCAAGGCTCGGACGCCACTGTAGCGCGCCCCAGAGCAAGCTTTTGGCCGGCATGATCGTGTTTTGCATGCTCTGCCGTGTCCACTTGCGTCTGGCAGCGGAAGTGGGGAGTAAAAAATGTGGCAATGGCATTGGATGCCCTGGGGATCCACTGGAGGGGAGAGGGAGTTGAGAGAGAGTGGAAATGGTGCTGTCCAGAGAAGAAAAGTGGATCCCTGCCCCCCTTCATCATTGCCTCTCGGGCCGGGGAGCACACCAGAGGTAGAGGGGAACTAGGAGGGGTGGTGGTAAAAAGGGGAACTCATGGAGATTAGTGGAAGTGGTCAAATTAGTGTTTTTAGAAAAATCGCAGAAGGTGTTTGTTGTTTATTTGGGCAAGCAGATGAACTCCTCTTGCCATAAGGCTTGACAGGGCCAAATGGCATAAGAAAACAAGTGGTTCCACCAAGATTTAATCTATTTGGGCAAAGTTGCCAATGCAACTTTTGTAAACCCTAGAAATCAACAGAAATGGACTTTTCAAGATTTAGTCATGCAAAGCTATTCTCCTTGATGCACCACTTAGTTTAGTGTCATCATTTGAGGTTCTGAACATGTCCACAAAAGTTGAGATCAAAAGGAGAAAGTTGCCAATGTAAAGTTGTTCAAATTTGGTTCTGGACAGAGAGGGTTTTGGGGCACTTTGATCAAGATATCATTCTCTCCAACTTGTGACATTTGGTCTAGATGAATAAATAGACCATTTTCGCATGTTCACAAGGTTTGACAATATTTGGACATGTTTGGTAATATAAAGTTGCTCAAACTTCAAAATGGACAGAAATGGTTTTGAGGGGATTTCATGGGGTTATAATATTCTTCATGACATGATACTTGGCAAGATAATCAAACATGTCATATGTGACATGCTAGAATTGTCTTGGAATTTTTTGAGAATATTTCCTTTGTAAATGTTTCAAAAGCTTGAAATATCCAGAAAGGGTTTTTGAGGGATTTGACCAATATTTTGAACATGACCATGTGCTGAAACTCTTATGTATGGAAAATATATATCCACTGAGTTTCCCTGATTTTTCTAAAATATTTTTGAAGCTTAAAAATAAGTTTAACCTATTAAAGACCATTTCTGGCCTAAAGAAAAAGCCTTTAAATAAAATAGGAAAATAACTTCTAAAATTATATTTTTGTGGTTTCTGGGTGTCCTATATCTAATAGGAGTCAAATATAATTTTTTAAAGATTTTTCACACCCTTAATTAAGTACTTGTAGTTCAAGTCTCAATTCAGGGGGTTTTGGAAAACCTAATTTAGAAAATACTTTTTGGCCAAAATATTTCTGCAAGAAATTATTTTTATGTCCAACACACATGACATGATCATTGGGCAAGGTTTTGGATGAAGGAGAAGGAGTATAAGAGTTGGAGGATTTATTTGATCTTTAGAGCACTTGCAACCAACACACAAAATCAAATCAAGCAAAGACCTAAACACTCAAAAGTTTTTGTCAAACCACAATTTGTCATGATTTATTAGCTTAAGTGTTGTGGCATGAAAATCAGGATGTGACATGAAAGAACCATAATAACTTAAGTGATGCAAATATCATACCAACAGATGTTCTCTTGATATATACTACTCCCTCTGCAAATATCATACCTAAAACGTCTTTTATTTGTTTACAGAGGGAGTATTTGCATATATTGCAAATAAGCTTATCTTAGTTGAGATTCATAAATATGTCTGAATAACTTATGTTAATCTTAGTTATCATAATAATGATTAATAAATGCACCACACCTTAAGTCATATAGGCAATAGCTTACATGACTACATGGATAATTGCCAGCTGAATGGAATTATACTCTAGCTATTAAACAAAAAATGCATTATTAGCTCAGTGCAATCTCTTTCAATCCTACCAATCCGCGTGTACTCAATTCTTCACACACACAAGTGATCAACTCCTCGAAAAAAATACAAAATCTATGACAGAGAAGAACAAATCACCTGGTGTCATTTCCCTTGGTTGCAGCATCAGAGGACACTTCCCCTTCTCCAACTTGGAGATCTCAAAGCCCCTTCCGCCGCCTGCGTACGAAGAAACAAAATCGACGTTAGCATCACATTATCAAACACACTATAGATGTCGGGGGTACACCGACGCCGAGTCCGATCGAGTCAACGTCGTAACTGTGCAAGTCGATGAGGATGAATGGGATGTTATTGCTGCACGGCAGAATTGCCATCTCAACCACAATCTCAACACATACATGCGAGTAAATAGATCATATATACTACTTGTTCCCCTCGGCTTAAATTTTATTGCTTGGATTAAGGATCTGTGCGCTACTGTTTTTGGCCATTATAGCTCAGTAGAAATTAAGTGAGTACCTATGCACTTAAAAGTCTATCCATGTTAGTATCAAGAACTAACCAAGCCAGCAGAGGAATTTGATTGAGCACCCTACCAATACTGTTGCATTTTAGAACGAACATGATATAACATAAGGATGCATTCAGTTAAGGATATACAAAAATTGGAAGCTCGGTCTTGTGGCCAACAGGATATTTACTTATTAACTGAGAGGTGTATCAATCAATATACAGAAGTTAGCTGGAGATCATTTAGCACATTAGATAAGTGGAAACTCAGTCTTTCCAAGAAGCTAAGATCACAAGACTTGACAAAAAATCAAATTTGTAGCCTTTCTATGTCTGGCAATGGACCATCAGGAAGGTCTAGCACATATACAATTAGTAAATAACCCGAGCATACACGTACAAAAAAGGCATCCAGAGCATACATGTACAGAAGAGGCACAAGCCTGATTGGTACTTCCCCTTAACATCCAGTGGTTTCTTACAGTCCAAAACGGTCACAAAATTGTATCAGTAACATTCTTTGAATACAAATGATCACCAAAATGAATCTCATTCCATGGGATCATGCAATACAACATGAAGTCCAAAAACCAACTATTTACCCACACCATTATATGTACTCCCAAGACATTTAGACAAAATCCAAGGAAAACATGAAGTCTATAAAGAAGAAAATATTTAACTGTAGATGAAGGTTTCCCCTCGCGTCAAGAAGAATTGTCCATGAAATTAGAGGATACCTGGAAGGGCCACGATGTGACCGCCCTCCGGCCACCGCAACCACCGGGACCCGTCCCTCCCTCGTCCGGGATCCCCAGCCTCCTCCGCCGCGAGCTACACCGTTACGGACTTGCTCCTTCGTCACCAGCTCTGCGCTGTCGAGTCCCCTTCCTCATCCACGAACCCCGTTCAAGCTATGCCTCCCTTCAGCCGCAATCTCTCCTCCGTGAGCGAGGGGTCATGGGAGATGAGGCATGGAAGATGTTGTAAGCAGTTGGGCAAGCCCACCACGACGAGAAACACGAAGACGTCAACCACCGCGAGCCACGACCCCTGCAAGTGAACCAAAACTTACAGGTGGGGATCGAGCGGCACTCACCAGTCTCGACACACCAGAACGCAGGGTTCGTTGGTAAAAGACAGATCCGAAGGTTGCTCGGCTCGGATCTAGATTGGGGTGGCGGCAAAGAGGTGCGGTGATGGAGGAGATGGTCGGTGGCTGCCGGGGCTGGGCGAGGGAGGGACATGAAGAAAATATTTCTAGAGAAAAAGAAGAAGACTACGTCCAGCCGTGCGTGGTTTGGGTCGGTATTCATGGGATAGGTATGACAGAAGTAAACCGACTACAGACGATTGGGGGCCACGGGACAGCGACAGAGTCGTCCGCTGATAAATCCCTCGCTAGCTGCGATTCACCAGGAGGCTGGATTTGGTGGGAGCTTAGTCTCTACTCCTAATGGAGCAGTTGGTAGTCTCGCTTCCAGATTTTTTTTCGTCCCACCTCACCCGGTTTTTTTGGTACTTCTTTGGTACTTCCTCCCACCTCCCACCCGTTTCATTTCCCTGGTTTTTTTCGTCCCTCCCCTACCCCACCGGTTTAGTTTCGCGTCACCCTCTCACACAACGAAAAAAATCTTAACGAATCATAACTTTCCATGCGTCACCCTCCCATCAATGCAATTTGATTTAGGAAACATATAATAAATTTTAAGGAAACAAATAACAGACTTTAAAGAAAAATCCAATTTTAAGGAAACAAATCAATCGATCCATCCAAATCAAACGATCCATCTCATCAATGCAATTTGCTTTAGGAAACATATAATGGATGTGAAGGAAACAAATAATAGACTATCTAAATCAATCGATCCATCCCATCAATGCAATTTGATTTAGGAAACATATAATAAATTTTAAGGAAACAAATAACAGACTTTAAAAAAAATCCAATTTTAAGGAAACAAATCAATCGATCCATCCAAATCAAACGATCCATCTCATCAATGCAATTTGCTTTAGGAAACATATAATGGATGTGTAGGAAACAAATAATAGACTATCCAAATCAATCGATCCATCCCATCAATGCAATTTGATTTAGGAAACATATAATAAATTTTAAGAAAACAAATAACAGACTTTAAAGAAAAATCCAATTAACTAATCTCTACTCTTAAAGGCCCCTCGATTGATTTTTGTCCCTCGCTTCCTTTCCCAGCACTTATACAATGGAAGGAATTATAATCCACCTATTTGTTCTCCTATATATCCGTGCAGGCAACACAACATAAACCGGTGAAACAAATAACAGACTTTAAAGAAAAATCCAATTTTTAGGAAACAAATCAATCGATCCATCCAAATCAAACGATCCATCTCATCAATGCAATTTGCTTTAGGAAACATATAATGGATGTGAAGGAAACAAATAATAGACTATCTAAATCAATCGATCCATCCCATCAATGCAATTTGATTTAGGAAACATATAATAAATTTTAAGGAAACAAATAACAGACTTTAAAAAAAATCCAATTTTAAGGAAACAAATCAATCGATCCATCCAAATCAAACGATCCATCTCATCAATGCAATTTGCTTTAGGAAACATATAATGGATGTGAAGGAAACAAATAATAGACTATCCAAATCAATCGATCCATCCCATCAATGCAATTTGATTTAGGAAACATATAATAAATTTTAAGAAAACAAATAACAGACTTTAAAGAAAAATCCAATTAACTAATCTCTACTCTTAAAGGCCCCTCGATTGATTTTTGTCCCTCGCTTCCTTTCCCAGCACTTATACAATGGAAGGAATTATAATCCACCTATTTGTTCTCCTATATATCCGTGCAGGCAACACAACATAAACCGGTGAAAAAAACACTCACCTCGCACGTCCCCCTGCCTGCAATCCCGAAACGCCGCCATCGCTCCAGGCTCCAGTCTCCGCCGTCCTACATCTTGCCCCTCTCCAACCTCAGAGACCTCCGCCACCGCCGCCATCTCGGAACCCCAGTTCAGGGCAGGACTCGGAGAGGGTGTGGCTGTGGACGACGTTGCCGCCGTCGCAGAACCCTAGGGCAGGGCGTGGTCGCGTTGCGGGCAGCGCAAGCGGCCGTGCGTCTCCCCCGTCAGGCTGTCCTCGGCAGGAACTCGGGACCTCCTCCTGACAGAGCTAAGGCCCTCCGAGGTCCAAGTCGCTGTGCGGCGTGCACAGTAATCTCCCCGGCCTACTCTGTCTTCACGTCAATGCTCATGTGCTCCGACCCTCCCCGACCCCTCCCAGCAAGCAGCAGAGTCTCTCGGGTTCGAGCTCCACCGGGCCGCCGGCGGCGGCGTCCATGTTCGTTGGGCGGAGCACAACGCTAGGTTTGAAATTCACCAAGATGCTACTGATGAGGCTCTCCTTCTCCTTTGTTTCGTCTGGGTTTTTTCGTCCCCCCTCCCACCACCCCATCTCGTCTGGGTTTGAAATCAATAAGAGCAGCACAAAGTCTAGGTCCCTGTCTTGGTGGCAGACGGAAGGAGAAGAAGGATTGATATGTATGAGAATATTAATATTGAACTCTTAAAGTTAATGTGGCCCCGTTGCAACGCACGGGCGTTCTTCTTGTTTGTAGTAGTATCTGTGTACCCTTTGTGCATTAGGCGGAGAGACCCTTTTGGTCAAGTCTGGTCGAGCTCGCTTGCTTCGGGCCGAAGTTTGCCATCTACGTGTGGATGGAACGTACTAATCGATCGATAGCATGTTTGGCTCCCGTACTGGTACTGATCACCGAACCATTGATTAGCTGGGACTGGGAGCCGACGAGCCGTACCATGCATATATATGTATAGGACCATTCATATATTCCCAGTAGTAGAAGAGATCATGCTGATTCAAAACCCCGGTGGTTCCAACTAGGGTGGCCGTAAGTAACACAAGACTCAGGGACGAAGCTAAGAAAAAAGTTTGCAGGGATCATGTCTATGGCAGTGAGGTCATCCTCAATCTCTACTTCTAATGGAGCAGTTAGTGAATAGTCTTCACGGTTTATTTTCGCTGGTTTTTTCGTCTCTCCTCCCATCACCCCCTTCCATTCTGGTCCATCGGTTTTTTTTCTCCACTCTTTATTACAACCAGGACTTTCCTAACGTATAACAAATCACGGATCTAACTTCCTTAAATTATTCATATCAATCGGTTCCTTTTATTGGTTCAATTTGTCTTAGGAAACAAATAACAAATTTTTAAGAAACAAATAATAGATTTGAATCTAACTTTCCTAACTTATGTAAATCAATCGATTTCTCTCATTAGTAAAATTTGTTTTAGGAAACAAATAACAGACACGTCACAAACTTTCCTCCCAATAAATAGTTTCTAACATTTGCAAACTTTCCTAATCAGACATGTCACAAACGGGCAGGTACTAATATCATGTTACCAAACAATAAAATCCCATTAGCATAGAAATCAGTTCAAAATCCTAACTTTCTTAAATTTTTACCTTTCCTTCATAACATCCAATATTTCCTATGTTTTCCACCTATTGAAAAAAATCACCCCTCCATCGATATTAGCATTTTTTAGGAATGAGATCTCCGGATTATGATTTTTTTGCGATTCTTTCCAATTGTGACCTCTCCTTCCGCACCGGCTCCTTCTCGCATAATCACCTCCACCACAGCTAGCTGACGCCACCCTAGACCTCTTGCCTCTCCACACCTTCTCCACCACCTCCTTCTCGTACTCCATTGACAATCCCTCCACCACGTTTGTCCACGGCGGTGTCGAGGGCATGGCGCAACGGCGTACCAGTGGTAGAGCAGCGCATAGCAGCAGGAAGAAGCACGCAGCAGGCGAGGCGAGCGGCCGACGGTGGAGGGCAGAGATGCGGCCGGCGTGGCTGAGGGGGCGGCCGGCAAAAGATGGCCGCGACAGGAGGCGGCGCGAGGCAGGGGCGCGACAGCGGGGCGAGCGAAGGGATAGGCGGCAGCAGACGGGGCGAGCGCAGCCAGCGAGAGTGTGATGCGCGGCCAGGGTGTGCGTCGCGCGGGGCACAATGGTGCGGTGGCTGTGGCGAGCGTGATGGCAATGGCGGGCGCGACGGGCGTGGTGTGGCACGTGCGTGGGCATGGAGAGCCAGAGAGGGAGTGGCCCCGCGGGCGCGAACGAAGAGCTGAAGGCTCGGGCATGGGCGCGCATAGGAGCGGGCATGTGCCACGGGGTCAATCCGAGGAGCTCAGTGGGTACCCCTGCAATGGCCGTGGCAGACGACTGTTCTCGGCCAAGGTGAAATACCCAACGAGAGCAAACGAGAGGGGAAACTGGGAAAAGGCAAGAGGAGATCACGGCGGTGTCAATGGCATCCTAGGGGAAGACAGGGGAGCTCGGGGCGGCGTGGATCGAACGGCAATGTCGCGGTGGCCGAAGGTTGAGGATGACGACAACGACGTCGATCTGGGGGTGCTGGACTTGATCGCGTTGGCGCAGACGAAGTAGCGGAGGCATTCGGAGCTCCTCGACAAGCTCCTAGCCAGCAGGGAGGGCAGTGGCCGTGTGGACGGGGTCGGTCATGGTGGCCGTGGCATCTGACTTCGTCCAGATCACTGGGATCGAGCGAGCGAGGAGGAGAAGTGGATCTGGGAGGGGCGTCGAGGAGGAGTGAGGCC
Source organism: Triticum aestivum (assembly GCF_018294505.1). Taxonomy (NCBI): domain Eukaryota; kingdom Viridiplantae; phylum Streptophyta; class Magnoliopsida; order Poales; family Poaceae; genus Triticum; species Triticum aestivum. The sequence continues at coordinate 479,076,988 of NC_057810.1, read as the reverse complement.
ATGGGGGCAGGGGAGGCAGGGCGTCACCCTTATCCATTCCCCTTCGATGCCGGCGAGGTGGTCGGGCAGGAGCCCGGCTCTGTAGCGACGGGCTCGGGGAACAGGAGAAGACGACCGTGCGGGGACTGGACCACTGGGCCGGTTCGGTGGCAAGGCCCCGGGGTAGGGGGAATCCCCTTTTTCATCGTCCTTTTGATTTTTAATCTATTCTAATCCGTTTCTCCTTTTTAACACCGTTTTTTATTTATTCGTATATCAACTAAATGGATTTTGTTAATTGTGAAACTATGCACACAATTCGAGCACAATATTTTTAGGTGGCACAAAAAGTTTGGGGCCAAAAGGAAATACATAAAATTTGGTTTATATTTAATTGGTTATTTTAACTACTATTGGACCTCTTATTAATTTGACAAGATTTAATTTTTGGGTCAAATAATGTTGGGCTCAACATGTCAAAGATCAGTAGAATTTATAGAATATGCTGAACATTTTAGTTTTACTGTTTAACGAAATAACTTATTTGACTTTATTTTAAATTTGAATTGGGCTTTGATTTTTATCAAGTGGCAGTTTGGCTTAGCAAGCCTGATGACATGGCATCATTAGGGGGAGGTCACTGTAGCTAACGACTTGTGGTGTTACATAATCTTTCCATTTCTGAAATTTCATTGTTAAATAATTGGGAAATATATCACACTATCCATTAGTTCAGTCAAGCTCACAACAAATCCACACATTATTGCCAATTGAGTAAGTCTTATTGGCAGGGAGAATAGGCTATGTGTGTGTGTGTGTTACAGAGAGAGAGGGAGAGAGAGTGAGGAAGAGGGAGGGGGGAGAGTGTGTGTGTGTGAGGATTTGATGGTAAAAAAGGTCGCCAATGTCGTAATATTGAACTCTTAAAGTTAATGTGGCCCCGTTGCAACGCACAGGCGTTCTTCTAGTAACTCTAGGGATACGACTCGTCAATAGTCAACTCGTCATCCTCCTCCTCTCCAATTTCTTCCTCGTTGGCCGGCCCTGCCTTTAAAAGTCGCCAGTCGCCACGAATGGGCTGGTGCTCCCCATCCACTCCCCGGCAGCTGCTATCCACCGTCGCACTCTTTGCCTTCGGCGCGGGGCTCCTCGCCTACGGCGCTCTCCTCTCCCACGTCCACATCGAGCCCCAGCGCGCACGCACGCTCGCCCGCGATCAGTTCGTCCGCGACTACCTACGCAGGAAGCACGACAAGTAGCCCGCACCCCCTCCTAGTCCGCTCGATTTCTCGCCCTTCCTGTTCGGCGGCGATGGCTTTGTCCCCCGCCAGCGTCGGGCCGGTGATTGCGGAGGTGGAGATGAACGCCGGCGCCGATCAGGGTGCCACCACCGTGCGGGCCACTGTCGTGCAGGCCTGCAGCGTGTTCTACGACACCCCTGCAACGCTCGGTGCGTGCTCCGACCCTCTTGTTTCCTCTTGTTGCCAGTAGCTCGTATGGTGTTCGATCATTTGTCTCGCTCGTGTATCTGTTTGGATCGGGTGCTGAGCGCTAGGTGTTTGCTTGCTTGTCTCACCAGCACGAACTTGCCTTGTTGTAATCGATCAGACTGATGCCTCGAATCGCAAGGATGGTGCACCGATCTGTAATACTCCCTCCGTTCCTAAATTATAAGTCTTTCTAGAGATCCCAATATGAACTACATACGGATCCGTATGCAGTTCATATTGGAATCCGTATGTAGTTCATATTGGAATCTCTAAAAAGACCTATATATTTAGGAACGGAGGGAGTATTATTCTCCCTTCTTATTGTGGTCTTGGATGTATACAAAGGAAGTGCCTTGCTTCCTCAACGTCAGTGGACTAGATGAAAACGGAATTGATAGCTTCTCTTTAATAGTAGTTGGTGTAATTTTCTTAGTGGCAATTTACTAAGTCCCAGTCTTTCTTGCGTGGAAAACAAGTTGTTTGTGTGCTGGTGTGGTATAAAGTATAAACTATCCACTTTGGATACCAAGGGGACAGATGGACATGCCAGTTTTTTTCTTCTCAATTATACATGTGTGGAAGCAATTATTGCTCTACACTTTGTGATTAGGCGGAAGGAGCATTGGATAGAAGTTAGTACCAAAGTTGTTTGTTTTGCCATACAGCTGTGATGTCAATCTTTAAGAAAGCGAACACTAACTTGCAGTCTCCTACTGAGAGATTCCCTTTGGGTCGATAAAATTCGATTATCTATTTGTTTTCTTGCATCTTTTTCCCTTTTATTTCTATGCTATTCCCTATTAAGCAAGATCTATTGAAGAGTTGAGGCCTCATATCATTTTTCTTAGTCTTTTAATTAACAAAGTCATTAATGACTTAACTGCAATAAACGCTGTGCCACCAAATCGAGGGAAGAATAAAATAAATAAATAAATACAGTATTATGCCAAAAGAGTTCAAGGATTTGAAATAGGAAATGCATGTTGGTAGGATATCTTGTACTCCATTTATTTACATGAATTCCTTACAGGACTGGACAATGTTTTGTTGCTGCTAATTTTGTAAATGCATTGTCGACAGATAAAGCAGAGAAATTGATAGTGGAGGCTGCTGGATATGGTTCACAGTTGGTTCTTTTTCCAGAAGTCTTTGTTGGTGGCTACCCTCATGGGTCTACCTTTGGACTGACTATTGGCAGTCGATCTGCCAAAGGAAAAGAAGACTTTCGGAAGTATCATGCGGCTGCCATAGATGTGCCTGGTATTCCAAGATACTGTCAATATATATACTCACTGTACATTGTTTTTCACAATAGTCACCGTGCTTCATCATTTTGCTTGATGCTTATCATTTCCTAGTGTGCATTTTGCTTTTGAGAAATAGAAATACACCTAGAATTAAACTATTTTGTTCGGCTTTGGAACTGTAGATTCAATCCATATGTTGAGCTACAAATTTTGAAGCACACAGTTATTTTTTGATGTGTTACAGTTACATTGACAATATATTTGAACAGTTTAGTGCTAGAAATGAAGTATAAACCACAAAATAATGTAAGACTATGTATCGCTTCTTTTTCCTACATTGTTGAAAAATGGAAAAGCAATCATGGAAAAACCCCTCAAACTTGCTGTTCAGACCACAAGCTGATAAGTTACAACTGGTATTACTGAGCTGAAGTGTGCATGATATTTGGTTCCCTTTTCCGTGCTTTACAGCATTTCAAGAAGTAGAGCTCTTCTTCCAAAAAAAAGTAGAGCTCCATAATTGACAAAACCTTTGCTTTTGACCTTGTTACCTGTATTTGTTAACTTTCTTTGTTATGTGCCTGGTCGATGGTGTAATTCATTATTCACGTACATTTGATTTTTGAATCCAAATCATCACAACAGAGCATAGTGAAAAAGTAATGTGAGCATGCACGACAAATGCAGGCCCAGAGGTTAGCCGCTTAGCTGCATTGGCCGGAAAATACAAGGTCTTCTTGGTGATTGGGGTTGTTGAAAGGGCAGGCTACACACTGTACAATACAGTGCTCTCCTTTGATTCTCTGGGAAAGTACCTAGGAAAACACCGCAAGCTCATGCCTACCGCACTGGAACGAGTATTCTGGGGGTTTGGAGATGGATCTACGATACCTGTTTATGATACTCCACTTGGAAAGATAGGTGCCGTCATCTGCTGGGAGAACAGAATGCCACTTATCAGGACAGCGATGTATGCCAAAGGTATTCCGAGTTCTTGCGACGTAATATGTTTCCCAACCTCAACACTTCCTCCGTTTCAAGATTATTGAATTTTATTGGCAGAAACTGAGATCCCACATAAGAGTTACTAGATTGGCTCAACGCATTAACGTACAAAAGAATGGCAGCATGAAATCTAAAACTAGAGATAAATGCTGACAACGAACCATGACATGTAGTTGAGTTTATATTTTCCCTGACGTGCACTCCTATGCTTATCCAGGTGTTCAAATATATTGTGCTCCCACCGCGGATGCGCTGCCAAGTTGGCAGGCTTCCATGACACACATTGCGCTTGAAGGGGGATGCTTTGTTCTGACAGCAAACCAGTTCTGCCGCAGAAAAGACTTTCCTCCCCCGCCTGAGTATACCTTTGGTGGCCATGAGGAGGAGCCATCCCCAGAAACCGCTGTTTGTCCTGGAGGGAGCGCCATCATCTCGCCATCTGGGACAGTGTTGGCAGGTCCCAACTATGAAGGCGAGGCCCTCCTCACAGCTGACCTGGGTAAGAAGAAACCGATGACTCCCAAGTCTATGCTAAACGCATATCACTTTGGGTACTTATACGCAGTACGACACGGTGTATGGATTTACCTATTCATATGTTTTCAGTAATCTACAGTTATCAGTATTGCAAGCTGTTACCTACATAAATCCGTATTGTGACCGAGACATCACAAGCGTATAAATTCTTACTAGAAACTTGGTGATATGTTTTGCAGACCTTGGAGAAATTGTTCGAGCCAAGTTTGATTTCGACGTCGTGGGACACTACGCACGGCCTGAGGTGCTGAGCTTGACCGTGAAGACCGAACCGAAACACGCCGTGTCTTTCACTTCTACCGTCGGATAGATTCGAGGCCGCAAAGAGGGACGATATTTTGAAGACCTGATGTCCAGTAATCTTCCATAGTCGTGTATAATAAAGTTGTCATCCAACGCCTGTCCGTCGGCATTACAACAATAATTGTGCCTTCATATATTTTTTGTAAAGATTCGGAGAAGATGCTTGTTAGCATAAACAATTAAGGCATGCACATGCCCTGTTTTACAGATCTTGCCATTGGTCATTCTGTACTGGTTTGCTCTCGCTCTCACTCGTAGTCACCGGCCGCCATATATACAATTGCTATCAACTTAACATCTTCTTAGCATACAGGGATGTGGATGCCTACCAAACATCACCTTCCCATTGTACTATGTTTTTTTCAATTTTTTCTTTGATTCAATCACTAGTATATACTTCATCAAAGAAAGGAAAAACATCACTGGTCTATACTACTGTATATTTCATTTTCCTTCACAGCATTTTCCCTTTGTGTCTACTGCAGAGAATATATACAGGAAGGAACGATGAAAGATGGAGGCAACTCGATAAGCATCGCGGCGGCCATGTTTCGTGTACTGTTTTTGGCAATGTAAAGTCTCATGGCTGTCTTAGGGGTTAATTTTGCCCGAACAAATGCCAGATTTATTTAGGCGCAATTATAGTAGTTTTATCCAATGAATGAAGCGGCCTGTGGGGACGGATGATTCGTCTGGCGATCGCTAGCGAACAAACGGGTGATAGCTGGCCGCCTATATATAACGAAAACAGATAGACATTATTAACAAATACTCCTCCATAAAAAAAAAATATAAGAGCGTTGGTTACGGAGAGAGTACGAATCAGAGCATGCTTGGATACGTTTTAGTCCCATGACTAAAAGTAGTGGGACTAAAACTTACTAGTTTCACCCATGCTTGGATCCAAGTACTAAAGAGACTAAAATCTAGTTATTGAGCATTTATTATCCTCCAAACCCTCCAATCCAGAACTAAGGATAGAAATTAAATGAGGAGAGAGAGAGCTAATACATATTTTAGTAGGTTTCCCATGACTAAAAGATTTTAGCCTCAAGACTAGTCCTAGCCTCTCTTTAGTCAGGGGTGCTTGGAACTTTAGCCTCTAAAAGAGACTATTTTTAGTCAGACTAAAAATAGTCCCTTGTATCCAAGCACCCTCTCAAAGTCAGAAACAGCGAGACAGACAGCTGTTGAGAAAAAGAGAGGACACGGCTGGACAATGTTCGGAAAATAAGTAAAGATGTGGACACGGCAAGAGAGGCCTAGAAGCATCAAGCATGCGCTGTGGAATTCAGCTCCCTCCGCTTTGTCGTCGTACTAAACAACCATCCACTGTTACACTCACACCAGCGTGGAGCCGTGCATTGATTGGCGCTCTCTTTGTCCAGTAGCAGTTGACTGACCATCCCCGGCCCGCTTTCCCCTCCAGCGCCCACCTCTGCTTCCAACCTCCACAATCCACATCAACCTTCCAGTTCGTCCGTAAGCCTCAGCGCCGGAAGTACCGCGATCGAGCGAGCGAGTTTCCCGGGCCCACACTGATGGCTCTGGTTCCCTCGGGCTCAGGCAGCGCGCCGGTGATCGCCGAGGTGGAGATGAACGGCGGCGCCGACCAGAGCGCCACCACCGTGCGAGCCACCGTCGTGCAGGCCTCCACCGTCTTCTACGACACCCCCGCCACTCTCGGTAACCACCCGCGCGCCGTTTCCCCTGCCTTGTTAAATGAACCACTTAATTTTTTCGCTAGCCGCCCTGTTGCTGGTCGATTGCCTCTGGAAGAATTACCAGCGTGTTGGATTAGTTATACTACTACTTGCCATCAGCTGAGATGAGATCATGGAGAGGGCGTCTAAACTTTTTCTCGGTGCAGTTCATTTCAGAATCCGCGGGTGCTGTGATGACTTGGTGTTCTCTGTCAATGGGAACCACCTGTTTGTTATATACTCCCTCCGGCCCATAATATAAGAACGTGTAGTGCCAAAAACGTTCTTATATTATGGGATGGAGGGAGTACAAATCTTCTTATTTGCATCTTAGGGCGTGTATAGTGGTAGAAAAAGTTGCCATCTCGCTGCAAAACATAGCAAATTAGTAATGCAATGGTGGAGAGTGGAGACGGCTGTTAATGATCATGTCTCTTGCATCCATTGATTTTGATGCATAAGCCTTGTCTTAGCCTTCCTCCTGCAAAGGGAAGGCAAGCTTGTTCGTGCTTCCTTGCTTTTCTGCGTACGAAAACTAGACTTGTATATTCATTCTGGTTGATTCACACAACTGAAAGTATTGTCGCCTGCAGGCAGCCAAGGGTCATCACTCATCACTCAAATTAATAGCTTCTTTACAGACTTCATTATGATTTGTTATTGACCACGTATTTATACTTTTTGATGTCAAATAAAGCTAGCTAGCGTTATGGGAAGTTTAAAGGGAAGCGAGGATGTTGCTTTCTTTTTTGCGAAACCTAAACCTAACAGAGATTGACTGTACCAAGCCAAATAAAACGATGAAACCGCTGCACTTCCTAGTTTTCATTCTAGTATGCCACATCATGGTCACATGCCCACCACCTCTGCAATTGCCTGGCACGGGGACATAATTCATAGTTTGTTCTTTCTGGATACATGTGCTTGGCCTCCGTAAAGATCGACCGGCGCCGGCGCGTCAGTACTAACATTTTGGAGGACCAGATGGTTATTTATCAGCATAGGTTATGTGTATCTTTTGGTAATATCGTTATTTCCACCGCAGATAAAGCAGAGAGATTAATAGCAGAGGCTGCTGGATATGGTTCACAGTTGGTGGTGTTCCCGGAAGCTTTTGTTGGTGGTTATCCTCGTGGATCCACCTTTGGATTTGGGATCAGTATTAGTATCACTAATCCAAAAGACAAGGGAAAGGGTGAATTCCAGAAGTATTATGCAGCCGCCATAGACGTGCCTGGTACGTGAGACCGTAATGGAGTATGCCTGCTCTCTCTTTTCAACTATTATATTCTTATTGTCGACTATTGTTAACTTCTAAGGCGTTATCTTCCTAACATATTTTTCCTTGGACTGCTCCTGTTTTTAGTCTCTTTTTTGTGTCTGACATATGTGTAATTTGGAGAAGAGCTGACATCTGCTTTTTTCATCTTTAGCATGAAGCATATCTGCATATCAATAATTGCTTTAAAACTGAGTCATGCCTATTTAGTACTCCCTCCGTCCCAAAATTCTTGTCTTAGATTTGTCTACATACCGATGTATCTATTCACATTTTAGTTTTAGATACATCCGTATCTAGATAAATCTAAGACAAGAATTTTGGGACGGAGGGAGTATTGGGCAGAGGAAGAACTGATTTTTGCAAATGCATATTCTTCATGGCACTCTTTGGTTGTGAAATGGAAAATCAAATATCTTTTCACATACTTCGCTGAGCACTACAGAAATGTGGTTCCTAATAGACTGTCAAGGAGTTCGGAGAAGGAAGAAATTGTTGGATGAAATCCTGAAAGCTAGACATCGAGTTAGTTTGTTGAGAAAAAAAGTCTTAGTATTTGGTCGTTCGTTTGTCTTCCTGATGCAGTTTATGAATATAATTTCCCAAAAAGTATGGACAACCGTGTACCATAGATCATTGATAATTTGATACCTCATACCTGGTACTGCAGCTCCAGCTAAATTTTCTGGTCATCTTTTTCAATCTCAGCCATTGTCACCGAGCAACTCTGCATCTTACTCCCTCCGTTCGGAATTACTTGTCACAAAAATGGATAAAAATGGATGTATCTACAACTAAAATACATCTAGATACATTCATTTCTTGGACGAGTAATTCCGAACGGAGGGAATACATATTAACTGTTTTAATATTCCATTTATGCTCTGCTTTTTATTTTAGCTTAGCTAACAAGTTTTTCAGCTATTTCATACTCTCAAGTGTCAACATATGTTTGTTTCAACTAGCACCGTGTATCTTGTTACTGACAGAACAACCTGCAGGTCCAGAGGTCACACTCTTAGCTGCTATGGCTGGGAAATATAAGGTCTTTCTGGTAATGGGTGTGATTGAGAGAGAAGGTTACACACTATATTGTTCAGTGCTCTTCTTTGACCCTCTAGGTCGGTACCTGGGTAAGCACCGCAAGCTCATGCCGACGGCATTAGAACGGATAATATGGGGATTTGGAGATGGATCAACAATTCCTGTTTATGACACTCCACTTGGAAAGATTGGAGCCCTTATTTGCTGGGAAAATAAGATGCCACTCTTGAGGACAGCACTGTATGGTAAAGGTAAGGCTTTTCATGTATGCTACCAATAAAAAGTCTAGAGCCAGCATTCTTGGAAGTGCCATGGCCTCATGAGATGATAAGTTGATAACCTTGAAATACATCCCTGTGTACAAGCCAGATAGGTTAATGTAGTAGAAGATATGCACCGGCACTGCTTTGAGTTCTTCCAAACACATCTTGTGTTGTGTGCAGGTATTGAGATATACTGCGCTCCCACGGCCGATTCAAGGCCAGTGTGGCAAGCTTCCATGACACACATCGCCATGGAGGGGGGATGCTTTGTGCTGTCGGCGAACCAGTTCTGCCGCAGACAGGACTACCCTCCGCCGTCCGAGTACGCCTTTGCCGGTTTAGGAGAAGAGCCTTCCCCAGACACCGTCGTTTGCCCTGGAGGCAGCGTTATCATTTCGCCGTCAGGCGAAGTCCTGGCAGGTCCCAACTACGACGGAGAGGCGCTGATCACAGCCGACCTTGGTAAGACACTAACCAGATACTACATGCTCTCTGTGCAGCCACCATGACCATGTGCATACGTTTTTGTGCCTGGTTCGCAGTTCGTCTCGGAAGATTCTGATGAAATGCCCTTTTGTGCAGACATGGGAGAGATCGTCCGGGCCAAGTTTGATTTTGACGTGGTGGGCCACTACTCTCGGCCTGAGGTGCTGAGCTTGGTGGTGGATGACCAGCCGCACCGCCCGGTGTCCTTCACCTCTGCCGCTGAGAAGGCTCCGGCTGCCAAGAGCGACGACACCGCAAAGCCCTGACGACCTTCAGCTCAGTCACAAGCAGTTGATTTCTATCGATGGTTCTCTTTTTTGTGTGAACTGCGAAAAGATTTCTGTCGATAGCTTAATAAAGCCGATGAAATGTAGGCTCGGGTCGCCCGCATGTCTGACCGACGCCCCTGTAACTTTGGCTGCTTGTAAAAAAAATGCCTTCCGGAACAATCAGCCGAGGTCCGTTCATCGTGTGATGCATCTGATATCTATATGTGTCCAGTCTTGTTCTCCTCCTAGTAGCCTAGTACTGGCTACTGCTGTCACTGAGACAGATACAGTGTTAAAATGTGCGCCATAGAATTTAATAATATTGGGAGATGCTAGAAAAATGCTCACAACGCCCTCACAACAATCCAGTTGCAAGCCTGCAGCAATGTACGGGTGCTGTCCAATGTTTTCTCTCTACTCCGACTCCATCTAATACTCTGTATTTTCTCGCAAAGAACCCAGATCAATTATAAAACCTAAAACCTAAAAAGTGGGCGCTGGCTCGTTTGTCTTACAGAGCAAACGCACTCGCGCGCCGTCCGATTCTCATCTCGCGGCCGCGCGCTTCCCAGGTGAAATCCGCTTTTTATCGATGTGTGCGCCAGGTGTCCCCTGGTTGTGGCGTTGCGATCGAGACCCGTTGGGTGCTCAGAGCGGTCGTGGGTCCTTGCAGTTCGTCTCTCCTCCCCACTTCCGTTTCCTCCCATTTCGAAACTGCTCCCGAGCGCAGGGAGCGCATCCCCTTTCCTTCCAATCCCCCAAATCCAGAGCAGCCGGCGGCGTGGCGACGATTCGGCGGCCGTCTTCCGCCAGAGTGAGGAAGGGATAGCGTGTGCGGCGTGAAGGGAGGGGTTAAGCGGGTAGCTGCGCGTCGGTGCGGCGACCGAGGCCATACGCCTACACCCGCAGCACACAGCAGTCGGAGGCGGAAGGCGCTGCAGCGCCGGAGACGCGGCCGAGGAGGGACGACGCGTGCGCCTTCGCCGTGTGGTTCACGCGGAGGAGCAGAATCGCCTTGCTGTTGGGCGGAGGGCAGAATCCCAGGTCAGTTCATCTCGATTCCATTTTTGTGTAGGCTTGTCAGATCTACTGAGTTTTGGGTGAAATCACTGAGTACCTTTGCCCTTGTAAGAGATTAGGAAGAGATTATGCATAGGTTAACTAATTTGGAACGGATCAAGCACTCGTTAGATTTGGTTTGGGTACTGATGAGATAGGATTCGGGGGGCATTCAAGGCTTGGTGATGCTCAGTAGGATGTCGTGGCGTATGGAGGGAGAGGGAGGGAGATGTTCTCGTGCATAGGTTGTTAATCTACTGACTTGCGCAACAACTGCTCATAGGATGCTCATATAGTTGCCTAGCACCTTTTTTTTCATGCAACAAATGTACCTATGCTGTAGGTTCCTGTTGTTGAAATGTGTGTGTATGAGGTTGTGTGCTGTGGTTCGACGCTCATGTTTGTTTTTACAGATATGTCAGTTTGCTTAAGTTTTGTGATTCGGTTGTCAGGCTTCTGCTGGAGTTTTATGAGTCAGTTGCCTGGCATGCCTTCAACTATTGCCTAGTGTATTTGTGCAATGCCTGGCTTGCTCGAGTTTTGTTAGTCAGTTGCCTTGACATGCCCTCAACTGTTGCCTAGTGTATTTGTGCAATGCCTGGCTTGCTCAAGTTTTGTTAGTCAGTTGCCCTGACATGCCCTCAACTGTTGCCTAGTGTATTTGTGTAATGCCTGGCTTGCTCAAGTTTTGTTAGTCAGTTGCCCTGACATGCCCTCAACTGTTGCCTAGTGTATTTGTGCAATGCCTGACTTGCTCAAGTTGTGTTAGTCAGTTGCCCTGACATGCCCTCAACTGTTGCCTAGTGTATTTGTGCAATGCCTGGCTTGCTCAAGTTTTGTTAGTCAGTTACCCTAACATGCCCTCAACTGTTGTCTAGTGTATCTGTGCAATGCCTGGCTTGCTCAATTTTTTTGTGAGTCAGTAACCTGACATGCCATCATCTGTTTGCCTAGTGCATTTGTGTAATGTCAAGCTTGCTCAAGCTTTCTTAGTAATTTGCCTGAAATGTCATCATGTGTTGCCTAGCAGTCACGATATGTTTTTTTTCCAGATGCTTGATGTGTAACATTTTTTTCTTGCTCCCTGTAATCATGTTTTACTTAGGTTTTTTGTATGTCCTTTGTATTAATGTTGCAACATAGTGAAAATCAGATAGTTTACAACCCTTTTCATTGTCCACTTTTTGTAAATTGTTGTTTGCTTAGTTTAGTAAGAATTTTAGTCAAACGAATTTGTTGCATGATATACAGTTTTTTTAGAACCATTTTTCTGTTTTTTATGATGATGCTCATTGTTTGTACTTTATATATGCAGCAGAAAATAGATGGCTGGGACAAGTCATAAGTCAAAACAGGATGGACCTGCTGGATCAAGTCATGATGACCTTGCATCTCATGGGGATGAAGAGCATCAAACACAGGTGTGCACATGCTCAGGAAGTTTTATGTTCTTTCTGTACATAACAGATTTTGTTTTCCATTTTTTATTGATTTACGTGGTTCCCATCTTCCAGCCACGGAGCAGTGCACCAATAACTGGGTTCAAGCATCAGAGAACTAAAGCAGTTATTGCACGGGGGAAGCGTCGAGATGATATTATTAGTAACGAGAATAGTAACGAGAGCCAAATTGCAGATGCTGGGAATACAAATGTCAAAGGTGCAGACGTCGACCAACCTCCAAAACCAAAACACCAGAAGACGGGAGGAACTGAGGTATTTGCATAGTTGCCTCAGTTTCACTAAGCAGTTGCCCAGCAATGATGTCTAAGTTGCCTATGCTGTGATGAACATTATTTCCTTTGCTAATTCCTTTTCCCCCATGTGCAATAGGGTCATAGGAACAGGGCATCCCCTGCAAGGCTCTTCAAGTTGAACAAGGACTTGGTTCCTGACCAAAAGGGGGTCGTCATTGGAAAAGAATCTGGTGGCATTCTGGACCTTGCAGCAAGTAGCATGCCCGGAGATCTTAACCAGTGGATAATGAAGCATTACGACCCTGAGATTTCGCATATAGTAATTCCAGAAAGGGGGAAGATTCCTGTAGATGCCGCAAGTGTCCGTAGGATATGGGGTTTGCCAAATAGGGGCAGGAAAGTGTGCTTCGAGAATCGGCCTCAAATCACAAAGGCAATGTACAGTATTTACAACATCACATCCAAGAACTCCCCAACTCTCACAGAATGGTGCAAGATGATCATAGACATGGGAGGATCTTATGATGATGACTTTGTCCGCGCTTGGCTAGCTCTTGTTTTTTCGTGCTTTCTTGCCCCTTCAACTAGTTTAAGTATTTCCCTAAAAAGCTTCCCGACGGTCATGGATGTCAATGGAATAACGAAAACCAATATATGCCAGTTTGTTGTTGATCAACTAAAGCTTGCGTTCACTTCGGGGCGTGGCAACAAGAAGGTCATTTGTTGTTGTGTTTTCCACCTTGTTGTAAGTGCTTCAAACTGTTTTGCTTTTTTTAAGCATCCATTGTTTACTTTTTTTTTCTTTTTTTGCAATCATTAGCTAACTTAAACTCTGTGTTCCTTTTTCTTGTCATTACGCAGCTGTTGTACCTAGACTCTTTGGATGTTGATGAGCCAATCCCGAACTTGGTACCAAGGGTTTCAGTTTGGAATTCGGATTTAATTTCCAAAGTTATTAAGAAGGACAGGAAGGCTCCGGAAGAATATGGAAATTTGCGGGTAACTCAATTTTTCTGCTTTAGGAGATATATTATTGTCCTATTATATTTAGGCAACACTACCATTTTAGAGTAGGCAATTCACTTTGAAAAACCAAGCAAGCTAATGTAATTTTTTGGAGCAAGTGCTTCACATATATTTCAAGTAGGTCCAAGTAGTTATCAGTCTTCTTCGAACCTTTTTGTTTGTCATGCACACAATTGGATAATGTTTTACAGGAAGGATTGTTGTATTAATGGTAGCTGTTGTAGTACATTTTTAGCTCTTTTTTGTGTGCATTTTACATGTTGAAAAGTAGCAAGTTTCTACAATAACACAAGCAACTTATGTTCTGAAAACTAGCAACTTGAAGGAAATATGCCCTAGAGGCAATAATAAAGTTATTATTTATTTCCTTATATCATGATAAATGTTTATTATTCATGCTAGAATTGTATTAACCGGAAACATAATACTTGTGTGAATACATAGACAAACAGAGTGTCACTAGTATGCCTCTACTTGACTAGCTCGTTGATCAAAGATGGTTATGTTTCCTGACCATAGACATGTATTGTCATTTGATTAACGGGATCACATCATTAGGAGAATGATATGATTGACTTGACCCATTCCGTTAGCCTAGCACTTGATCATTTAGTATTCTGCTATTGCTTTCTTCATGACTTATACATGTTCCTATGACTATGAGATTATGCAACTCCCGTTTACCGGAGAACACTTTGTGTGCTACCAAACGTCACAACGTAACTGGGTGATTATAAAGGTGCTCTACAGGTGTCTCTGAAGGTACTTGTTGGGTTGGCGTATTTTGAGATTAGGATTTGTCACTCCGATTGTCGGAGAGGTATCTCTGGGCCCTCTCGGTAATGCACATCACTTAAGCCTTGCAAGCATTGCAACTAATGAGTTAGTTGTGAGATGATTTCTTACGGAACGAGTAAAGAGACTTGCCGGTAACGAGATTGAACTAGGTATTGAGATACCGACGATCGAATCTCGGGCAAGTAACATACCGATGATAAAGGGAACAACGTATGTTGTTATGTGGTTGACCGATAAAGATCTTCGTAGAATATGTAGGAGCCAATATGAACATCCAGGTTCCGCTATTGGTTATTGACCAGAAACAGTTCTAGGTCATGTCGAGAACCCGTAGGGTCCGCACGCTTAAAGTTACGATGACAGTTTCATTATGAGTTTATATGTTTTGATGTACGGAAAGTTGTTCGGAGTCCCGGATGTGATCACGGACATGACGAGGAGTCTCGAAATGGTCGAGACATAAAGATTGATATATTGGACAACTATATTCGGACACCGGAAGTGTTCCGGGTGATTTCGGAGAAAACCAGAGTGCCGAAGGGGTTACCGGAACCCCCCGGGGAAGTATTGGGCCTTAGTGGGCCTGAGGGGAGAGAGAGGGCAGCAGCCCAGGAGGTGGCGCGCCCCCTCCCATGGGGAGTCCGAATTGGACTAGGGGAGGGGGGCGCGGCCCCTCTTTCCCTCTCCCTCTCCCCCTCTTTCCTTTCCCCTTCCCCCTTCCTAGTTGGACTAGGAAAGGGGAGTCCTACTCCTACTAGGAGGAGGACTCCTCCCTCCTTGGCGCGCCCCAAGGGTCGGCCGGCCTCCCCCCTTGCTCCTTTATATACGGGGGCAGGGGGCACCCCAGAACACACATGTTGATCTTCGTGATCGTTCCTTAGCCGTGTGCGGTGCCCCCCTACACCATATTCCACCTCGGTCATATTGTTGTGGTGCTTAGGCGAAGCCCTGCTTCGGTAGAACATCATCATCGTCACCACGCCGTCGTGCTGACGGAACTCATCCCCGACACCCTGCTGGATCGGAGTCCAGGGATCGTCATCGAGCTGAACGTGTGCTGAACTCGGAGGTGTCGTACGTTCGGTACTTGGATCGGTCGGATCGTCGTACGACTACATCAACTGCGTTGTCATAACGCTTCCGCTTTCGGTCTATGAGGGTACATGGACAATACTCTCCCCTCTCGTTGCTATGCATCACCATGATCTTGCGTGTGCGTAGGAATTTTTTTGAAATTACTACGTTCCCCAACAGTGGCATCCGAGCCTGGTTTTATGCGTAGATGTCATATGCACGAGTAGAACACAAGTTAGTTGTGGGCGATATAATTCATACTGCTTACCAGCATGTCATACTTTGGTTCAGCGGTATTGTGAGATGAAGCGGCCCGGACCGACATTACGCGTACGCTTACGCGAGACTGGTTTCACCGTTACGAGCACTCGTGCTTAAAGGTGACTGGCGGGTGTCTGTCTCTCTCACTTTAGTTGAACCGAGTGTGGCTATGCCCGGTCCTTGCGAAGGTTAAAACAACACCAACTTGACAAACTATCGTTGTGGTTTTGATGCGTAGGTAAGAACGGTTCTTGCTAAGCCCGTAGCAGCCACGTAAAACTTGCAACAACAAAGTAGAGGACGTCTAATTTGTTTTTGCAGGGCGTGTTGTGATGTGATATGGTCAAGACGTGATGCTATATTTTATTGTATGAGATGATCATGTTTTGTAACCGAAGTTATCAGCAACTGGTAGGAGCCATATGGTTGTCGCTTTATTGTATGAAATGCAAACGCCCTGTAATTGCTTTACTTTATCACTAAGCGGTAGCGATAGTCGTAGAAGCAATAGACGGCGTAAACGATAATGATGCTACGATGGAGATCAAGGTGTCGCGCCGGTGACGATGGTGATCATGGAGGTGCTTCGGAGATGGAGATCACAAGCACAAGATGATGATGGCCATATCATATCACTTATATTGATTGCATGTGATGTTTATCCTTTATGCATCTTATCTTGCTTTGATTGACGGTAGCATTTTAAGATGATCTCTCACTAAAATTATCAAGAAGTGTTCTCCCTGAGTATGCACCGTTGCGAAAGTTCTTCGTGCTGAGACACCACGTGATGATCGGGTGTGATAGGCTCTACGTTCAAATACAACAGGTGCAAAACAGTTGCGCACGCAGAATACTCAGGTTAAACTTGACGAGGCTAGCATATAACAGATATGACCTCAGAACACGGAGACTGAAAGGTCGAGCGTGAATCATATAGTAGATATGATCAACATATTGATGTTCACTGTTGAAACTATTCCATCTCACATGATGATCGGACATGGTGTAGTTGATATGGATCACGTAATCACTTAGAGGATTAGATATATGTCTTTCTAAGTGAGAGTTCTTAAGTAATATGATTAATTGAACTTAAATTTATCATGAACTTAGTACCTGATAGTATCTTGCTTGTCTATGTTGATTGTAGATAGATGGCCCGTTATGTTGTTCCGTTGAATTTTAATGCGTTCCTTGAGAAAACAAAGTTGAAAGATGATGGTAGCAATTACACTGAGTGGTTTCGTAACTTGAAGATTATCCTCATTGCTGCACAGAAGAATTACGTCCTGGAAGCACCGCTGGGTGCCAGGCCTGCTGCTGGAGCAACGCCAGATGTTGTGAACGTTTGGCAGAGCAAAGCTGATGACTACTCTATAGTTCAGTGTGCCATGCTTTACGGCTTAGAACCAGGTCTTCAACAATGTTTTAAACGTCATGGAGCATATGAGATGTTCCAAGAGTTGAAGTTAATATTTCAAGCAAATGCCCGGATTGAGAGATATGAAGTCTCCAATAAGTTCTATAGCTGCAAGATGGAGGAGAACAGTTCTGTCAGTGAGCATATACTCAAAATGTATGGGTATAATAATCACTTGATTCAACTGGGAGTTAATCTTCCGGATGATAGCGTCATTGACAGAATTCTCCAATCACTGCCACCAAGCTACAAGAGCTTTGTGTTGAACTATAATATGCAAGGGATGGAAAAGACTATTCCCGAGCTCTTCGCGATGCTAAAAGCTGCGGAGGTAGAAATCAAGAAGGAGCATCAAGTGTTGATGGTTAACAAGACCACTAGTTTCAAGAAAAAGGGCAAAGGGAAGAAGAAGGGAAACTTCAAGAAGAACAGCAAGCAAGTTGCTGCTCAGGAGAAGAAACCCAAGTCTGGACCTAAGCCTGAAACTGAGTGCTTCTACTGCAAGCAGACTGGTCACTGGAAGCGGAACTGCCCCAAGTATTTGGCGGATAAGAAGGATGTCAAGGTGAACAAAGGTATATGTGATATACATGTTATTGATGTGTACCTTACTAATGCTCGTAGTACCACCTGGGTATTTGATACTGGTTCTGTTGCTAATATTTGCAACTCGAAACAGGGACTATAGCTTAAGCGAAGATTGGCTAAGGACGAGATGACGATGCGTGTGGGAAATGGTCCCAAAGTCGATGTGATCGCGGTTGGCACGCTACCTTCGGGATTAGTTTTAGACCTGAATAATTGTTATTTGGTGCCAGTGTTGAGCATGAACATTATATCTGGATCTTGTTTGATGCGAGACGGTTATTGATTTAAATCAGAGAATAATGGTTGTTCTATTTATATGAATAAAATCTTTTATGGTCATGCACCCTTGAAAAGTGGTCTATTTTTATTGAATCTCGATGATAGTGATACACATATTCATAATGTGAAGCCAAAAGATGCAGAGTTGATAATGATAGTGCAACTTATTTGTGGCACTGCCGTTTAGGTCATATCGTTGTAAAGCGCATGAAGAAACTCCATACTGATGGACTTTTGGAACCACTTGATTATGAATCACTTGGTACTTGCGAACCGTGCCTCATGGGCAAGATGACTAAAACACCGTTCTCCGGTACTATGGAGAGAGCAATTGATTTATTGGAAATCATACATACATATGTATGTGGTCCAATGAATGTTGAGGCTCGTGGCGGATATCATTATGTTCTCACCTTCACAGATGATTTGAGAAGATATGGGTATATCTACTTAATGAAGCACAAGTCTGAAACATTTGAAAAGTTCAAAGAATTTCAGAGTGAAGTTGAAAATCATCATAACAAGAAAATAAAGTTTCTACGATCTGATCATGGAGGAGAATATTTGAGTTACGAGTTTGGTCTACATTTGAAACAATGCGGAATAGTTTCGCAACTAACACCACCCGGAACACCACAGCGTAATGGTGTGTCCGAACGTCGTAATCGTACTTTACTAGATAAGGTGCGATCTATGATGTCTCTTATAGATTTACCGCTATCATTTTGGGGTTATGCTTTAGAGACGGACGCATTCATGTTAAATAGGGCACCATCAAAATCCGTTGAGACGACGCCTTATGAACTATGGTTTAGCAAGAAACCAAAGTTGTCGTTTCTGAAAGTTTGGGTCTGCGATGCTTATGTGAAAAAGCTTCAACCTGATAAGCTCGAACCCAAATCGGAGAAATGTGTCTTCATAGGATACCCAAAGGAGACTGTTGGGTACACCTTCTATCACAGATCCGAAGGCAAAACGTTTGTCACTAAATTCGGAAACTTCCTGGAGAAGGAGTTTCTCTCGAAAGAAGTGAGTGGGAGGAAAGTAGAACTTGATGAGGTAACTGTACCTGCTCCCTTATTGGAAAGTAGCTCATCACAGAAATCTGTTCCTGTGACACCTACACCAATTAGTGAGGAAGTTAATGATGATGATCATGGAACTTCAGATCAAGTTGTTACTGAACCTCGTAGATCAACCAGAATAAAATCCGCACCAGAGTGGTACGGTAATCCTGTTCTGGAAGTCATGTTACTAGACCATGATGAACCTATGAACTATGAAGAAGCGATGGTGAGCCCAGATTCCGAAAAATGTCTTGAGGCCATGAAATCTGAGATGGGATCCATGTATGAGAACAAAGTATGGACTTTGGTTGACTTGCCCAATGATCGGCAAGCAATTGAAAATAAATGGATCTTCGAGAAGAAGACTGACGCTGACGGTAATGTTACTGTCTACAAAGCCCGACTTATCGCAAAAGGTTTTGACAAGTTCAAGGGATTGACTACAATGAGACTTTCTCACCCGTAGCCATGCTTAAGTCTGTCCGAATCATGTTAGCGATTGCCGCATTTTACGATTATGAAATATGGCAGATGGATGTCAAAACTGCATTCCTGAACGGGTTTCTCGAAGAAGAGTTGTATATGATGCAACCAGAAGGTTTTGTCGATCCAAAGGGAGCTAACAAAGTGTGCAAGCTCCAGCGATCCATTTATGGACTGGTGCAAGCCTCTCGGAGTTGGAATAAACGCTTTGATAATGTGATCAAAGCATTTGGTTTTGTAAAGACTTTTGGAGAAGCCTGTATTTACAAGAAAGTGAGTGGGAGCTCTGTAGCATTTCTAATTTTATATGTGGATGACATATTACTGATTGGAAATGATATAGAATTTCTGGATAGCATAAAGGGATACTTGAATAAGAGTTTTTCAATGAAAGACCTCGGTGAAGCTGCTTACATATTGGGCATTAAGATCTATAGAGATAGATCAAGACGCTTAATTGGACTTTCACAAAGCACATACCTTGACAAAGTTTTGAGGAAGTTCAAAATGGATCAAGCAAAGAAAGGGTTCTTGCCTGTGTTACAAGGTGTGAAGTTGAGTAAGACTCAAAGCCCGACCACCGTAGAAGATAGAGAGAAGATGAAAGATGTTCCCTATGCTTCAGCCATAGGCTCTATCATGTATGCAATGTTGTGTACCAGACCTGATGTGTGCCTTGCTATAAGTCTAGCAGGGAGGTACCAAAGTAATCCAGGAGTGGATCACTGGACAGCGGTCAAGAACATCCTGAAATACCTAAAAAGGACTAGGTATATGTTTCTCGTATATGGAGGTGACAAAGAGCTCATCGTAAATGGTTACGTTGATGCAAGCTTTGACACTGATCCGGACAATTCTAAATCGCAAACCGGATATGTGTTTACATTGAATGGTGGAGCTGTCAGTTGGTGCAGTTCTAAACAAAGCGTCGTGGAGGGATCTATGTGTGAAGCAGAGTACATAGCTGCTTCGGAAGCAGCAAATGAAGGAGTCTGGATGAAGGAGTTCATATCCGATCTAGGTGTCATACCTAATGCATCGGGTCCAATGAAAATCTTTTGTGACAATACTAGAGCAATTGCCTTAGCGAAGGAATCTAGATTTCACAAGAGAACCAAGCACATCAAGAGACGCTTCAATTCCATCCGGGATCTAGTCCAGGTGGGAGACATAGAAATTTGCAAGATACATACAGATCTGAATGTTGCAGACCCGTTGACTAAGCCTCTTCCACGAGCAAAACATGATCAACACCAAGACTCCATGGGTGTTAGAATCATTACTGTGTAATCTAGATTATTGACTCTAGTGCAAGTGGGAGACTGAAGGAAATATGCCCTAGAGGCAATAATAAAGTTATTATTTATTTCCTTATACCATGATAAATGTTTATTATTCATGCTAGAATTGTATTAACCGGAAACATAATACTTGTGTGAATACATAGACAAATAGAGTGTCACTAGTATGCCTCTACTTGACTAGCTCGTTGATCAAAGATGGTTATGTTTCCTGACCATAGACATGTGTTGTCATTTGATTAACGGGATCACATCATTAGGAGAATGATATGATTGACTTGACCCATTCCGTTAGCCTAGCACTTGGTCGTTTGGTATTCTGCTATTGCTTTCTTCATGACTTATACATGTTCCTATGACTATGAGATTATGCAACTCCCGTTTACCGGAGGAACACTTTGTGTGCTACCAAACGTCACAACGTAAATGGGTGATTATAAAGGTGCTCTACAGGTGTCTCCGAAGGTACTTGTTGGGTTGGCGTATTTCGAGATTAGGATTTGTCACTCCAATTGTCGGAGAGGTATCTTTGGGCCCTCTCGGTAATGCACATCACTTAAGCCTTGCAAGCATTGCAACTAATGAGTTAGTTGTAAGATGATGTATTACAGAACGAGTAAAGAGACTTGTCGGTACTGAGATTGAACTAGGTATTGAGATACCGACGATCGAATCTCGGGCACGTAACATACCGATGACAAAGGGAACAACGTATGTTGTTATGCGGTTTGACCGATAAAGATCTTCGTAGAATATGTAGGAGCCAATATGAACATCCAGGTTCCGCTATTGGTTATTGACCAGAAACAGTTCTAGGTCATGTCGAGAACCCGTAGGGTCCGCACGCTTAAAGTTACGATGACAGTTTCATTATGAGTTTATATGTTTTGATGTACGGAAAGTTGTTCGGAGTCCCGGATGTGATCACGGACATGACGAGGAGTCTCGAAATGGTCGAGACATAAAGATTGATATATTGGACGACTATATTCGGACACCAGAAGTGTTCCGGGTGATTTCGGAGAAAACCAGAGTGCCGAAGGGGTTACCGGAACCCCCCGGGGAAGTATTGGGCCTTAGTGGGCCTGAGGGGAGAGAGAGGGCAGCAGCCCAGGAGGTGGCGCGCCCCCTCCCATGGGGAGTCCGAATTGGACTAGGGGAGGGGGCGCGGCCCCTCTTTCCCTCTCCCTCTCCCCCTCTTTCCTTTCCCCTTCCCCCTTCCTAGTTGGACTAGGAAAGGGGAGTCCTACTCCTACTAGGAGGAGGACTCCTCCCTCCTTGGCGCGCCCCAAGGGTCGGCCGGCCTCCCCCCTTGCTCCTTTATATACGGGGGCAGGGGGCACCCCAGAACACACATGTTGATCTTCGTGATCGTTCCTTAGCCGTGTGCGGTGCCCCCCTACACCATATTCCACCTCGGTCATATTGTTGTGGTGCTTAGGCGAAGCCCTGCTTCGGTAGAACATCATCATCGTCACCACGCCGTCGTGCTGACGGAACTCATCCCCGACACCCTGCTGGATCGGAGTCCAGGGATCGTCATCGAGCTGAACGTGTGCTGAACTCAGAGGTGTCGTACGTTCGGTACTTGGATCGGTCGGATCGTCGTACGACTACATCAACTGCGTTGTCATAACACTTCCGCTTTCGGTCTATGAGGGTACATGGACAATACTCTCCCCTCTCGTTGCTATGCATCACCATGATCTTGCGTGTGCGTAGGAATTTTTTTGAAATTACTACGTTCCCCAACAGTGGCATCCGAGCCTGGTTTTATGCGTAGATGTCATATGCACGAGTAGAACACAAGTTAGTTGTGGGCGATATAATTCATACTGCTTACCAGCATGTCATACTTTGGTTCAGCGGTATTGTGAGATGAAGCGGCCCGGACCGACATTACGCGTACGCTTACGCGAGACTGGTTTCACCGTTACGAGCACTCGTGCTTAAAGGTGACTGGCGGGTGTCTGTCTCTCTCACTTTAGTTGAACCGAGTGTGGCTACGCCCGGTCCTTGCGAAGGTTAAAACAACACCAACTTGACAAACTATCGTTGTGGTTTTGATGCGTAGGTAAGAACGGTTCTTGCTAAGCCCGTAGCAGCCACGTAAAACTTGCAACAACAAAGTAGAGGACGTCTAATTTGTTTTTGCAGGGCGTGTTGTGATGTGATATGGTCAAGACGTGATGCTATATTTTATTGTATGAGATGATCATGTTTTGTAACCGAAGTTATCAGCAACTGGTAGGAGCCATATGGTTGTCGCTTTATTGTATGAAATGCAAACACCCTGTAATTGCTTTACTTTATCACTAAGCGGTAGCGATAGTCGTAGAAGCAATAGACGGCGTAAACGATAATGATGCTACGATGGAGATCAAGGTGTCGCGCCGGTGACGATGGTGATCATGGAGGTGCTTCGGAGATGGAGATCACAAGCACAAGATGATGATGGCCATATCATATCACTTATATTGATTGCATGTGATGTTTATCCTTTATGCATCTTATCTTGCTTTGATTGACGGTAGCATTTTAAGATGATCTCTCACTAAAATTATCAAGAAGTGTTCTCCCTGAGTATGCACCGTTGCGAAAGTTCTTCGTGCTGAGACACCACGTGATGATCGGGTGTGATAGGCTCTACGTTCAAATACAACAGGTGCAAAACAGTTGCGCACGCAGAATACTCAGGTTAAACTTGACGAGGCTAGCATATAACAGATATGACCTCAGAACACGGAGACTGAAAGGTCGAGCGTGAATCATATAGTAGATATGATCAACATATTGATGTTCACTGTTGAAACTATTCCATCTCACATGATGATCGGACATGGTGTAGTTGATATGGATCACGTAATCACTTAGAGGATTAGATATATGTCTTTCTAAGTGAGAGTTCTTAAGTAATATGATTAATTGAACTTAAATTTATCATGAACTTAGTACCTGATAGTATCTTGCTTGTCTATGTTGATTGTAGATAGATGGCCCGTTATGTTGTTCCGTTGAATTTTAATGCGTTCCTTGAGAAAACAAAGTTGAAAGATGATGGTAGCAATTACACTGAGTGGTTTCGTAACTTGAAGATTATCCTCATTGCTGCACAGAAGAATTACGTCCTGGAAGCACCGCTGGGTGCCAGGCCTGCTGCTGGAGCAACGCCAGATGTTGTGAACGTTTGGTAGAGCAAAGCTGATGACTACTCTATAGTTCAGTGTGCCATGCTTTACGGCTTAGAACCAGGTCTTCAACAATGTTTTAAACGTCATGGAGCATATGAGATGTTCCAAGAGTTGAAGTTAATATTTCAAGCAAATGCCCGGATTGAGAGATATGAAGTCTCCAATAAGTTCTATAGCTGCAAGATGGAGGAGAACAGTTCTGTCAGTGAGCATATACTCAAAATGTATGGGTATAATAATCACTTGATTCAACTGGGAGTTAATCTTCCGGATGATAGCGTCATTGACAGAATTCTCCAATCACTGCCACCAAGCTACAAGAGCTTTGTGTTGAACTATAATATGCAAGGGATGGAAAAGACTATTCCCGAGCTCTTCGCGATGCTAAAAGCTGCGGAGGTAGAAATCAAGAAGGAGCATCAAGTGTTGATGGTTAACAAGACCACTAGTTTCAAGAAAAAGGGCAAAGGGAAGAAGAAGGGAAACTTCAAGAAGAACAGCAAGCAAGTTGCTGCTCAGGAGAAGAAACCCAAGTCTGGACCTAAGCCTGAAACTGAGTGCTTCTACTGCAAGCAGACTGGTCACTGGAAGCGGAACTGCCCCAAGTATTTGGCGGATAAGAAGGATGTCAAGGTGAACAAAGGTATATGTGATATACATGTTATTGATGTGTACCTTACTAATGCTCGTAGTACCACCTGGGTATTTGATACTGGTTCTGTTGCTAATATTTGCAACTCGAAACAGGGACTATAGCTTAAGCGAAGATTGGCTAAGGACGAGATGACGATGCGTGTGGGAAATGGTCCCAAAGTCGATGTGATCGCGGTTGGCACGCTACCTTCGGGATTAGTTTTAGACCTGAATAATTGTTATTTGGTGCCAGTGTTGAGCATGAACATTATATCTGGATCTTGTTTGATGCGAGACGGTTATTGATTTAAATCAGAGAATAATGGTTGTTCTATTTATATGAATAAAATCTTTTATGGTCATGCACCCTTGAAAAGTGGTCTATTTTTATTGAATCTCGATGATAGTGATACACATATTCATAATGTGAAGCCAAAAGATGCAGAGTTGATAATGATAGTGCAACTTATTTGTGGCACTGCCGTTTAGGTCATATCGTTGTAAAGCGCATGAAGAAACTCCATACTGATGGACTTTTGGAACCACTTGATTATGAATCACTTGGTACTTGCGAACCGTGCCTCATGGGCAAGATGACTAAAACACCGTTCTCCGGTACTATGGAGAGAGCAATTGATTTATTGGAAATCATACATACATATGTATGTGGTCCAATGAATGTTGAGGCTCGTGGCGGATATCATTATGTTCTCACCTTCACAGATGATTTGAGAAGATATGGGTATATCTACTTAATGAAGCACAAGTCTGAAACATTTGAAAAGTTCAAAGAATTTCAGAGTGAAGTTGAAAATCATCATAACAAGAAAATAAAGTTTCTACGATCTGATCATGGAGGAGAATATTTGAGTTACGAGTTTGGTCTACATTTGAAACAATGTGGAATAGTTTCGCAACTAACACCACCCGGAACACCACAGCGTAATGGTGTGTCCGAACGTCGTAATCGTACTTTACTAGATAAGGTGCGATCTATGATGTCTCTTATAGATTTACCGCTATCATTTTGGGGTTATGCTTTAGAGACGGACGCATTCATGTTAAATAGGGCACCATCAAAATCCGTTGAGACGACGCCTTATGAACTATGGTTTAGCAAGAAACCAAAGTTGTCGTTTCTGAAAGTTTGGGTCTGCGATGCTTATGTGAAAAAGCTTCAACCTGATAAGCTCGAACCCAAATCGGAGAAATGTGTCTTCATAGGATACCCAAAGGAGACTGTTGGGTACACCTTCTATCACAGATCCGAAGGCAAAACGTTTGTCACTAAATTCGGAAACTTCCTGGAGAAGGAGTTTCTCTCGAAAGAAGTGAGTGGGAGGAAAGTAGAACTTGATGAGGTAACTGTACCTGCTCCCTTATTGGAAAGTAGCTCATCACAGAAATCTGTTCCTGTGACACCTACACCAATTAGTGAGGAAGTTAATGATGATGATCATGGAACTTCAGATCAAGTTGTTACTGAACCTCGTAGATCAACCAGAATAAAATCCGCACCAGAGTGGTACGGTAATCCTGTTCTGGAAGTCATGTTACTAGACCATGATGAACCTATGAACTATGAAGAAGCGATGGTGAGCCCAGATTCCGAAAAATGTCTTGAGGCCATGAAATCTGAGATGGGATCCATGTATGAGAACAAAGTATGGACTTTGGTTGACTTGCCCAATGATCGGCAAGCAATTGAAAATAAATGGATCTTCGAGAAGAAGACTGACGCTGACGGTAATGTTACTGTCTACAAAGCCCGACTTATCGCAAAAGGTTTTTGACAAGTTCAAGGGATTGACTACAATGAGACTTTCTCACCCGTAGCCATGCTTAAGTCTGTCCGAATCATGTTAGCGATTGCCGCATTTTACGATTATGAAATATGGCAGATGGATGTCAAAACTGCATTCCTGAACGGGTTTCTCGAAGAAGAGTTGTATATGATGCAACCAGAAGGTTTTGTCGATCCAAAGGGAGCTAACAAAGTGTGCAAGCTCCAGCGATCCATTTATGGACTGGTGCAAGCCTCTCGGAGTTGGAATAAACGCTTTGATAATGTGATCAAAGCATTTGGTTTTGTAAAGACTTTTGGAGAAGCCTGTATTTACAAGAAAGTGAGTGGGAGCTCTGTAGCATTTCTAATTTTATATGTGGATGACATATTACTGATTGGAAATGATATAGAATTTCTGGATAGCATAAAGGGATACTTGAATAAGAGTTTTTCAATGAAAGACCTCGGTGAAGCTGCTTACATATTGGGCATTAAGATCTATAGAGATAGATCAAGACGCTTAATTGGACTTTCACAAAGCACATACCTTGACAAAGTTTTGAGGAAGTTCAAAATGGATCAAGCAAAGAAAGGGTTCTTGCCTGTGTTACAAGGTGTGAAGTTGAGTAAGACTCAAAGCCCGACCACCGTAGAAGATAGAGAGAAGATGAAAGATGTTCCCTATGCTTCAGCCATAGGCTCTATCATGTATGCAATGTTGTGTACCAGACCTGATGTGTGCCTTGCTATAAGTCTAGCAGGGAGGTACCAAAGTAATCCAGGAGTGGATCACTGGACAGCGGTCAAGAACATCCTGAAATACCTAAAAAGGACTAGGGATATGTTTCTCGTATATGGAGGTGACAAAGAGCTCATCGTAAATGGTTACGTTGATGCAAGCTTTGACACTGATCCGGACAATTCTAAATCGCAAACCGGATATGTGTTTACATTGAATGGTGGAGCTGTCAGTTGGTGCAGTTCTAAACAAAGCATCGTGGAGGGATCTATGTGTGAAGCAGAGTACATAGCTGCTTCGGAAGCAGCAAATGAAGGAGTCTGGATGAAGGAGTTCATATCCGATCTAGGTGTCATACCTAGTGCATCGGGTCCAATGAAAATCTTTTGTGACAATACTAGAGCAATTGCCTTAGCGAAGGAATCTAGATTTCACAAGAGAACCAAGCACATCAAGAGACGCTTCAATTCCATCCGGGATCTAGTCCAGGTGGGAGACATAGAAATTTGCAAGATACATACAGATCTGAATGTTGCAGACCCGTTGACTAAGCCTCTTCCACGAGCAAAACATGATCAACACCAAGACTCCATGGGTGTTAGAATCATTACTGTGTAATCTAGATTATTGACTCTAGTGCAAGTGGGAGACTGAAGGAAATATGCCCTAGAGGCAATAATAAAGTTATTATTTATTTCCTTATACCATGATAAATGTTTATTATTCATGCTAGAATTGTATTAACCGGAAACATAATACTTGTGTGAATACATAGACAAATAGAGTGTCACTAGTATGCCTCTACTTGACTAGCTCGTTGATCAAAGATGGTTATGTTTCCTGACCATAGACATGTGTTGTCATTTGATTAACGGGATCACATCATTAGGAGAATGATATGATTGACTTGACCCATTCCGTTAGCCTAGCACTTGGTCGTTTGGTATTCTGCTATTGCTTTCTTCATGACTTATACATGTTCCTATGACTATGAGATTATGCAACTCCCGTTTACCGGAGGAACACTTTGTGTGCTACCAAACGTCACAACGTAAATGGGTGATTATAAAGGTGCTCTACAGGTGTCTCCGAAGGTACTTGTTGGGTTGGCGTATTTCGAGATTAGGATTTGTCACTCCAATTGTCGGAGAGGTATCTTTGGGCCCTCTCGGTAATGCACATCACTTAAGCCTTGCAAGCATTGCAACTAATGAGTTAGTTGTAAGATGATGTATTACAGAACGAGTAAAGAGACTTGTCGGTACTGAGATTGAACTAGGTATTGAGATACCGACGATCGAATCTCGGGCAAGTAACATACCGATGACAAAGGGAACAACGTATGTTGTTATGCGGTTTGACCGATAAAGATCTTCGTAGAATATGTAGGAGCCAATATGAACATCCAGGTTCCGCTATTTGTTATTGACCAGAAACAGCTCTAGGTCATGTCTACATAGTTCTCGAACCCGTAGGGTCCGCACACTTAAAGTTACGATGACAGTTTCATTATGAGTTTATATGTTTTGATGTACTGAAAGTTGTTCGGAGTCCCGGATGTGATCACAGACATGACGAGAAGTCTCGAAATGGTCGAGACATAAAGATTGATATATTGGACGACTATATTCGGACATCGGAAGTGTTCCGGGTGATTTCGGAGAAAACCAGAGTGCCGGAGGGGTTACCGGAACCCCCCGGGGAAGTATTGGGCCTTAGTGGGCCTGAGGGGAGAGAGAGGGCAGCAGCCGAGGAGGTGGCGCGCCCCCTCCCATGGGGGGTCCGAATTGGACTAGGGGAGGGGGCGCGGCCCCTCTTTCCCTCTCCCTCTCCCCCTCTTTCCTTTCCCCTTCCCCCTTCCTAGTTGGACTAGGAAAGGGGAGTCCTACTCCTACTAGGAGGAGGACTCCTCCCTCCTTGGCAGGGGTGAACCCCCCTTGCTCCTTTATATACGGGGGCAGGGGGCACCCCCGAACACACAAGTTGATCTTCGTGATCATTCCTTAGCCGTGTGTGGTGC
This sequence comes from Triticum aestivum, assembly GCF_018294505.1. Taxonomy (NCBI): domain Eukaryota; kingdom Viridiplantae; phylum Streptophyta; class Magnoliopsida; order Poales; family Poaceae; genus Triticum; species Triticum aestivum. The sequence continues at coordinate 479,047,959 of NC_057810.1, read as the reverse complement.
CCCCCTACACCATATTCCACCTCGGTCATATCGTTGCGGTGCTTAGGCGAAGCCCTGCGTCGGTAGAACATCATCATCGTCACCACGCCGTCGTGCTGATGGAACTCATCCCCGACACCCTGCTGGATCAGAGTCCGGGGATCATCATCGAGCTGAACGTGTGCTGAACTCGGAAGTGCCGTACGTTCGGTAATTGGATCGGTCGGATCGTGAAGACGTATGACTACATCAACCGCGTTATCATAACGCTTCCGCTTTCGGTCTACGAGGGTACGTGGACAATACTCTCCCCTCTCGTTGCTATGCATCACCATGATCTTGCGTGTGCGTAGGAAATTTTTTGAAATTACTACGTTCCCCAACACAACTTGCATACCAATTCTACATTTTTGCTGATTTTAGTATCCACTAATAGTAGGCAACAGGAAAGTGGGATAATGGATGCAGAAATTTTCAGACAATTAGTAGTACCATTTTCTTCATTTTCTCAGTTCTTTTTGGTATGGGAGTGCCAGAATTGTTGTCACTCATAGTTTTTTTAATCTTCTTTGGCTATAAACCACCAGCTCAAGATGGAGTTTTCCCGGTGTGCGAATGATAGCTTGTTTGGCAGTATGGACCATATCACCAAATTTTTTGCCACAAGATTGCCCGAGTCATATGACAAAACAGTAAGTTATCCAACACTTGTTTTTCCCTCTCACTGTTGTTTCCGTTTTTATCGCCTTTTGTACATTCAACCATTTTTCAGACGCTTCAATAGAAGATTTGTACTTATCATGTTCTCTACCATCCACTTTTATGTTTACAGAAGCAAAAGAAGCTCACAAGTTTGGTGCACGAAATGTGTTTCGTAATTTCACATGTAGTAGGGAAGCTCATGATTGGGGTTGGGAAGATAGATGATGATGAATGGGGGGGGGCAAAGGATGCAGATCCTACTACTGCGGAGACAAGCAGGCGGCAATCTAATAGAAGGGGCAAGTGAGTACCAGCCGTCAGAGACAACTTAGCAAGTGAGGAGGAGTCGTTTAATTCCGACAGCGACGACAATGAGGTAGTCGATAGTGAAAGTGAGGGAGATGGCAGGGATAAATGTAGTGATGAAAGCAATAGCGATGGCAGTTCAGACAGTGATGATGGTCATGATGGATCAAGTGGAGTTCAGGGGAAATCAAGTAGCCAGGGAGCACGACAAACGGTGGATCACCACGAGGGGGCAAGTATTGACATGGGGAGGGAAGACAAAACTGAGGGGAACAAGGACAATGAAGATGATGAAGAGGAAGAGGATGACGAAAAAGAAGAGGATGAAGGAAAGGAAGAGGATGAAGAAGGTGATGGGAACGATAAAGACAAGGAAGATGATGGGCAGGGGAAGCAGGATGACGATGATGAAGATGACAGTGGAGGTGGCAATGGTGGCTCAGGCTGCAATGGTGGCTCCGGTCAGGATGAGGATGCTGCAGCTGAAAAATCTGACAGGGATGATGATGAACAATGCATGCTGAAATTTCTAATTGAAAAGAAGAGAGATAGAAAGCCAAAAGGGTTGTATGAGGCAGATAGCATCTCTGTGAGAGACCTTGTGATGTGAGACATCAAAACTTCTGTTTCCCCCAAACCACGCTTCCCTATTTTTGAAGTGAAAGAAATGGATGTTTTTGATGACATATCCATGGCAACCGAAGCGAGGAGGATGTTCGAAGAGCTTTTGAGGGGAGAAGATTTGGATATGGTCTTCACATTCGATCCTAAGGAAATATGCCCAAAGCCGATTCACTAGAAAATAATGAGAGAAATTGTTGAACCAATTGAAGTTACAGAACCAAAGAAAGTTCGTCATAACCAACTACCACCACTCCCGTCATCAAAGAAGATGAAGAAAACTATCAGTTTCATATTAGAGCCATCTGTGATGAATGAAACGACAATGCATCCGCAAGCATATCGTGCCGAAAATCCCAGATACAGCCAAGGGGGAAAGTCAAGGCAGTCAGCCATGAAAAAAACTGGTCCTTCTCAGCAGCAACAACAGGCAAATTCTGAAACAAAAGAGGCAATTCATGGGAATGACAAGACACAGGTGGTAAAGAGTACACCATCAAGCTTAGCAGTACCACCGTGCAGCAAAGTTGGAGATGGGGCAGTATCTACAGGGGCAGCTCCAAAGTGGTCTGGTAATTTTCATTCCCAATGTCAAGCAAGTGGATCACATATTTTGGCAACTCAGTCCAAGTAGTAAGCAAGACCAGCTACTTTTCAGGCAAGTTTTGCAGAGGGAACACTTGATCCCATAAAAGTAAGGCTAGTGCAACTCAAAAAGGGACCTACAGTGCTAGTAAGCACAGCAAACCACATCGGAACACAACCACTAGGTCACTTAAATGGTCAAGTGCCTTTCCCGTCTCGAGGAAATGTGATGCAGTGAGCCAATGGTATCCAGTGGGCCAAGGTGCAAGACTTCAAGGCATCACCTGACGCTGCAGCATTAAACTATGCAGGACACAAAAAGGAGAAAGAGAACATCCCTATGGTGTCATGTATGGAGATCAAAAGGATACAAGACTTGCCTGAAGCTGTAACCATGGGAACAAGTCCGGAACAAAAGTTGCTAATAGCCCTAGGGAAATTGCCTGACTGCTCAACTGTGCTTGCCCAACCTGAGGCCACAAGTGTTCCAGAAGTAATAGAATCAACTGGCCAGGGGAACACTTCCCATTTCTCTGATGTGGAGGTACCATGAATTCATGCGTGTTAGTGGGAAGACAACCAATGCACTAGAAATCAATGCTCTAGATGTGAGTGAGCTGTTTGCAAGGTGTGTTGATCCAAACAGCAAGAATCCCCAATCCAACTACACAAATCACACCTCAACGAATAAAGATAAACAACATTTGAGCAATGGGACATTGAAAGATCAAATGATTTTTACAGAGAGTACTTCCCAACACCAAGTTTCGATCTAGGCATAGATGATTTGCCCAGAGGATCTGCAGACAATAGAGCAGATCAACATGTTGGGTCAAGCACATTTGCTAAGCATGAGTTCAAGGAACTTCCAGTACATACCCAACCAATCATCAAAATAATCGATGATGATTATCTGTTGGACCTTGAAGGCATAGCTGAACTGTGTGCACAAGCAGAAGGAAAGGCGAGTAAGTTTGACGCAGGCTGTTCAGTTGGAATCTCGTCACCAAATGCGTACCAAACACCTGAAAAAAGTTCCAACCAAGGAGAAGTGGGATCAGGCAGCAAGATTTATAGCAGTAGTAGCTCAGGAGAGATGCATCCACATCAATTCGAGAGAAGGATTATCAAGCCACCTCCTTGCAAGAGGTCACCATTCATTAACTATAATGAGAAGAAAGTCTACATGTCAAAACCTGAAGCAAATAGATTGTATGCATCGGTAATCTTGCATGGAAGAATTAATGAAGAAGCATCACCAGATCTAGATACCAGGTATGACAATAATATCATTGCATTTCTTTTGTCAGCCTTTGCACAATGCACTTTTTCCCAGGCAAGGTCTATCATGTTAATCCAGGCAATTCAAACTGTTTTTTTACAAGCAATCCATTTATAGAATCAGGCAACTTGGCTTAGTGTGAAATGCTTATTTTAAATAGTTTCTCCTTCATATGACCATGCCCCCCATGTGTTTTCCCTGAGTTGAATGGTGATACGTCTCCGTCGTATCTATAATTTCTGATTGTTCCATGCCAATATTCTTCAACTTTCACATACTTTTGGCAACTTTTTATATTATTTTTGGGACTAACATATTGATCCAGTGCCCAGTGCCAGTTCCTGTCTATTGCATGTTTTATGTTTCGCAGGAAACCCATATCAAAAGGAATCCAATTAGGATAAAAACGGATAGATAATTATTTTGGAATATTTAGGATTTTCCGGAGGAAGAATCAATGCAAAACAGTGTCCGAGGTGGCCACGAGACAGGGGGCGCGCCCACCCCCCTGGGCGCGCCCTGGACCCTCGTGGGCCACCCATAAGGTAGTTGATGCCCTTCTTTTGCCGCAAGAAAGCTAATTTTACGAGAAAAATCTGGGCGAAAGATTCACCCCAATCGGAGTTACGGATCTCCAGATATAAAGGAAACGGTGAAGGGGCAGAAAGAACACAGAAACAGAGAGATAGATCCAATCTCGGAGGGGCTCTCGCCCCTCCCAAGCCATGGGAGCCAAGGACCAGAGGGGAAACCCTTCTCCCATCTAGGGAGTAGGTCAAGGAAGAAGAAGAAGAAGAAGAAGAAGGGGGCCTCTCTCCCCCTTGCTTCCGGTGGCGCCGGAGCACTGTCGGGGCCATCATCATCACCGCGATCTTCACCAACACCGCTGTCATCTTCACCAACATCTCCATCACCATCCCCCTTCTATATTCAGCAGTTCACTCTCTCGCAACCCGTTGTACCCTCTACTTGAACATGGTGCTTTATGCTTCATATTATTTTCCTATGATGTGTTGCCATCCTATGATGTGTGAGTAGATTTTCGTTGTCCTATCGGTGATTGATGAATTGCTATGATTGGTTTGAGTTGCATGTTTTATTATTGGTGCTGTCCTATGGTGCCCTCCGTGTCGCGCAAGCGTGAGGGTGATAACCCACAAGTATAGGGGATCGCAACAGTTTTCGATAAGTAAGAGTGTCAAACCCAACGAGGAGCTAAATGTAGAATAAATATTCCCTCAAGTTCTATCGACCACTGATACAACTCTACGCACGCTTGACGTTCGCTTTACCTAGAACAAGTATGAAACTAGAAGTACTTTGTAGGTGTGATAGGATAGGTTTGCAAGATAATAAAGAGCACATAAATAAAAGCTAGGGGCTATTTAGATAAAGATGCAAAAAAAGTAAATATAGCGAGTGTGGAAAAGTGGTGGTAGGAGTTGTGGAATTATCCCTAAGCAATTGACTACGTTACTAGACCGATAATCGTCATTGCAATTCTATTTGAGGGTGAGGCATAAGCTAACATACTTTCTCTACTTGGATCATATGCACTTATGATTGGAACTCTAGCAAGCATCCGCAACTACTAAAGATTCATTAAGGTAAAACCCTTTATCCCATACGCAAACAACCTACTTACTTGGGTCTGTGCTTCTGTCACTCACGCCACCCACCATAAGCAAATCATAAACATATTGCAAACCCTACAGCGGGAATCCATCACGCTTGCGCGACAAGGAGGGCACAATAGGACAGCACCAATAAAATATGCAACTCAAACCAATCATAGCAATTCATCAATCATCGATAGGACAATGGAAATCTACTCAGACATCATAGGATGGCAACACATCATTGGATAATGATATGAAGCATAAAGCACCATGTTCAAGTAGAGGGTACGGCAGGTTGCGGGAGAGTGGACCGCTGTAGATAGAAGGGGGAAGGTGATGGAGATGTTGGTGAAGATGGCAGAGGTGTTGGTGAAGATCGCGGTGATGATGATGGCCCCCGGCGGCGTTCCGGCGCCACCGAAAGCAAGGGGGAGAGAGCCCCCCTTCTTCTTCTTCTTACTTAACCTCCTCCCTAGATGGGAGAAGGGTTTCCCCTCTGGTCCTTGGCTCCCATGGCTTGGGAGGGGCGAGAGCCCCTCCGAGATTGGATCTATCTCTCTGTTTCTGTGTTCTGTGATTCTACCCCTTCACCGTTTCCTTTATATCTAGAGATCCGTAACTCCGATTGGGGTGAATCTTTTGCCCAGATCTTTCTCATGAAATTAGCTTTCTTGCGCTAAAAGAAGAGCGTCAACCGACTTAGGGTGGACCACGAGGGTCAGGGGCGCGCCTGGGGGTGTAGGGCGCGCCCCCTACCTCGTGACCACCTTGGACACCGTCTCACGTTGATTTTACTTCCCAAAAATCATAAATATTCCAAAAAAATCTCCGTCCATTTTTATCCCGTTTGGACTCCGTTTGATATTGGTTTTCTGCGAAACAAAAAACATGCAACAGACACGAACTGGCACTGGGCACTGGATCAATATGTTAGTCCCAAAAATAGTATAAAAAGTTGCCAAAAGTATATGAAAGTTGAATAATATTGCCATGGAACAATCAAAAATTATAGATACGACGGAGACGTATCAGCATCCCCAAGCTTAATTCCTGCTCGTCCTCGAGTAGGTAAATGATAAAAAGATAATTTTTGATGTGGAATGCTATCTGGCATAATCTTGATCATATGTCTAATCATGGCATGAATATTAATACACGAGTGATTCAAAGCAATAGTCTATCATTTGACATAAAAACAATAATACAGCATCCCCAAGCTTAATTCCTGCTCGTCCTCGAGTAGGTAAATGATAAAAAGATAATTTTTGATGTGGAATGCTATCTAGCATAATCTTGATCATATGTCTAATCATGGCATGAATATTAAGACACGAGTGATTCAAAGCAATAGTCTATCATTTGACATAAAAACAATAATACTTCGAGCGTACCAATAAAGCAATCATGTCTTTTCAAAACAACATGGCCAAAGAAAGTTATCCCTACAAAATCATATAGTCTGGCTGTTGCTCTATCTTCATCACACAAAGTATTTAATCATGCACAACCCCGATGACAAGCCAAGCAATTGTTTCATACTTTAATAATCTCAAACTTTTTAGACTTTCACGCAATACATGAGCGTGAGCCATGGACATAGCACTATAGGTGGAATAGAATATGATGGTGGGGGTTATGTGGAGAAGACAAAAAGGGAGAAGGTCTCACATAACGCGGCTAATCAATGGGCTAAGGAGATGCCCATCAATTGATGTCAATGCGAGGAGTAGGGATTGCCATGCAACGGATGCACTAGAGCTATAAGTGTATGAAAGCTCAAACTGAAAACTAAGTGGGTGTGCATCCAACTTGCTTGCCCATGAAGACCTCGGGCATTTGAGGAAGCCCATCATCGGAATATACAAGCCAAGTTCTATAATGAAAATTCCCACTAGTATATGAAAGTGAAAGCATAGGAGACTCTCTTTATGAAGAACATGGTGCTACTCTGAAGCACAAGTGTGGTAAAAGGATAGTAACATTGCCCCTTCTCGCTTTTTTTCTCATTTTTTTGATGGGCTTCTTTGGCCTCTCTTTTTTATTTGGGCTTCTTTGGCCTCTTTTATTTTTCATAAAGTCCGGAGTCTCATCCCGACTTGTGGGGGAATCATAGTCTCCATCATCCTTTCCTCACTGGGGCAATGCTCTAATAATGATGATCATCACACTTTTATTTACTTGCAACTCAATATCTAGAACAAAGATATGACTCTATATGAATGCCTCCGGCGGTGTACCGGGATGCGCAATGATCTAGCATAGCAATGACATCAAAAAATGGACAATCCATGAAAACATCATGCTAGCTATCTTACGATCATGCAAGGCAATATGACAATGAAAATCTCAAGTCATGGATATGATGATGATGGTGGAAGTTGCATGGCAATATATCTCGGAATGGCTATGGAAATGCCATGATAGGTAGGTATGGTGGCTGTTTTGAGGAAGATATAAGGAGGCTTATGTGTGATAGAGTGTATCGTATCACGGGGTTTGGATGCACTGGCGAAGTTTGCACCAACTCTCGAGGTGAGAAAGGGCAATGCACGGTACCAAAGAGGCTAGCAATGATGGAAGGGTGAGAGTGCGTATAATCCATGGACTCACATTAGTCATAAAGAACTCACATACTTATTGCAAAAATCTACAAGCCATTGAAAAAAAAGTACTACGCGCATGCTCCTAGGGGGATAGATTGGTAGGAAAAGACCATTGCTCGTCCCCGACCGCCACTCATAAGGAAGACAATCAATAAATAAAATTATGCTCCAACTTCATCACAAAGCAGTTCACCATACGTGCATGCTACGGGAATCACAAACCTCAACACAAGTGTATCTACAATCCACAACCACCCACTTTATTTCGCAAAACTATTGCAAGGAATCAAACATATCATATTCAGTGATCCACAAGTTTATGTAGGATTTTATGACTAACCATGTGATTGACCAATTCCTGTCATCTCTCTAAAAAGATATAAGTGAAGCAAGAGAGTTTAATTCTTTCTACAAAAGATATGCCCACGCTCTAACAAATATAAGTGAAGCAAAAGAGCATTCTACAAATGGCGGTTGTCTATATGAAGAGAAACAGGCAATCCAAACTTCAAATGATATAAGTGAAGCACATGAAGCATTCTATAAAGCCATACTCAAAAGATTTAAGTGAAGTGCAATGAGAACTCTATAAATCAACCAAGGACTATCTCATACCATCATGGTGCATAAAAGAAAAGTGAAAACTAAATGCAAAAGACGCTCCAAGACTTGCACATAATGCATGAACGAAACAAATCCGAAAACATACCGATACTTGTTGAAGAAAGAGGGGATGCCTCCCCAGCATCCCCAAGCTTAGACACTTGAGTCTCCTTGAATATTTACTTGGGGTGCCTTGGGCATCCCCAAGCTTGAGCTCTTGCCTCTCTTCCTTCTTCTCACATCGAAACATCCTCGATTAGACACTACATCCACACAAAACTTCAACAGAAAACTCGGTAAGATCCGTTAGTATAATAAAGCAAATCACCACTCTAAGTACTATTGCAAACCAATTCATATTTTGTTTTTGCATTGTGTCTACTGTAATATATCTTTGTCCATGGCTTAATCCACTGATACAAATTTATAGATTCATCAAAACAAGCAAACTATGCATCAAAAACAGAATCTGTCAAAAACAGAACAGTCTGTAGCAATCTGAACATTCAGCATACTTATGGTACCCCAAAAGTTATACAAAAATTAGGAAAAATAAAAAAGTTGTATAGCAAGACAGTGCAAACGGAATCAGAACCAATTGACGTTTCAGTTAAAAATGTAAAATCGCGCACTACAGCCAAAGTTTCTGTCCTGCACCGTACAAACCAACAAGCATTGTAAACATCCTAAAGGCAAACCTTGGCACATTATTTTTATAATACAATGGAATTATACAAGGGGATAATTATTTTTGTTGAAAAGTTTCTGTAATCAAGATTCACAAAGTTTCCGTGAGCATGAACAAAGTTCAAGGAGCTCTCCCACTTCAACAATGCTTGTCTCTCTCACTTTCACTTTCCTTTTTGAAAAGTTTTTAGGTTCCCCTCTTTATTTTTTTATTTTTAAACTATATGAAACCACTCAACAGAAATAAATGACTCTCTAAAACTTCTGGGTTGTCTCCCTGGCAGCGCTTTCTTTAAAGCCATTAATCTAGGCATTTAGTGCTCAAGTAATGAATCCACCCGGATCCCAAGGTATATCAAAGCCAATTTTAATTAACAATGATTTGTAATTTAGTAATGAGCACAAAGTAACATATATCATGTAATGACGAAGTCTAACTCTCTTCCTATGCATCGGCATGTCATAAAAGAATAATTCATGCACACAAAGTAAAGGCCAATGCATAGTATAAACAATTTCTTGCAATTTTATTGTGTTGGAAACATAAAGAGGCGGAGATAGAGTTCCTCTCTCATAATAATTGCAAGTAGGAGCAGCAAGCACATGCATATTATATTTATCAAAATCATAATGTGCAACGGTAAAAGGCAACCCATCAATATAATCCTTAATAAGTGCAAACTTCTCCGATATAGTATAATCGGGAGAATTCAAAAAGATAATAGGACTATCATGTGTGGGTGCAATAGTGACAATTTCATGTTTAACATAAGGAACTATAGCAAGTTCATCTCCATAAGCATCATTCATATTGGCATCTTGGCCACAAGCATAGCAAGCATCATCAAAAAGGGATATTTCAAAAGAATCATAGGGATCATAACAGTCATCATAGCAATCATCCTTCGGTAAGCACGAAGGGGAATTAAACAATGTATGAGTTGAAGAGTTACTCTCATTAGAAGGTGGGCACGGGTGATCAATCCGCTCTTCCTCCTTTTGTTCTTCGCTTTCCTCGTCATATTTTTCATCCAATGAGCTCATAGTTTCATCAATTTCTTCTTACATAGATTCCTGCAAAATATTAGTCTCTTCTTGGACAGCGGAGACTTTCTTAATAAGTGCATTAATATAGGCATTATATTCATAATTCTCATAACAATATTTAAGGATAGCTAAATTTTCAGATCTATAACAAGCATCATCAAAATCCTCAAACTCTTTAAACATGGATTCAATTTCATAAGCACCCATAAAAGCAACAAATTCTTCTATTTGTTCCACATCATAGTAATCATATATACCTCTAGCATAAGAAGCCAAGGTTTCATTATCATTAAATTTGCATGAAAAGGGGAGGTGTGGAGCATTCATCCTAGAGCAACAAGTATAATCATATTTCGAGCATAGTTGTCTAGCATACCACTTCAACATATTAATTTGATCCCATAATAGTTTCCCTTTTTGTGTCGAGCGATAATCCCTACAGTATTCACGTTGATCCAACGTTACTCCCATTATAAAGTTGAATGGGGTTTTCTCAGGATTATCAAAGTAGTACACAATATTTTTCTCATGATGAGAATCGAGGGTTTTAGGAGTTACCCCATCCTCATGAGTAGCAAGTACACCTAATTTTTTTCGTATTTTGTGTTCCAAATCCATAACTAAAGATAGAGAACAACTAAGAACAGCAAATAAAAATTACTTAGTGATAAAGCAAACAAGCACACATGAGAATATTCACCCCACACTATGACTCCCCGGCAACGGCGCCAGAAAAAGGTCTTGATAACCCACAAGTATAGGGGATCGCAACAGTTTTCGATAAGTAAGAGTGTCGAACCCAACGAGGAGCTAAAGGTAGAATAAATATTCCCTCAAGTTCTATCGACCACCGATGCAACTCTACGCACGCTTGACGTTCGCTTTACCTAGAACAAGTATGAAACTAGAAGTACTTTGTAGGTGTGGTAGGATAGGTTTGCAAGATAATAAAGAGCACATAAATAAAAGCTAGGGGCTGTTTATATAAAGATGCAAAAAAATTAAATATAGCGAGTGTGGAAAAGTGGTGGTAGGAGTTGTGGAATTGTCCCTAAGCAATTGACTACATTACTAGACCGATAATCGTCATTGCAATTCTATTTGAGGGAGAGGCATAAGCTAACATACTTTCTCTACTTGGATCATATGCACTTATGATTGGAACTCTAGCAAACATCCGCAACTACTAAAGATTCATTAAGGTAAAACCCAACCATAGCATTAAAGTATCAAGTCCCCTTTATCCCATACGCAAACAACCTACTTACTTGGGTCTGTGCTTCTGTCACTCAGGCCACCCACCATAAGCAAATCATAAACATATTGCAAACCCTACAGCGGGAATCCCTCACGCTTGCGCGACACAGAGGGCACAATAGGACAGCACCAATAAAATATGCAACTCAAACCAATCATAGCAATTCATCAATCACCGATAGGACAATGGAAATCTAATCAGACATCATAGGATGGCAACACATCATTGGATAATAATATGAAGCATAAAGCACCATGTTCAAGTAGAGGGTACAGCAGGTTGCGGGAGAGTGGACCGCTGTAGATAGAAGGGGGAAGGTGATGGAGATGTTGGTGAAGATGGCGGAGGTGTTGGTGAAGATCGCGGTGATGATGATGGCCCCCGGCGGTGTTCCGGCGCCATTGGAAGCAAGGGGGAAAGAGCCCCCCCCCCTTCTTCTTCTTCTTCCTTGACCTCCTCCCTAGATGGGAGAAGGGTTTACCCTCTGGTCCTTGGCTCCCATGGCTTGGGAGGGGCGAGAGCCCCTCCGAGATTGGATCTATCTCTTTGTTTCTGTGTTCTGTGATTCTACCGCTTCACCGTTTCCTTTATATCTGGAGATCCGTAACTCCGATTGGGGTGAATCTTTCGCCCAGATCTTTCTCATGAAATTAGCTTTCCTGCGCCAAAATAAGAGCATCAACCGCCTTACGGGTGGACCACGAGGGTCAGGGGCGCGCCTGGGGGTGTAGGGCGCGCCCCCTACCTCGTGACCACCTCGGACACCGTCTCGCGTTGATTTTACTTCCCAAAAATCATAAATATTCCAAAAAAAATCTCCGTCCATTTTTATCCCGTTTGGACTCCGTTTGATATTGGTTTTCTGCGAAACAAAAAACATGCAACAGACAGGAACTGGCACTAGGCACTGGATCAATATGTTAGTCCCAAAAATAGTATAAAAAGTTGCCAAAAGTATATGAAAGTTGAATAATATTGGCATGGAACAATCAAAAATTATTGATACGATGGAGACGTATCAGAGGGATTCCCGCTGTAGGGTGTTGCAATGCGTTCATGATTCGATTATAGTGGGTTGCGTGAGTGACTGAAACACAAACCCGAGTAAGCGGATTGTTGCGTATGGGATAAAGGGGACTTGATGCTTTAATGCTATGGTTGGGTTTTACCTTAATGAATCTTTAGTAGTTGCGGATGCTTGCTAGAGTTCCAATCATAAGTGCATATGATCCAAGAAGAGAAAGTATGTTAGCTTATGCCTCTCCCTCAAATAGAATTGCAATAGTGATTACCGGTCTAGTAACGTAGTCAATTGCTTAGGGACAATTCCACATCTCCTACCACCACTTTTCCACACTCGCTATATTTACTTTATTGCTTCTTTATCTAAACAGCCCCTACTTTTTATTTATGTGCTCTTTGTTATCTTGCAAACCTATCCTATCACACCTACAAAGTACTTCTAGTTTCATACTTGTTCTAGGTAAAGCGAACGTCAAGCATGCGTAGAGTCGTATCAGTGGACGATAGGACTTGATAGAGTATTTGTTCTACCTTTAGCTCCTCGTTGGGTTCGACACCCTTACTTATCGAAAGAGGCTACAACTATCATGTATACTTGTGGGTTATCAAGACCTTTTTCTCGCGCCGTTGCCGGGGAGTCGTAGCGTGGGGTGAATATTCTCATGTGTGCTTGTTTGCTTTATCACTAAGTAATTTTTATTTGATGTTCTTAGTTGTTCTCTATCTTTAGTTATGGATATGGAACACAAAATACCAAAAAAATAGAGGTACTTGCTACTCATGTAGATGGGGTAACTCCTAAAACCCTCGATGCTCATTATGTGAAAGACATTATGTACTTTTTTGATAATCCTGAGAAAACCCCATTCAACTTTATAATGGGAGACACGTTGGATCAATGTGAATACTTTAGGGACTATCGCTCGACACAAAAAGGGAAACTATTATGGGATCAATTTATTATGTTGCGTTGGTATGCCTGGAATCTCTACTTGAGATATGATATTACTTGTTGCTCTAGGATGAAGGCTCCACACCTTCCCTTTTCATGCAAATTTAATGATAATGAAACCTTAGCTTCTTATGCTAATGGTATATATGATTACTATGATGTGGAACAAATAGAAGAATTTGTTGCTTTTAGGGCTGCTTATGAAATTAAAGCTTTGTTTGAAAGTATGAAGCTTTTGATGATGATGGTTATAGGCCTGAAAATCTTGCTATACATAGATATTGCTATGAAAATTATGAATACAATTATTATATTAATGCTTTTATGAAGAAAGTCTCTATTGTCCAAGAAGAGACTAATATTTTGCAGGAAGCTATGGATGAAGAAATTGATGAAACCGTGAGCTCATTGGATGAAAAAGATGATGAGGAGAGCGAAGAACAAAAGGAGGAAGAGCGGATTAGCTACCCCATGCCCACCTTATAATGAGAATAACCCTCCAACTCATACATTATTTAATTCCCCTTTATGCTTACCGAAGGATGATTGCTATGATGATTGCTATGATCCCTTGAATTTGTTTGAAATATCCCTTTTTGATGATGCTTGCTATGCTTGTGGCCAAGATGCCAATATGAATTATGCTTATGGAGATGAACTTTCTATAGTTCCTTATGTTAAACATGAAATTGTTTCTATTGCACCCACGCATGATAGTCCTATTATCTTTTTGAATTCTCCCTACTACACTTTTATCGGAGAAGTTTGTGCTTATTAAGGATTATATTGATGGGTTGCCTTTTACCATTGCACATGATGATTTTGATGAATGTAATATGCATGTGCTTGCTGCTCCTACTTGCAATTATTATGAGAGAGGAACTATTTCTCCACCTCTCTATGTTTCCCATACTATGAAATTGCAAGAAACTGCTTATACTATGCATTGGCCTTTACTATGTGTGCATGAATTGTTCTCTTATGACATGCCGATGCATAGGAAGAGAGTTGGACTTTGTTGTTGCATGATATATGCTACTTTGTGCTCACTAGTAAATTACAAACCATTGTTAATTAAAATTGGCTTTGATATACCTTGGGATCCGAGTGGATTCATTACTTGAGCACTAAATGCCTAGCTTAATGGCTTTAAAGAAAGCGCTGCCAGGGAGACAACCCAGAAGTTTTAGAGAGTCATTTATTTCTGTTGAGTGCTTTTATATAGTTTAAAGAAAAAGAGGGGAACCTAAAAACTTTACAAAAAGGAAAGTGAAAGTGAGAAAGACAGGCATTGTTGAAGCGGGAGCTAGCCTTGAACTTTGTTCATGCTCACGGAAACTTTGTGAATCTTGATTACAGAAACTTTTCAACAACAAAATTATCCCCTTGCATAATTCCATTATATTATAAAAATAATGTGCCAAGGTTTGCCTTTAGGATGTTTACAATGCTTGTTGGTTTGTACGGTGCAGGACAGAAACTTTGGCTGTAGTGCGTGATTTTACATTTTTAACTGGAACATCAATTGGTTCTGATTCCTTTTGCACTTTCTTGCTATACAACCTTTTTATTTTTCCTAATTTTGGTAGAATTTGTGGTGCAACAGGAGTATGGTGGATGTTCAGATTGCTACAGACTGTTCTGTTTTTGATAGATTCTGTTTTTGATGCATAGTTTGCTTGTTTTAATGAATCTATCAATTTATATCAGTGGATTAAGCCATGTAAAAGCTATACTACAGTAGACACAATGCAAAAACAAAATATGAATTGGTTTGCTACAGTACTTAGAGTAGTGATTTGCTTTATTATACTAACGGATCTTACCGAGTTTTCTGTTGAAGTTTTGTGTGGATGTAGTGTCTAATCGAGGATGTCTTGATATGAGGAAAAGGAAGAGAGGCAAGAGCTCGAGCTTGGGGATGCCCGAGGCACCCAAGTAAATATTCAAGTAGACTCAAGCGTCTAACCTTGGGGATGCCCCGGAAGGCATCCCCTCTTTCTTCAACAAGTATCGGTATGTTTTCGAATTCGTTTCGTTCATGCATTATGTGCAAGTCTTAGAGCGTATTTTGCATTTAGTTTTCACTTTTCTTTTATGCACCATGCTGGTATGAGATAGTACTTGGTTGATTTATAGAATGCTCATTGCACTTCACTTAAATCTTTTAAGTATGGCTTTATAGAATGCTTCATGTGCTTCACTTATATCATTTGAAGTTTGGATTGCCTGTTTCTCTTCATATAGACAACCGCCATTTGTAGAATGCTCTTTTGCTTCACTCATATTCGTTAGAGCATGGGCATATCTTTTGTAGAAAGAATTAAACTCTCTTGCTTCACTTATATCTATTTAGAGAGATAACAGGAATTGGTCATTCACATGGTTAGTCATAAAATCCTACATAAACTTGTAGATCACTGAATATGACATGTTTGATTCCTTGCAATAGTTTGCGATATAAAGGTGGTGATATTAGGGTCGTGCTAGTTGAGTAATTGTTGAAATTTAGAAATACTTGTGTTGAGGTTTGCAAGTCCTGTAGCATGCACGTATGGTGAACCGTTATGTAACGAAGTTGGAGCATGAGGTGCTCTTTGATTGCTTTCCTTATGAGTGGCAATCGGGGACGAGCGATGGTCTTTTCCTACCAATCTATCCCTCTAGGGGCATGCGTAGTAGTACTTTGCTTCGAGGGCTAAGTAGACTTTTGCAATAAGTATATGAGTTCTTTATGACTAATGTGAGTCCATGGATATACGCACACTCACCCTTCCACTTTGCTAGCCTCTATTGTGCTGCGCAACTTTCGCCGGTATCATGAACCCATTATTTACCTTCCTCAAAACAGCCACCATACCTACCTATTATGGCATTGCCATAGCCATTCCGAGATATATTTCCATGCAACTTCCATCATCATATACATGACTTGAGCATTCATTGTCATATTGCTTTGCATGATCGTAAGATAGCTAGCATGATGTTTTCATGGCCTGTCCGTTTTTTATGTCATTGCTATGCTAGATCATGCCACATCCCGGTACACCGCTAGAAGCATTCATATAGCCATATCTTTGTTCGAGAGTTGTAATATTGAGTTGTAAGTAAATAAAAGTGTGATGATCATCATTATTAGAGCATTGCCCCAGTGAGGAAAGGATGAAGGAGACTATGATTCCCCCACAAGTTGGGATGAGACTCCGGACTTTATGAAAAATAAAAGAGGCCAAAGAAGCCCAAATAAAAAAGGAGGCCAAAGAAGCCCACCAAAAAGAAAGAAAAATATATTAAAAAAAAGAAAAAAAGAAAAAATGAGAGAAAAAGAGAGAAGGGGAAATGTTACTATCCTTTTACCACACTTGTGCTTCAGAGTAGCACCATGTTCTTCATAGAGAGAGCCTCCTATGCTTTCACTTTCATATACTAGTGGGAATTTTCATTATAGAACTTGGCTTGTATATTCCGATGATGGGCTTCCTCAAACGCCCGAGGTCTTCATGAGCAAGCAAGTTGGATGCACACCCACTTAGTTTCCAGTTTGAGCTTTCATACACTTATAACTCTTAGTGCATCCGTTGCATGGCAATCCCTACTCACTCACATTGATATTTATTGATGGGCATCTCCATAGCCCGTTGATACGCCTAGTTGATGTGAGACTATCTTCTCCCTCTTTTGTTCTCACAACCACCACCATATACCACCATAGTGCTATGTCCATGGCTTGCGCTCATGTATTGCGTAAGAGTTGAAAAAGCTGAAGCGCGTTAAAAAGTATGAACCAATTGTTCAGCTCGTCATCGGGGTTGTGCATGATGGGAGTATTTTGTGTGACGAAGATGGAGCATAGCCACATTATATGATTTTGTAGGGATGAGCTTTCTTTGGCTATGTTATTTCGATAAGACATAACTGCTTGGTTGGTATGCTTGAAGTATTATTGTTTTTTATGTCAAATGATAGACTATTTCTTTGAATCACTCGTGTCTTAATATTCATGCCATGATTAGATATATGATCAAGATTATGCTAGGTAGCATTCCTCATTAAAAATTATCTTTTTTATCATTTACCTACTCGAGGACGAGCGAGAATTAAGCTTGGGGATGCTGATATGTCTCCATTGTATCTATAATTTTTGATTGTTCCATGCCAATATTATTCAACTTTCATATACTTTTGGCAACTTTTTATACTATTTTTGGGACTAACATATTGATCCAGTGCCCAGTGTCAATTCCTGTTTGTTGCATGTTTTATGTTTCATAGAAACCCAATATCAAACAGAATCCAAACGGGGTAAAAACAGACGGAGAATTATTTTGGAATATTTGTGATTTTTGGGAGGAAGAATCAACGCGAAACGGTGTCCGGGGTGGCCACGAGACAGGGGGGCGCGCCCTCCCCCCTAGGCGCGCCCTGGGCTCTCGTGGTCCACCCATAAGGCGGTTGACGCTCTACTTTTGCCGCAAGAAAGCTAATTTTATGAGAAAAATCTGGGCGAAAGATTCACCCCAATCGGAGTTACAGATCTCGAGATATAAAGGAAATGATGAAGGGGCAGAATCAGAGAACGCAGAAATAGAGAGATAGATCCAATCTCAGAGGGGCTCACGCCCCTCCCACACCATGGGAGCCAAGGAACAGAGGGGAAATCCTTCTCCCATCTAGGGAGAAGGTCAAGGAAGGAGAAGAAGAAGGGGGCTCTCCCCCCTTGCTTCTGGTGGCGCCGGAACGCCACCGGGGGCCATCATCATCGCCGCGATCTTCACCAACACCACCGTCATCTTCACCAACATCTCCATCAACTTCCCCCCTCTATCTACAGCGGTCCACTCTCCCGCAACCCGTTGTACCCTCTACTTGAACATGGTGCTTTATGCTTCATATTATTATCCAATGATGTGTTGCCATCCTATGATGTCTGAGTAGATTTTCGTTGTCCTATTGGTGGTTGATGAATTGCTATGATTGATTTAATTTGCTTGTGGTTATGTTGATGTCCTTTGGCGCCCATCATATGAGCACGCGCGTGGATCACACCATAGGGTTAGTTGTATGTTGATAGGACTATGTATTGGAGGGCTAGAGTGACAGAAGCTTCAACCTAGCATAGAAATTGATGCATAGGGATTGAAAGGGGGCCACTATATCTTAATGCTATGGTTGGGTTTTACCTTAATGAACGTTAGTAGTTGCGGATGCTTGCTAATAGTTCCAATCATAAGTGCATGGAATTCCAAGTCAGTGATGACATGCTAGCAATGGCCTCTCCCACATAAAAACTTGCTATCGGTCTAGTAAAGTAGTCAATTGCCTAGGGACACTTCCACAACTCCTACCACCACTTTTCCACACTCGCTTTATTTACTTTACTGCATCTTTATCTAAACAGCCCCTACTTTTTATTTACGTGCTCTTTATATTCTTGCAAAGCTATCCAACAACTCCTACAAAGTATTTCTAGTTTCATACTTGTTCTAGGTAAAGTGAACGTCAAGCGTGCGTAGAGTCATATGAGTGGCCGATAGGACTTGAGAGAGTATTTGTTCTACCTTTAGCTCCTCGATGGGTTCGACACTCTTACTTATCGAAAGAGGCTACAACTATCCCGTATACTTGTGGGTCATCAAATGGTGGTAGGAAAATTATGGGAGGATTTGTGAGCTGAATGTCTCTCTTCTTTTCATGCAGCCCAAGGGTAATTGAATATGGCAAATACTTTGTCACAGTCAGGGAGCTTGCAAACTCAATGAAGAAGGGAGGTTTTGTCTTGAGCCATCTAATGGAAGTTGGTATAGAGTCAATAATGATGAACTTGCCACCAGACTGAAAGAAGCTAGTGATGCCCCTCAGGTTCTCGGTAAGAAAACGCGAAGTAGTTAATAGTGTAGTTTTGCGATTCTTTCTTTTTCTTTTTTTCATAACAGGTCATGGTCATATTATTTTTCCACCGGGTTCAGATGCAAAACATGGAATTGAACGGCAAGGAGCTCATTTCCCGGTTCAAGAAGTCGAATCGCTTGGACCGTAAAGACATGGTAAGTTAATGGTTTCTTTATTTTTTTACTAATGCATTTTTTATATATCACTTTTTCTGCTAAAACCTTGCTCACATAATTGTTTTCTCATGAATTGCTAAAACCTAGTGACGAAGATACAGACCTGGGGTAAGGTCATAGGCTCGACCCATACGTCCTACCCAAGGTCCCTACCCTGGAAGATGAAAAGAACAAGAGTCAACAGAAGAGCTCCAGTCTCATACGTCGAGTGCAATCCACTCGACGGTCACATCACTCGACGGTCGTTACCTATCGTCACTCAACCACAAGGAAGATCACTCGACCATATCAAAGACCAGTAGTTAGGAGAGCACACAACGACCAGATATTTACTCCTTAGTCTTCATGAGCATTAAGAGTACTTAATGCTGGCGTTACCAGTAATGCCCCTACTTTATGTACATTAATTCCCTTGTAATGGAGGCGGGCAGGGGTCCTAGCGCACTCTATATAAGCCACCCCCCTCCTCTGGCACAAGGGTTCGCACCCTCTGTAATCCAACACATATAATCCAATCGACCGCCTCAGGGCACCGAGACGTAGGGCTATTACTTCCTCCGAGAAGGGCCTGAACTCGTAAACATCGTGTGTACAACTTCACCATAGCTAGATCTTGCCTCTCCATACCTACCCCCCTTTCTACTGTCAGACTTAGAACCACGACAGTTGGCGCCCACCAAGGGGCAGGTGTCTTAGCGACTTATCGATGAAGTTGCAAGTTTTTCCGACCAACATCTTGGTTTCTGGCGGCGAGATGGTTCAGGGCCGCGAGATCCGTCTCGGCGCGCTCGTTTTCATCGTAGATGACTCGGCATGGCTTCAGGAAGCTCTACTCGACATCGAGGCGCTCCCCGTTCGAGGGGCGACACACTTTCGCGCGTGCGTTCGCGGCGTCCTTCTCCGGCAGCCGTCGACTCAGTATCAGTCGGCTCCGACGACGTCTTCACTCCCCGCTGTTCGCCGTCGTAAGCGATCCGGTCGATCGCGGCTTCAGCGCTGGGTGAAACACGTGGTGGCTCGGCGCTCGACCACCCATCAGGTCGCGGCAAACGAGCTCGATGAAACCCTCCATGGCCTGTTCGATCTGTCGACTGGCTCCATGGAGACTGCATCCGAGTGTGATAGCAGCGATCCTGCGGCCGAAGTCCTGATGGTCGATGGCCCTCACAGCCCTCCTGGGTTCCGTCGCGAGGGCGACGGAGACGGAGGCGGTAATCCGTCACACGTCCATGAGGTGTACCGACCTGAGCCCCTCTCTTCGCAGCAGAGGGAGGACCTTTGACGCCGCAACATGGATGCACTCCATAGGCCCATCGTTGGAGAAACCCCCGAAGCTCGGGCCTTGGAGGAGGTGCGCCTAGCCAACTTGGCTGAGCGCACTCGACTGGACAACCTTCAGCGCGCTCTCGACGAGCGTGCCCAGGAGCGGATCCATGAATCCAGTCGATGATAGCTTTTCTCGCCCCCACCTAAGGTATACCGCACTCCGATTCAGAATCTCACAGCTGCAGCCCGGATAGCAGAGTCGATCCAACCCTCCTAGTCAGAAGCTGGCAGAGGGCTGATGCAGATCCGAGCCTTGCTCAGGGCAGTAGGAGAGTAGAATACAACAGTATCTTAGTCGCGGAATAGGATTCATAGCAGATCCGTTGCAGTGGACACGGTCCAGTCAGCCCACAGCCCGAGATCACCTCTGTGTCGTGAAGGCCGTGGGCAGTATGATCTTCCACTCGACCGTGACAATCATCGTTGGGGACCCAATCCTCCTCCGAGGAGCGCATCATATGTGCCTCGGCGGAACGATGATAGGCGCCGTCATAGTGGTGAGCGCAGGAATTCAGTCGACCCAAGAGAACCGGGCTTTGACGCAAGGTCTATCCTTGTTCAGGGCCTGGTCAACCGAAACAGGGCACACATGGAAGACCAGGGTAGAGATTGTCCAAGTGGCAGCCGAGTGCATGTTTCTGGTCCCGAGTGTTTCGACATGGCTATCAGGGCGGCAGTGATACCTCCTAACTTCAGGCTGGCCTCTAGAGTCAGTAAGTTCACCGGTGAATCTAAGCCTGAAACTTGGCTCGAAGATTACCGAGTGGCTGTGCAGATCGGAGGCGGTAACGTCGAGATTGCTATGAAGCATCTCCCACTCATGTTGGAAGGGTCGGCCAGAGCATGGCTGACTCAGTTGGCTCCGGGCAGTATTCATAGTTGGGAAGAGTTGTCCCGTGTGTTCGTGAGGACTTTTGAGGGCACGTGCAAGCGACCCGGAGGATTGCCCGAGCTACAGCACTGCGTGTAGAAGCCGGATGAAACTTTGAGGGAGTTCATCCAGAGATGGTCCACTTTGCATCACACCGTCGAGAATGTTTCAGAGCATCAAGCTGTGTGCGCCTTCAAGGAAGGCATTAAATACAAGGAGTTGGTCTTGAAATTCGGTCGGACTGGGGATATGACTCTGGCCCGAATGATGGAGATAGCCACCCGATACGCTAACGCAGAAGAAGAGGATTGACTCCGTAGCGGGAAGAGCAAACCAGTCGGCCAAGAGGCCGGTGGGGGTAATTCCAGTCGGAAGCAGAAACGCAAGGCCGAGCCAGCAGCTCCCGGAGAGATTGCGGTAGTGAATCAAGGAAAGTTCAAGGGAAAACCTAAGGGCCCCTGGCCCCCTAAGAAGGTGAAGGATAAGGAAGGAAATGATGTGCTGGATTTGCCATGCCACATTCACACGAAGAAAGATGAAGAAGGTAATCTAATTTACCCGAAGCATATGACCCGGCAGTGTCGACTCCTTATCCAGCAGTTACGAGAGAAACAACCCAATGAGAAAGAGAAAGAGTCAGATCAAGGTGAAGATGAAGAGGAAGATGATGGTTATTCCAAAGTCAATTCCACTCTGATAATATTTGTCGATGTTGAAAGCAAGAGTCGATTGAAGGTCATCAACAGGGAGGTGAACATGGTCGCTCTGGCGGCTACGACCACCTACCTTAGATGGTCTCAAACAGCCATTACGTTCGACCAGTCTGATCACCCTGCTCGCGTGGCCACCCCCGGGAGGCAAGCTCTGGTAGTCGACCCCGTGGTTGGAGGCACTCGACTGACCAAAGTACTGATGGACGGTGGCAGTGGTCTGAACATCCTCTACGCTAAGACCTTGAAAAGGATGGGCATTCCGATGTCCAAGCTTAGCGAGAGTAATATGAGTTTCCATGGTGTTATTCCTGGAAAGAAGGCTGAATCACTCGGCCAGATCTCCCTCGACGTGGTTTTCGGTGATTCAAAGCATTACCATAAGGAGAAGTTGACATTTGAAGTCATGGATTTCCAGTCTGCCTCTCACTCGGGGGCTTAGCTGCAGCCCAGTGCTCGCCTAAGTGATAAAAATCCTACCAAGTGATGAGTCTGCCTCTCACTCGGGGGCTTAGCTGTAGCTTAGTGCTCGCCTAAGTATTAAAAATCCTACCGAGTGATGAGTCTGTCTCTCACTCGGGGGCTTAGCTGCAGCTCAGTGCTCGCCTAAGTATTAAAAATCCTACCGAGTGATGAGTCCGCCTCTCACTCGGGGGCTTAGCTACAGCTCAGTGCTCGCCTAAGTATTAAAAATCCTACCGAGTGATGAGTCTGTCTCTCACTTGGGGGCTTAGCTGCAGCCTAGTGCTCGCCTAAGTATTAAAAATCCTACCGACTGATGAGTGTGCCTCTCACTCGGGGGCTTAGCTGCAGCTCAGTGCTCACCTAAGTATTAAAAATCCTACCGAGTGATGAGTCTGTCTCTCACTCGGGGGCTTAGCTGTAGCTCAGCGCTTGCCTAAGTGATTAAAATCCTACCGAGTGATGAGTCTGCCTCTCACTCGGGGGCTTAGCTGCAGCCCAGTGCTCGCCTAAGTGATAAAAATCCTACCGAGTGATGAGTCTGCCTCTCACTCGGGGGCTTAGCTGCAGTTCAGTGCTCGCCTAAGTATTAAAAATCCTACCGAGTGGAGAGCGATCCTCCCGCTCGCGGGCTTAGCTGCAGTCTCGTACTCGCCTAAGTTTGAAAAAAATCCTGCCGAGTGGAGAGTGATCCTCCCGCTCGGGGGCTTAGCTGCAGTCTCGTACTCGCCTATGTTTGAAAAAAATCCTGCGGAGTGGAGAGCGATCCTCCCACTCGGGGGCTTAGCTGCAGTCTCGTACTCACCTAAGTTTGGAAAAAATCCTGCCGAGTGGAGAGCGATCCTCCCGCTCGGGGGCTTAGCTACAGTCTCGTACTCGCCTAAGTTTGAAAAAAAAATCCTACCGAGTGGAGAGCGATCCTCCCGCTCGGAGGCTTAGCTACAGTCCCGTACTCGCCTAAGTTTGAAAAAATCCTACCGAGCGACGAGCAATCCTCTCACTCGGAGGCTTAGATGCAGCCCAGCGCTCGCTTAAGTTCTGAAAACCTTACCCGACTGGTCGACTGGAACATTAAGACCATTGCTAAGTGCCTTGCTGATGAGCTGGTCAATGCTACTCAAGGATCACCCGACCGGTCGACTGGAACGTCAAGACCATTGCTGAGTGCCTCGCTGATGAGCTGATCAATGCTACTCAAGGATCACCTGACCGGTCGACTGGAACGTCAAGACCATTGCTGAGTGCCTCGCTGATGAGCTGATCAATACTACTCAAGGATCACCTGACCGGTCGACTAGAATGTCAAGACCATTGCTGAGTGCCTTGCTGATGAGCTGGTCGATGCTACTCAAGTATCACCCGACCAGTCGACTAGAACATCAAGACCATTGATGAGTGCCTTGCTGATGAGCTGATCAATGCTACTCGAGGATCACCGGACCGGTCGACTGGCCTTTCTTCTCCAGAAGCTGCATTAAGCAAACAGACAATAATCCAAGGGAAAGGCGAATTTCATTTGAAGACAGACGCAATATGTGAGGTGGTAAATCCGAAGTTTCTTAAACCGCAAAATAAAGTGCTCGAGCGTCAGGCCCGAAGAAGTTTTAACGATTACAAATCCACTCGGCATCCCGAGGCAAATAAAAGCGGTGGCAGAATGTTTTTTCATCACTCGGCGGGGGAAGGACTGGCCGGGTCGCAGAAGCTATCAAGTTCGATGCTGTCAGCGATGCGAGTGGCTGCCTCGAGGAAGGTGTCCATGAAGTCCTGGAAGGAATGCTTCTTGGTGTTCGCCACTTTGAGAGCTGCCAGCTTGTCTTCCCTTGCGTCCTTGCAGTGCACTCGGACCAAAGACAAGGCGACGTCAGCACCGCAGCGGGCAGAAGATTTCTTCCACTCTTGCACTCGGTCTGCGATCTAGTTTAGCCAAGTCATTAAAGACTCGAGGTCTTGGGACATCTCCGCTTGAGGCCAGAGTTCAGCGTCCACTCAGACCATCGCCGCCTTCAGCCAAGCCAGATAGTCGACTGCACCGTCCAAGCACGATTCCAGCCGAAGCAAGTTCATCGCGACTTCATCTTTCATGGGGAAGTTGATAGGGTCGAGACCTGTCTTGACCCGTCCGGTTTCAGCCTCGAAGTCCCGACAGAGTTCTGTTCCACCACAACGAACAATGAATGAGTCGACAGTATTGCAAATCCCAGTCGACGACTGTTATCTAACTAAGTAGACATACCTTCCAGCTTCAGGACAAGCTTTGCCGCGAGTTGTTCCAAATGAGATTCTAGCTTGCCGGCCTTGGTCTTAAGGCCCTCGACTTCAATGGTCAAACTCTCCTTGTCCTTCTTCAGTTGCTCGACTTCATGATTGGCGTCCGAGACAGCCGTCTTCAATGTTGCGTTCTCATCCTCCAACTTGCTGACTGAAGCCAGCTTCTTGTCCGCAAGCTTCGTCTTCTCGCGTGCTTCCTATTGAGCAGCCGCCAGGTCCAGATTCTTCTGCTCCAGAGCTTCCTTCATCCTCTCTAAAGAAACAACACTCTTCAGATGAGACTGAAGTTGGCGATTTTCACTACGCACATCTGCTTGTGTGAATTCACTCGGTTCAAAGAGACTGAAAGAAAAGCCAACGCCAAGCATAAAGCTACAAAGCAGACGAGGTGGTCGAGTGATTACCTCCCATGATGGTTGTTTCTTCTTGAGCTTTCTTCAGGTTCTTCTTCGCAAGTTCGAGGTCAAGTTCAACACTGATATGCTTCTTCTTCAAGTCGGTGAGCCGAGCTCCAAGATCACAAGACCTCTGTAGCCAGAAAGACAGACATGTCAGTTGACACATACAGTGAAGGAAAAGATTTACTCTAAGACTACTGCCAAATCAAAACATTCAACAGTAGTCTCGGGGACTACGCCCAGTGGGTGCACTAAGCGTGCCCCCACTGGATCTAGGGATGGCAATGGGTACCCATTACCCATGTACCCTGCGGGTAAAAACCCTATTAGGGTAACGGTATGGGACAAAAAATTATCCATGGGTATATGAATAGGGAAATGTTAAACCCATCGGGTAGAGTGGGTACGGGTATGGGATCATGTAACCCATACCCACATACCCATGTACCCATATAAAATCTATATGAACTCAAAATTATCTCTACACTTTATCATGAAATTGTGAACTCAAAATATATGACTGTGTGATGATGTTTTGATGTGTTGTTGTTTACGAGAAAGTGATGTTGTTTATTAAATATGATGTTGTTTATGATGTGTTGTTGTTTAAAAGTGTGTTGTTGTTGTTATAATCTATTGTTGTTTATAGATTATAATTATATGTTGTTTTTATGACTCTGAGTAGTTCAAACTGATGCTTTGCAAACATGGATAATTTTACCCATGGGTACCCATGTACCCTGTCGGGTAACGGGTGGGAAAAAATTATACCCATTTATGGGTATGGGTAAGGGTGATGGGTAAGCTCAGAGGGGATGGGTAAGGGTATGGGATGGCTCCACCCGTACCCAAACCATGTGGGTGCCATCCCTAACTGGATCAGATCAGTACTCACCAAAGAGTTCAAAAAAAGAGCCAAGGGATAGAATGATCAACTCTCACCAGACCTTAGTCGACTGCCATCAGTCGACCGTGGTCTCGGGGACTACACCCAGTGGGTGCACTCGACGTGCCCCCACTGATTCGGGAAATGCAAAATCAGAGATTACTCGAGTTCCAAACAAGAGAACACCCAGTGGGTGATCAGATATAAAGCAACGTTCAAAAGTTCAGTCGGCAGTTTACTGACCTGGACATTGGTCTGAAGAGCAGTGCTAGCATTGTAGGCTATCTGGCTAGCTTGATGCATCACTTTCACCTGCTCCATGACAAGATTCGCCTGGTGAAGAGCTTCCCTAGCGGCACTCGGAGAGTCGTCCGGAGTTTGATATGTAGCAAAAAGAGATGGCTCCATAGGGGCCAAAGTAGTGGCCGGATCAGACAAGTGGAGTTGCACCGATGCGGCAGGCGTCTGTGCAGTCGACCCCGACGGACGATCAGTCGTCAATGGGTCAGCAAACGTGACGTTGGTCCGAGCCATCATCTCAGGTGCCGGTGTCGACTGAGGAATTTGGACTTCGAGTCTCCTCCTGCCCGACCCTCCACTCCTCTTCCTCCTCTCCTGTAGAGGCTCTTCCTCTTCTTCGTCATCGGGAAGCACAACGATATCTTGTGGAGCTACGCAAGAAGAGAAGCACCAAATTTTCAGTCAGTCAACCACCCATTCAGTTAAACAGAACTGGGTGGAATGGACTTACCGACTCGTGAGGTGGCTTCTTCGTCTTCTGGTGCCTTATCAACATCCATGTCAGTGGCAGCGAAGGCGGGGCTGAAAGCACACAAGAATTAGTCAGTCGGATCAAGAAAAAATTCAGTCGACTTACAGAAACACAAACAAGATACCTACCCTGAGGCAACGGGGACGTCCATCTTGATTCGCGGCAGCGTCTTTCGGGTCTTGGAAGGGGCAACCTTTGGCTGCTTAGCCACCTTCTCTGTCGGCTCCGGAGTCGATGTCCGAGTGCCCTTTTGGGTGGTGGCGCTTGGAGCCGCACTCTTCACACGACCTCCAGATGGATCGTGTTGCTGCTTGGATCGACGTTCAGAGCGCGGCGGCGAGTAAACCTCTTCCTCTTCGCCTGACTCCTCGCTCTCCTCATCCTCCTCTCCTGGAGACTCCCATTCGCCACTCTCCTCCACACTGTCCTCCCCCTCCTGGTCCTGCACCAAGGCATGTTCGCCGTTGGGCATTGAGTACATCTTTATGAATACCTGCAAAGCAAATTGGTCAAAACAAGAATCAGCCAACGCTGAGTGCAGTCGGAACACAAACGGAAAACAGTCGGAACGGAGAATGTACCTTGTCGGGTGGGTTGTCGCTTCCGAAAGGGACAACTCACTTGGATCCTCTGGGGTTATCTTGATTGCCTGTCATACCCTTCAGCCACAAGGCCACGGTGTCGAGCGGCACTTCTTCTGGATGGACCCAGTGGTGTCCCCTGGCCCAGAATACAACCACATCGGGTGGTCACGGGCCTGGAGAGGTTGGATCCGTCGAGCGAGGAACACCTCCAGCAAGTCCAAGCCAGTGACTCCATCGTTGATGAGTTGGACCACTCGGTCCACTAACATCCTCGTCTCCACGGTCTCGGCAGCGGTAACCTTCAGTGGAGCAGGAGTCTGGACACGGTCGAATGAAAAAGGAGGAAGACCGGTCGATTGACCTGGAGTCACAACGTCCTGGCAGTAGAACCAGGACGACTGCCAACCCCTGACAGATTCGGGAAGGGTCACAGCAGGGAAAGCACTCCTATTCCTCTTTTGAATACCCAAGCCCCCACACATCTGGATCACGTGGGTTTTCGAGTCACTCGACTTCGCCTTCTTAACCGACTAGGAATGAATAGTTTAGATATGTTTGAAGAGACCCCAGTGCGGTCGGCATCCTAAAAAATTCTCGCACATCGACATGAAGGCGGCTAGGTACGTGATGGTATTGGGGGAAAAGTGGTGGAGCTGTGCTCCGAAAAAGTTCAAGAACCCGCGGAAGAAAGGGTGAGGTGGAAGCGAGAAGTCCCGATCGACATGTGTGGCGAGCAAAACACACTCACCCGGTCGAGGTTGTGGCTCCGTCTCTCCCTTCGGCAGCCTCGCCGCCCCTGCCGCGATCATCCTGGACTCCACCAGCTCGGTCAGATCCTCCTACCGAATCGAAGACCGGATCCAATCGCCCTGGATATAGCCCGGCGGCAACCCCGAGCGCAATGACGATCCGCGGCTTGGTTTCTTGCCCTTCATCGCCCCCGTCACCTTCTTGGCGCGCTCTAGCACCGTAGTCTTGTCCTTCACCATGGTGGGGAGCGGTGGCGTCAGAAGCGGAGGCGCTGGGTATGGCGGAGGAGCAGAGGAAGAAGAAGAAGAGGCAGGCGTGCACAGTGCAAACACCCCGGCCCCATCGCCTTATAAAGGCTCACTTCTGAGTGACTAACGCGTGGGGCCGGGCAATCCCGTCAAATCATGCTACAGTTGGGCACAGCGAATGTGGCGAAAAAGGCGGCGTGGTAACCGAGGCGTCTCGGCTCGTCTGGGTCCCCCTTTTTTGGCACACTCCTACCCGCGCGTGCCTCTGAAATTTTGTATCCCACGGAATCCGGGATTCCCCGCAGGCAATCGCGCCCGAGATCTCATGCTCCCACACAACACTCGACGCATGAGGCCACCAGTTCAGTCGACGACTTACTGAA
This sequence comes from Triticum aestivum, assembly GCF_018294505.1. NCBI lineage: Eukaryota > Viridiplantae > Streptophyta > Magnoliopsida > Poales > Poaceae > Triticum > Triticum aestivum. Next base: position 479,018,966 of record NC_057810.1, on the reverse strand, counting down.
TGGATCAAGGCAACCGAGTCGACTCCGAAGTATCAACGCAGGCGTTCAGTCTAACAGGAAACACTCATGGAGACACGAAACACAGGACAGGTCCAACGTTGTCTTACTTTCCTCTCACACCTTAATCCATTTGGGGGCTACTGAGGAAGATACAGACCTGGGGTAGGGTCATAGGCTCGACCCATACGTCCTACCCAAGGTCCCTACCCTGGAAGATGAAAAGAACAAGAGTCAACAGAAGAGCTCCAGTCTCATACGTCGAGTGCAATCCACTCGATAGTCACATCACTCGACGGTCGTTACCTATCGTCACTCGACCACAAGGAAGATCACTCGACCATATCGAAGACCAGTAGTCATGAGAGCACACAATGGCCAGATATTTACTCCTTAGTCTTCATGAGCATTAAGAGTACTTAATGTTGGCGTTACTAGTAACGCCCCTACTTTATGTACATTAGTTCCCTTGTAATGGAGGCGGGCAGGGGTCCTGGTGCACTTTATATAAGCCAACCCCCTCCTCTGGCACAAGGGTTTGCACCCTCTGTAATCCAACACATATAATCCAATCGATCGCCTCAGGGCACCGAGACGTAGGGCTATTACTTCCTCCGAGAAGGGCCTGAACTCGTAAACATCGTGTGTACAACTTCACCATAGCTAGATCTTGCCTCTCCATACTTACCCCCCTTTCTACTGTCAGACTTAGAACCATGACACCTAGCTCATATATCTAATGTAAATATTCTTAGGGGGGGGGGGGCAAGTTGACCACACTCATGAATTGCTTTCTCTGGCAAGTTGCTTACATAATTACATAACTTGTCTATTCATTTTTTGGCATGTTGCTTACATAAGTACATAACTTGCCTATGCATCTTCTGTTTTTGGCAAATTACTCACATAAGTACATAACTTGCATGTGCATCCAACTTCTAGTATGGTTTTATTTATTTTTACTAACCCCATTTGTTTTTTCTAACAGATTATCTTCCCAGTTTTATAGAACATTGACAAGACAAAGCCAGTTACAGGCAATCATTACTAGATTTTTAATGTGAACATAAGGGACCGACGTTTTGAGGCTCTTGATTCTTGGAGGATGCTCCAGAACAAGGCTCTAGATGTTTGCGCAAGGAAAAAGGTTGCAAGTTTTTGGGATCTATGGGAAGAGCATTACGCCAGCTCCCGCGTCTCGCTTGATGACTTTGGCTTACCAACATCAATGTTCCAAAACAAAAAACTGAGTAAGCATCCACTTTTTTCACATATAAACTCTGCTTTTGTTTAGTTTTTTACAAGTGACACAGTACTACATAGAGTAAACTAGCTAACTAGTTTTTTTTTAAAATTTTTGTTTAGGTTCGGCTGTGGCATTTTTGCTCTTATGCTAGCAAATGGTTGGGAGGCAAGGGATGTTCCAAATTTCACAGCTGAGGATATTCCAAGCATCAGGAAACAATTGACCAACACGGGGGTTGACAATAGCACAACAAGGCTCCATGGAAAACCATAGTCAAGTTAGCATAGGTCAGATTTTTTTCTCCCCTCACGCGTACTGCATCATGTAAATGCGTGCGTATTTTCTTGCATTTGTGAATTTGGACCGCCAGGGGAGTTGCCTATATAAGTACTTGGACCAGGCAACTCAATTGCATAAATAGGCATTTTAAGCTTTAATGTGAGGCAAATTAATCAGAAGAACCCATAAAAGATAAATAGTATGATCATTACATAACCATGAAATTGTTGCATTTTTAGCATTGCATAATCTTATGTTTGTAAGTTTTCGACCACTATGGGGAGGGCAAGGGTGTGGGTGGGGCAATACAAAGCACACAACAGGCAACTCAAAACTCATAACCAGGCAATTCAAACTCCAGTGTGAGGCAGGTTACCCACAAGAAACCATAAACCAGAAATAATTAGGATGTTCAAACATACAGACCCACAAATAGTTCAATTTTTCAATGCCATTCAACACATCTTTTCAGCCATATGATCACTGTGTGACCATCACACCAATCTGATCGGGCAGCTTGCACCATTGTGGTTTAAAGAACCACAATAGCTGCACTTGTTCTTTCTCTTCGGATGTAGCTCAAGTGCTAATTGAATTCTTTTTGACTTTGCCCTCCCTTTTGTAGTTGATTTTGGAGGATCTCTAGGAATTGCAGGGCCAGGTGTGGTAGTAGGTCTTCCAAACTGTGGTTCAACCATCATAGTACCTTGCGCAGCCGCAACAGTTGCATGTAGAGATGCAATACTGAGTGGCTGGTGTGCATGTACACTAGGAGCTTGCATAATAGGAGATGAAATTGCATTGCCACTTTCTTCTTGTAGTTGAAGAACCTGGACGCTGTTGTCGGTGTCAAAACCGGTGGATCTCGGGTAGGGGGTCCCGATCTGTGCGTCTTAGGCTGATGGTAACAGGAAGCAAGGGACACAATGTTTACCCAGGTTCGGGCCCTCTAGATGGAGGTAAAACCCTACTTCTTGCTTGATTAATATTGAAGATATGAGTAGTACAAGAGTAGATCTACCACGAGATCATAGAGGCTAAACCCTAAGAGATAGCCTATGATGGTATGATTGTAATTGTGATCGGCCTTCTAAGGACCATCCTCTCCGGTTTATATAGACACCGGAGAGGGTTAGGGTTTACATGGAGTCGGTTACAGGGAAGGAAATACAATATCCGGATCGCCAAGCTTGTCTTCCACGCAAAGGAGAGTCCCATCCGGACACGGGCCGAAGTCTTGAGTCTTGTATCTTCACGCTTCGATAGTCCGGACGATGTATATAGTCTGGCTGTCCGGATACCCCCTAATCCAGGACTCCCTCAGTAGCCCCTGAACTAGGCTTCAATGACGATGAGTCTGGCGTGCAGTCTTGTCTTCGGCATTGCAAGGCGGGTTCATTCTTCGAATACTCCAAGGTTTTTATCGAAACGTAGACCGTGTCCAGATCTGCAAAATGATCTTCACATACCACCGTAGAGAGAATGATACTTCAACTGACAACTTTTTAGACGACGTGATATGCCATTATAGCCAGGTCATTATTCGAACCATTTTTCCACAACCAGCCACAGTGCATATTGCGAGGCGGTTTCCTTGACACGTCTTGTCAAAGCAGAGATCATGTCCCCTTATCACGGGATTCTCATCAATACGGGTATGGGTAATCCCCCCATGCCATCAATCGTGGCGCTTGGGAAGTAAGCGATTCTCAACAGGCTAGTGGGAAGGCGCGCCGCTTTCGTCGCCTCTATAAAGGGATAAGAGTTCCCCATTCTTACCCACGCCTTCTTCCTCCTCTGCCCACTCTTGCCTCCCCGAGCTCCAGCGCCCTAGTCCAAGTCTTCTCCGCACAGCTAAACATGTCCGGAGCAGCAGGCAAATGGGTGGCTTCCACCGTGAAGGAGAAGAACATCGCAAGTCTTCGGGCGGCCGAATACTTGGCCGCAGACATAGCGCACCGGCTACCAGACGGCGGGCAGGTCATTCCAACTCCAAGACCCCACGAGAGGGTCGTGTTTCTTGCCCACTTTGTCCGTGGACTGGTGTTTCCACTCCACCCTTTCCTTCGGGGGCTCATGTTCTACTACGGGCTAGATTTCCATGATCTAGCTCCGAACTTCGTCCTCAACATCTTAGCATTCATCGTTGTATGCGAGGCTTTCCTCCGTATCAAGCCTCATTTCGGTTTGTGGCTGCAAACCTTCTGCGTGAAGCCGAAGATCGTAAGTGGCCAGCAAGCGGAGTGCAGAGGAGCCATGGTGGGCAAAATGCCTAACGTCACCTGGCTTGACGGCTCCTTTGCCGAAACCGTGAAGGGGTGGCAATCAGGGTGGTTCTACATCACCGAGCCGCGTGACGCCAACTGGACGGCGGCCCCAAGTTCCGATCTGAACCCCTATGCGGCTCACCTCCTAGGAACAGAAGGGCCTATTATGGGGCGAATCTTCAGAGCTGACCGGACTCATCACCTGCATCAAGGGCATGAAGGACAAGAACATCAAGCTTGTCAACATGATCCAGGTCATGCTCATTCACCGGATTCTGCCGTGCCAAAGGCGGGCATTCAATCTATGGGAGTTCGTCCCGGCCGAACACCAGACGCTTCATAGGCTCTATGGCATGAAGCACAAAAACGCGTGGAAGGCGTTGTTCAAGGCCTCTGAAGTACCTCCTCCCATATCCGAGGACCGTGCGCTCCACGCCGCACGGCGTCCTATTCAGGTGAGTTCTCAGGCCACTACCGGATTCGGTTTTTCCCAATACATTAATGGGGGAGCCTTAGGTAATGGTGTATATTTGCGCAGGATTATGTGGAGACAGCGGAGCGGATTGACTGTCCGGCTCTGCTGCCAGAAAGCCCAGCTAATGATCTTTTGACGAAGATGCTAGTCCCGGCGCCCTATAAGGGGTCGGAGAAGAAAGCCGATAAGAAGGCCCCGAGGACCCGAAAGGGTCTCCGGCGTAAGGTTGCGTAAGCCTCGTCCGAAGACGACGAGGCGCACTCCTCCCCTGAAGGGGAAGAAGAAGAAGAAGAAGAAGAAGAGGAGGCCGCCCTATCCGGAAAGGACGAGGGGGCTGAGAGGGCGGACCAGGGGACCAGGAGAGGCCCCCGGCGCAAGGTCGTCATACCCTTGTCGTCTGATGACGATGAGGCAGATTCCTCCCGCGGAAGCGGGGGAAAACAAGAAGAAACTCCACCTCCCCGTACTGGGGGGAGAGAAAGAGGAAGGCCGCCCCGGTGGGGGAGACTGGGACGTCCAAGAAGGGAAAGGTGTCCCTTCCGAACTACTCCGCCATCGCTGCCGATAGCGAGGAAGGGTGGCTGCCCAGGAAGAAGCCTTCAGTTCGATCGTAAGTATCCGCACTCCATCATAATTTTGCTTCATAATTTTGTTATAACGCCAAACTTGTATGTAGTCCGTCCAGGGCCCATCCCGAGGCATCGTCTTCGGACGGGTCCTTGAGTGAGTCAGCAATGAACTCACTCCCGATGGCCACTTATCCTCGGCCCGCGGATGACACAGAGGTGTTGTCCCAAAGGTTCCCAAAGATGGGGGAGGTGGCCCTGGAGACGCCTCAAGGCGGCATTCCAGACGTCGGACTCGCAGGGTTCAAGATCCCTGCGGATCGTGTTGATGAGAGCCACGGTAAGTCGGGCTCTCAGCCGAACACTGTTCCAGAGCCTTCAGTGGTTCCGGACTCAGGCGGGTAGCCCCTCATTAGGGAGGGAGGGCCGTCTGTATCAAGGACTTCCGTTCGCTCGAGGTGCCGGATTGTCTGCTGGAAGCGCTTCACGGCGCTTCCCTAGATGAAGAGCACCGTACTCTTATGAGTGCGGTGATTCAGAAGGTTTCGTCCGCCAAGAGCGGACTAACCAAAGCCTGCACCAGCCTCCTGACAGGCTTTGAGGTAAGTAAAAATGTGTGAAATTACCACCCGATAGGTAGTAGCCCCTGATACTCTGTTTGGTGTTCGGAAGGAAAAACCAAACGGAGGGTCAATTATAATCCGCAGGAGTCTAACAGTAAGTTTGAATGTGAATAAACAGGATGTGCTGCTGGCCGCTGCTGGCCGTACGGCCGAAATCCCCAGCCTAAAGCAGGACTTGGAGCGGGCACAGGGAGAGCTCGGCCTCACGAGGAGGGAGCTCGAGGAGAGCAAAGGCGAATGATTCCCCTCTCTCATATAGTAAAGTACAAATAAAATTTATTATTTTAACGATGAGGTGTCGTGATTTGGTAATAGAGACCACCACTGAAGTGACGTCTCTTAAGAAAGCATTATCCGAGGCCGAACACAAGGTGGCCTTGGATCGCGAGGAGCGCAAAAAGCAGGAAGCCCGAGTGGGTGAAGTACAAGAAGAGCTCCAGGAGCTCGGCAAAAAGTTCGAGTCCGTGGAGCATGAGCTTAAAGCAAAAGAGGCCGAGCTTGCAAAGGCCCTTACAAGTATAAAAGACGCCAAGACCGAAGCCGAAAGGGCACAACAGGAAATCCAGGAGGCCAAGAAGATAGCTGCGGGTAAGAAATTCTTTATGCAAATCAAACATGTGGAGGAGGCGTTTCTTTTACTTACACGAGTCCGGAGCTCCCCAGGGGCATTCGCAGATCTGCCACGCAGCGTATCAGACGTCGCGGAGTTCTACCGTGCTCAGGAGGGGAGCTCAACGGAGAAGCTGTTCTGGTCCCAGTATGCTGGGGCCGAACATCCAACGTCTCTGAGTGACCAACTGAAGCAGTTAGTCGAACTCCACAGGGCGGTCGAAGTGGCAATGAAGGATTTCATAGTCCGGATGTGGCCTGGTGAGCCCCTGCCCACCAGCTACTTCGGCTTGATCAAGCGGATGGTGAATGCCTGTCCGCGCTTGGAAGTCATCAAGCGATCCGTTTGCATTGAGGGTGCCCGCCGGGCCCTTGCCCGTGCGAAGGTGCATTGGGGCAAGCTGGATGCGGAGAAGCTGGTGAAGGACGGGCTGCCAGAGGGCAAGCCGCATCGCATTCCCGAGGAGTATTATGATGGTGTTATGAAGGGTGCTCGTCTCGTGGCCGACGAATGTACCAAGGACATAATTTTTGAATGAATTCACTTATGTCATGTTTGTAATTTAAAGACGAAGTTACTTGCGCTAAGTAGCGCTTTTGTTATTTAAAATATTACCTTCTGTGTGGCTGTTTATCAAATTCTGAAAGTAGGCCAGTCGTCGGCTTCCGCCCCCATGCAACTAGTACTGGGGTGTTCATGGATAACCCAGACACTCTTTATCCAAATGTTTGGTCCCTTAAGGAGGTGTCCAGCGCAGCGAACAAGGCAATCGGACTATGCAGCTTTATAACCTTCACTTAGCCATAGAAGTCTACAATTTTAAATTTCGGCGAAGGCCCTAGAATCCGGAAGACCGAATTGGGGCGCTATACACGCCTAGATCGGACTAATACGATTTATCACCTAAAGCGGAAAAATCTTTAAGGATTTTAAGACCTCTCGAACAGCGATCAGCTCTTGCCACATCATGCCGGTCAGTTTTCGGCTTTCTCTACTGAGGTGCTCATTCGGCAGAACCAGGGCACAATCGAAGTAGTTCTCCCTGCGCTACCTTAGCCGATATAACGGAACGTAAGGCACCAAAACAAGGGAGCCGGGCTATCCCAACTGTAGACCCAAGACATGATTCGGAGCTGATGCATATAATGCTATAAGTTCAGGGTGTCGCACTGTTGAAAGTGTTCGGACTTGTCGTGCCGTATTATCGGGCGCCATAAGAAGCCCCTGGCAAACTCCACGTACCAAAGTGTACGGATGCAATATTAAATAGACATTTGTAAAAAATGCTCAAAGAAAAAATAATAAGCTTACACTATATATGATCTCCCATTGATGAATAATACGTTTAGGCGTATGTTTACAATGAATGCATTAAGCGGAGATAAAGAGGATAATTTGACATATCATATCCAGAGGCAGGCTACGTACAGATAGATAAAACAGGTCTAACGATCGCAAATAGATTCCACCTGGGTATTTTCTTCTGTGCGCAAAGCCTGTTGCCTCCTTGGCTCTTTTGGAGAAGCTGCACTAAAGCAATATCCTTAAAGGTAAATGGAAAGGTTACGAAGCAATACCGTACTGCTGACTGAGCCACTGCTACGCCTCCGCCTGTGCCCATGGTATTTTGAGTGCGTAATATTGTACGCGTGACACGAATGATGCTTTGATGGGATTTGAGCGGAGGCCGGACTGCTAGTCATGCTCTTGGCGTGACTGCTGATCCTGCTATGGGGTGTTCCGCCCTCGCTTGACGGAGCTTGAGGTTGTCGTCGCCGGATTGGTGGTTTGCCGGAGGAGGCCGCATTGTACTTATGCCGCAAGGGCTGCAGTGTGCACTTCTGTACAGAGAGAGCGGTCCATATTTCCGTTGACTGTTATGACCCCGCGCGGGCCTGGCATCTTGACCTTGAGGTATGCATAGTGTGGTACCGCATTGAATCTAGCAAATGCGGTTCGTCCGAGCAGTGTGTGGTAACCACTATGGAAAGGGACGATATCGAAGATTAGCTCTTTGCTTTAGAAGTTATCCGGGGATCCGAAGACCACTTCCAATGTTATAGAGCCCATACAATGGGCCTCTACGCCAGGAATTACACCTTTAAAGGTGGTTTTGGTGGGCTTAATCCTTGAAGGATCGATGCCCATTTTTCGCATTGTGTCCTGGTAAAGCAGGTTCAGGCTGCTGCCGCCGTCCATAAGGACTCACGTGAGGTGGAATCCGTTGATGATTGGGTCTAATACCAATGCGGCCGAGCCGCCATGACGGATGCTAGTAGGATGATCCCTACGATCAAAGGTGATCGGACAAGCTGACCATGGTTGAATTTGGGGACGGCTGGCTCCATCGCATAGACGTCCCGTAATGCTCACTTCCGTTCCCGCTTGGGGATGTGGGTGGCGTAGATCATGTTGACCGTTTTCACCTGGGGGGGGGGGGGAATTTCTTCTGTCCCCCCATGTTCGGACGCCAGGGCTCCTCGTCATCGTCGCTATGCAGCCCCTTGTCCTTATTTTTGGCGTTTATCTTGCCGACCTGATTAAATACCCAGCAGTCTCTATTGGTGTGGTTGGCTGGCTTGTCCGGGGTGCCATGAATTTGGCACGAGCGCTCCAGTATACGGTCTAGACTGGACGGTCCCTGATTATTTCTCTTGAATGGCTTCTTCCGCTGACCGGATTTGGATCCGCTGAATCCGGCATTGACCATCGTGTCTTCGGTGCTGTCGCCGTTGTTCCGTCGCTTGTGTTTGTTGCACCGTAGCTTGCCGTTATTGTCACAGACATCTAACGTGCCAGAATGTGGCATAGTGCTGCTGCGAGCCAACCAACTGTCCTCGCCCACGCAAAAGCGGGTCATTAGTTTCGTGAGAGCTGCCATAGACTTGGGTTTCTCCTGGCCGAGGTGTCGGGCGAGCCACTCGTCACGGATATTATGCTTGAAGGCCGCCGGGGCTTCAGCATCTGGACAGTCGACTATTTGGTTCTTTTTAGTTAGGAACCGAGTCCAGAATTTCCTGGCTGACTCTCCGGGCTGTTGAGTAATGTGGCTCAAGTCATCGGCATCCGGAGGTCGCACATATGTGCCTTGGAAGTTGTCAAGAAATGCGTCTTCCAGGTTTTTCCAACTGCCAATGGAATTTGCGGGCAGGCTATTAAGCCAATGTCTGGCGAGTCCTTTGAGCTTGAGGGGAAGATACTTGATGGCATGTAGATCATCTCCACGGGCCATGTGAATGTGGAGAAGGAAATCCTCGATCCATACTGCGGGGTTTGTTGTGCCATTATATGATTCGATGTTTACTAGTTTGAACCCTTCTGGGAATTCATGATCCATTACTTCATTGGTGAAGCAGAGGGGGTGTGCGGCGCCTCTGTGTCGGGCTATGTCGCAATGTAGTCCGGTTGTGTCTGACTGGATATATTCGGCCCGGCTGGATTTGCTAGTGTATCCGGTATGACGGTCATCGTCATGTGTTGCAGCGCGCCCCCGTGATCCGTAGATCGATCTTGGTTGTCCTGCGGCGTTATCTAGTTTATCGTGCAGGTCCTGAGTATTGCCCCGGGCCGTAGTAAACTGGTGCGGGGGTGCGGACTGGTATTCGGGCTGATATGCCATTTTATCTCGGCCTCGAGGCGGCCGGTCAGATCTCACTTTCGCAAGTGGCCGTGAAGGGATTGACAACCCCTTTATTGTGTTGGTTGTGAGTTCTTTGTTTGTTTGTGTAGGTGCGTGGGACTTTTGAGGAGCCTCCTACTGGATTGATACCTTGGTTCTCAAAAACTGAGGGAAATACTTACGCTACTATTGCTGCATCACCCTTTCCTCTTCAAGGAAAACCAACGCAAGCTCAAGACGTAGCACTCCTCATCATATTTTATCTTGTAAAAAATATGGATCCTCTCTTTGCTGATATTTAAAGTAAGCAATTGTCTCTATCATATCTCCTTCTTTTGTATCATCCTTGTTCAAGAGCGTCTTGAGGTTTGTAATGTGCTTAGTGCCATAAGGTACAATGAGTTCTGACCCATAGAAATCTGACATGATCTGCATCATACGACCTGTTGACATGAAGTCACAATCGTGGTCAATCCTTTTCTCTACACAAAAACAGTATGAAAAATAATTTCTTTCCTGTCTTTCAGCAAGGCAACTCAAATGCAAAGCTCATGCAATTCATGAAGCTATACAAGCAACTACGACAATGCGCCTCAGGCAACACATGAGAAAAATACACAAAACAAATCAGGGGGTAACTATGCACTAGTGAGCAATAAAAATTTCCATCATAGGCAAGTTGACCTCATCCAGAAACAAGTACTATCGTACATTTTAGCTACAAAGAGACTAATCATAGGCAAGTCCAGATTCAACACCAAATTTGTTTTACACATGAAAAATCTAGGCAAGTAGGAACTTTGCATTGAGCAACAAACAGGTAAACATTAGGCGAGTCCAGCATCCAGAAACAAATCAGGCATTTATCTCTTTTTGTACTGTTGTAAGCAATTTAATGGCATTATCAAGCAACTAAGTCATATGTTTGAAGCAAATCAGTCACATGTTTCAAGCAAAATCAGGTAGTTATTGATGGGCCAAGAAACACACAACCAGTAGGCATGTCCAGGTTCTTAAAGTCAGAAGGTAGGGGGAGGGGGGGTGGTTTAAAACTTGTAGTTAAATTGTAGTTATGAAGATGAGTAAGGAAGGCCCTTTCTTCTGGCGGGATCCCTTGGTGTGATCGCAAATACTTAGTCAAACATGGCTTGTCAACCAACGATGGTTGTGCTCACCAACAAAGTGAAGGAAATATGCCCTAGAGGCAATAATAAAGTTATTATTTATTTCCTCATATCATGATGAATGTTTATTATTCATTCTAGAATTGTATTAACCGGAAACATGATACATGTGTGAATACATAGACAAACATAAAGTCACTAGTATGCCTCTACTTGACTAGCTCATTAATCAAAGATGGTTATGTTTCCTAACCATAGACATGTGTTGTCATTTGATTAATGGGATCACATCATTAGGATAATGATGTGATTGCCATGACCCATTCCGTTAGCCTAGACTTGATCGTTTAGTATATTGCTATTGCTTTCTTCATGACTTATACAAAGTTCCTGCAACTATGAGATTGTGCAACTCCCGTTTACCGGAAGAACACTTTGTGTGCTACCAACGTCACAACGTAACTGGGTGATTATAAAGGTGCTCTATAGGTGTTTCCGAAGGTACATGTTGGGTTGGCATAATTCGAGATTAGGTTTTGTCACTCCGATTGTCGGAGAGGTATCTCTGGGCCCTCTCGGTAATACTCATCACCTAAGCCTTGCAAGCATTGTAACTAATGAGTTAGTTATAAGATGATGTGTTACAGAACGAGTAAAGAGACTTGCCGGTAACGAGATTGAACTAGGTATTGGATATCGACGATCAAATCTCGGGCAAGTAACATGCCGATGACAAAGGGAACAACGTATGTTGTTATGCGGTTTGACCGATAAAGATCTTCGTAGAATATGTAGGAACCAATATGGGCATCCAGGTCCCGCTATTGGTTATTGACCGAGAATGGTTCTAGGTCATGTATACATAGTTCTCGAACCCGTAGGGTCCGCATGCTTAACGTTACGATGACAGTTTTATTATGAGTTTATAAGTTTTGATGTACCGAAGTTTGTTCGGAGTCCCGGATGTGATCACGGACATGACGAGGAGTCTCGAAATGGTCGAGACATAAAGATTGATATATTGGACGACTATATTCGGACATCGGAAGTGTTCCGGGTGATTTCGGAGTAAACAGGAGTGCCGGGGGGGGTTACCGGAACCCCCCGGGAGAGTATTGGGCCTTATGGGCCTTAGGGGAATGGAGAGAGGGGCGGCCAGCATGGGCCGCGCGCCCCCTCCCCCCTCTGGTCCGAATTGGACTAGGAGGGGGGGCGCCCCCCCTTTCCTTCCCCCTCTCCCCCTTCCTTCCCCCTCCTAGTAGGAGTAGGAAAGGAGGAGTCCTACTCCTACTAGGAGGAGGATTCCTCCTCCCTTGGCGCGCCCAATGGGCCGGCCGGCCTCCCCCCTTGCTCCTTTATATACGGGGGCAGGGGGGCACCCCATAGACACACAAGTTGATCTACGGATCGTTCCTTAGCCGTGTGCGGTGCCCCCTCCACCATATTCCACCTCGGTCTTATCGTCGCGGAGTTTAGGAGAAGCCCTGCACCGGTAGAACATCATCATCGTCACCACGCCGTCGTGCTGACGAAACTCATCCCTGAAGCTTTGCTGGATCAGAGCCCGGGGATCGTCATCGAGCTGAACGTGTGCTGAACTCGGAGGTGTCGTACGTTCGGTACTTGGATCAGTCAGATCGTGAAGACGTACGACTACATCAACCGCGTTGTGATAACGCTTCCACTTACGGTCTACGAGGGTACGTGGACAACACTCTCCCCTCTCGTTGCTATGCCATCACCATGATCTTGCGTGTGCGTAGGAAATTTTTTGAAATTACTACGTTCCCCAACAGTGGTATCAGAGCCAGGTTTTATGCGTTGATGTTATATGCACGAGTAGAACACAAGTGAGTTGTGGGCGATACAAGTCATACTGCTTACCAGCATGTCATACTTTGGTTCGGCGGTATTGTGAGATGAAGCGGCCCGGACCGACATTATGCGTACGCTTACGCGAGACTGGTTTCACCGTTACGAGCACTCGTGCTTAAAGGTGGCTGGCGGGTGTCTGTCTCTCTCACTTTAGCTGAATCGAGTGTGGCTACGCCCGGTCCTTGCGAAGGTTAAAACAGCACCAACTTGACAAACTATCGTTGTGGTTTTTGATGCGTAGGTAAGAACGGTTCTTGCTAAGCCCGTAGCAGCCACGTAAAATTTGCAACAACAAAGTAGAGGACGTCTAACTTGTTTTTGCAGGGCATGTTGTGATGTGATATGGTCAAGACGTGATGCTATATTTTATTGTATGAGATGATCATGTTTTGTAACCGAAGTTATCGGCAACTGGCAGGAGCCATATGGTTGTCGCTTTATTGTATGAAATGCAAACGCCCTGTAATTGCTTTACTTTATCACTAAGCGGTAGCGATAGTCGTAGAAGCAATAGATGGCGTAACGACAACGATGCTACGATGGAGATCAAGGTGTCGCGCCGGTGACGATGGTGATCACGACGGTGCTTCGGAGATGGAGATCACAAGCACAAGATGATGATGGCCATATCATATCACTTATATTGATTGCATGTGATGTTTATCCTTTATGCATCTTATCTTGCTTTGATTGACGGTAGCATTTTAAGATGATCTCTCACTAAAATTATCAAGAAGTGTTCTCCCTGAGTATGCACCGTTGCCAAAGTTCGTCGTGCCCAGACACCACGTGATGATCGGGTGTGATAAGCTCTACGTCCATCTACAACGGGTGCAAGACAGTTTTGCACACGCGGAATACTCAGGTTAAACTTGACGAGCCTAGCATATGCAGATATGGCCTCGGAACACGGAGACCGAAAGGTCGAGCGTGAATCATATAGTAGATATGATCAACATAATGATGTTCACCATTGAAAACTACTCCATCTCACGTGATGATCGGTTATGGTTTAGTTGATTTGGATCACGTGATCACTTAGATGACTAGAGAGATGTCTGTCTAAGTGGGAGTTCTTAAGTAATATGATTAATTGAACTTAAATTTATCATGAACTTAGTACCTGATAGTATTTTGCTTGTCTATGTTTGTTTGTAGATAGATGGCTCGTGCTGTTGTTCCGTTGAATTTTAATGCGTTCCTTGAGAAAGCAAAGTTGAAAGATGATGGTAGCAATTACACGGACTGGGTCCGTAACCTGAGGATTATCCTCATTGCTGCACAGAAAAGTTACGTCCTGGAAGCACCGCTGGGTGCCAGGCCTGCTGCTGATGCAACTGACGACGTTAAGAACGTCTGGCAGAGCAAAGCTGATGACTACTCTATAGTTCAGTGTGCCATGCTTTACGGCTTAGAACCGGGTCTTCAACGACGTTTTGAACGTCATGGAGCATATGAGATGTTCCAGGAGTTGAAGTTAATATTTCAAGCAAATGCCCGGATTGAGAGATATGAAGTCTCCAATAAGTTCTACAGCTGCAAGATGGAGGAGAATAGTTCTGTCAGTGAGCATATACTCAAAATGTCTGGGTATAATAATCACTTGATTCAACTGGGAGTTAATCTTCCGGATGATAGTGTCATTGACAGAATTCTCCAATCACTGCCACCAAGCTACAAGAGCTTTGTGATGAACTATAATATGCAAGGGATGAACAAGACTATTCCCGAGCTCTTCGCAATGCTAAAAGCTGCGGAGGTAGAAATCAAGAAGGAGCATCAAGTGTTGATGGTCAACAAGACCACTAGTTTCAAGAAAAAGGGCAAAGGGAAGAAGAAGGGGAACTTCAAGAAGAACAGCAAGCAAGCTGCTGCTCAAGAGAAGAAACCCAAGTCTGGACCTAAGCCTGAAACTGAGTGCTTCTACTGCAAGCAGACTGGTCACTGGAAGCGGAACTGCCCCAAGTATTTGGCGGATAAGAAGGATGGCAAAGTGAACAAAGGTATATGTGATATACATGTTATTGATGTGTACCTAACTAGAGCTCGTAGTAGCACCTGGGTATTTGATACTGGTTCTGTTGCTAATATTTGCAACTCGAAACAGGGACTACGGAATAAGCGAGCACTGGCCAAGGACGAGGTGACGATGCGCGTGGGAAACGGTTCCAAAGTCGATGTGATCGCGGTCGGCACGCTACCTCTACATCTACCTTCGGGATTAGTTTTAGACCTAAATAATTGTTATTTGGTGCCAGCGTTGAGCATGAACATTATATCTGGATCTTGTTTGATGCGAGACGGTTATTCATTTAAATCAGAGAATAATGGTTGTTCTATTTATATGAGTAATATCTTTTATGGTCATGCACCCTTGAAGAGTGGTCTATTTTTATTAAATCTCGATAGTAGTGATACACATATTCATAGTGTTGAAACCAAAAGATGCAGAGTTGATAATGATAGTGCAACTTATTTGTGGCACTGCCGTTTGGGTCATATCGGTGTAAAGCGCATGAAGAAATTCCATACTGATGGGCTTTTGGAATCACGTGATTATGAATCACTTGGTACTTGCGAACCGTGCCTTATGGGCAAGATGACTAAAACGCCGTTCTCCGGAACTATGGAGCGAGCAACTGATTTGTTGGAAATCATACATACTGATGTTTGTGGCCCAATGAATGTTGAGGCTCGCGGCGGGTATCGTTATTTTCTCACCTTCACAGATGATTTGAGCAGATATGGGTATATCTACTTGATGAAACACAAGTCTGAAACATTTGAAAAGTTCAAAGAATTTCAGAGTGAAGTGGAAAATCATCGTAACAAGAAAATAAAGTTTCTACGATCTGATCGTGGAGGAGAGTATTTGAGTTATGAGTTTGGCCTACACTTGAAACAATGTGGAATAGTTTCGCAACTCACGCCACCTGGAACACCACAACGAAATGGTGTGTCCGAACGTCGTAATCGTACTTTACTTGATATGGTGCGATCTATGATGTCTCTTACTGATTTACCGCTATCGTTTTGGGGTTATGCTTTAGAGACGGCCGCATTCACGTTAAATAGGGCACCATCAAAATCCGTTGAGACGACGCCTTATGAACTGTGGTTTGGCAAGAAACCAAAGTTGTCGTTTCTTAAAGTTTGGGGCTGCGATGCTTATGTGAAGAAACTTCAACCAGATAAGCTCGAACCTAAATCGGAGAAATGTGTCTTCATAGGATACCCAAAAGAGACTGTTGGGTACACCTTCTATCACAGATCCGAAGGCAAGACATTCATTGCTAAGAATGGATCCTTTCTAGAGAAGGAGTTTCTCTCGAAAGAAGTGAGTGGGAGGAAAGTAGAACTTGATGAGATAACTGTATCTACTCCCTTATTGGAAAGTAGTTCATCACGAGAACCGGTTCCTGTGACAACTACACCAATTAGTGAGGAAGCTAATGATAATGATCATGAAACTTCAGATCAAGTTTCTACTGAACCTCGTAGGTCTACCAGAGTAAGATCCGCACCAGAGTGGTACGGTAATCCTATTCTGGAAGTCATGTTACTTGACCATGATGAACCTACGAACTATGAGGAAGCGATGATGAGCCCGGATTCCGCAAAATGGCTAGAAGCCATGAAATCTGAGATGGGATCCATGTATGAAAACAAAGTATGGACTTTGGTTGACTTGCCCGATGATCGGCAAGCCATTGAGAATAAATGGATCTTTAAGAAGAAGACTGACGCTGATGGTAATATAACTGTCTATAAAGCTCGACTTGTTGCAAAAGGTTTTCGACAAGTTCAAGGGGTTGACTACGATGAGACTTTCTCACCCGTAGCGATGCTTAAGTCTGTCCGAATCATGTTAGCTATTGCTGCATTTCATGATTATGAAATTTGGCAAATGGATGTCAAGACTGCATTCTTGAATGGATTTCTAGAAGAAGAGTTGTATATGATGCAACCGGAAGGTTTTGTTGATCCAAAAGGTGCTGACAAAGTGTGCAAGCTCCAGCGTTCCATTATGGACTGGTGCAAGCATCTCGGAGTTGGAATAAACGCTTTGACAGTGTGATCAAAGCATATGGTTTTATACAGACTTTTGGAGAAGCCTGTATTTACAAGAAAGTAGTGGGAGCTCTGTAGCATTTCTAATTTTATATGTAGATGACATATTATTAATTGGAAATGATATAGAATTTCTGGATAGCATAAAAGAATACTTGAATAAAAGTTTTTCAATTGAAGACCTCGGTGAAGCTGCTTACATATTGGGCATCAAGATCTATAGAGATAGATCAAGACGCTTAATAGGACTTTCACAAAGCACATACCTTGACAAAATTTTGAAAAAGTTCAAAATGGATCAGGCAAAGAAAGGATTCTTGCCTGTGCTACAAGGTGTGAAGTTAAGTCAAACTCAATTCCCGACCACAGCGGAAGATAGAGAGAAAATGAAAAATTTTCCCTATGCTTCAGCCATAGGCTCTATCATGTATGCAATGCTGTGTACCAGACCTGACGTATGCTTAGCAATAAGCTTGGCAGGAAGGTACCAAAGTAATCCAGGAGTGGATCACTGGACAGCGGTCAAGAACATCCTGAAATACCTGAAAAGGACTAAGGATATGTTTCTCGTATATGGAGGTGACAAAGAGCTAGTCGTACACGGTTACGTCGATGCAAGCTTTGACACTGATCCAGATGATTCTAAATCGCAAACCGGATACGTGTTTTTATTAAACGGTGGAGCTGTAAGTTGGTGCAGTTCTAAACAAAGCGTCGTTGCGGGATCTACATGTGAAGCGGAGTACATAGCTGCTTCGGAAGCAGCAAATGAAGGAGTCTGGATGAAGGAGTTCATTTCCGATCTAGGTGTCATACCTAGTGCATCGGGACCAATGAAGATCTTCTGTGACAATACTGGTGCAATTGCCTTGGCAAAGGAATCCAGATTTCACAAGAGGACCAAGCACATCAAGAGACGCTTCAATTCCATTCGGGACCAAGTCCAAGTGGGAGACATAGAGATTTGCAAGATACATACGGATCTGAATGTTGCAGACCCGTTGACTAAGCCTCTCTCACGAGCAAAACATGATCAGCACCAAGACTCCATGGGTGTTAGAATCATTACTATGTAATCTAGAATATTGACTCTAGTGCAAGCGGGAGACTGAAGGAAATATGCCCTAGAGGCAATAATAAAGTTATTATTTATTTCCTCATATCATGATGAATGTTTATTATTCATGCTAGAATTGTATTAACCGGAAACATGATACATGTGTGAATACATAGACAAACATAAAGTCACTAGTATGCCTCTACTTGACTAGCTCATTAATCAAAGATGGTTATGTTTCCTAACCATAGACATGTGTTGTCATTTGATTAATGGGATCACATCATTAGGATAATGATATGATTGACATGACCCATTCCGTTAGCCTAGCACTTGATCGTTTAGTATATTGCTATTGCTTTCTTCATGACTTATACAAAGTTCCTGCAACTATGAGATTGTGCAACTCTCATTTACCGGAAGAACACTCTGTGTGTGACCAAACGTCACAACGTAACTGGGTGATTATAAAGGTGCTCTACAGGTGTTTCCGAAGGTACTTGTTGGGTTGGCATAATTCAAGATTAGGTTTTGTCACTCCGATTGTCGGAGAGGTATCTCTGGGCCCTCTCGGTAATACTCATCACCTAAGCCTTGCAAGCATTGTAACTAATGAGTTAGTTATAATATGATGTGTTACAGAACGAGTAAAGAGACTTGCCGGTAACGAGATTGAACTAGGTATTGGATACCGACGATCAAATCTCGGGCAAGTAACATGTCGATGGCAAAGGGAACAACGTATGTTGTTATGCGGTTTGACCGATAAAGATCTTCGTAGAATATGTAGGAACCAATATGGGCATCCAGGTCCCGCTATTGGTTATTGACCGAGAATGGTTCTAGGTCATGTCTACATAGTTCTCGAACCCGTAGGGTCCGCACGCTTAATGTTACGATGACAGTTTTATTATGAGTTTATAAGTTTTGATGTACCGAAGTTTGTTCGGAGTCCCGGATGTGATCACGGACATGATGAGGAGTCTCGAAATGGTCGAGACATAAAGATTGATATATTGGACGACTATATTCGGACACCGGAAGTGTTCCGGGTGATTTCGGAGTAAACCAAAGTGCCGGGGGGGGGTTACCGGAACCCCCCGGGAGAGTATTGGGCCTTATGGGCCTTAGGGGAAAGGAGAGAGGGGCGGCCAACATGGGCCGCGCGCCTCCTCCCCCCCTCTGGTCCGAATTGGACTAGGAGGGGGGGCGGCGCCCCCCCTTTCCTTCCCCCTCTCCCCCTTCCTTCCCCCTCCTAGTAGGAGTAGGAAAGGAGGAGTCCTACTCCTACTAGGAGGAGGATTCCTCCTCCCTTGGCGCGCCCAAGGGGCCGGCCGGCCTCCCCCCTTGCTCCTTTATATACGGGGGCAGGGGGCACCCCATAGACACACAAGTTGATCTACGGATCGTTCCTTAGCCGTGTGCGGTGCCCCCCTCCACCATATTCCACCTCGGTCATATTGTCGCGGAGTTTAGGCGAAGCCCTGCACCGATAGAACATCATCATCGTCACCACACTGTCGTGCTGACGAAACTCATCCCCGAAGCTTTGCTGGATCGGAGCCCGGGGATCGTCATCGAGCTGAACGTGTGCTGAACTCAGAGGTGTCGTACGTTCGGTACTTGGATCGGTCGGATCGTGAAGACGTACGACTACATCAACCGCGTTGTGATAACGCTTCCGCTTACGGTCTACGAGGGTACATGGACAACACTCTCCCCTCTCGTTGCTATGCCATCACCATGATCTTGCGTGTGCGTAGGAATTTTTTTGAAACTACTACATTCCCCAACACAAAGTAGATCACCTCCCATCTGCCATCTATTACCTTCACAATCATCTTAGCTTTGCAACCAGTTTGCACAATTTTATCTCCTTTTCGTTTCTTGCTCCTCTTTTTGCCTTTACTATCATCATCAAGAAAGACAATAGCCTCATCTTCATTATCATCTTTTGCTTGCTCAACAATGTCATCTAGCACATGAATCTTTTCTGCCCCTCCGTCATCGACATCAGGCTTTCAAAACTTGTTGCAAACAAACTGTTGTTTTATCAACTTCCCGGTTTTCAAATCCTTCCTTGAAGTATTCATTTTAATTGAAAAACCCATCTGCAAGGAATATGCATTGTAGTGCTCCTTGGCATCTTCCAAAGTGTCAAACCTCATGCCCACATAAGGCTCCTTGGGCTGTGACCAAGCTTCATCATCATTTTCAGCACCCAAACCATTACCAACAGTCCCACCAGTATCACCTGCAACACCTGTGCCATCAAGGGTATGAGCATCACTCTCAACTGCTACTGCTGCAGGTACTTGTGTACTGCCCGGAGCCCCTCCCCCACGACTTGACTGCCCATTTGTCTCCATTGCTTCTATAGCAGCAACACTGACTTTTTGCATGATAGGGGAATTAGGTGATTCTGCCACAAATTCTACATTTCCAGCAGCATGTTGCGTATAGTAGAAAGGATCACCATTATTTTCATCTGGTTCCTCATTCAGGTCAATCATTGTCAACCTTTTTGTTTTTTTCAACATGGGAAAAAGTAAAGCAAGTCAGCAGAATGATGCGAGCAAGTAGCACAGTAAATACAGGCAAGCCAATAGCGCAACCACCTAAGCACACTAGAATCGGAAGAATAGTGTCCATTTGTTTTTTCCTATTTCAAGGAAACATTTTGAGCATAATTAAATAGGCTTTTTTGTGTGTATCATAATTTTTCTTCTCTCTCTTTTTAATGCAGGCAACTCTTTTTTCTATCTGCATGCCATCCAAGGTTTTCTCATGAAGCAAGTGTCCTTTCAGAGTCATTAAGATCGAGCATATTTACGGAAAAATCAGAGAGAGCACTAGCATTTTTATGTTAGAACTTTAAAACAGCAGCAATTATGGGCAACAATGTTGTGTCTTTTATGTGCAGTACTTGTGTTTAACCTATCTTCCGCACTAGCAACAAAACTATTGTGCTTTTTTATGTTCAGTGTGTTCCGTATCCACGTAGTTGTGTTTCAAGCGACGTAGAAGTTGTCATGGGGGGTTTCTCTGTATAGGAATTTTTTCTTGTCCTTTATTTCTTGCAGGATCAAAATATCAAGTTTTTATCTATCTGTGCAAGCGTGGGAAGACAACACTTTTTGCAGAAAACCAGTTTGTAAATGAAGGTAATCACAAACCCCATGATATCCTCCCCAGTCTATCACATATCACCACTATTGAAACAACATACCTTTCAACTTTTGTAAATGGTTTTGCTTTCACATAAGAATGTTATTTTGCAACACAACTTGTCATCATCATGTTGGGTTTCGTAGTAATTTCAAAAATTTTCCTATGCGCACACAGGATCATGTGATGCATAGCAACGAGGGGAAGAGTATTGTCTACGTACCCTACGCAGACCGACTGCGGAAGCGATGACACGACGTAGAGGAAGTAGTCGTACGTCTTCACGATCCAACCGATCAAGCACCGAAACTACGGCACCTCCGAGTTCGAGCACACGTTCAGCTCGATGACGATCCCCGGACTCCGATCCAGCAAAGTGTCGGGGAAGAGTTCCGTCAGCACGACGGCGTGGTGACGATCTTGATGAACTACAGCAGCAGGGCTTCGCCTAAACTCCGCTACAGTATTATCGAGGAATATGGTGGCAGGGGGCACCGCACACGGCTAAGGAATCGATCACGTGGATCAACTTGTGTCAACTTGTGTGTTTAGAGGTGCCCCTGCCTCCGTATATAAAGGAGCCAAGGGGGGAGGAGGCGCCGGCCAGGAGGAGGAGGCGCAGGAGGAGTCCTACTCCTACCGGGAGTAGGACTCCCCTCCAATCCTATTCCAACTAGGATTCCCAAGGGGGAAAGAGGGAGAGGGGTGGCCGGCCACCTCTCCTAGTCCTAATAGGACTAGGGGAAGGGGGGAGGCGCGCAGCCCCCTTGGGCTGCCCCTTTCTCCTTTCCACTAAGGCCCATGAAGGCCCATATGGTTCCCGGGGGGTTCCGGTAACCTCCCGGTAACCCGGTAAAATCCCGATTTCACCCGGAACACTTCCGATGTCCAAACATAGGCTTCCAATATATCAATCTTTATGTCTCGACCATTTCGAGACTCCTCGTCATGTCCGTGATCACATCCGGGACTCCGAACAACCTTCGGTACATCAAAATGCATAAACTCATAATATAACTGTCATCGTAACCTTAAGCGTGCGGACCCTACGGGTTCGAGAACAATGTAGACATGACCGAGACACGTCTCCGGTCAATAACCAATAGCGGGACCTGGATGCCCATATTGGCTCCTACATATTCTACGAAGATCTTTATCGGTCAGACCGCATAACAACATACGTTGTTCCCTTTGTCATCGGTATGTTACTTGCCCGAGATTCGATCGTCGGTATCCAATACCTAGTTCAATCTCGTTACCGGCAAGTCTCTTTACTCGTTCTGTAATACATCATCTCACAACTAACATATTAGTTGTAATGCTTGCAAGGCTTATGTGATGTGTATTACCGAGAGGGCCCAGAGATACCTCTCCGACAATCGGAGTGACAAATCCTAATCTCGAAATACGCCAACCCAACATCGACCATTGGAGACACCTGTAGTACTCCTTTATAATCACCCAGTTACGTTGTGACGTTTGGTAGTACCCAAAGTGTTCCTCCGGTAAACGGGAGTTGCATAATCTCATAGTCATAGGAACATGTATAAGTCATGAAGAAAGCAATAGCAACATACTAAACGATCGGGTGCTAAGCTAATGGAATGGGTCATGACAATCAGATCATTCTACTAATGATGTGACCTCGTTAATCAAATAACAACTCTTTGTTCATGGTTAGGAAACATAACCATCTTTGATTAACGAGCTAGTCAAGTAGAGGCATACTAGTGACACTTTGTTTGTCTATGTATTCACACATGTATTATGTTTCCGGTTAATACAATTCTAGCATGAATAATAAACATTTATCATGAAATAAGGAAATAAATAATAACTTTATTATTGCCTCTAGGGCATATTTCCTTCAGTCTCCCACTTGCACTAGAGTCAATAATCTAGTTCACATCGCCATGTGATTTAACAGCAATAGTTCACATCACCATGTGATTAACACCCATAGTTCACATCGATATGTGATCAACACCCAAAGGGTTTTACTAGATTCAGTCATCTAGTTCACATCGCTATGTGATTAACACCCAAGGAGTACTAAGGTGCGATCATGTTTTTGCTTGTGAGAGAATCTTAGTCAACGGGTCTGTCACATTCAGATCCGTAAGTATTTTGCAAATATTTATGTCAACAATGCTCTGCACGGAGCTACTCTAGCTAATTGCTCCCACTTTCAATATGTATCCAGGTTGAGACTTAGTGTAACTTTTACAACAAACTCTTTTATCACCTCCATAATCGAGAAACATCTCCTTAGTCCTTACTAAGGATATTCTTGACCAATGTCCAGTGATCTACTCCTAGATCACTATTGTACTCTCTTGCCAAATTCAGAGTAAGGTATACAATAGGTCTGGTACATAGCATAGCATACTTTATAGAACCTATGACTGAGGCACAGGGAATGACTTTTCATTTTTTCTATTTTCTGCTGTGGTCGGGATTTGAGTCTTACTCAATTTCATACCTTTGCAACAC
This sequence comes from Triticum aestivum, assembly GCF_018294505.1. Classification (NCBI taxonomy): domain Eukaryota; kingdom Viridiplantae; phylum Streptophyta; class Magnoliopsida; order Poales; family Poaceae; genus Triticum; species Triticum aestivum. Next base: position 478,995,496 of record NC_057810.1, on the reverse strand, counting down.
AGGCAAGAACTCTTTCTTTGACTGTTCCATTTTGAACTATTTCAAAATCTTGCCAAGGTATGTACTCATTGAAAATCTTATCAAGCGTCTTGATCTATCTCAATAGATCTTGATGCTTAATATGTAAGTAGCTTTTACTGAGGTCTTTTCCTTTTAAAGAACTCCTTTAAAACACTCCTTTATGCTTTGCAGAAAAATTCTACATCATTTCTGATCAACAATATGTCACTCACATATACTAATCAGAAAGGCTGTAGTGCTCCCACTCACTTTATTGTAAATACAGGCTTTTCAAAAAGTCTGTATAAAACCATATGCTTTGATCAACTCATCAAAGCGTATATTCCAACTCCGAGAGGCTTGCACCAGTCCATAGATGGATTGCTGGAGCTTGCACATTTTGTTAGTACCTTTAGGATTGACAAAACCTTCTGGTTGCATCATATACAACTCTTCTTTAATAAATCCATTAAGGAATGCAGTTTTGTTTATCCATTTGCCAGATTTCATAAAATGCGGTAATTGCTAACATGATTCGGACAGACTTAAGCATAGATACGAGTGAGAAAATCTCATCGTAGTCAACACCTTGAACTTGTCGAAAACCTTTTTGCGACAATTCTAGCTTTGCAGATAGTAACACTACTATCAGCGTCCGTCTTCCTCTTGAAGATCCATTTATTCTCAATTGCTTGCTGATCATCGGGCAAGTCAACCAAAGTCCAAACTTTGTTCTCATACATGGATCATATCTCAGATTTCATGGCCTCAAACCATTTCGCGGAATCTGGGCTCATCATTGCTTCTTCATAGTTCGTAGGTTCATCATGATCTAGTAGCATGACTTCCAGTACAGGATTTCCGTACCACTCTGGCGCGGATCTTACTCTGGTTGATCTACGTGGTTCAGTAGTATCTTGATCTGAAGTTTCATGATCATTATCATTGGCTTCCTCACTAACTGGTGTAGGTGTCACTGAAACAGTTTTCTGTGATGAACTATTTTCCAGTAAGCGAGCAGGTACAGTTACCTCGTCAAGTTCTACTTTCCTCCCACTCACTTCTTTCGAGAGAAACTCCTTCTCTAGAAATGATCCATTCTTAGCAACGAATGTCTTGCCTTTCGGATCTGTGATAGAAGGTGTACCCAACAATTTCCTTTGGGTATTCTATGAAGATGCACTTCTCCGATTTGGGTTCGAGCTTATCAGGATGAAACTTTTTCACATAAGCATCGCAGCCCCAAACTTTAAGAAACAACAGGTTAGGTTTACTGCTAAACCATAGTTCATACAGTGTCGTTTCAACGGATTTAGATGGTGCCCTTTTTAAACGTGAATGCAGTTGTCTCTAATGCACATCCCCAAAACGATAGTGGTAAAACCGATAAGAGACATCATAGGTCGCACCATATTCAATAAAGTGCGGTTACGACGTTCGGACACACCATAACGATGTGGTGTTCCAGGTGGCGTGAGCTGTGAAACTATTCCACATTGTTCTAATTGAAGACCAAACTCGTAACTCAAATATTTGTCTCCGTGATCAGATCGCAGAAACTTTATTTTCTTGTTACGATGATTTTTCCACTTCACTCTGAAATTCTTTGAACCTTTCAACTATTTCAGACTTATGTTTCATCAAGTAGATATACCCATATCTGCTCAAATCATCTTGTGAAGGTCAGAAAACAACGATGCTTGCCACGAGCAACAGCACTCATTGGATCGCATACATCGGTATGTATTATTTCCAACAAGTCAGTAACTCGTTCCATTGTTCCGAAGAACGGAGTTTTAGTCATCTTGCCCAAAAGGCACGGTTCGCAAGCATCAAATGATTCATAACCAAGTGATTCCGAAAATCCATCTTTATGGAGTTTCTTCATGCGCTTTACACCGATATGACCCAAACGGCAGTGCCACAAATAAGTTGCACTATCATTATTAACTTTGCATCTTTTGGCATCAATATTATGAATATGTGTATCACTACGATCGAGATCCAATGAACCATTTTCATTGGGTGTGTAACCATATAAGGTTTTATTCATGTAAATAGAACAACAGTTTATTCTCTTACTTAAATGAATAACCGTATTGCAATAAACATGATCAAATCATATTCATGCTCAACGCAAACACCAAATAACATTTATTTAGGTTCAACACTAATCCCGAAAGAATAGGGAGTGTGCGATGATGATCATATCAATCTTGAAACTACTTTCAACACACATCATCACTTCACCCTTAACTAGTTTCTGTTTATTCTGCAACTCCCGTTTCGAGTTACTACTCTTAGCAACTGAACCAGTACCAAATACCGAGGGGTTGCTATAAACACTAGTAAAGCACACATCAAACACCTGTATATCAAATATACCCTTTTTCACTTTGCCATCCTTCTTATCCACCAAATATTTAGGGTAGTTCCGCTTCCAGTGACCATTTCCTTTGCAGTGTAAGCACTCAGTTTCAGGCTTTGGTTCAGCTTTGGGCTTCTTCGTGGGAGTGACAACTTGCTTGTCAATCTACTTGAAGTTCCCCTTTCTTTCCCTTTGCCCTTTTCTTGAAACTAGTGATCTTGTCAACCATCAACACTTGATGCTCTTTCTTGATTTCTACCTTCGTTGATTTCAACATCACGAAGAGCTCGGGAATCATTTTCATCATCCCTTGCATACTATAGTTCATCACGAAGTTCTACTAACTTGGTGATGGTGACTAGAGAATTCTGTCAATCACTATCTTATCTGGAAGATTAACTCCCACTTGATTCAAGCGATTGAAGTACCCAGACAATCTGAGCACATGCTCACTAGTTGAGCGATTCTCCTCCATCTTTTAGCTATAGAACTTGTTGGAGACTTCATATCTCTCAACTCGGGTATTTGCTTGAAATATTAACTTCAATTCCTGGAACATCTCATATGGTCCATGACGTTCAAAACGTCTTTGAAGTCCCGATTCTAAGCCGTTAAGCATGGTGCACTTAAACTATCAAGTAGTCATCATATTGAGCTAGCCAAACGTTCATAACGTCTGTATTTGCTCCTGCAATAGGTCCGTCACCTAGCGGTGCATTAAGGACATAATTCTTCTGTGCAGCAATGAGGATTTAACCTCAGATCACGGATCAATCCGCAATATTGCTACTAACATTTTTCAACACAATTTGCTCTAGGAACATATCAAAATAAACACAGGGAAGCAACAACGCGAGCTATTGATCTACAACATGATTTGCAAAATACTACCAGGACTAAGTTCATGATAAATTTAAGTTCAATTAATCATATTACTTAAGAACTCCCACTTAGATAGACATCCCTCTAATCTTCTAAGTGATCACGTGATCCAAATCAACTAAACCATAACCGATCATCACGTGAGATGGAGTAGTTTTCAATGGTGAACATCGTTATGTTGATCATATCTACTATATGATTCACGCTCGACCTTTCGGTCTCCGTGTTCCGAGGCCATATCTGCATATGCTAGGCTCGTCAAGTTTAACCTGAGTATTCCGCGTGTGCAACTGTTTTGCACCCGTTGTATTTGAACGTAGAGCCTATCACACCCGATCATCACGTGGTGTCTCAGCACGAAGAACTTTCGCAACGGTGCATACTCAGGGAGAACACTTCTTGATAATTATAGTGAGAGATCATCTTATAATGCTACCGTCAATCAAAGCAAGATAAGATGCATAACAGATAAACATCATATGCAATCAAAATATGTGACATGATATGGCCATGATCATCTTGCGCCTTTGATCTCCATCTCCGAAGCACCGTCATGATCACCATCGTCACCGGCGCGACACCTTGATCTCCATCGTAGCATCGTTGTCGTCCCGCCAATCTTATGCTTCCACGACTATCACTACCGTTTAGTAATAAAGTAAAGCATTACATCGCGATTGCATTGCATACAATAAAGCGACAACCATATGGCTCCTGCCAGTTGCCGATAACTCGGTTACAAAACATGATCATCTCATACAATAAAATTCAGCATCATGCCTTGACCATATCACATCACAACATGCCCTGCAAAAACAAGTTAGACGTCCTCTACTTTGTTGTTGCATGTTTTACGTGGCTGCTACGGGCTTAAGTAAGAACCAATCTCACCTACGCATCAAAACCACAACGATAGTTTGTCAAATAGACTCCGTTTAACCTTCGCAAGGACCGGGCGTAGCCATACTTGGTTCAACTAAAGTTGGAGAGACAGTCGCCCGCAAGCCATCCTGTGCAAAGCACGTCGTAGGAACCAGTCTCGCGTAAGCGTACGCGTAATGTCGGTCCGGGCCGCTTCATCCAACAATACCGCCGAACCAAAGTATGACATGCTGGTAGGCAGTATGACTTATATCGTCCACAACTCACTTGTGTTCTACTCGTGCATATAACATCAACATCATTAACCTAGGCTCTGATACCACTGTTGGGTTTCGTAGTAATTTCAAAAATTTTCCTACGCGCACACAGGATCATGTGATGCATAGCAACGAGGGGAAGAGTATTGTCTATGTACCCTATGCAGACCGACTGCGGAAGCGATGACACGACGTAGAGGAAGTAGTCGTACGTCTTCACGATCCAACCGATCAAGCACCGAAACTACGGCACCTCCGAGTTCGAGCACACGTTCAGCTCGATGACGATCCCCGGACTCCGATCCAGCAAAGTGTCGGGGAAGAGTTCCGTCAGCACGACGGCGTGGTGACGATCTTGATGAACTACAGCAGCAGGGCTTCGCCTAAACTCCGCTACAGTATTATCGAGGAATATGGTGGCAGGGGGCACCGCACACGGCTAAGGAATCGATCACGTGGATCAACTTGTGTCAACTTGTGTGTTTAGAGGTGCCCCTGCCTCCGTATATAAAGGAGCCAAGGGGGGAGGAGGCGCCGGCCAGGAGGAGGAGGCGCAGGAGGAGTCCTACTCCTACCTCCTATTCCAACTAGGATTCCCAAGGGGGAAAGAGGGAGAGGGGTGGCCGGCCACCTCTCCTAGTCCTAATAGGACTAGGGGAAGGGGGGAGGCGCGCAGCCCCCTTGGGCTGCCCCTTTCTCCTTTCCACTAAGGCCCATGAAGGCCCATATGGTTCCCGGGGGGTTCCGGTAACCTCCCGGTAACCCGGTAAAATCCCGATTTCACCCGGAACACTTCCGATGTCCAAACATAGGCTTCCAATATATCAATCTTTATGTCTCGACCATTTCGAGACTCCTCGTCATGTCCGTGATCACATCCGGGACTCCGAACAACCTTCGGTACATCAAAATGCATAAACTCATAATATAATTGTCATCGTAACCTTAAGCGTGCGGACCCTACGGGTTCGAGAACAATGTAGACATGACCGAGACACGTCTCCGGTCAATAACCAATAGCGGGACCTGGATGCCCATATTGGCTCCTACATATTCTACGAAGATCTTTATCGGTCAGACCGCATAACAACATACGTTGTTCCCTTTGTCATCGGTATGTTACTTGCCCGAGATTCGATCGTCGGTATCCAATACCTAGTTCAATCTCGTTACCGGCAAGTCTCTTTACTCGTTCCGTAATACATCATCTCACAACTAACATATTAGTTGTAATGCTTGCAAGGCTTATGTGATGTGTATTACCGAGAGGGCCCAGAGATACCTCTCCGACAATCGGAGTGACAAATCCTAATCTCGAAATACGCCAACCCAACATCGACCATTGGAGACACCTGTAGTACTCCTTTATAATCACCCAGTTACGTTGTGACGTTTGGTAGTACCCAAAGTGTTCCTCCGGTAAACGGGAGTTGCATAATCTCATAGTCATAGGAACATGTATAAGTCATGAAGAAAGCAATAGCAACATACTAAACGATCGGGTGCTAAGCTAATGGAATGGGTCATGTCAATCAGATCATTCTACTAATGATGTGACCTCGTTAATCAAATAACAACTCTTTGTTCATGGTTAGGAAACATAACCATCTTTGATTAACGAGCTAGTCAAGTAGAGGCATACTAGTGACACTTTGTTTGTCTATGTATTCACACATGTATTATGTTTCCGGTTAATACAATTCTAGCATGAATAATAAACATTTATCATGAAATAAGGAAATAAATAATAACTTTATTATTGCCTCTAGGGCATATTTCCTTCACAGAAACTTTTTGTTATTGTTGCCTACCAAGTATAAAGTTTCACCTTTTTTGTAAGTTGCAAAAGGCTCATGTTTTGTATGTTTCTTATTAGTGTCAGATATGTCACCGTTTTTGCTAAAGTTTTGTGTATCTGACATAAGCACCACTAGTTGCTCAACAACAACACTGTTTTTGCTTGAACATGGTATACAAATTGCCAAGAATAGCTTTTAGTTTTTCTCCTACCAGAGTTGTTATGAAAGTATAGATTTGTTATGCAAGTTGCTTCCATCAGTCTATTTTTTTTGCCCCACAACATCTTCTTGATTTGTGCTTATATCATGTAACTACCTCAGATGCCTGATAATAAGACTATTTTTGCCCAAACAGGATGAGCAGATTGCCAAGTTTAACATGAGCAGAGAAACAACAGTTCTATGGGGTTTTTTGATGTGATTTTAGGGTTTTTTATAATGTGTTCTTATGTTCTTATGCATCAGGGAAGGCAGCAGAGTTGCAGCAAACAAAAGTCATGCTGGATAAACAAGAGTAATTCTGTAGAGGAGGATAGCATAAGGGCAAAATTAAGAGAAAAGGTGAGTAATTTTTGATGGATTTACCTCTGTACTTCTTCTCCAACATCCCTTCCTGCGTTTCTCTGGTTTCTTCTCTAATTTTTTAGCTTTTCGTGGTCACCATTGCAGGGCTATGAAGGTTTGTAGATCTGGGATCGTGGAACTGGCCCCTTTTCTTGCTTTCTTGCTTGGGAGAGAAGAAGATGTGGTGGAGAGGGTCTGGCTGCAGGCTCCTCAAGGCCCAGGGAAAGCGGGGATGGGGGCTGGTGGGGGTTCAGTAATCACGTGACACGGTTGGCGGGGCTGAGGGTTGGCGGGGACCAGGTTTTCCAGTGGGGGAATCTCTTTCCTTTTTTTGTGACGGGGGACAGGCTCTTTCCTTTTCTGGGAGGCTGTCAGGGAACGCTAGGGAGCAGCCGGCTGCTCCCTAGACGCGTCCATTATAAAAAGTTCACCAGAAGTACAAAGCATCTCAAATAAAAAAATATTAAATATTTTTTTTGAAAGAAAGAAGGGCTTTTGCACCCCTCTGATTTTCATTAATGAAAATCACATCGTTCAGAACTACAAGGACCAGCTAAAGAACTGAAAAGGAAAACAACGACAATGCAGCTATTCCCAGCTCAGGCTGGCATAGCCACATAGCAAAGACAACATTCACAAACCTACAACAGCAGCAGCGAGTTCTAAGTTCAAATATACTGACGTCATTACACTCATCCAGGCTAAGGATCTTATATCCCAAAAGACAGAACCAAGACAACAAAAGGACAGAAACAAGTGAGCCAGCCGCCCCTCCAGGATGAGTTTATGATTCCAGCCGCGCCACGTTTATTCTCCACCCTTGCGAGGCCGCATATACTTTACTTGCTATCCGTTCTAGTAGTCTTGCCCCCCTGCTCCAGTGCTTTTTTTTCATTGCTCCTTTATCTGCAAAATAGGCCAATCACACATCCAATGTGTCATCATTTTGATTATAGTCATAGGGTCAGAATTTTTTTCCTTTCAAAAACGACCCCATTCCTGGCTTTCCACGGCGCCCAACACACTTGGCAACCCCTACCACCACCATTTTTTTATCATCTCTCTTAAAAGTGTTTAACCATACCCCAAAACAATCTTGAACTGACGATGGTGTTTTTATCAGACCAAATGAACATTTTATTAAACTCCATATTAAGGAGGCGGCCGAACAATCAAATAGTAGACGATCAACTGATTCATTTTCTCACAGAACACATAGCTTTTCCCCTTCCCATCCCCTTTTTAATAATGAATCCCCATCAAATATAATGAATCCCGTTTAGCATTTTTATTATCCGAAAATTATGGTTCAGACGAAATAAATGAATTTCTAAACATTTTTCGTGCATCAATTTAGCGGTACGAGCCTATAGAACAGATCCTGTTCAAGTAATATGTAACCCTTGACACGCCACATCACCCATCTGGCTAGCAGCAAGCCACCCCGTGCATGACAGACACACCAGCCAGCCGGCTGAGCCAGTCACCGCGGTGCGAGCGGCCAGTCCCCGGCGCCGCCAGCGCTCGATGCTGACCGCCGTGTCCAAGTTCCGCAACAAATCCGGTCTCGCCAGCACCACCCGTGTTATGCCCTTCTTCCTCTCTACCTCCGCCACCGCCACCGCCACTCCGCTCTGCCCTCCTCCGTCCCCATACCCTAGCCCCCACTTCCGCCTCCCTTCCCCGCCCCGCCGCGGCCTCGCCTTCCTCGCCGCCTCTGCGCCGCAGCGGGACCTGTTCCCCACGCCCAGGCAGGCCATGGCGTCGCTGGCGACGTCGACGGCGGCCGCCGCCGCCGCGGAGGTGACGCACCTCTCGCAGCGCGACGCTGCGGATATCGACGAGCAGCTCATGGGGCCCCTCGGTTTCAGCGTCGACCAGCTCATGGTAAGTGGCGAGGAACCTCGGCCCCCCGCTCTCATTTCACCTGCTGTTGTTAGCGCCGCGGTTGTGGGGCGGAGGCCCTCTGGTGCTGACTCCTTGATTTGATCTGGGTTTGCTTCCGTGCAGGAGCTCGCCGGGCTAAGCGTCGCTACTGCCGTTGCGGAGGTACAAGACACATGACTTTCTGTGCTGCTCTTGAACTGTATTGCCATGTTGGCTTCTTGTTCTGGTTGCCGTGCTAATTACCAGTTAGCTGGTTAGTTGTCTGAGTAAATTGTCTAGCACTAGACCGTCTAGACTATGCAGCAGCAGCAGGTTGCTGTTGTTGCGAAATGATAGAAAGATGTCGCCATTAAAGGACCACTACAAAGAAAATGAGTGGGCAATACAGTACTATGGTCTCTTGATAGTTGTGAACTCCCACTAACTAGTTGAAAAGATAGGAACTGATCAGACATAGAAGGTAGTACTAACGTTCTACGTGAGCTATCATCTATGTCCTTGATCATGTTTGTCTTTTCAGGCCCCTTCTTTCTTTGTTAGTTATTCTTTCTGTTTAGTGAAAATTTTCATGATCAACACAGGTTTATAAGTTGAGTGAACACACAAGGGTTCTTATCATCTGTGGTCCGGGAAATAATGGTGGTGATGGTCTGGTTGCTGCTCGGCATCTTTATCATTTTGGATACAAGCCCTTTGTTTGTTATCCAAAACGTACAGCAAAACCTCTGTATTCTGGCCTTGTTACTCAGGTAATCTTTGATGGACTCCATGATTTTCTTGGTGTGTCATATGGTACCCTTTTCCAGTATTATTCTTTTAATTATCTTTTATGTTCTAGCTTGAATCGCTGGCTATCCCGTTTGTGCCTGTTGAAGACCTACCTCAGGATTTATCAGGGCAGTACGACATTGTTATTGATGCGATGTTTGGTTTCTCATTTCATGGTATGTGTGATTTTTATATCCTGTTAACCTTTTGTGTTGTTCTGATCTGCGGCCACTGATTTTATGTAAAGCTCATGTCAGATATTTTTATCATTTACATGTTTCCCCTGTTTTGTTCCATGTGAATATTCTATGCCATATGAATTTTTTTAAAATTAGTTCATATGTTCACATTGAAACAATGTTGTTGTTGTCCCTGTATCAGCAGTAGTTGAGGAGCTGAATGTATGCATAACACATAGGTTGTACAAGTCAGAATTATTTTATGCATAATCTAATCAAAACAATGGTTGAGCTCCAAGCATAAACAACAATGATTTTCAGGAAAGTGTTAGCAGCTTTTTGGGTAAATTGAATTTGATCATACTCATACATCACATGATTATTCAATAAACACATGGGGTTACTGTTCCGGTATCAAGTGGTATTTTGGAATATAGGTATACAGAAGGGTGCCGGGAGCAAGTGGCTTATTTTAATGCAGAATCTTATAAAAGAAAGAATGATCTGTAATCTGTTAATTAAGAAAGTACTGCTACCATTTGAAGTGTGAACTGAATGGAATTGCACTAACAGGCTATGTGATTGTTTTCCTCAGTTATACCATATATTTTCTCCATCATTCTTATATTTTGTTTTTGGAAACTATTGTTCAGGAACACCCCGTCCACCCTTTGATGATCTTATCCAAATGCTTGTTTCATTGAGTGTTGTTGGTGATTCAGCGAAAAGACCGCCAATTGTTTCTGTCGATATCCCTTCTGGGTGGCATGTAGAGGAGGGAGATGTCAGTGGAGGAGGAATTAAGCCTGATATGCTGGTTAGCATCTATTGAAAGATTTTTTTGACGAATTCATGCATCAACATTATAGATAACCATTTAACCATGACAAATTTTAGTTCTCAAGTTATTGCGGAATGTCCAGGTATCATTGACCGCACCAAAGCTCTGTGCCAAAAAATTTACTGGACCCCACCATTTCCTAGGGGGTAGGTTTGTTCCGCCTCCCATTTCAAGCAAATATGGGCTTGAACTTCCTCCATATCCTGGAACCTCTATGTGTGTGAGAATTGGAAAAGTGCCGTCAGTTGACATTTCATCTCTCAGGGAGAATTATATTTCCCCGGAACTTCTTGAGAATCAAGTGATGCCTAATCCGTTTGACCAGGTACGATTAACTTGAGTAATTCCAGAAATCATAAGCCAATTTTTCAATAATATTATATTCTGATGACTGTTTCTTTGCTGTAGTTTCGTACTTGGTTTGATGAAGCAGTTACTGCTGGCCTGCGCGAACCTAATGCCATGGCTTTAACAACTGTCAATAAAGCGGGAAAGCCGTATGATTCTCTTTCCTTAATGTTCCTTTCAGCTTGCAAAACTGGTTACTAATAATGACAATTTTCTTTGTCGTTAATTTATGGACAGTTCTTCAAGAATGGTTCTTTTAAAAGGCGTTGATAAGCAGGGATTCGTTTGGTACGTTAAAAATCACCATTTTAAACAATTATCCATCCATTCCAGTGAACCTCCTTACAATTTTATTACTCATGCCTTCATTGGGTCTTGTGCAGGTACACAAATTACGGTAGCCAAAAAGCGCATGATTTATCGGAAAATTCAAATGCGGCACTTCTTTTCTACTGGAATGAGATGAACCGACAGGTGATTTTACCAACCGCATGTGCTACAGGTATTATAGGATAATTTTCATTGCCTGCAGTAGCAAGAGGGCGAAAGCAACACAATGGTAGTCCTTTACCAAACTATACTGTGCTTGCTGTCTGATATGTGAAATATGGTTTCACATCTTTCAGCATAATCTGGGTTTGCACTTATTTGTAAGCTGATCTGTTAAGTAATCCTCTCTTTTATCTGTGTTCTTCTTTTCTGATCTTTTCTCAAATCCGACATTCTTCATTATTCTACCATGTATTTAATTATTAGACTAGGCCTCATTTCATGTTTCATTTGATTTTTGGTACCAGTTATAAGTGAGAACAATAAACGTTGATGCATCTGGAGTATTCGTTTAGCAAGGAGTAAGGAATGAACTCGTGAGGCATGTTTGGTATATTTTTATGCAACATAGTTTTCAAACCAGGCAATAGATTTACCAAATGGACTTTCAGTGTGGTTTAATAAATTAATGTGAAACAACTTTGGTTCAGTATGTGTTGAAATATAATGGGTCTTCAAGGCAAATAAAGGACATGTTGGTTTGCTTGGTAATTTCAGTTTGGTGTTGGTACATTACATGTTTTTTGTTTTTAAAACCAAATACCATGCCAAATTCCTATTTACCGCATATTTGTAAATTCAGTCAGGTGCTCAGTTCATTCTTATCTTTAACGCTCCAGTGGAACAATCTGTTTCAAACTGACTGAGAAAACAGTGTATACTAAAAGTGCTCTTGTTGGCTGATGCTGACCTTCATCGTTTCATAGGTTAGAGTAGAAGGGTCAGTTCAGAAGGTCTCAGAAGAAGAATCTGAGAAGTATTTCCACAGCCGCCCACGTGGAAGTCAGCTTGGTGCAATTGTTAGCAAGCAGGTATTGTTGTTCTAGTTTATGTTTGTCGCAGCATGCTTCAAAGCAAAATCCATTATTAACTATGCTATTTCTAGAGCACTGTCATTTCTGGAAGAGAAGTTCTCCAACAAGCGTACAAGGAATTGGAGCAAAAATATTCTGACGGGTGAGTCAGTATGCCAGCTGCACCCATGTTTGGTCTCGATTGCATGTTTCTGTAAGCATCCTTGGGTGTTTTAAAGATAGCTAGGGGATTGGGGAGTAAAATATAGATTATTGATGACGAACAAGGGAGGAGAGATTGATAAATTATTCTTGTTGGTTAACTTAGATTGAATAATACAAGCGTGTGCCCCCATATATAGATGGAAAAATTACTTGACCCTCAAGAAAGGATTTCCCTAACTCTCTATAATTTCCTTCTCAAATAATATGCTTTATAGAAATAGCATCTGTAAGAGCTGCAGCTGATTCGATCAAAGAACGTGCTACTTCCATGAAAAGCCGGTCTTTTTGTCATCCATGCCATTTCTCTTTTTATTGACACGAATAATTCACCCTAGCTGCTTTGTTTCCAAGCAGTTTATTTCTACTTTACCACGTTAATGGTAACTGCGATACCAGTTTAATACTCCTAGATCCAAGGACAGGGCAACACTGCCATAAACCCGGTTTCGTGAACAGTTGTCAAAGTGCTAAAATTTATTTGGGGGTGTACTCAACAACCTTAATATGTTGCTCCCACTAATATATCTGCATCTTCATATTGCATATTATTTGTGAATACAACATCATGAAAAGCATGCATATATCTGGAGCAACGGAAATGGATTCATTTACTCTGTTCTACCTCTGGAGAGAGGGAGATGGAGAGTACAGCCCAAAGGCTCCATAGCCAGTATGTCGGTATTAGTGGGGCATAGTTGGCATGAATCACTTATGTCCTATCTGTGATTAGATATGCCTATTAACTGCAGTTATTGTGTCAATCTAAGCTGCTAAAGTGTAACAATCTTTAGTTAGCTGCTGTATGTTAATCCTGAATTCTGGCTTCTTCTTTTAACCCCATTGCCGTTTTCTTGTTCTGCAGTAGCTTCATCCCAAAACCTGATTACTGGGGTGGCTACAGATTGACACCAAATCTTTTTGAGTTCTGGCAAGGCCAACAGTCTCGTCTGCATGACCGGTATGTTCTGTACATTTGTCATTTGATTATCAATTTTGATTTTGTCAGAAACCCTCATTTGAATATCCGTGAACATGTTAACGTAGTTTGAACACAATACTTTTTTATATAAACAGGCTACAGTATTCACAGCGAGAAATAGGTGGGGGTACAGAATGGCACATCCAAAGGTTGTCCCCTTGATCAGTAAGCTCCTTAAAGCTCTCGCCTCTTGGTAATAAAAGGGGGTGTCGTTTTGGCACCTGCGCACACTTTTTCCTGGTACCTAATGGACTGCAATTTCTTGATTGGAGATGTGCGCTAGATGTATTTTTGTGATATATATGTGAATGCAGAGAAGCAGGATACGTGAGGTGTATGAGCCGATTTAATGCAGCGGGCCCAAACTCGCGAGGCAGGCTGTGAAGATTGCTGTTATGTTGCTTGTTTGTTTGACGGCTGGCGCTACTCCGAATTCACACGGGCCATCGGTCCAGGATGTGCAACCCTTATGTTCCATGGTTTCCAGCCTGTAACCGAGGACTCTCTCTTCACAATGGATACTTCTCATGTGCTACTATTTCTTAGTGTCTCGACTCTTTTCACATAAATGAATTGGTGAAAGTCTGAACTTGCCGACAAATATGTAGAGTCCATTTTCCTGTATTGACGACCGAGCTCGTCAGAGTTGTGTTGACAAATTACATGGTATTTTCCTCTCAAAATAAATAAATTACATGGTATACTAACTGCACATGGTTTAAAACTTGTATTGGTACATAGATTGCAAAATTATCTTATTACGGGATGGAGGGGGTGTTAGTTAGACTGAGACACCTCTGATGCATTGGGCACAAAACAGAGTAATCCGAGTTACAATGTGAACTGTGAGTTCCATGCTTGTTGCTTTGATTGGTTTTGATTGACTAATTAGCTAGTCAGTGGTAATGTTTTTACTGCTTTCACACGCATTTAGCAGGCCCTTGATAGCTCATGAGTTAATTAATCTTTCTGATGTGAACAGACATATAGTGGGTACTAAATCTGAATGTGAACATCATTGCACTGAAGATCTTGTGTCTACCGAGAAATGCTTGTACCTACAGTTTCTATGGATTTCGTGATCATGAATTGGGACTGGAAACATCGATTATGCGTCATAGCAACGTACATGTACGGATGCAGCTGTTGGTGAACTCAAAAAAGGATCATGATTTAAAAAAGTTTGTGGATTTCTAAAAATATTCACATCATCAGAATTGGTTCTGCATTACTAGTTAGTTAGTTGCAGCACATAGCTTGATTTGTCCTTAGGAGTGTCTCCCATATGCATAGCATATTCCTTGGTTCTTGATAGTGGGCAACAATGTACCCCTCCTTACAACCATCAATGTGAATCCTCTTATCTGTTTTGTATCTCACGGGTAAACCGCCCTTCTTCATTTCGTCAACCCATATGCCCATCGCGACATCTTCTAGTTTGAACATCTGCATGAATGAAGGATGTAGATGACATCTTGTTTAGCTATACAATCTGTCAGAAGATCAAATAAATAAGAGGCTAGACTTAGGTACAGTAGAGTTCTTTTTAGAATAGCGAAATTATAGCTTGAGTGTGCCTCTTTCAGCTAGTTTTTCCTTGTTCCAGTTGGGAAATCATAGCTCATTTTTGCTAAATCAATATACCTCTAGGCGACTTGGTTGTGGTTTGGCACTTGACCGGTCTTTTGTAAATTAGTTTTCATCTAGCATGTACTTTCTTCGTTCCTAAATACAAGTCTTTTTAGAGATTTCAATATGGACTACATACGGATGAATGTAGACTTATTTCAGAGTGTAGATTCACTCATTTTGCTCCGTATGTAGTCTATATTGGAATCTCTAAAAAAAACTTATATTTAGGAACGGAGGGAGTATATTACAGAGCCATAGGTTACACTTCTGCCTGAAATACCTTTAGACGACTTGTTTTATACCAAATGTTGATTGTCTTTGCGATGTCTTGTGAAACCACATATCCTGGTCCATGAGCCCATGGTGGGTATTTCTCTTCAGGCCATTCCTACAGAAGCAGAATACATCAGAAATCTTAGCACCCATTTTTATGGCAGCCAACCTTTGTATGTGGGGACATTACCTCTGGGCTTATGTACCACTTGCTTTCACTATTCCGGTGAGGACCCGAGTTTGAATTGATGCGACCATAGAGCAGACCGTTGCTGACATTAAGCTGTTTTACCGAGGAGTAGATTTCGTGCACTCGAACAAAAGCATCATCATCTGTTTTCATCAGATACTTGGCTGACACAGCATTGGTCTGTTCAAATAGATCAAAGTTGAGCACACAAAAGCAAAATAAATGGAGAAGCCTAAATTAATTGTGAGAAGAAGATCAATTTCTACCCCATAGATGCATATTGCCAGTGTCTTCCATGTAATCAGGCTGTAGTAATCGACAAAGGGCAACACCTGAATGTCACCATGTGCGCGTGCCTCGTTCCGGAGTTCCTTATTCACCATCAGGTTTGTATGCTTTTAAGCAAAACAGTACCAAATTTGGTGTCAGGATTCTGGACTGTCTTAATATGTAAACGGAAGCAGTAAAAGAACACTTTGAAACCCTTGTCAGTTGATTGAAATAATTATTGTGTAGTCTTTTACCAGGCGAACGAAAAATCGGACCGCAACTGTTCCGTTACGCACTGCGTCATATTGCATCCACGTCCTCCGAATCGCCATTCTACGCTTGAAGTTGTTTGCTGTTGAGAAGATGCCGATCAGAAGGTCGAGATCTTTGCCGGCTGGAATAGGTGATGACTTGAGCATTTCAAGATCCAAGCTGTTCTCCAAGTCTTCGGAGGTAGGCAGTCCACTTGCAATGGCACCTGCTAGCTTGAAGTCACCAAAAACCCTTACTTGAGTGCCAAACCAAGGTTCCGAGCCCTGATAACAGAAATTCCAACTGTAAGGATTTGAGCAACAATTGCAATTATTTCATGATCCACACGGAAGAAGATTACCGCTCTGTATGCGAATGAAGTAATATGTTTCCCGTCAACCGTCATATGTATTCCTTCGAGCCCTATCCGGAGAGTTGTGATAGCAAGGTAGCCCTGCCTAAAAGGAAAATATGTGCTTGGCTTTCCACCTTGCTTGAGACCAGTGTGACGTGTAGAGTTCATTATGCTGCCCACCATGGAATTGCATCTCTCCAAATCATCCACTGTGAAAGATACTTCAAGATAAGTAGTGTGAGGCACCACAATAATAGCTACTGTAATAAGCAACTAATAAGCTTATTCAAAGTACCTTGAGTTGCATTGTTGGAGTTATTGTAGGGGCAACGGTCCTCATAACCCCAGCCATTACTTGCAGTGAAGGCGTTCTGCACTATGGCCGGACCTTGAGCAAGTTTATCGCCGGTTAGACGAACACCGTACCGCAGCACAATGGGTTCTTCAGGTTCCCCCGGGAGTGCCGTCCCAACAAGATCAATCCAGAAGTTACCAGACAGGCTGCCAGGAGTGCCTATGACAGTTATGGAAGAACCTGCGACGAGCCCACACGGTATGTCCATGGTAAAGTGACCGCCCGCCGACTTGGAGGCGTCCATTCTGCGAACCGAGTACGGGCAGAGCCTCCGCTTCTCTGTTCCCGGAGAAGTTGCATTTTGAACCGTTGTCATCAAGTTTTCCCATGCGGTTCTTGCATCTTTGATCGCTTCGGTCGCATGGGGAAGTCCAGTGGAGACATTGGTTAGCTGCTTCATATGGTTCCATGTGTCTAGCCAGTGTAGCCTTTCAGTAGAGGAGTTTCTGGGATCTAGACTGCTTGAATCATCCGCTGGTGATGATACCACCCTAGTAGAGGAATTTCTGGGATCCAGGCTGCCTGAATCATCCGCTGTTGATGATACCACCCGCGCATTCGCTGGATTGGCTGCTGGTGCATCTGCGTCCACTCGGTTGCTGAGCCATGCAAGGGGATTGGCATGGAGAATATGATAGCGGGATGTTCCTGATATGGGGCTGTTCAATATCAAATGTCGCACGATAAGCGGAGAAAAGAAGGTGATCAGAACTGCGATGCAGAGCTGCTTTGTTGTCCACATCTCCGATCTCACTTTCTATGGATCCGTGGCAATCAGGCAGGGCACTGCTGATTTGAATGGAAAAAACTAGCCCTTGCACTTGCAGTCTATCCAGCATAGCACCTGTCGATGCAATTGTCGTTACTTCTTTAGCTTCAATGTAAGCATTCTTTTCTCCTTAGCATGCCACATGCATCATATACAATGGGAACAAACTATGCCATAGGAACTGAAAACTCTTTTAGTTTTTGGGTTAACTAGACCTCCTTTAGCGAGTGAAGTGTGTGCATATTTATATTATGTGATAAGAATTAAGAAATACTACCACAGTTCTATAACCAACGTAAACATTATTGTGCCAAATGAAATAGAGAATATGCATTTGATAACTTTAATCGTGGGACAATGATCGTTATGCCCTTTTAAAAACACTATATTCATGACGTTGTTTGTGTGTCTTGCATTAAATCAATGCATCTATCACAAGCTAGCTTATAACTTTTGTGCGATAATCAATACATCATACTCATTCCCTATCCATGACTAGTCGGGTCGGGTTTGGGCATCGCTCATGGCCAAGAAAATGTGCCCATACCCTATCCATGCGAGCCCGGTACCCACGGGTACCCGTGCCCTTGAGTAAATTGCCATCCTTGGATATCAATATAGCGTACATGGAGCAACCTCTCTAGATGGAGTCCAAGGATCAACAAACCAAAATTCTTGTGGTAAGTTCACCATGATCGACTTGATCATGCCGACCCTCCGAGTTGTTATGGTGAGGTTAGAAGCTTTCTTTCCCAGATTCGACTTCGTGGGCTTGTCGCAGCTGTAGAGAAGGGGGCATCCTCTGGAACCGTATTCGCAGTTGCTGATGGGAACGTTGGGGAAGCGTGTGAAGAAAGATCAGGAGGCAACACTTGCTTCAACATTGGAGGCGCCATGTCATGCCCCCGCCCGCCCTATTTTTTGCTGAGTTTCAAGGGCCTCGTAAGCCCCTGAGTCCTAAAAATTCAAGATGGGAATGAGCCGACGGTATCCACTAGGGCATTTGTCTGACCCATATTTTGAAAGCCAGGTCCTTTGGCTCGGCTTCATAAGAAAACTGGGTCGGGGGAGCTGGTCACCATCGGCCCACCGGTACAAGCGGGTCTACCCAAATCTAGTTGTCCAAGGTTGTGGGAGATATTAGTGCATGATTGTTATTTTAAACACTAATATATGGAATACTTATATTCAGAAAGTTTTTATTAGTTAGTGAAACACAATAGTTATGGGAGCACCTTCCACCAAGTCATTTAATGAGCTTTTGACCATGCACACAAGTTGCAAAAATTTGTCTTGTGTTTGTAGAAAATATCAACTTTGAGAAGGGATCCATTGGGGAGTAATTGGTCGGAATCTAACTTTGTTGCTAGATGATACCCCACACGTTGTTGGGGGAATGTTCTGCAATCTATTTTAATGAGATTTGGTGGTATGAAATATGAATATTTGGAGTAATAATATGATAAAGTACATAAGCTTTTTTGTGTTTGAATTTTTATGGGATTTTTTTGTGTTTGATTATTGCATAGATAAAGTATACAGACGATAATAGAGTGGAAATTATCATGCATATTTGCATGTTGAAGTGAGATTTTCCAATGCATTGTTGGCTGTTGAGGTGGGTGTTTTCTCATGCATTTGCATGATGAGGTGACATACTTGCATGTTAAGAGAAATATATTAGTAGGGACTAGCTATTTAGATATTGAAAATCATGTTTATGCTTAACAATGTAATGACAAAAATATGTAGTGTTCACGAGCCCATATATGTACATAATCAAGAGATGTTGGCCATACTTAATCCTTTTATTCCTCGGGAACGTCATACTTACTCCTAACCAGTACTACAATTAAGCAAACATAAATATTTTAATTTTACCGAGGTCATTGAATCATTGACTTTAGAAAAAAAGTGTTAGATTAGGTATAATAAGATGACGTAAGTAGACTATAAAAAGTATCACATTAGATTTGTACTGAGCTGGAGGATAGATGGGAGGAGAGAGAAGAGAAGCGCGTTGTAAGTTAATAGCGAGATACAACCAGGGCTCCAGAAATCTTTGTGAGAGAATAAGATGGGCAAAGTATTGATGAAGTTTAATAGCGAGCTACAACAAGTTCTGCTTTTTGTATGATTTTTTAACGCACCTTCCTATTTTTTGTCTGTATTATTCTTTCTGTATATCATACATAGATAGATAGATATTAAAAACTAAAACTATTTTTAGATCCTGGATTCCATGGAGCATCAATTATTGAAAAATACAATTTTTTGAAGTTAAAAAAATGTACCCATGTACACAGGGATGTATACTGCATTTATGTAAATTTTCATGATGAATACGTTTGGTGCAAGCTAAAAAAACTTGTATTTCTAACACATGCGCTATTCACTATAAATATCCATGATATTTCTTTTTGCAGCTCACACCGAAATGTATTTCATCATGAAGTTGTACAGAAATGTAGTATACATCCTTATGTACATATGTGTTCTGTATCAATTTTTTTAGAACATCAAAATATATTTGTTGATTTTTTTCATAAACCTTTTTTCATTAGAAAATTAACCTGAGCGTCCATGTCAAATCCAATGAACTTGTATAGTGCATTCTTTAAAATTTCTTGGCGGGTAGTTTGTCAAATTAAAGATACGACGATGCAACGCCAGGAACTGCCAAATGTGGCATGGCGACAGACCGGGCGCCTCCGGTCCAGTCAAGCCTGCATTTGTCGTTGTTTCACGCGGTCTTTGAAATGCGTAGACGGCAGCCAAGCCCTTCCTTTTTCTTCTCCCTTTTCTTATTCTAATGAACATGCATGGCGGCTATTCCCAGGTGACGATCTTTGATTTGTTCTTCATCGTCAGACCTGACTTTTTGTTCCTTCTCCAAAGCTAAGCTATGTACCCTTAGTAACCCATAAACACCTGCTTCTACATACCAAACTTAAAGCAAAACGTGGATATAATCTATTTACTGATGATGAATTGCTAAACGTGCATCAGCTGCCAAGAAACTGCATCGTATTCTCAAATGAGCAAGAAACTAGCAAAGCACCGGAGTATAACTAAACGACCTCCTACTTTGCATGCAAGGGAGGATATGGGATGACGCTTACCTTGTTGCTTGCTTGTACTGCTTCGATCTTCAACGCTTCCGGTGGGAAGATGTGCTCGTCATGGCGATGATGAGGAGGAGGATAGAAGATGGCGACGAGAAGAGGAGGAAGGGGAGCAAGCGTGTAATGCTAATGGGCGAGAAAATCGAGGGAGCAAGTGGTGCAACCGGGGCACGCTTAAGGCAGGTCCTTATTATAACTTGCTAGTGCCGATACGCGCCAAGGCCCGCCCATGTCAGACCTTGTGATCAATGAAAAAAATAGCATGCTGTAACAAAATAACGTGACCTTAAAAATATACTATTAGCAAGATATTATACACTTATTTATTTAGCGAGACATTACTTAAAACATTATTACGTTTTTTTTCTTTTTTTCGAAAAGGGGGGATCCCCGGCCTCTGCATCAGCATGATGCATACGGCCATCTTATTAACAATAAATCATCCACAAGGTCTCAAAATCTCAAAAGTAGCAAAATAAAATGAAGAAGAAAGGCTCACACAGAGCCCAAAGGCTAGATACACAAGCTAGCCAAATAAAGGATAAACCACAACCGGTTGGCTCAAAAATAGACAGGTAAACTAATTGCCTATCCTATTACATGACCGCCATCCAAACCGGCTGAAGATATCCCGAGCTACCGTCTCCCATCGGATAGCACCAGTAACTAAAAGCTCCCTGGCCTCCGTCGGAGTGAGTAGCGACCAGGAACGGATAAGTGCCGTAGCTCTGAAGATAACCTGCAAAACATGAATGTTTGTTGTTCTGTTAAAGACAAGATCATTTCTGCAATTCCAAAGCGCCCATACTAAGGCGCACACCCCCAAGCGAATATGTTTTGCTAACCCGGGCTCTACCCTGTTGAGCCATGTTCCAAACAACATGTTATCCGAGCTTGGTGGATGAATATTGAAAGCAACATGAACAGTTGTCCAAAGAATTCTAGCTAGTGGGCAATCAAAGAATAAATGATTAATGGTTTCACCCTGATCACAGAAACTACACCTAGTAGGTCCTGTCCAATTGCGCTTTGTTAAATTGTCCTTTGTTAAGATAACTTGTTTGTGTAGAAACCACATAAACACCTTGATCTTTAAAGGAACTTTGACATCCCACACATGCTTGGAAGAAGGAATCGAGCTCGAATTAATAACATCAACATACATTGATTTAACTGTGAATTCACCCGACCTAGTGAGATTCCAGCGCAGTTTATCAGGTTGTTGTGAAAGTTGGACTTGCATCAGTCTCCTAACTAGATGTAGCCACTGTTCCCAACGATTGCCCACTAACGATCTTCTAAATTGAATATTAAGGGGTATCGAAAGAAAGACCGTTGCAACCAGAACATCACGCCTTTGGACAACACGATACAACGACGGATACTGGATTGCAAGGGGTGTACCTCCGAGCCAAGTATCCTCCCAGAATCTTGTGCTGGCACCATTACCAACTATATGCTTTGCCCTCTGAAAAAATGAAAGCTTGCTATTAGCGGCGGTATAGTATGCTATTTTTTTCACTGCTTGTGATCGATGGCACGATTAGAATACTCCTTTTGTCCGGTTTTATTAGACACTCTTATTTTGAGTCAAAATTTGATCATAGATTTAGTTTGTAAAATGTAAACTATATGTCTCAAATATTATCATGGAAAATCTCTTTTGAATACAAGTCCAACAATATACATTTTTATAGCATATACTCTATTTTCTTAGTTATATATATAACCAAAGTTTGACCCAAAATACTAGGAGACCCAGTAAACTCGAAGGAAGGAAATAGATTCTTTACAAATAAAGTAATGTGCTGCTATGTTTGTTGCTGTTAGAAGTTTCAATATGCTCAAAAATCAAGACTTCAAGACAGCGTAAAATGGCGAGGATGTCAAACTCCGCATACAAGGAATAGCATCCACGACCAATACAACCACATGTTCCTTCCTACGTTTTGGTTTTGGTACATAACATCTATTTCTTTTCTCTCCACAACATGTATGTTTTCTTTTGCTCTCGATCCCGTTGCTACGACGTCTACGCCCCTAGTTGATGAGCACGCCTGGAGGTGGTCGTCCTAGTTGATGACGACGTTGGCTCGTGCGAGGTTTCAGCTACGTTAGAATTATGCAAGTGGTCATTGGAAGTTGGATGTGATACCATTCTTTGACGAGTTCGATTTGAGGCGGCGAATTCGGGGTCCGGGAAGCATGGGGAAAATCCCTGGTCGACGCGCCACAAAGGTGTGTGATCCGACACTCATGCTGGCCCTGTTGATAGACTCAGAAAGCCCATGGGCGATAGTGCATTCCGGCTCCGATGGATCTCAGGTGTACACCTCAGTGTTGCTTGTTTCTTGGTGGTAGGACCCTTTTTTTCCTTTATTGGGAGTGTCCTCTTCAAAGTTTCAACACCATTGTATTCTCTCATGCTCTCTTGTTGTTCCCGCATGGATTAGTTGCACCTTTTTTTTTGTAAAACAACCCCTTAATCTATTAAAGTTTCCAGCAATACAAGAACCCCTGTAAAAATACAGAAATTACAGTAAGGTCCCTGGGGAACCGACCAATTGCAGCCTCCCGAGCGGGCTGACGGCACGTCGCTGCCGCCACTCCACAGCCATCGTTGCCTGAACGGACCACTCTTTGGATGGTGTCGCAGACGGGAAGTCACTGCACCTAGGCCCTGGAGGACCAACACCCTTGAAGCGAAGTCGTCTCGCTGGAAAGAGAATAAATCTCGAAGATCATGCACCGGCCTATACAACACAAAACTACAACCTGCACAAGACCCCTAGGAACTCCATTGCACCATCACCGGCCCCCTCTCGAAGTTGGCACTTTGAACCATCAGAACGACCGCCCTCGCAGGACGGTGACCACACCCCGCCCTCCTCCACCCCGATGACCCACAAGTATAGAGGATCTATCATAGCCTTTTCGATAAAATAAGAGTGTCGAACCCAACAAGGAGTATAAGGAATTCACTAGTAGTTTTCAGCAAGGTTTCACTGTAAATGATGTAAAATAATTTGATAGGTTGTTTGATAGCAACATAATTTGTAACAAGATAAAAGTAACAAAAGTAATAGAGTGCAACAAGTGGACCAATCCTTATGTATTCTAAGGATAAGACGGTGGTATTTCTTGTAATAGCTAAAACGCTCTTGAGGCCACATGGGAATCTCGCCAAGTTACTTTCACCACGATTCATTATGTTACCGTTCATTGATTCAACAAGTGTTGTGTGGATGGATCGGAGATAATGTATTGCCCTTACTTGAACAAATACCTACTTATGATTATACCTTCCATGCAACCATCCGCAATACAGGAGAAGTAATTAAGATAAATCTAACCATAACATTAAACAACAGGATCCAAAACAACCCCTCACGAAACAATTCATAAACTGGGTTTTGGGTTTCTATCACCCCCGCAACACATCATCTACAAACTAATTCCATAATAATCTATTCCCCTAGGCCCAAAGATGGTGAAGTGTCATGTAGTCGATGTTCACATAACACCACTAGAGAAAAGACAATGCAACATATCATCAAAAATAATCAACTTCACATGATTACTAGCAACAAGACTTCTCCCATGTCCTAAAAAACTAATGGATCTACTCACAAGACATCACATGAATAATGACAATGGGTATAAATATAAGATAAACAATGAGAACATAACAATCTTTCACCAATAAATCTCCTATGCATTAACTGCAAGGTGTAACCAACACATATAAGTACACCCCACAACCAATCTAAGATTTGATACAAAGATTGAGCAAAGGGATGAACTAGAGTTTGGAGATGAGATGGCGTTAGTGAAGATATTGATGAAGATGATGACTCCAATGATGAACGGGGTGTTGGTGATGATAATGGATTTGATTTCTTCCTCTTGGAGTGAAGTTTCCCCGACAGAATCGCTCCGCTGAAGAGCAAAAGTGCTCCACATGGGTTCCATTTCCATCTCGTAGACGGTGGCGGAAAGTCCCGAGGATTTTTTATGATTTTTTTCTAGAGTAATTGTGAATTTATGGCAAAAGGGCACCATGAGAGGAGCCACCAGCCCACGTGACCAGGTGGCGCGCCCTAGGCCCCACCCACATGGGGTGGCCGCGTGGCGCCCTGGTGGGTCCCCTTCGACCAATCTTCGCTCCCCGTCTTCATATAAAATAATTCAATAAAATCCCAGTGTTTTTGGAGCTCCGAAAGATTGCTTTTTCTTCTGTTGTGAATTAGGTCCAGACTTCCAGATGTTCGACAATTTCCCTCTTTGTGTTTACATTGCATTTTAAGAGAGAAAATACATTAGAATTGCATCACGATGTGAAATAAATCATTGATATAGGATAATTTGTACTAGAAATAGTGATGCAAAATGGAAATATGACACCCCACATACACATATAGAAAATAAAATAGTTTTTTTAGTCTACACGCTTCATCTTTTTTTAACACAGTACAAACGCAAGCGCTCATATACACGCGCATACACTCACCTCTATGAACGCACACACACACACACCCTACCCCTATGAGCACCTTCGAAAAACTAAGCCGACATATCATCTTGAAATTTACGAAGTCACCGTAGACACCTCGTTATTGACGGAAATGTCTCCTCCCACTGAATGCGCATCGCCAGAAATCATGAAATAAATCCAGGAATAAATGCGAGCACCAGGCCTTGAACCCTGGTGGGCTGGGGATACCACAATCCCTCTAACCATCCAACCACGTGTTGGTTCGCACGCTTCATCTTACTAATCGACACTCCTTATGTTTTCTTTTCTCTACGCATAACTTGTAACCCGCATACCAAGAAGCACATCACTGGGTTTTTCCTGGACCTTCTTACCCCTGCTTTGATGTTAATTGCATGTTGGGAACCGACTCACTATAGGTAAGGGCACGCGGCTGATTGGCCCCAACGACTCGGTTGTCCTGCATGTTGCTCGTCCGCTCATGCATGCGCACTAACTCCTACATTAATAGTAATTTCTCTGTCACACAACAGATTGGGTAGTACACGCATTAGCTGCGTGATAAGCCGAAAAAGCAAGGCAAAGTTGGAAGGAAACCGAGAAAAAGGCTAGCGCACAGAGTAATTGGGAAAAAATGGGAAAAACTTAGACACGGAGTAATAGAAAACGGAGGTAGAATCAATGTTTGTTGTGACTAGTTAATTGCCCGCGTGTTGCACTGGGGCATACATATGCTAGTCACATTCATGGTGTCTAATATATCTTCCTCCATTCACAATCTCTGTCTAACACCCTCTTTCATGCACTTAAACCCGTCGAAGTGTGAAGGCTCACCCAATGCAAGATTTAATCCGGAACAAAATGCTTGCATGCTTAGCCAATGCAAGATTTGATCCCAACAAAATGCTTGCGCGCTTGCTATGCATATCATCAAGAGTCGCCGTCGACAAACATCTAAGATGCCACATAGACTGAATACTGATATGCTGCTTGCTTACAATGCTATTGTCGTAGACTGAATATTGATATGCTATAACATACATTGTCCACGTAGGCAACACTGTCATGTGGATGTGTTCTTCTCCTGGTCCAATACTTGTAGGATAAATGGATGTATTTAGATGTATTTTAGTTTTAGATACATTCATTTTTATCTATCTGACAAGTATTTTCTGATGGATGGAGTAGACGATCTTCCTTAGCACCTTAATGCAAAACTCGGATGCAAGTTTTTATGAAATCTTCAAAAGTAAAAAAATCAACATAAAAAGATCTTAGTCTCACATATTACCTGAAAAGCAATCCTACTGAAAGAGAACATGATAATTGACTGTTGTATGCTTCTACTTGATCTACCCTCCATTCATATCCTCCCTTTTGACAAGGAACTTGGCATGAAGAAACTACAAAGAGGAGATAGTGTAAATCAATTAGTTGTCATGTTGGAGGAGTGATTATGCTTCATAGCGAACAATGCAACCACCTCCTTCACTTTGAGCTAACGAGCAGAGGACTTCTTCGACATATTGTTTATGAAAGTATGTAGATGTGTTCTTATTTGGAGTTGGGAGAGGTCCTCCTGCATGAGGCTCAAGTGGGTCTCGAGTCTCGACGATGCCCACCTTCCCCCTGATCTCTACGTGCCAGCACTGCAGCTGCAGCGGCAGCGATGGACAGATCCCCATTCAGTGACTCCCTCCAAAATGTCCTCCACCGGCGTGTCAACCTCTTGGAACCACTTCGTCCATTGCTCCAATGGCAACGTCACCGATCCAAATCTCGAGCAGCGCCATTGAGAAAGAGTCAGGAGGCATAGGCTGCTGAACAAGATTGCGAAGGCGTTCAGACCTTGATCCATCCCATATAGATAGACATGTATGCGTTACATTCAGACATTGATCCATCCCCAAGTCCTCTCATAGCTACATGCCTACATCTAGCATCACGTTCAGGCCTTGATCCATCACCAAATCCTCTCGTAGATGGCCGATCCCCAAGACTTGATGACCTTGAATGTTCACAAAAATCTCACAGCTGATAGACATGTCGTTCAGACCTTGATCCATCCCCAAGCCCTCTCATAGCTATGTCTAGCAAAGTTTGTCTAACAATTAATCGGACAGTGAAACTCGTCTCACTTTAAGGAACCGACGACACGTCGCTACTCCTCGCTAGCCTTGCCTGGTGGTGGTAATGGCAGCGATCTGCAGTGGCGCCTACGACAACTGCACTACATATTAAATAAAAATATTACTCTTTCAAATTTCAAGCTAAAATTAATGTGTATAAATAATTTTTTAGTGTCACAAAATCTTTGAAGTTTTCAAGCTTTCAGCTTGCTTTCTATGTTTCTCACTTTGCCGTGTTATGTCATTCCAACATTCTCCTCAAGCATACAATGGACACTGATGGACAATACCATTTGTGCAGCTAAAATGGATATATAAAGTAGAAACCTTTACACAACTAAAGAGATATATACCTTGGCAAGTTAGCCGCTTGCGGCACCTCACCCTCATCTTGGACCCAGCATGGCCACAATCACTGACACACTTCCGCCGTCGCCTCACACCGTTGCTGGTCACCGTCTCTTTTGACCTGTGCAGGGATTAACTTGTTAATCACACACGTACATTACATGGCCATAATGCATGCATATTCAGAATTCCAATCATGGACACCAAGTTCTTCAGCCGCTGAACTACAGCAACCTCGTTTTTTCTCTGATGAGAAAACCTTCTGCAACCAAATCAGGCAGCCATATTTCGGGTCATTGTACAACAACGATCCCTTTTAAACTGGTGAAGTTTGGGGATATTTCTTAAGGAAAGTGCCAATCCTAGTGTTGGACTGACAAGGTGCCGAATTTCTTCTACAAATGTCTGTAATAGAAATATCTCATTAATTTAGTTATATGCTTATTTGGAACATGCAAACACACACTACGTACAAGAAAATATTTTCCGAACTAAGAAGAAAAAGGCAACCTATTCAAACTGCAACCGTGAAGGAAGGCCGTCGGGGATGCGAGACTGGTAGGATCTCGGCGAGGCGACACGAAACGGGGCAGGACCTCGGGGAGACTGCTGCATGTCCGCAGCACACGGCAGGACCAGCTGCAGGAGGCCATGGAGCAGGACAACATTCATGCGAGGGGATCGGGGACTCATCTATGGGGGCTGCTGCGCGAAGAGTGGGACGCCGCACGGGGGAAGGTATTGGCTAGATCACGAGGAGGTGGGCTGGCGGCGGCGGCGTGACGGGAGGGCCTCGCATCGTGAAGAGTTGGCTACCGGCGTTGTACTGCAGCATCGGGACGGCGACGCTAGGGTTGAGAAGTGGAACACATGGGCTGGTTTTAATGGAAAATCCGGCGAGGAAAAACCCAAAACAGAAGGAAAGCCGATGACTTGCGGCGGTGCTAGGCGTGCGGGAGGTCGAGGCAACGGCGAGTCGGCGACCATGGAGGCGGTGCCCTTCGAAAGGGTAGATGCGAAGGCGGCACCCGCGGCGGCTGCAGCGTGATGGAAAACAACGTGCCATAGATTGATTAATTTGGAGGAAACTTGGGCGTGACATGGTCTTGATAATTGAAGGATATTGATCACCGTCATGAATGAATTGATTGCCATGCATGAATTGATTGCTTTTGGATTGATTGCCTTTGGTTACCTTACGTGCATTATATGTTTACCAAAGATACAGTCGGTTTGTCCGGCCAGATGAGGATAAAACCGGCAGGGAGAAAACCGATGGAGGGAGAAAAGAAAATCGCTGAAGGGGAGAGGGGGCTCGTACGAGATGGTTGGACGAAGGGGAAACGTAAGAGGGGAAACGGAACACTCCGTTTCTTTTAGGTAGTAGAGATATAGTGGATAGTGGGGTGCTGATGTAGCCAAATATGGTGTCCTTCATGAAGATATAGAGCGCCTTTAGCATGGCTATGGCACGAAGGAAACTTCATGAGATGGCAAGGAGATTGAGGAAAGGGATGTCCCATTGACGAGTAGGTCCCATGATTATGGAGGCAGTAAATATGGAGGCTCTGAGTTTGCGCATCACCTCGACATCCTTCCTTGATAATGCATATGCATATGGAGCCTACCAATATGACGATTCTGTGAGAGTAATAGCCAACTTTATTATATGAGTGAATATATATGATGTCTCTAGATGACATCGCGAATATCATTTTGAGTATTATTAGCCATGCTCTTACAATCCTCGGGGCAGAGAGAAAGCAGATGATAGCAATGCTACCTGCAAGAGTTTTTCTTGGTTTCCTGTAACCTATTTGAATACAAGCATGCTTGTGTTTGAATTAAATAGAACATTTATTTGATCAACGCCCACGTCCCTTCATTGTTTCTTAGCAAATGCCGGTCTCTTCAATCCCAGCAAAAGCTCAATGATCCACCTGTTGAAAATCACCCTCCTTATGAGAGTTGATCTCCCTAAACTTGAGGTTCAGACACATCTTCTTCGACTCGGTCCAATCTTGCGGAAGCTTTAATTTAAGTTGAAAGTATTAATGATCCGTGCAAGCTTAACTGTTATTTCAAGTTGGGAGTAAGGGGAGACATCTAAGTACCTTGCAATTCTGCAGAGTAAGTTCCTCCAGTTTGGGAGCATTGTTCAGAAAAAACTCTAGCATGTTGTAAACTTCACCGGTCAAGTCGCACTCGTCCAAGAGCAATGTAGTCAGATTATGAAATGTTGGCAAATCTTGATGTCCTCGCTTCATCCTAATCTGAAACAAAGAGGAATTCAGTGTCATAAAAATTGCTCGCCTTGTGTCTGCACTCCATGAAAGATAAGCCAAAGTAAAAGAGAAGTTCTCGTCGGCCATAGAACGCACCTTCTCTAGCGCCAGGAAGCCGGAGAGCTCTAATCTTGTCACGTTATAGAGGTTGCAGAGAAGCTGGTATTCGTCGGCCCTGCCGACCCACCGTCTCGTGGAACGGACCGATGCCTCGACGAGCGACGGCGTCCGGAACACCCATATGCCCTGGAACTCGAGGACCAGACGTAGAGAAGTAAGGGCGGGAGCGTCGACGAGCGGGGGAGCACGTTGCTTCATATCCGCTCTCCTCCAGCAACGGTCCATGACCAGCTTCTTGAGCGTGTGACTGGTCACCACCTCCCCAAAACCAATGGCGCAGCTGGTGAACTCGACGTTCTCCAGCTGAGGGCACACGGAGTCGCCGAGGCCGCCGCTGTGTAGGACCCCGGTGAGGCGCACCGTCTTGAGGCGGCTTAGATCGGAGCGGAGGCCCATGAGACGCAGGTCGACGGGTATGTCGTAATCGCTCTGGATCTCGAGCGCGGCGGGACGGTAGCGGTCGAGGCAGCCGTGAACCCAGTCCAGCCACTTGATGTGGAGCGGCAGCCTCCGCCGGCTGGCCTGCAGATGGTCGACGACGTGCAGGCGGAGCGAGTCCAGGTCCAGGGGCAGGCCGTCGCCGCCGTCGCGGCGGTCCAACTCCAGCAGGAGGAGGCTGTCCGCGAAGTCGTCGAACCTTGCCCACTCCTCGAGCTCCACGGATCTGCTGCTCCTGCCGTCGCGGTCGGTCGACGCTGCTTCGAACTCCCGCTGGTCGATGTCGAGGGACAGGCACAGAGCACCACGCCAGACGTGGCGCCACCGCCGCGACAGAGCCGTCGTCTGCAAGACCTGCCTGGCTCCCAAGGAGGAGAGGATGGCCTGGAGCAGGCAGTCCGGCAATTTGCTCAGCCTGTCCGGCGCCATGGCAAGGCAAACCGGCCCCTTGCCCTAGGGAGTTGATCGGATCGGCGGACGACGAGGTTTGTTTGTATCTTCCGAGCCGCACGCGCCACGCAGACAGGACGTTTCTGTTTACAACTTGTCAGGGGAATGTTAAAAATCGAACGTCTTTGAAGGGCAGATTATGTTGTCCTCAGGATTTGTCAGGCTTGCCGGAGAAAATTGATATCCTCGCGACAACATAATTTGGTGTCACCAATGTTCGATTTGGAATCTTTTAAACTCTGCTCATATTGTGCTTCTGCCAAAGAAAGATGCTCCTGGCACCCCTTTGGACTATAGGCCGATTAGCTTGGTGCACAGCATAGCCAAGATCGTCTGCAAGTTGCTTGCTAATAGGCTGGCCCGGAGCTTGACTCCCTTGTCTCTCCTTCCCAGAGCGTCTTTATAAAAAAAAGATATATTCAGGACAATTTCCTTTACGTGCACAATGTCGTTAGAGAGGCTCACATCAAGAAGAAGGCATTAGTCTTCCTCAAGCTTGACATTGCAAAAGCGTTTGATTTCGTTGGTCCGGGATTCTTGTTAGAGACCCTGTCTGCCTTTGGTTTTGGTCAGCGCGGGAGAAATATTGTGTCTGCCATTCTGAGCTCCGCTTCCTCAAGAATTTTGTTAAATGGCACCCCCGACATACCCTTCAGGCATATGCGCGGCCTTCGCCAGGGAGACCCCCTGTCTCCAATGCTATTCATTCTCATCATGGAGCCGCTTCGGAGACTGTTGGATCTTGCGACAGAACGCGGGGTTCTATCTCATTTGAGACCTAAGGCGGCCAGATTTCGGACAAGTATGTATGCAGATGATGCGGCCCTATTTTTAAACCCTATCAAGGAGGAAGTGTGTGCGGTCAGAGCAATACTAGATAGGTTTGGGGAGGCCTCTGGACTCAAGATCAACCCCTAGAAATGTGTTGCCTGTCCTGTTAGGTGTGAGGGTTGGACTTCCAGGATATTATCCAAGATTTTGGTGGGACGACGGGCTCTCTCCCGTGTCGTTACCTTGGCCTACCACTCAGCTATCGCAAGCTTAGGCGAATCGAAGTCCTCCCTCTCTTGGATGGCATGGCTGGAAGACTCAAGGGATGGAACGGCAAACTGATGACAAAACCAGGACGACTCGACCTAATAAATTCTGTGCTTACGTCCATGGCCACCTATTTCTTAACAAGTTTTGCAATCGACAAATGGACGATAAAGAAGATGGAAAAGATTCAGCGCAACTTCCTATGGAATGGTGATGAGGAGTGCAGTGGGGCCAAGTGCCTTGTCAGCTGGAAGAGGGTCTGCTCCCCAAAGGATGTGGGTGGCCTTGGAATCAAAGACATTGCTTGCTTCAGCGGGGCGTTGCGGCTGCGTTGGGCTTGGCTAGAGTGGAGCCTCACTTCTAGGCCTTGGCAGGGCTCCCCCATCCCATGCGATCGCACGGACATGCTACTTTTCTCTGCTTGCACGAAGATTTCACTAGGGAATGGGCAGCGCGTAAGCTTCTGGAATGATTGTTGGCTGTTGGGCATGGCCCATGTGGATGTAGCCCCTGGTCTGTTCGGTCTGGCACGACGGAAGAAGTGAACTGTGAAGGAAGCGCTTGCTGGTAATCGATGGATGAAGGGCCTGGAAAGAATTGCTTCCGAAGATTTGCTGGATCAACTTATCAAGCTATGGGAATTGTTGCAACCCATTGTCCTCACGAATGTTCCTGACCCCATCCGGTGGAAGCTCACTAATGACGGAGGTTACTCCGTTGCGTCTGCTTACAATGCTCACTTTGTTGGCCGGATCGTTCAGCCAGAGTTGCACGCCTCATGGAGGATTAAGGTCAAGCCGAAGGTGAAGTTCCATATGTGGCTATTGATCTAGAATAGGACCTGGACGGCTGATCTTCTTGCGATAAGGGGTTGGCCACACAAAGACAAATGTACTTCCTGTGATCAGGTTCTGGAGTCGGCTGCCCATATTACGCTCTCTTGCCCTTTTGCCCGAGAGGTCTGGTTCTCCTTCCAGCAGAGCGACCCAGAGGCTGCTGTTGTTGGTTCAACTTCGATGACAATCAAAGGCTGGTGGAAACGGACCTGGAACCTGCACAACAACTCGATTTTTTGCATGCAAATCACATCGGCTGCTTACGTTGCTTGGAATCTTTGGAAAGAAAGGAATAGGCGAACTTTTGAAGGAAAGAGATGCTCACCTGAAACAGTTGCTGCTTTGGCCAGACACGAGATTGCTTTGTTCAAGGAGGCTAATGCTTAGCTTTTCT
Source organism: Triticum aestivum (assembly GCF_018294505.1). Lineage (NCBI taxonomy): Eukaryota > Viridiplantae > Streptophyta > Magnoliopsida > Poales > Poaceae > Triticum > Triticum aestivum. Next base: position 478,962,420 of record NC_057810.1, on the reverse strand, counting down.
CTTCTCTTTTCCTTTTTCTAGTTTCTTTGGCTGAGTATGTGTGCGTGGATGCTTGTTTCTCCATATTGTCTGTACACTACCAGGGAACCTTGGTTCCCCTTCTTTCTTCTAATATGAAGGCAGAACTCCTGTCGTTATTCCTCAAAAAAATGTTCGATTTGCCATTTACTTAAAAATCTGACGTTCGATTTGCAGCGAAATCTAACAAAATAATATCTCATATTATCCTAGGAATAAGTCTAGTTTGAGTTGTATTTTTATTTTGCGTAAAGCGTTGGATTTATATCAAACTTAATCTGAGTCAAATTCAGGTCAAAATAAGGATGGCTCATATTTAGTTTGTACCGATCTACATATGCATGTGGCAAATCTTCAATGAACCAACTTCTCTAATGTGGTGCTTCTCCCCAAGAAGAATGTGAAGAGCATCATCGTCTATATATTAGTCTCATCCATGGGGTGCTCAAGATCATTACCAAGCTTCTCGTCGTCCGCCTCGGTCCTCACATAAACATCATCATCTTGAACTATCAAGGTGCATTTATAGAGAAGCATCCACGACAACATTTTGTATGTGAGCAATCTTACTTACATTGTCCCTTGTCTTCAAGCACGGCATTCGAAAAGCTTTTAACTGGGTCAAATGGAAATATTTGCTTGACCTCCTTCAACGGAGAAGCAGGTACCCAAATGGATCGCATTCTTAATCAATTGGTCAAACTCACACAACTAGGACTTCTCCCGATGATCACAAGCCATAAGAGGGTGATCTTGCAGGTATCGCCACACCATAAAAAGATATTCATGTTGGGGAACATAGTAATTTCAAAATTTTCCTACGCACACGCAAGATCATGGTGATGCATAGCAACGAGAGGGGAGAGTGTTGTCTACGTATCCTTGTAGACCGTAAGCGGAAGCGTTATGATAACGTGGTTGATGTAGTCGTACGTATTCACGATCGACCGATCCTAGCACCGAAAGTACGACACCTCCGCGATCTGCACACGTTCGGCTCGGTGACGTCCCATGAACTCACGATCCAGCAGAGTGTTGAGGGAGAGTTTCGTTAGCACGGGGGCGTGATGACGGTGATGATGAAGCTACCGGCGCGGGGCTTCGCCTAAGCATTGCAACGATATGACCGAGGTGGATTATGGTGGAGGGGGGCACCGCACATGGCTAAGAGATCATTGATTAACTTGTGTGTCTATGGGGTGCCCCCCCTCCCCCGTATATAAAGGAGTGGAGGAGGGAGTGGGCCAGCCCTCTACTATGGCGCGCCCTGGGGATTCTTACTCCCACCGGGAGTAGGATTCCCCCCTTTCCAAGTAGTAGGAGTAGGAGAGAAGGAAGGGGAAGAGAGAAGAGAAGGAAGGAGGGGGCGCCGCCCCTTCCCCCTAGTCCAATTCGGACTAGGCCTTGGGAGGGGGGGGGGGGCGGCCTGCCATAGGCAGCCCCTCTCTCTCCCCCCTAAAGCCCAATAAGGCCCATATACTCCCCGGGGGGTTCCGGTAACCCCCCGATACTTCGATTAATGCCTGAACTCATCCGGAACCATTTCGATGTCCAAACATAGTCATCTAATATATTGATCTTTATGTCTCGACCATTTCGAGACTCCTCGTCATGTCCGTGATCATATCTAGGACTCCGAACAACCTTCGGTACATCAAAACACATAAACTCATAATACCGATCATCACCGAACGTTAAGCGTGCGGACCCTACAGGTTCGAGAACTATGTAGACATGACCGAGACACGTCTCCGGTCAATAACCAATAGCGGAACCTGGATGCTCATATTGGCTCCCACATATTCTATGAAGATCTTTATCGGTCAAACCGCATAACAACATACGTTGTTCCCTTTGTCATCGGTATGTTACTTGCCTGAGATTCGATCGTCGGTATCTCAATACCTAGTTCAATCTCATTACCGGCAAGTCTCTTTACTCGTTCCGTAATGCATCATCCCGTAACTAACTCATTAGTCACATTGCTTGCAAGGCTTATAGTGATGTGCATTACCGAGAGGGCCCAGAGATACCTTACCAACAATCGGAGTGACAAATCCTAATCTTGATCTATGCCAACTCAACAAGTACCATCGGAGACACATGTAGAGCACCTTTATAATCACCCAGTTACGTTGTGCACACAAAGTGTTTCTCTAGTATTCGGGAGTTGCATAATCTCATAGTCATAGGAACATGTATAAGTCATGAAGAAAGCAATAGCAATATACTAAACGATCAAGTGCTAAGCTAACGGAATGGGTCAAGTCAATCACATCATTCTCTAATGATGTGATCCCGTTAGTCAAATGACAACTCATGTCTATGGCTAGAAAACTTAACCATTTTTGATTCAACGAGCTAGTCAAGTAGAGGCATACTAGTGACACTTTGTTTGTCTATGTACTCACATATGTACTAAGTTTCCGGTTAATACAATTCTAGCATGAATAATAAACATTTATCATGATATAAGAAAATAAAATAATACTTTATTATTGCCTCTAGGGCATATTTCCTTCAATTCATACTTACCACATTACTCCTAAGCAGGTCTTGAGTAAAGACAAAAAAAGTGGCACTCGAGCACCTTGCAAGTCTCTAGCTTTTCTTGAAACACAGACTTTCTAACATGCAAGCCATGTATAGCATACACGTATCAACTGTTCGCATTTGCTTTTGAGACTCGTGCAATGCATTCCTATATTTGAATCCATTGATGTATCATTTAGGATTTGACGAAAATCAGATAGCTACAAATTCATAGGTGGGCACAATTAGAATTAATAATTAATGCTCTAAATTTTAAAACTTCAATATTTTGGAAAAAACATTTGAAATGTTGGATCCAAAGTTTGCACAAAGTGTGAAATTCAATTAATTTTGAAATGTATTTCACTTAATTTCAATAATAATTCTATATATATTTCATAAAAGTTTCAAATGCATTTTGGTCATGATTTAGTAATATTTTAATATACTTTACAATAGTTTTTGAAATTCATTTCAAAATTTTCAAATTCTTTTGGGATGCGTTTGGATCATGACACGACACTATTGTAATACATTTTGTAATAGTCTCAAATTCATCTGAACATTTTCGAGTTGAAGCTGCATTTGAATCTATTGTGAAATGTATTGAAATTTTACTTTGTCATTACTGAAACTAAATGAAATATTTTTTAAATTAATTGAAAAATTACTTTGTGAAAAATTGAACTCAACCAGTTTTTAAGAATCTAATAATGTTGCCTTAAGCGGTAACTATGGAACCCCATAATGGCCTAGCCACTAGCATGACACATTAACTATTACATTATTCCAAAAAATCCAAAAAACTGTTTTCATTTTAAAATGTCACCAAAACTAATTTTAAGAAAAATTAGGAGTAAGGGTAAAGCCAAATCACCAGGGAATATCACACAACCAATAGAAAAGTGAGAGACAGTTTCCACATGATACTTTTACATATTTTCTTTCTGATTTTGCAGGTCTCTTTGATAATACAAAAATATTTATGTGAAAAACTGCGTGTACTTTGACTATGAACTTTAATATATCTTGAAGAAAAAGTTTCTGCATGTGGGAAAAAAATGCACGTATTTAAAAAAATTTGAATAGAGTTGTTCACGCATATTAGCAAAAAAGAGTTGTTCATGCATGTTAGAATATATGTAAATGTAATTCTAAAATTATTTATTTATTTTCTAAAAATATAAATAAATGTGAAAAAAAGAGCAAAAGCAAAAACAGGAAAAAAAAGACAGCAAATTAAAAAAAGGAACACGTTACCGGGCCGGTCCACCAGCGCAAACGCTTCAGCCGGCGCGTCCAAGGCGGCATATAGGATTTGCCGCCTATGCTTCGTCCCCGCAGGCTCGCATCATCAGAAAAAAAAAGAAGAGGAAAGAGCGAGAGGGCTTCAACGAAGTAAAAGGAGACTGCGCCGAGCTTTCAAAAGAAAAAGGAGACTGCGCCGAGGAGTTACCAGGATTCATGGAGCCCGAGGCCTCCAAGGAGGCGGAGAAGCAGCCGATGGATGCGGAGGCCGGAGATCCAGCAGATCCCCGCGACCTAGGTAACTTGCTTAATCCCCCCGTTTTTCCGCTGTAAATCCCCAATCCGGCAACCCCACATGTAAACCTTGTTCTCGCTCCAAAGAACCAGGCTCCTGCAATCTGGCAAGGTGCAGCGCATGCTCGTGAATCATGTTCTAATAAGTGCTCTCAAGTAATTGTACTGATTCGCCAATTTTTTTTTAATTTGGTGCAGTGTCCAGCGACGATGAGATAGACTACTCCGTGGAGCCTGAGTTCTACGACCCCGCCGTAGACGATGTCGATGAGCGCTGGGCGCACAAGCAGAGGAAAGGACGGACCTCTGACGCCGTGCTCAGCTGCCCCGCGTGTTTCACTACCTTGTGCCTGGATTCCCAGAGGTAATCCACCCTATGCTTCACATAGGGTCTCGTCTCAGAGACCACAGGGGGCTCTTGGACTATAAGATGCCTTTACATGTTTTTTTTTTGGGGTACTTTTATTATGCTTCAAAGAAACTATACGGCTTTGCAGCAATACTTCTTCCTAATGGTGAAGATTGCATTTTTCTTCTTTGAAGATGAAGACGGAACAACTTATATCTGTTACAAGTACTATTGGGATTGTGCTGTGACTGCCTCTGTGAACATGTATAGGATAATTGCGTTAGTTTGAAAAATTCATGGTAAAATTTAAGTGATACTGATTCTATAATCATGTTTAGGGAAGTTGGCGTATTGTTAATTCCATTAGGAATATATGTGAGTAAGTATTTTACAGAGCTTCCGCATCTCTGCGTCATACTGATCAAGTGGCTGTAAGAAATAATAGAACCTCTGCATGGTTTATTTGTCTAGGATAACTGTGTACAGCTCAGTTGTTCCTAAGCATTTAATTTCTTAATTTGTCTTTGCTTATGTGAGAGGTATTCTCCTGGAAGCAGAAACCACTGTTTTAGATTAGCATGGGGAATCTATCTTACATAAATGTATCATTCTTAATTGTGCCTGTTTGTTTCCTCGTTATGAATTTGAAAAAGTAAAATTTGTTTCTACTGAACTCTTAATCTAGTTTGTTTGAACAAGAATGAGAATCCCACAAGTACGATTTGTTTGGTGTATGTTGTGAAGTCTGAAACATGAATATATCTGATTAATTGTTGTATGTTGTGAACTCTGTGATATGATTATCTCTAAAAACATTACAATGTTGTTTTGCTTTGCACAAGATAACACAACTAACCGTGATATGTACGTGCTGGCCTGCCGGCTCAGATATGTGCTGTGTTGTACCGAGTCCAGCATGGTTACGTTCTTATTGCAAATCCTCTTGCCACCCATCATGTAATTGTCTGTTTCACAAGCCTTGTACACTTACACTATATCCCCGCAGAAAAAAAAACATGTACACCACATAAAGTTGTCACTGTACTGCACAGCTCCTTGAGGATTCTATCGAAGCTTTCACTTCAGAACCCTGGATGCTTTAAATATTGTCAATTATCCGTCTTTCTGATTGTTCACCTTTATATTGGTACTGTTGACAATAGATTTTACAACGCTTAAATTGCTATTTTATACGAGTGCCAATACTAAAATTGTGGATGGTTTTTTCTGATGTTCAGGCACGAAAAGTATGTTAACCAGTACCGTGCAATGTTTGTGTGCAATTGCAAGGTCAAGATTAATCAGATTCTACGGGAGGGGAAAGGAAAAAGGAAGAATCGGAAAGTAACGGCTGTTGATTCTACTACACCAGAAGTTGAAAACAAGGGGCCAGTTTATCACCCTGTTTGTTGTGAGATCTGCTCAACTGAGGTTGGAGTGTTTGATGAAGATGAAGTTTACCACTTCTTTAATGTCATTCCTAGTAACTCATGAACCTTCTGATGTTGTGAGAATAGTTCTCGTAGTGCCGTTTTTGTCGATCCAGAGCTGATGTGGTAGTATGCGAGTTATTGTTTTCTTTTCATGATATCAAGTTAAACCTGCCATCCTTCATGAAAATTATATTCTGGCATCATGGAGAATTTGGATCATCTGAAATGACAGAATTTTCAGAGGGGAAGAATCAATCTTGCAAAATCGAAGCAAGTGGATAAACATGAATTGCATATGGTAGCTTATAGGCTTGAAAAGCAGCATGTTACTATCTTCAAGTCTTGGCTTATAGGGAATGTGTACTTTTCTTTTAGCATCAACAACTTTATTTCCTCATATAATAGACATATCGTTTACAACTTGAGGAAGAATGAAGTCTGGGATATTAGCGTCTCAGAATTCAGACGAACTAGACATAAAGGAGTGTTTGGCTAAACTATCAATGATTGAATTAGCTTCTCTGCAACAGAAATAGTAGCCAACACTTCCAAAACGAGATGAGTACGTTCAGCTAACACCGCCACATCCGGGACCCATATAATCATTTGCATGGGTAACCGACTCATCAGATTCAATAACCAGCTTGTTGCATCCTATTTTCCTTGCCAGATAAAGACCATTCCGGATAGCATTTATCTCCTCTGATTCAGCATTGCAAACATGAGGTAAAACCCAAGTCGCAGCAGTTATGAAGTTCCCTTTGTGGTCTCTCGCCACCGCACCACTAGCTCCGCTAAGAGTTTCAAGGTGAAAAGATGCATCAACATTTATCTTAACAGTGCCATCAATCGGTTTCCGCCAGGTATGGATTTCTTTCTTGGTAGGTTGATTCGGTGTTGCAGCTCTAAAAAAATTCGTTGCCAGAACCAGGATTGAGACACCCGAGCGACTAGGCTCCTGGACAGTCTCTCCTTTTCCAATTTGACGCCTTTGCCACCATATATACCACATAGCTATCAAGATTAGCTCTGCCTTTGGAAGTTCATCAATCATCTCGTGGTTTTTCAACAAAATTTCTAGAGTAATTGAACCGGACCTGTCTTGAACTAGTGCACGTTGGACAACATCCTGTAAGCCAAGTTCGGTCCATACATGTGTACTTTTCTTGGAAGGAGGGGGATGTTTTTCTAGAATGACCTTAACCGTATTCAAACTTGACAAATTACAAGTACAATGCTTTAGATTATGGACCCTGATAAGTGGCATGAACACATGGCTACCGTGAACATTTTTTATAGCAAATTTAGTAACGTGAGGATGGCAACTTCTTTTCAGATGGCAAATTTCAGTTTTCTTTTTTTGAATTTCCTTTTTTCTTTTGGATGACAACTTTAGTTGAAAAAAACGTCAGGGCCGGAGTGCTTCGTGCCATACATGTGGCACTTACCATTTGGGAAGATTATAGATCTGAGAAATCACAAAGTAACTCTTGTAACAAAGAACTACAAAGAAATTTTTCAGAAATATCTTCTCCATGGTATCAATCTTTGCAACACGAAATACGACCAAGGCTTTAGTAAAGAGACTACAACCAAATCGGAACCGCGACAATGCCACCCGTACCTGCACATACTTCACTACCTTCATATATATATTTCAAATATCCACTCGAGTCACCCATCCAAAAGGATGAAAAGCCATAATAACCTTTGAACATACTTGGGCCCTGGATGATCCTCTAGAGATACATGGTGTCGAAGAAGAAGATCCTCACCAAAACGCTAAAGAACAACTGCAAAGTCACAACGAACCAAACCAACAAAAGAGACAAAAATCTCTACCACAATTCATCAGATTCATATGGACAAATATACGAGGACATAAACCTAAAATATGTAACATTGGACACACCAAACCTGCAGAGACACAAACTCTTTGGCTCTGTAAGTTCAAAATCATGTACTTTCATGCTTACGTTGACACAATCAAGGACAAGGCCGTCGAAACTTGCTTCATCATGTACTTTTTGTTTTGTGGGGATTACTTCTCATCTAGTACATTTTTTTGAGGCGATTACTTCATCATCCACTTTCATGTACGGTAGTAGCGTCCATCCTTATTATGTACGGTAGTAGCATCCATCCAAAATCATGTACGGTAGTAGCATCCATCATCCACTTTTTTGAGGGGATGCGTCCAAGGTCCAACAAGCCCAGAGGCCAGGGTATATAATACTCGCTCGCTCCCGAAAAACTTGTGTTAGATTTGTCGGAATTGTCTAAACACTCCAAGTCTTCAAATCTAGACAAGTTTTCTGGAAGCGGAGGTACCATCATATTAATGTGGTTATATAAATACCCCCCCCCTGTTCCTAAATATTTGTTTTTGTAGAGATTTCAACAGGTAACTACATACGAAGCAAAATGAGTGAATCTACACTTTAAAATATGTCTATATACATCTGTATGTTGTAGTTCATTTGAAATGTTTAGAAAGACAAATATCTGGGAACGGAGGGAGTAAGTGTTTATCAAATCCTATTCATGATTTACCTTATTTTTGTTCAGAAGTTTAGTAAGTAAATTGAAGTGAAATTTGTTCAGAAGGTAAATAGATCAAGTTGATTGATCTCATATGGAAAAGATTGGACGAAAGAGTGATGTGAAGAAAAATGAAACATGAGCTTGCATTATTTTTAGAGTGAATTCCACATTTTAACCCCTATATATGCATTTGTGACACTATTTACCCATCGAGTGAAAATTCGTCTAGAATACCCTTTTTAGAAGCAGCTTTGGGCTCTCGTATTCTGATGCATGTCCATTAGGCAAGGTATAAGGTGATGTCCGGAGTCAAAAATATCTGGATGATGACGATGAATGAAACAAACGGACAAGAAAAGTCTGGACATAATTGTCAATGATGCCCTTCAATCTTTACACAGTTTTTTAGAAAACATTGGCACAACATGCAGATCCTATCTAATATAAACAAGGAAACTGCAAAACTAAGGTAAAACCGTGTTAACAGTCTTCAAAATCTGATATTTCAATAGAAGTTCCACTAAATGGGTAATATGTGTCACAAATGTACAACTCTAGGGTAAAAAGTGAAATTGACTCCTTTTTAATTTTGAACATTCTTGCTTCACATGATAGAATTGTTTCCCAGACATGCATTTTTTACTTTTGTCGCCCAACAAATTCATGCACCAGTAGCCGATGATGCCTAGTAAAGTCAACATGGATTACAACGAGAAGCCAAATTTTTTTTTTCAGAAAAGGAGGACCCCCGGCCTCTGCATCTGGACGATGCATGCAACCACTTTATTAATTATTCATACAAGACCTTACAAAGACATACAACAGTAAGACTAAAGCCACCGTCTAAACAACAGGTGTCGCTACTCCTATCCAGTTGATGAAGGGATGCTGATAGTCTGGACCTAATACCAAACAGACATCGCAGTCAAACCTAACATCTAAGACCTGAAGTCCCAACCAGGATGCCTGTCGGGTATGGGGTACCCACCAGTCCGGTGCACTCCTCAACTAGGACGCCTGCTGGGTATGAGACTGTCGCAGCCACCTGCCGCCAATCCATCTTCAGTGTTGTACTGCTGCATCTACCTTTCCCGGTCTAGCTGTCGTCGATGCCACCACGACGCCAGAAAACGCCACCATCCTGCGCTCGTCCATCATCACACGCCCACCGGCGAGACCCCGATGCTCCATGCCGCTGAGACCCACCGATGTCGACGTGCCAGATGCCACGCCGCTCCTCTATCGCGAACACCACCTGCTGCCACTGGTCCCATCCCCTCCGCCTGTTGTTCCTCTAACCGAGCACCCAAACACCCCAGGCGGCGCCTCCAAGAAGGGTACGACACACGCAGTGCCGCCGCCGCCCAATCTAAAGAGATTTTGGATTTTTACCCGGGCATGGGGTCGGGGTAGAGGGCAGGGACCTCGACGGCGCCTGCAAGTAGGAGAACGACGACCCTGGTCGTCACCACCGTCGGGATGAACGAGTCATCCAGAGTTTCCTCCGGTGCGATCTCACCTCTACCAGCCCCCGCGAACACACCGGGGCCGACGGCCACGATCGTAAGCCACCAAGTGCAGCGGGAGAAGGCTTGCGGCGAGGAGGAGATCCATCGGCAACTCACCGCCCACGCGGTCAATATGCCGTCCATCCCCCATCCGCGAACGTCACCAGCCGAGGGCGCCGTTGACATGCCAAACGAGGCCGCCGCCCCAGGTCCAGTTTCCTCCACGAAGGCCGGAGTGGCGAGATCCGCCACGAGCGACGAGATCCGGTACCCCGTGGCCGACGCCATCGCCCAAGCCCGCCGTCGACCGATCCCGCCACCACCGGGAGTCCCACACCCATGGATCTGGGCGCCCGTGCACCGCCGCGAGCCCGCCGCATTCGGAATCCGCCACACCGCCGGGAGGGCCGCACCCCGCGGATCAGGACACCCGCGCCACCACGGATCCGGGAGAGGGAGGATAGACCCTCCTCCGCCGCCGTCACACGCACGGGCTTTGCCCGATGCCGACCATCGGCAGCGATGGAGAGGGAGAAGGGCGCTGGATGGAAACTAGGCGGCGGCAGCTGTGCCCTCCCGAGGCGTGGGAGCGACGCGAGAGGGGGTATCTTCTCACAACAAGAAGTCAATGGCAAAGGCCTTCTTATCTTACGCCTGCCATTACAAAAGAAATTTTTTCAACAAAAATGTGAATTAGGAAGGATTGGTCGACGAAATATGAATCGGAGACTCCCCAAAATCATGCTAAGAATAGCTAGGATTTCCAGAAGAAGATAGTCTAGAGAAGACAATAAAAATAAGATGTAGAATGGTACTCTCTTATTCTTATCTCTAATAACAAGACACTCCTAAAAGTATGGTGAGACCACATTGTTGCTAAGAGATCATCTCTTAATTAAGAGAAGGTGAGTCGTTTCTGTTGATTTCTCTTTCCTCCACCTCAACTAAGACTAACCTTTTGGCGGGATTGCCGAGTTCTGCATGAAGACCCATAGAAAGGTAAGTTGTTATCCTTACCCTTCGCTGGAGCGACGACTGCAGGGGGCTTATCGTCTGTTTGAACTGATGGCCAAACATTTTGTATGGTGCACTACTGTCTACTATCAGATTGGAAGCAAAAGGTTCTAGAATTTGGCAACCAATTGGATACCAAGACGGCTAATAAGAGGACCAGCATGTTTAGCCTGTACAGCTTCTGAATGGCATTGCTTAAGCAGTTCAGGCACCAACTATTCAGAGAGAACATCTGTTTTCTTCATGTACGGTATATACATTTTGGTATCGACACTGAAAGTAATCAGACAAATTTTGTGGTTTATCTCTGTAACGCGAGAAGTAATGCAATCTAATGCTCAGCCAGATCACCTTGGTAAAAAAAAGTGAAAAAAGAAAGAAAGAAAAAGAAACCGTGTTTCAGTTCTGAATCTATTCAACGTTGCTATTTGTAATTTTCTGAGACCATTTCCACAAGCTTGTCATGAAGAGCACCGTTTGTCGCCAGAACACCACCCGAAGGATAGATGATTCTACGCCCGGTTAGGTCAGCTCCAAAATCCAATGGTTTCCCGCTCCAATCACATGTCTGTCAGTTTATCAATTTAGAGACTCATAAGTATAGCTATAATGTTAAGAATCAATAGACAAATGGACATTTCTTGTATCCCTGGCCTAGCAAACGTGACATACCTGACCTCCAGCTTCCTCAACACAAATTACCCCAACAGCATGATCCCAAGCCTACGTGAACAGCCGGAGTAGAAAGGATCAGTACAAGTGCAAACTAAGCCAGCAAGCTGTCTAACTTGTCACACAGTACAACGGAAAATTCAAGCAAGAGGTCACCTTGAGTAGTTTTTCCGCCCGTGCTAGGAGGATAAAAACTGACATTCTCCCACAAGCTACCAAGAGATACTTGGACAAGCTAAAAAAGCAGCAACAATAAGGTCAGATCACGGTAAATCATGTATTAACTAATCGATACAATATTAGTCTAAGATAGTCACTACCAACCTAAGATAGATATTTTCTAGGAAAACTAAAAGCAATAAGGTAGCAGGGCAGCATAAGAAAGAAAAAGGATGGCTCCATTTCAGATTATGCTCACAACCTAGTACTCTCTCCGTCCCATAATATAAGAACGTTTTTCAAGCTATGTTAACTTGAAAAATGTTCTTATATTATGGGACCGAGGGAGTAGTAAACAACATCTTTATGAAATATCCATTGAGAACTTGTTAGGATGGCGATAAAATAACTGCCAATCCTTGAAAAGCCTTGTGCTGATTCACTAGGGCCATATTTAAATTGGTTAGGCAGGTAAACTAGCATGCGCGCGTTGTCACGAGGAAACTGCAACATACCTTCCACCGCAAGAATTTTGGAGAAGAATTTTGTTCTCATCTCTCGGCTCAGATTCATCCATTGTCGAGCTGAAGTGGGCAGATAATGGCATCATATCCCAAGTATGGCTATCAACAATGCAGAAGCGTGCCATGTGTGCAACTGAACAGGGATCAACATAGCATCTCTTCCACACATCCGCTGCTGTTGTCAATTGGCCAATCTCAGCAGACATGGGCCTAGACCAAGTACCACAACCTACATGAGACACCATAAGGATGCCATGGCCAGGATAAGCTGCAATACTTTCATCTTCCGTGTCGCCTACGGTAGTATCGGTCAAATTTGGGCATCCCATGACTCCTAGTGCTAATTTTCCATCCACCACAAGAGCCAAACCCACCTAAGGACCAAGCCAAAAAGATTCATATTAGAAGAAAGAGAGTAAGAAAACAACGTGACCAAGATCTAATGCTAAGAAATCACTGAGCAAATCCTTATCGAACAGTGACCAAATAGGAGGAAGCATGCTTCGTATTCAGACATGCAAAACTGATGGATTTTGGTACTGACAATGAGTCAAAAGGAAATATGCCTCATAAAAAAAATCACATGTGTTCTTACTTCTTACCCTCGGTTAATCAATGATTTATTTGAATGAAAGACTAGGCAGAAACGTCAAGCTACAAACCTCAAAAGTATGATAAACCACACAATGCAAAAGCATGCATCTAAATTACCATGCTACATGCAGTGGCTGACCAAAGTACTGGAACAAACTACATAAATAGTGTCAATACAGATAAGGGTGTACCGAAGCAAACTTCTACAGATAAATGATAGGACAGACCAGTGCTAGAAGCTCCCACACCAGGCAAGGGAAGAATTATACGAGGCAAGCCTTAACCCTGCATGATGCAATGCAGAGAGGCCGGGTCGAGAACCCAAGACCTCTTGGCACAAGTGGGGAGTACTTCACCACTGCGCCAGGCCTCTCCCTTGTGTAAATACAGATAACCCCACAAAAGTAAGCATCGCCAACACAAATGTGGCTACCAAGAAAGACCCATGAGTCCCATGCTTGTTCGGTGGGAATAACATTTCTTGTGCATGCATGAATGTGCAGCCCATAACAAAGGTGTATGCTTGTGCGGTGTTGCATGCAGCATGCTCTAACAATGGCTGTGTTCCAGATTTCAGTGGTGAGTGATCAACAAAATCTAATCATGAGTCATACAATGAATACAAAGAGACATACCACATACAAAGAATCCTCTCCTTTCAGGAAACCCTTGGTACCATCAATTGGGTCAAGTAGCTGCAAAATCAAAGCATCATCTTTATTCACTGGAACTAACTTTTGCAGATCCGGATGTATGATTAATAAAACTTTCATAGCTTACCCAATAAGTAGCAGGATTTGAATCAAAGGAGACAACATCCTTGCCTCCTCTGTCAATAGCTCTCAACACATCATCATGAGTTAAAGGAGGACCGTTGTTACTCACTTCTTTTGAGACAAAACTTGAAATGGATTCAACAAGTGTATTACTATTACTATCAGTAGCACTAGACGACCGTATAAATGCTGAGTCCTCTTCTGCCACCAGAGGTATCGATGGAAACAATTGTTGTAGCTCTTCCAATGGGACCATGGAAGAGGTGGAATCAGACAAGAGTGCAAAGTGCATATCATAGGCTGAACTGAGGAAGTGAATTATGAATTACCAAAGCTGATAAGGGCCTGAACTCCAAAATCTGCAATTGTCACATGAGTTTGATCGTTCTTTTCAAGAATCTTCTCGTCACCTACAAGCATTGATGCCCTCACCTGTCAAGGCAATCAATTTAACCAGCAAAATAAGCTCAGGTTGCTCGATTATTTTCAGCGACATGTCAAAAAACATTTAAAATTTAAGAAATCATAATTGGATGATAAATTGGCAACTCAAAAAGTTCAAAACTCGGGCTTAGTATAGTCTTTTTCCTCTGAAACCTGTGGTGTTAGTAAACCTGACTAGAACAAAATTGTTTTTCTGCTGCTAAACAAGGGTAATTTTCTAATAATGGCTAAATTGTATCTCTTCTACCTTTAGTTTTTGTGATTTTTCTAAGTAACCCTGTAGGTTAATTCTTGTTCTAGACATGATTTCAGTTTCCTGTCACAGACATACTTATTAAATTTGCAATGCACTATGACCTATCCTGGCTATTGGAACATTTTGAATGACTAAAGTGGTGCTCTAGACACGTTTAAAAAAAGTTTCATAAGCTGACATAATACTGAGCAGACTACATCCTGCTTCAAAATATTGGTGGTTCACTCTGTACTATATTTTCCTGTGGCAAACTTTATACCAGAGAAGGACCTTCGCACACGGGAAGTCTCATGGTTTCATCAAAGCTTCCCCGTGTTGGCATTGCTGGAGATCGACATTATGGTGCTCCACATAAAAATGCAAATTAGTTGACGATTTGTAAAATCTCTGCTCAGCTCTGTAGCCGACTAACTAGCCGAGTTTTCAGTTCAGGAAAGAAACTAAATGAGTTTCGGAACGCCCAAAATCCGCACACCACAATGCCGGAATCTGACTTTACCAAAGGACCATATCAGTTTATTAGTGTATTACACTGTACAGTCGCACGATATCACCGAACGGAGAATAATCCCGCGCCCAAATCTGACAGGCCTCCAGTTTCTCAAACGGACACATCGAAAGGTGTTAGACTATGTATAGCTTCTGTACCTATGTACGTATTGTAACAGAACCATTATATATAATGAGATAAGCCACCCCTAAAGGGTAGTGCTGGTTCCCAAAATTTATTGTCTTACATGGTATCACGCTAGGTTACGATCGCTTCCGCTTCTAAACCCTAATACCCGCACCGCCGCCGCAGCCGCCGCCGCGCCACCGATCGCGCCGCCGCCATGTCGAGCGCCGCCACCACCGGTTCCACTGCTGCGGGCTTCCTCCCGGCCTCTCTTGCGGCTCTGCTCAACCTCCCGCTCGATGCCGTCTCCGTTCCCGCTCCGATTGGGACAAGGAGCATCGGCTCCGTCTTCTCCACGCCGCCGGCGCCCTCGCTCGGGCGTGATCTCGTGGTCCACACCACGGCGCCGCCGTCCGCTGCGGACTCCGCAGGCGTCGTCCCACCGCTCCTGCCGCAAGCGGATCACACCGTCCCGCTGGCGGGGTTGGCGGCGTCCGCCCCGGCTGTGGGCCTTGCGGCGTCCGCACCGGCCGTGAGCTTTGCGGCGCCCGCCCTGGCTGCGGTCCCGCCTCCTCCCGCATCGGCTTCGGTGCCTCCGGCTGCCTCCATGGTGTTTGCACCCCAGACAGCCTCCTCGATGGGATCGTCTTCGCCGCCGCCGTTTCACTTCGGTCATCTCATCACCATCAAGCTCTCCGCCGACAACTACATCTTCTGGCGTGCGCAGGTTCTCCCGCTCTTGGGGAGTCACTACCTGCTCGGCTACGTCGACGGATCGCTTCCCTGCCCACCCGCGCTGGTAGACAGCGTGCACGCTCCGGTCTACAATCCGGCCCATCGCGTCTGGACGGGGCAGGACCAGGCGAACCTCTCCTCCATCCAGGGGTCGCTCTCGCCGGCAGTTGCCGGCCTTGTTGTCTTCGCGAAGACGTCTCATGAGGCCTGGACCATCCTTGAGCGCACCTTTGCAGCACAGTCCCAGGCTCGTGTCTCTGCACTCCGTCGTCAGCTTGGAGAGTGTCAGAAGCTTGACTCCACTGCCACTGACTTCTACAACAAGGTCAAGGGCCTCGCCGACACATTGGCCTCCATTAGACAGCCCCTAACCGACTCCGAGTTCAACTCGTTTATTGTCAATGGTCTTGATGAGGAGTATGATGCCTTAGTCGAGATCATCAACGAGCGGGGCAACTCGACACCCATGCTGGCACACGAGGTTTTCTCTCGGCTCCTTCTCACTGAGCAACGGGTCGAGACTCGCCGCACCAGGGGCACTGGCTCCCTCTCGGCCAACGCCGCCACCAAGGGTGGCCGCTCTTCTTCATCACCCCGGTCTCCCTTGGGGCTGCCACCGTCGCCCGCCTCGGCCCCCCCACCTACTGCGACCTTACCGGGGGCTGGTGGTCCACGTGTGTGCCAGCTTTGTGGCCGCGATGGGCACTGGGCCTCCAAGTGTCATAAGCGCTTCCAGCGAAGCTTCCTTGGTCTTGGCAATGACGGCAAAGATACACGCAACAATGCCCGTCAGGTCGCCATGGCTGATCGTCCCTCGCCGCAGAAGCAACAGGGACACACTCAGTCCTACTCCATCGATCCACACTGGTACATGGACTCTGGGGCGACAGAGCATCTGACCAGCGAGATGGGGAAGCTTCACACTCGTGAACCCTATCATGGCTCCGACAAGATCCACACCGCCAATGGAGCAGGTATGCACATCTCTCATATTGGTCAAGCATCTCTTCTCACTAGACATGCCAATAGGAGTCTTCAGCTTCGCAATGTTCTTCGAGTTCCATCTGTGACCCGTAATCTTCTTTCAGTTTCTAAACTCACACGTGATAATAATGTGCTTTGTGAATTTCACCCTTTTGATCTTTTTATTAAGGATCGGGGCACGAGGGACATTCTTCTTAGTGGGCGGTTGTGCCAGGGCCTCTACCGTCTGGAGCATCCTGGCGTCGCCCGTGTTTTCAGTGGAGTTCGGGTCTCTCCGTCACAGTGGCATGCTCGTCTTGGTCACCCGACCACACCTATTGTTCGTCATATTTTGCGTCGTCATGAGCTTCCTAGTTTGTCTAGTAATAAAGATGTAGCAGTGTGTGATGCTTGTCAGCAGGGGAAGAGTCATCAACTTCCTTTTTCGGAGTCCAGTCGTGAGGTGAAACATCCTTTAGAACTTGTGTTTTCAGATGTATGGGGTCCTGCTCAGACTTCTGTCAGTGGTCATAATTACTATATCAGTTTCGTTGATGCTTATAGTCGCTTTACCTGGCTTTACCTTATTAAACGCAAATCTGATGTGTTTGATATTTTTGTTCAGTTTCAAAAACATGTTGAACATCTTCTCAAGCACAAAATTGTTCATGTCCAGTCGGACTGGGGGGGCGAGTATCGCAACCTCAACTCCTTCTTTCAGTCGCTTGGGATAGCTCATCGTTTAGCATGTCCACATACACATCAGCAGAATGGTTCAGTCGAACGTAAGCATCGTCATATTGTTGAAGCTGGTCTTACTCTTTTGGCCCATGCATCTGTTCCGTTTCGGTTTTGGAGTGATGCTTTCACCACTGCATGCTTTCTCATCAACCGTACTCCCACTCGTGTTTTAAATATGAAGACTCCCATTGAGGTTCTCCTTAATGAACAACCTGATTATACCTTTTTCAAGGTATTTGGGTGTGCTTGCTGGCCGCATCTTCGTCCATATAATAAGCGCAAGCTTGAGTTTCGTTCTAAGAAGTGTGTTTTTCTTGGCTATAGCTCTCTTCATAAAGGTTACAAATGTCTTCATGTTCCCACTAATCGTGTCTATATATCTCGGGACGTCGTGTTTGATGAGCATGTTTTTCCCTTTGCCAAACTTCCTGTGTCCACTGTCGAACCACCATCTCTGCATTCATCCTCTGTTGCTTCTGACCAATTTGATGATGTTGCATACTCTCCTTTGCTGTTACCTAACCATGGTGCAGGAACCGGACGTGGGGCTCGTTTGGAGCTTTTGGAGGATTCACCATCATCATCACCGCCTTCTGATGGGCACGTTGATCGCCCTATGTTGCATGGCATCGATTTGCGTGCCCATGCATGGTCACCCGAAGAGCCCGTCGCGCCGAGCATCTCCGCGGCTCGGCCCTCTTCGCCAGCGGCCGCCGAGTCTTCAGCGGCTCGGCCTGTCACGCCGTCTTCGCCCGCGGCTCGGCCCGTCACGCCGTCTTCGCCTGCAGCTCGGGTCCGCGATGCTGTCCTCACGTCGCCTTCATCCGCGGATCGGCCCGCGACATCGGCCGCGCCACGGCCCACTATGCCGGGCTCGCCATCGGCCCGGTCTGTGACGCCGGCGTCGCCAGCTGCTTCGTCTGCTCTGCCGGTTTCGCCGGTGGGCCGACCTTCTTCGCCGACCGAGCCCGACGCTACTGTGTCTGGCTCCTCGTTACCGGCTGACTCGTCAACGTCGCCGTCCTCCAGCCCGTTGCAGGCTGCTCCGTCGACCTCGGTGGTTCCTGTGTCCCGACCACATACACGCAGGCATTTTCAAACCTAAGGAACGTAAGGATGGTACGGTTGCTTGGTTGGCTGCTTGTTTGGCTGCTGCTGTTGCGGATCCATCTTCTGAGCCTCGCTCATATCAGGCTGCCCTGCGCATTCCACATTGGCGAGAGGCTATGGAGCAGGAGTTTCATGCTCTCCTTCGTAACAAGACATGGACTCTCGTTCCTCCATCACCACGGGTAAATATTATTGACTCAAAATGGGTATTCAAAGTGAAGAAGCATTCGGATGGATCTATTGAGCGTTACAAAGCGCGACTTGTTGCTCGCGGTTTTCGGCAGCGCCATGGTCTTGACTATGAGGACACCTTCAGTCCTGTCGTCAAGCCTACCACTATTCGGCTTCTTCTCTCCATTGCTGTTTCTCATGGTTGGTCACTTCGTCAACTTGATGTGCAGAATGCTTTTCTACATGGTTTTTTGGAGGAAGAGGTTTATATGAAACAGCCGCCTGGTTTCTCTGATCCTGATCGTCCTGACTATATCTGTCGTCTCTCCAAAGCACTATATGGTTTGAAGCAAGCTCCTCGTGCCTGGCATGCCCGCCTTGCCTCTGCCCTTCGTGCTCATGGGTTTGTGCCGTCCACTACTGACACTTCATTATTTCTTCTACAGAAGCCAGAAGTCACTATGTATCTTTTGGTATATGTCGATGATATTATCCTTGTCAGCTCTTCTCAGTATGCTGCTGATGCTCTTGTCTGCTCTCTTGGTGCTGATTTTGCGGTCAAAGATCTTGGGAAGCTTCACTACTTTCTTGGAGTTGAGGTCACTTCTCGTGCTACTGGTCTTGTCCTTACGCAGAAGAAGTACTCCTTGGAGTTGTTACAAAGAGCGGGCATGCTGAAGTGCAAACCGACCACCACACCCATGTCGTCTACTGACAAGATAACAGCTGTTGATGGTGAGCTTTTGTCTCCTGCGGATGCCACAGAGTACAGGAGCATTGTTGGTGGACTTCAGTACTTGACGATCACGAGACCAGATATCTCTTATGCTGTTAACAGGGTTTGTCAGTATCTTCAGGCTCCCAGAGATACTCATTGGGCTGCTGTTAAACGCATTCTTCGTTATGTTCAGTTCACCCTGACATTTGGTA
Organism: Triticum aestivum; assembly: GCF_018294505.1. NCBI lineage: Eukaryota > Viridiplantae > Streptophyta > Magnoliopsida > Poales > Poaceae > Triticum > Triticum aestivum. Next base: position 478,942,789 of record NC_057810.1, on the reverse strand, counting down.
TGCATATTCGGCCGACTTCCTCTCGGGTCCTTTCGGCCTTCTCTGATGCAGATTGGGCTGGTAGCCCAGATGACAGGCGATCCATGGGGGGTTATGCAGTATTCTTTGGCCCTAATTTGATCGCCTGGAGTGCTCGGAAACAGGCTACTGTGTCACGTAGCAGTACTGAAGCTGAGTACAAGGCTGTGGCTAATGCTACTGCAGAGATTATTTGGGTGCAGTCTTTGCTTCAGGAGTTGGGTTTGTCTCAACCACAGCCTCCTATTCTTTGGTGTGATAACATCGGTGCTACATACCTTTCTGCAAATCCAGTATTTCATGCCCGAACGAAACACATTGAAGTTGACTATCACTTTGTACGGGAACGTGTATCACAGAAGCAACTCCAGATCAAGTTTATCTCATCTAAGGATCAACTTGCAGACATCTTCACTAAGCCTTTACCACTGCCACAGTTTGAGGCTGGTAGGCGCAATCTTACCCTTCTCAGTTCTTTAGAAAGTGGCTAAGATTGAGGGAGGGTGTTAGACTATATATAGCTTCTGTACCTATGTACGTATTGTAACAGAACCATTATATATAATGAGATAAGCCACCCCTAGAGGGTAGTGCTGGTTCCCAAAATTTATTGTCTTACAAAAGGAGAGGGGACGAGTTGAACTCACATCCACGCAGAGGCGGCAGGCGCGCTCGACGGAGGCGACGGCCGCGGCGAGCTCGCGGTGGTGGGAAGTGCGGTCCGGCGGGAAGGGCAGCGCGCACACCTCATGCGCGACCGGTGCCGCCGCCGCCGCCCTGTCCAAGAACAATAAAGGGTGAGCCAACGAGGTGGCGGCTTGCTGTCAGAACTGACATAGTTGGGGTTAGGATCGTCCGGAGGTTGGCGAGGGCACGACCTTACGGAGAGGCGGGAGGGAGGATGCAACGGCGGGGCGATGAGCCTGCACTGCCGGACGACGAGGAGGCGGTGCGGCGGAAGCGAGAGGTGGAGGAGCGGCATGTGTGCGTGCGCGCGCGCGTGTGGCGGGAGCAGAACGGCCAACTCATTTTTGCAGGGATGCGTGTTCGCATGGACCGCCAATACGGTACGGGATAGGGATTACGTGACGCACAGATGTTGGGCCTGCTTGTCCCCAGTCTGCACCACTTCCGTCCACTTCTGAATTTTTTTGGTCCATCTCGCTCCAGCTAGGTACCATATGATTGTGTCCTACTGATATCTCTACTACTACTATGATCAGCAAATTTTAAACTTGAATTTGCCACTGGCCCTGACGTGGACCACTTCTTAGCCGTTGATTTCTTTCACAAAGTGAATGTGAATTGATACTGCTTATCAATTTATTATAGCAAACACAACCGATCCAATGGTTGTAATTTCTGGAATTCGCTACATGAGCTCGTGCATCAAAATGAGTTATGCTAGATTCTTCTGGACTTGTCCACACACTACACCTGCACACCTCCTGCACCCTCACGTGGTGGTGCTTAGAAAAGGTTCATCGTGATTGTTTTCCTACCCACTCATCATTTTTTTTTGGCAAAATCTAAGGCTTTTTATTACATTTATTGCACCGTCAAACTGTTTATAGTTAGGTTGGCCAAACCAAACATGGTAGTCAGTGATGGAGCTTCTCAAGGGCCAACCTGGGCTGTTGTCCTCCAGACCAAATTTTTGTTTTTTGATACCCCTTAATATTTGACCCACGTGTCTAGGAAAATCAGCCCAGAACACATATACTTGGCCCACCCAGCTCAATGCCCCCCCTCCCCCCCTAGAATTCAGCCCAAACTCTGCCACAACATACAGTATCTCATTTACCGTCTAACCAAGAGCCAACATTTATGGCATGTGCCTTCTATTAGTATAAACAGTCCGGTTGCAATGATGGCATTTGCACTCAAGGTTATTGAGCGATAGACTAAGAGCAACTCTAGCAGAGTCACGTGTTGATAGTCTTCACATATCATCTGTCAAGCCGGAGCCGGTCTCTTGGAATGACAAGGAGCAAAAGTCGTCCTCCTCGCCACCGCATTTGCAACGGACGAAGAGTTTGCGCGACAGATCGAGATCGTGCTTGAGTGGACGATGATCGATCGAGGGTCGGCATCGCAGTCCCCTTCAGGCAACCGCGGCATCCAAATCGGACGTCATGCGAAGGAGGAGCCGCCATCCACGTCGCGCAACCACGGTGTCTAGATCGGACGTCTCATGAGGGAGGAGCCTTCTGTAAGAATGAAGTATGTCTACCAGAGGGGTTGAATGGGAGTTTTAAATTTTCTTTGGAAAACTTAAATCTCTCAATACCCAGCAGCAGAATAAGTGAAGAACAAACTACAGTGAACTAAAACAGGGTACCGAAGGGAAACTAGAACATGCATCGAAGCAAATCAAACGAATGAACGCATCGAAGGTAAACTTGAGTGATAGAGGTAATCGATGATGCTCGATGGCGATAGGTATTAGTTCGACCAGTTCGTCCTTCTACACAAGGACTACGTCTGGTTGGAGGGGCTATGACTTAACACGGAAGATAAACTCTGTTCACCATATTCTCCTCGACAATCGATTCGTCAACCGATGTCGATCACTCGTGGTAGATACTTGAAGGTGCTCTCCAAACCTTTCCAGACTTATTCTTCGAGAACCACAATTACTCTTGGTCCCTGAAGAAATTGACATCTAACCGTCTAGAGAGTTTGCAGCTCTCAAGAGTAATAGGCGGAGCGTACTAAACTTAGATTCCAGTGATGCTGAACCACTATCTAATTCTTCGGCTCCAGGGTTTTTCTCTCGGTGGATTTTAACTCAAATCGCTCGGGGAGTGGGTTACTCAACAAACTTCTTAGAATCAAACGGAGCAGCCACTGGACAAAGCCAACGCGGGGTGGCTATTTATAGCCGCAACCTTCCCAGATGGGAAATGACCATTTTGGACTGGACATCCAGCCAATGGCCAACCAACACGTTCACAACGGTCGGATTTTGGAGCAACAATAACATTACTTGAGGAACAAGTAATGCTAACTCCTCGGTCCAAGGCAAATCTCTCATAGCGAAGAAGATCACAGTCTCTTGCTGGCAAGTACGAGCACAAAGAGATTTCTCTCACAACTTTCATAGAATTTGGGTTTAGCATTAGAGAATCAAAGTTTCGAACGGTATACCCCTCTTAATAGTACGATGGTCCTATGACTCAATGAAAGAAGAAGAACAACGAAATAAATGCTACGTCTTCATCTCGTCTTCATTCTTCCTCGAGCACAGTCATTTGCTTCGAACATGCACCGAACCAATTGCTTAAACTTCAGCAATTTTTAGGGGTCACTCTTGTTAGCTTTATCTCCGGTGATAACCTTCACTGCCACGCGGGAAGATTATCCTCGATACTTCAGGGACCTGTTACTATGTGTGCACTAGCAAACACATAAGTCCCATACTGTTTATGTCAACAAACTCCAAAACATAAGGGGTCTATCATTGCACCAACAATCTCCCCCTTTTTGGACGGTTGTTGACAAAATAGATAATCATCAAAGTGAAGATAGATATATGAAAAGTAGAATAAACAAGAGTGAACCTGCATCACTTGACTCGATGATGAAATAAACTCCCCTAGATGTATGCAGGGTCAATTTATGTACAATGAGGTTCCTTGCAATTCATTTGAATGTGTGGATAATTTTCAATCATACGAGGTAATGATTCACAATGATGATCAGTAATCCAACGAGAATATGGCACAATCATTCATGACTTCTGATAATGATTCCACGTGCAAAGCAAATACTTCGAGAGAGAATAGTGCAGTAGGTGGGGTTATCAATATTACAACCCATATTAGAAGTTATACATTAGAGCACAAAACAGGCTTAAATTGTCTCAAGATATAGAGCGAGAAAGCACAGAGAAAAAATCAACAGAGCAAATCTATCAAAACTCTTGATGTTATTATCCCCTTTTTTGTCAACTAGTGTAAAAAAGGTGATGAAAAACATGTGTGACGCCCGGGTAATTAAGCTACAGTGATCCTCTGCTAATGGTGCCACGTCACCTCGTTTATAGTTGCTAATCTCGAGTTAGTTCGAAATCAATTCAAATTCAAATTCAAAATCAAGCAAACAATAAAAGTTTTCAAATATTAAAACTAAAATGTTCGGAGTGAACCAAATATTGCATAGGTAATTATGGTGGAGAAACCACACTTTTATAAAATAGCTAAATGCTCTAAAGTAAATAAACAGTAGCTAAAACCAGTAATTAAATTTGTTTATAATATATAAAATGTTAAACTAAATTGTTTGGGCGCCCAAGTTATTGTGGCATTAGAATAAGTAGTAATACAATTTTAGGAACTAATTTTATAATTTATAAAACTAACATAAATAGTAACAAAAAGGAAAAAAGGAAAATAATAAAAAGTAAAAAAAAAAACAAAGCAAAAAAGGAAAAGAAAGGAAAAGAACCCCCCCCCCCCAGGCCAACTGGGCCTGGGCCCAACCAGCTGGCCACCAGGCCGACTAGGCCGGCCCGTCCCCACTCCCCCATAACCCCCCTCCACTCCTAACCCTAGGCACCGACGCCCCACTCCCCCCCCACTCGCGCCCCCACTCTCCCTCTCCCCGATCCAATCGGGATCGGGCTTGAACGCCCGCCGCCCCGGCGCGACCCCCCCCTCCGACCTCGCCTCTTCCCCCCCGACGGCAGCTGGCGCCCCCGTTGCCGCGTCGCAGCTCGCCGTCGTCCGCGCCCCGCCGACCGCCACCACCTCGACCCCGCGCGCCCTCTCCTTCCACGCGGCGCTGCCCGACCAGAAGCCGCTCGGCGCCCCGTCCCCATCGCCAACCACCGCCATCGCCCGACGCCGCCCGAAGCTACCTCGCCGTCGCCGGATCTCGCCTCCCCGACCTCCTCCCCGGCGGACTCCGTCGAGCCTCGCCGACGAACCCCTGCATCGGGGGTGAGAGAAACTCCCCTCTCCTCTCTGTCTCCCTCGCACGTGCGTCCCTAGCCCGTCGCCGTAGTCACCGCGTCTTGCTCGTCGTGCCGCTCGTGCTCCCCGTCGTGGCCATCGCCCGCATCGTCGCGGCCGTGTGCCGAAGCTCGCGCTCCGGGCAGCACGCGCCCTCCCTCCTATGCCCGCGCACGCCCCTTGTTCCCCGCATCGTCGTGTGCTCGCCCGCGCCTCCCCACTGCCCTCTGCCGCTAGCTCCTCGCCCCGCCATGGCCTCGCCGGCACCCGCGCCTGCAAGCTGCCCTGGGCCTCCTCGCCCCGGCGATCTGGGCGAACGCCCAGTCGGGCGCCGCAATGCCCGACCCGCCCCTGCGCCCGATCCGCTAAGGCCCCCGGGGCCAATGACAAGTGGGCCCCCGCCCAGAGAACGTTTTAATAAAAAAAAATAATTAGAAAATAATAGTAATAATAAATAAATAATGAAATTAATTAATTAACTAATTAATTAACTTAATTAATTCTGATTAAATTAACCAATTAAAATTAATCAAACTAATGATTAATTAACTTAATTAACTACTGTTAATTAGCTAATTAATTAGTATGACAGTGGGGCCCACCCCCTTAATTAATTATGAATAGTTTAATTAACCTGTTAATTAAAATGTGTCACTGACCAGTGGGACCCACTGGTCAGGTTGACCAGTCAACTCTGTTGACTGCTGATGTCAGCATGACATCATGCTGATGTCATTAATTCATTTTCGAATTAATTAAATAATTAATTAAAATTCCAGAAATTAATAAAATCTTTAGAAAATCATATCTTTTAATCCGTAACTCGGATTAAAATATTTCAACATGAAAGTTGCTCAGAACGACGAGACGATTCCGGATACGCAGTCCGTTCGTCCGCCACACCCCCTAACCTATCGAACCCGCAACTTTCCCCCTCCGGCTCCTCTGCCCGAAAACACGAAACACCGGGAATACTTTCCCGGATGTTTTCCCCCCTTCACCGGTATCACCTACTACCGCGTTAGGGCACACCGAACACCGCGTATTGCCTTGTTATATTTTGTGATGCTTTGTTTGCTCTGTATTCATTATTTCTTCCCCCTCTTCTCTCCGGTAGACTACGAGACCGACGCTGCTGCTGACCAGTTCGACTACGGAGTTGACGACCCCTCTCTCTTGCCAGAGCAACCAGGCAAGCCCCCCCCTTGATCACCAGATATCGCCTATTCTCCTCTATACTGCTTGCATTAGAGTAGTGTAGCATGTTACTGCTTTCGTTAATCCTATTCTGATGCATAGCCTGACATTGTCGCTACATCTGTTGATACCTTACTTGCAATCCTAAATGCTTAGTATAGGATGCTAGTTTATCATCATTGGCCCTACATTCTTGTCAGTCTGCCTTGCTATACTACTGGGCTGTGATCACTTCGGGAGGTGATCACGGGCATATACTATATACTTTACACTGTTACATTACCTGTGATACTGTTCGGAGTTGGGGGCTGAAAGGGACAGGTGGCTCCATCCCGGTAGAGGTGGGCCTGGGTTCCCGACGGCCCCCGACTGTTACTTTGTGGCGGAGCGGCAGGGCAGGTTGAGACCACCTAGGAGACAGGTGGGCCTGGCCCTGTTCGGCGTTCGCGGATACTTAACACGCTTAACGAGATCTTGGTATTTGATCTGAGTCTGGCTACGAGCCTATACGCACTAACCATCTACGTGGGAGTAGTTATGGGTATCCCGACGTCGTGGTATCAGCCGAAGCACTTCAGACGTCAGCGACGGAGCGGCGCGCGCCGAATTGGACTGGAACGCCACTAGGCTAGGTCTGCTTTCGGCCGCCCTCGCAACGTGCAGGTGTGCTCAGGGCGATGGGCCCAGACCCCTGCGCGCTTAGGTTTAGACCGGCGTGCTGGCCTCTCTGTTGTGCCTAGGTGGGGCTGCGACGTGTTGATCTTCCGAGGCCGGGCATGACCCAGGAAAGTGTGTCCGGCCAAATGGGATCGAGCGTGTTGGGCTATGTGGTGCACCCCTGCAGGGAAGTTAATCTATTCGAATAGCCGTGATCTTCGGTAACAGGACGACTTGGAGTTGTACCTTGACCTTATGACAACTAGAACCGGATACTTAATAAAACACACCCTTCCAAGTGCCAGATACAACCCGGTGATCGCTTTTCCGCAGGGCGACGAGGAGAGGATCGCCGGGTAGGATTATGCTATGCGATGCTACTTGGAGATGCTTACTTGGAGATGCTACTTGGAGGACTTCAATCTACTCTCTTCTACATGCTGCAAGACGGAGGCTGCCAGAAGCGTAGTCTTCGACAGGATTAGCTATCCCCCTCTTATTCTGGCATTCTGCAGTTCAGTCCACTGATATGGCCTCCTTACACATATACCCATGCATATGTAGTGTAGTTCCTTGCTTGCGAGTACTTTGGATGAGTACTCACGGTTGCTTTCTCCCCCCTTTTCCCCTTTCCTTTCTTCTGGTTGTCGCAACCAGATGCTGGAGTCCAGGAGCCAGACGCCACCGTCGACGACGACCCCTACTACACCGGAGGTGCCTACTACTACGTGCTGCCCGCTGACGACGACCAGGAGTAGTTAGGAGGATCCCAGGCAGGAGGCCTGCGTCTCTTTCGATCTGTATCCCAGTTTGTGCTAGCCTTCTTAAGGCAAACTTGTTTAACTTATGTCTGTACTCAGATATTGTTGCTTCCGCTGACTCGTCTATGATCGAGCACTTGTATTCGAGCCCTCGAGGCCCCTGGCTTGTATTATGATGCTTGTATGACTTATTTTAATTGTAGAGTTGTGTTGTGATATCTTCCCGTGAGTCCCTGATCTTGATCGTACACATTTGCGTGCATGATTAGTGTACGATTGAATCGGGGGCGTCACAAGTTGGTATCAGAGCCGACTGCCTGTAGGAATCCCCCTTCCACACTCCTTGGCCGAAGTCGAGTCTAGACATTGCAAAAACTTTTACTAACTTGGATGTGTGCCTTACGGGCCCACGTCGCCATCGGGTGGTATTAGGATCTTTTATTCCTCATCTATACTCTGGGACTCTGATCTCTCTACTATTCGGGTTAAATGAATTTGCTAACTCTAAGATTAGGATCTCGTGATCGCATCCACCCGAAGAGCCCCTTATTGCAGTGGATCGCCTGCTACATCAGAAGGTTCCGAAGATACTCTCTGATGTTCTCTCGAGACTTGTGCCCATCACTTTGGCTATTCCTGACCACCGATAAATCCGTATGGATAACTACTTACACTTGCCATTCTTACGATCATCCCCCATTGATCTTGTTATTACAAGATACCCCGAAGTTTTCTCTATTGTTCCGAGAATACTTTGTGCCTACTGCCTAGCAGTTCTTTGCCACATGAATACCCCTTCGAATAAATCCTCGCACTTGTCGAGTATCCGCTCATCCCCAGTTGTTCATGTGTTTCACAAAAGTCTTCGAAATAATATTCGATCTTCCGAAAATCCTTTGGGGCCTTTGGCTCTTGAAATTCTTGCTTGCTTGCATTATGGATAATCCCATAAGTCTCGTAGTCATATTGACATTCCTTGTCATTACCATTTTGAGTCTGTTGACTCAATATGTTTGCAAATACACGCAATCATCATTAATCCTTATAAATTACTTTTCCGGCTGAGCTGCCATTCTTTTTACTGGAATTGGTTCTCGACCAATCCAATTGTCTTTGTTGTACCCTACGGCTATTCAACTTATCCACCCCTAATCAGAGCATTGCTTCTGATCCCTTGATTTGGAAATCATAATTCCTTTGCATTTGACAATTGAGTTAGTCAGTTGTTTCTATGATCTGCTTCCTCTAGTTGAGTATCGATGCTCACGTCAGATCCCTTGTGGACCACCAGATCCTTTGTTGGATTTTATCTGACAACGCCCTTCATAGTCAATAAACTTGTGAGCCTTTTCTCGAATACATAATGCCTTTGGTAAATTGTATCGTCTGCTTTCTCAACCATGCTCTGCCTTCGAGCTTGAGTTAATTACTTCTAAAGATTCTGGTATATGATTCTAAGATGCCCCAATGGGTTGAACCTATGCCTTCCTTAATATGTGTGAACTCGAAAGTTTTCATGAGTCGTACTCTTCTGGTATTTTGCCAGATAAAATTTCAACGCTATAACTTCATCGAAAGCGAGAAGTGAATGAAAGAGTATGCATTGGAGAAGTGGGAGTCGACCTTGAACCTAGTGTTCATGCCCATGGACGCGATATATATCCTATCATGGAAGCTTCTTGTAACAATAACTATTTCCTTGATAACTAACATATGGTATCTGTGAATTGATCCCTTGCAACCGTGGTTCCGACCATGATTGTTCTTCTCTGATCTCATTTCTCGGACAAGTTAAAACAATTGTCTCCTATGGATCAATACACCAGTCCAGCCTTTACTTTGATCTTGTGTCGAGTATTACCCCCCTGGTATCTCGAGATTATCATGGACTGCATAACTCCTTATGAGTTCTTCATCAAGTGCTACATTCCCACTGATTCCAATTTTTCACGGGCTCTGAGTTAATAAACACTCAAAGACACTGATAACGGAACCGAGTCCGCACTACGGTTAAACAACTCTTCAGTAAGCTTCTATAAGTACGAGTTTGTACCCGATCATGCCATTCCTAGCCTGTTTGGCTATATCATTGTCGTGACGATTCTAACTGTGCTATTTGGTCCTTATTCTCGGAGCACCAATTTTCGACGATGAACTAACCTTACGTCGATCCTCATCGTCATATCATTTCGCCTTGAACAACAAGCTTGGTTTCGAGTTTGTGTCGTACCCTTGGTTCCAATAACCTTTCACTTCATCATTACTTGACTTGATGTCGTTACCGATCGATTACATCTTCATGAACTCTCGCGACAAAGGTGTCGTGATCATCAACATCCTGAGCTCATCCAGGATATCAATTGAATTCATGATGAGAAATACCATCCTTGCCCTCGATGAATTGTATTATCGTCGACCACTTTATTGCCTCCCACCAACACAAGCTTGTTCATGTTTGGTGTTATACCTTGAGTTCTTTGCTATCCAGCAATTGTTCTTCTTTACCTTGGAGTATTACCATCCTTTATGTCAAGAATGTTCTGAGATTTGTTCCACCTCTTGAGAATTCTTGACATAGAAATACTTCTCACCATCACCATTCTTTCTTGGTCCCCGTGTTAATTCCAACAAGTGAACGGTGTTGTTTGGATTCTTTCCTTCTAGCAACCCTATTTTTTGAAGTTAATGGTCGAAAGTTCATTCTTAGGCTATTGACTATTGAATCACCATTCTGACATTGGTCATGCAACCCAACCCATATTTCGGGTGCACCTTTCAACCAATGTTTAATTGTGTATGTTTTCCTCGAGCATACATCACTATACCATTTGATCTGACAAATGTCATCTTCTTGTTCACATTATTGTGGAAATCCATCTTTTGAAAATCTCAATGAATTGTCGCTGAGTCAATCAGCCACCTCCTCACCTCTCCTTGGTTTAATGATGAACTATTGTTTCAGGAACCCGCTCCCATAGTTCATTTCTCAAGAATCTTGCAATGCCATTTCAATGATTTGTGTTGCGCCTTTTCTTCTCGGACATCCTGAGTCTGAGGCATCATGACACCAATTGGATCTGAATCTCGGTCAGATATGATGGTTGGGACAACTTTCCAGGAGTTATGTTGTTTGTCCTTTGATGGCCCGGTAACATGATGTCATGCCTAGCACCCCCCCCTGGCTGGAGGACCTATCGTTATAATTTCTTTTGCAAGGACAACCATTCTTCCTGGAGGAAATTGTAAGACTTATTCTACAAGTTATTCCTGATGGATCCTTCGTGTTTCCAAAGTCTGATCTTCACCTGAAGACCATGTCAATGCTATCTCGAAGCATGTCAATGGTACTCCGATTTTCAACAGGAACATTTGAAGCACGATGCTAAATTTTATTTATCATTTATCCTAACACCGTTGTATGGGTAATATCATGAGATTCCTCCCCCCCCTTACCTAAAGAGTTTTCTACATTATATCCTGTCTTGGATATCATGCTCTGCTTGTCCTTGGGAAGGATATACCCCTGAAATATGTGATTAAACACATTTTCCTTGTCTTTGTTTTGTGTAATTTGATAACCATATTTCCTTTCCGTTGTTTGGTTTAACCTTTCTTGTGATCTATATAATCTAAGCAGTAATAATTCACTGCGTAGGTAAACACCTCGGTGTAAAACTCTGTCAGCAAGACCCTGTTACTATTGTTGAAAACATTCCGGTAACCACCGATGGACGAGAACTTTGCCTATTGGCCCGCCTCGTTCAACGAGCAGGAAAATGGTTCTCTTCGTCCCTCGCCCTTGGTATCGATGTTGTTGCCGACTTATCTGACAGGCTACCCTTTGACACACCTTACTATCATGACCGTGCAAAATGTCGGCCCCCTTCCTACTTTCAACCACATGGTGGGCCCATAACCCACAGTTCCACAGGATCGAAACCTGACTCTCCTGTACACCCTATTGTCAGCGTTATTCCTCGTGCTTGACTTTGTATGTAATTCACGGGCCACTTGCCTGTTGATCTATTCTGGTATCGGACACAATACTTATTCTCGTTGCTCTGAACCCCTTTCGCACTCTGCTTTAGGCAATGAACGATTGCCTATCCGCTTGAAACCTCTTATTACACCGTCTTACTTTGCTTTCGATGTGTGTCATTTGTTCAACTCGAGAGATACTCGTATGTTCATACTTGGGTAAACCCTAAAGATTTTCCCTTGTAACATCCTATCGTTGTAGAGCTGCCCCTTACCTATTCGTAAGTACGATGGAGATCCCGAAGAAAGGATGACAAATTGATCATGGTGACTTGAAGCAGTGAAATGAAGACATCAACGAAAGGGATCAACCTCTTCGAAAGGGAAGCCAAGACCGAGAAGACTCGTTAGGTTTTTTCGCTACCAACACCTTCGCCCCTTACTCCACCGCTTAAATCTCGGGACGAGATTTCTTGTAGTGGAGGAGAATTGTGACGCCCGGGTAATTAAGCTACAGTGATCCTCTGCTAATGGTGCCACGTCACCTCGTTTATAGTTGCTAATCTCGAGTTAGTTCGAAATCAATTCAAATTCAAATTCAAAATCAAGCAAACAATAAAAGTTTTCAAATATTAAAACTAAAATGTTCGGAGTGAACCAAATATTGCATAGGTAATTATGGTGGAGAAACCACACTTTTATAAAATAGCTAAATGCTCTAAAGTAAATAAACAGTAGCTAAAACCAGTAATTAAATTCGTTTATAATATATAAAATGTTAAACTAAATTGTTTGGGCGCCCAAGTTATTGTGGCATTAGAATAAGTAGTAATACAATTTTAGGAACTAATTTTATAATTTATAAAACTAACATAAATAGTAACAAAAAGGAAAAAAGGAAAATAATAAAAAGTAAAAAAAAACAAAGCAAAAAAGGAAAAGAAAGGAAAAGAACCCCCCCCCCCAGGCCAACTGGGCCTGGGCCCAACCAGCTGGCCACCAGGCCGACTAGGCCGGCCCGTCCCCACTCCCCCATAACCCCCCTCCACTCCTAACCCTAGGCACCGACGCCCTACTCCCCCCCACTCGCGCCCCCACTCTCCCTCTCCCCGATCCAATCGGGATCGGGCTTGAACGCCCGCCGCCCCGGCGCGACCCCCCCTCCGACCTCGCCTCTTCCCCCCCGACGGCAGCTGGCGCCCCCGTTGCCGCGTCGCAGCTCGCCGTCGTCCGCGCCCCGCCGACCGCCACCACCTCGACCCCGCGCGCCCTCTCCTTCCACGCGGCGCTGCCCGACCCGAAGCCGCTCGGCGCCCCGTCCCCATCGCCAACCACCGCCATCGCCCGACGCCGCCCGAAGCTACCTCGCCGTCGCCGGATCTCGCCTCCCCGACCTCCTCCCCGGCGGACTCCGTCGAGCCTCGCCGACGAACCCCTGCATCGGGGGTGAGAGAAACTCCCCTCTCCTCTCTGTCTCCCTCGCACGTGCGTCCCTAGCCCGTCGCCGTAGTCACCGCGTCATGCTCGTCGTGCCGCTCGTGCTCCCCGTCGTGGCCATCGCCCGCATCGTCGCGGCCGTGTGCCGAAGCTCGCGCTCCGGGCAGCACGCGCCCTCCCTCCTATGCCCGCGCACGCCCCTTGTTCCCCGCATCATCGTGTGCTCGCCCGCGCCTCCCCACTGCCCTCTGCCGCTAGCTCCTCGCCCCGCCATGGCCTCGCCGGCACCCGCGCCTGCAAGCTGCCCTGGGCCTCCTCGCCCCGGCGATCTGGGCGAACGCCCAGTCGGGCGCCGCAATGCCCGACCCGCCCCTGCGCCCGATCCGCTAAGGCCCCCGGGGCCAATGACAAGTGGGCCCCCGCCCAGAGAACGTTTTAATAAAAAAAATAATTAGAAAATAATAGTAATAATAAATAAATAATGAAATTAATTAATTAACTAATTAATTAACTTAATTAATTCTGATTAAATTAACCAATTAAAATTAATTAAACTAATGATTAATTAACTTAATTAACTACTGTTAATTAGCTAATTAATTAGTATGACAGTGGGGCCCACCCCCTTAATTAATTATGAATAGTTTAATTAACCTGTTAATTAAAATGTGTCACTGACCAGTGGGACCCACTGGTCAGGTTGACCAGTCAACTCTGTTGACTGCTGATGTCAGCATGACATCATGCTGATGTCATTAATTCATTTTCGAATTAATTAAATAATTAATTAAATTCCAGAAATTAATAAAATCTTTAGAAAATCATATCTTTTAATCCGTAACTCGGATTAAAATATTTCAACATGAAAGTTGCTCAGAACGACGAGACGATTCCGGATACGCAGTCCGTTCGTCCGCCACACCCCCTAACCTATCGAACCCGCAACTTTCCCCCTCCGGCTCCTCTGCCCGAAAACACGAAACACCGGGAATACTTTCCCGGATGTTTTCCCCCCTTCACCGGTATCACCTACTACCGCCTTAGGGCACACCGAACACCGCGTATTGCCTTGTTATATTTTGTGATGCTTTGTTTGCTCTGTATTCATTATTTCTTCCCCCTCTTCTCTCCGGTAGACTACGAGACCGACGCTGCTGCTGACCAGTTCGACTACGGAGTTGACGACCCCTCTCTCTTGCCAGAGCAACCAGGCAAGCCCCCCCCTTGATCACCAGATATCGCCTATTCTCCTCTATACTGCTTGCATTAGAGTAGTGTAGCATGTTACTGCTTTCGCTAATCCTATTCTGATGCATAGCCTGACATTGTCGCTACATCTGTTGATACCTTACCTGCAATCCTAAATGCTTAGTATAGGATGCTAGTGTTCCATCAGTGGCCCTACACTCTTGTCCGTCTGCCATGCTATACTACTGGGCTGTGATCACTTCGGGAGGTGATCACGGGCATATACTATATACTTTACACTGTTACATTACCTGTGATACAGTTCGGAGTTGGGGGCTGAAAGGACAGGTGGCTCCATCCCGGTAGAGGTGGGCCTGGGTTCCCGACGGCCCCCGACTGTTACTTTGTGGCGGAGCGGCAGGGCAGGTTGAGACCACCTAGGAGACAGGTGGGCCTGACCCTGTTCGGCGTTCGCGGATACTTAACACGCTTAACGAGATCTTGGTATTTGATCTGAGTCTGGCTACGAGCCTATACGCACTAACCATCTACGTGGGAGTAGTTATGGGTATCCCGACGTCGTGGTATCAGCCGAAGCACTTCAGACGTCAGCGACGGAGCGGCGCGCGCCGGATTGGACTGGAACGCCTACTAGGCTAGGTCTGCTTCCGGCCGCCCTCGCAACGTGCAGGTGTGCTCAGGGCGATGGGCCCAGACCCCTGCGCGCTTAGGTTTAGACCGGCGTGCTGGCCTCTCTGTTGTGCCTAGGTGGGGCTGCGACGTGTTGATCTTCCGAGGCCGGGCATGACCCAGGAAAGTGTGTCCGGCCAAATGGGATCGAGCGTGTTGGGCTATGTGGTGCACCCCTGCAGGGAAGTTAATCTATTCGAATAGCCGTGATCTTCGGTAACAGGACGACTTGGAGTTGTACCTTGACCTTATGACAACTAGAACCGGATACTTAATAAAACACACCCTTCCAAGTGCCAGATACAACCCGGTGATCGCTTTTCCGCAGGGCGACGAGGAGAGGATCGCCGGGTAGGATTATGCTATGCGATGCTACTGGATGCTTGGAGATGCTACTTGGAGATGCTACTTGGAGGACTTCAATCTACTCTCTTCTACATGCTGCAAGACGGAGGCTGCCAGAAGCGTAGTCTTCGACAGGATTAGCTATCCCCCCTCTTATTCTGGCATTCTGCAGTTCAGTCCACCGATATGGCCTCCTTACACATATACCCATGCATATGTAGTGTAGCTCCTTGCTTGCGAGTACTTTGGATGAGTACTCACGGTTGCTTTCTCCCCCCTTTTCCCCTTTCCCTTCTTCTGGTTGTCGCAACCAGATGCTGGAGTCCAGGAGCCAGACGCCACCGTCGACGACGACCCCTACTACACCGGAGGTGCCTACTACTACGTGCTGCCCGCTGACGACGACCAGGAGTAGTTAGGAGGATCCCAGGCAGGAGGCCTGCGCCTCTTTCGATCTGTATCCCAGTTTGTGCTAGCCTTCTTAAGGCAAACTTGTTTAACTTATGTCTGTACTCAGATATTGTTGCTTCCGCTGACTCGTCTATGATCGAGCACTTGTATTCGAGCCCTCGAGGCCCCTGGCTTGTATTATGATGCTTGTATGACTTATTTTAATTGTAGAGTTGTGTTGTGATATCTTCCCGTGAGTCCCTGATCTTGATCGTACACATTTGCGTGCATGATTAGTGTACGATTGAATCGGGGGCGTCACAACATGAGTGCTAAAATGTGAATATGATTCACTCTGATGCATCGCCCGAGGAACTGCTTGAATAAGTTTCTGATTCGGAGGTGTCTGGAACATCTTCCTCTTCAGCAGCAGCAGATCCTTCAAGACTGGCTTGGCACTGAGAAGAGGAGGCATATTGGGATCAACCTCGTGAGTCTTGCGAGACAGAGGATTTTCTTCAGCAGGTTTTTCATTTGGCAATGTGGCTTCTGATTCATCGAGTAAGTTGCGCAGATGAAGCCGAAGTAAATTCGTTGTTGGTTCATGAGCTGGCAGAGGAGGAGTGATGCGATCTTGAAAATCTTCAGCAGTGAATCCTTGATCAATCTACTTTTAGAGTTCTTGAAGATGAGAGTGACTAAATTGCTTTTTGAGAAAAATTTCTGAAGCTACTTCATAAACGCTTCTTGTTTTCTGTTGTGATCATGTGCACAATTTTTATTCGGTTCTGAATAGCATTTAGTTCGGCAGCTAGGTTCTATTTCTCTTGACGATCTTCTGCCATATGCTTCAGGACTAGCTGCTGAGTGTGCATACTCACTTCAAGATGTGAAGGAGGCTGAGTGTTCGGCAGACGATCATTCTTGGGTAGCTTGGGTCCATTGAAAGTAGTATGAATGTATGATAATTAGGACTTGACACGGGAGCTTTTCCTGAAGAGAAATCTTCCTTAACTTTCAGTGTATCACACACAGGAGGAATGGAGCTTTTCTGTCTGACTTTGGCAAGATATTCAGTCTTCATTGCATAGTCAATCACTTTCCGAATCTAGGGCGCATACACCTTGATGGTTTTTGGACACTGAGCTGAATCCATCACTATACGTAGAAACATGTCTTCAACATTGAATATGAACCCTTGAGAGATGGCGTGGATGGTGTTCCGAAGAACATCAGAGATATCATTGTCAGTATTCATCCCAGCCAGCGAACAGAGGGTGTATGTGAGGATGTGATATAACGTGTGATTGTCAAAAGTGAAGTGCTCAGGCAGAGGAGGACCATTATAGCCACGAATCTTATGTTCATCTATTGTGCATCGGAAATCTTCATCAGAGATTGCATCAATGTTATGAACCCGAATCTCAGTTTTGCCATGTTCAAACCGATGGAAATGAAAGTGTGGTACAAAGTCCATGGCAGAGCATTTGATACGTTTGCCTTCAGCCATCCATTCAATAATCCACTTTGTGCTATTTGACGTCTCCAGAGATATATAATGTTCCATAAAACTGAAGAATAATCTCCCTGTTCCATGGGTGTTGATAGCCTAAGACATGCGAGAGACCAAAATCTTCGATGTCTTGCATAATTTGATTGAAACAACTCATGTTCTTCATAGCAGCAAAGTCTGGGAACTCACGAGGGAAAAATTTCAGGCTGTCATAAAGAATACATGAATAGTATATTGCCTGTTCCTGAGTCCAGAACCGAGGAGATTTAGACGTATTGGGCTTGCTGTAAGGACTCTATCGAAAGAAAACCAAATGAGTATTTTTGTTGAACAGAGGCCCTTTGACACCAACGCCGATGGAAAACAATGGCAGTCGCTCGCGAGGATAAGGGTACTTGAGTTCATATTCAACAGAAATCACTTCATCGCCATAGATGATCAAATCTGAATGATGAGCTGACGCAGATTTTGCTACAGAAGGATCAGAAGTTCTTCGTGTCGTGTCGAATGAGATTCTCAATGGAGAGGGATTTGTCACTTGTTCAGGAGCTGAGTCAGGCGCTGAATCTTTGTCAACCATTGGAGGTTGTTGTGGAATTGCTTTAGATGTAGTTGGAGGAGCAGAGGGTGGAACCAAATTAGTTGGTTCAACATGGACAGGAGAAACTTGTCGTTCAGACCGAGGAATTTCACCTTCTTCTGACACTTGGTGCTAAGAAAGATTTGCTTCAAGAGCTGGGGAGGCCACATGAACTGTTTCATTTGGCCTTGGCGAAGTTAATGCATTTGCAACTGGTTCATGAAGAGTTGAAGGAATTGCTTGTTCAGGAGAGGTTTCTTTCTGTGTATCAACTTCTGGAGGAGGAGCATTCTTGTTTGCATTCTTCTTCTTCTTCTTCTTTTGCTTCGATGGATCAATGTGTCCTTTGACCAGATCATTATAACTAGTTACTTTAGCTTGATGATCAAGGAAAATCTTGCGAATGATTTGATCCAGATCCGAATTTTCCCAACCTCCTGTGCCGAAGGACTTTTAGCTCCTTATTTACACCCGCATAAGATTCTTCAAGTTGCTTGATGACAAACTTGGACTTCATGTTTTTCATACGGTTGTCATGCTCCTTGAGTTGGCCAATGAGTTCATTGATCTCAACTGAATCATTTCTCATATCGTGGATTAGAACAAACGCTTGATAAATAACTTCAGAGGGAATTAGCAAAGATGCCACTTCTCTATCAAACAAATCTTCGGCAAATATGTCTAGTTGCTCCATGATGAATGTATGATTGAAGGAATGTGGTGCGGAAGAGACATCTTGAGGCTATGCAAAGGTCTGAGCAGTAGGAACAGTATGTGCCACATTTTGTTCGGACGGAGGCAACGATGCCAAAGGTTGAGTCAGTTTGGGAGCAAATTGTGCAGCCATTTCTTTCATAGCATCAGTACTTGGAACCTTTTGTTTAGGAACAGGGCCTTTGATTTGTCTCACCTTATCTTTAGGAAGCTTTTCTTCTGGCTTAGTTGAGCCAACTCGGGCTTCAACCACCAAATCTTGCAAGTTTATTGCATCGGGATGAGGTTCTGTATTTACCTTGTCAACCAAGGTGACAGTGGTTGCAGGGGTCTTCCGCTTCAGCAGAATCTTCTTTGGAGGTGCCGTTGGGACTGCACTTGTGTGAAGATTAGGCAGAACAGTGGATGTGGTGATATTTACTTGTTCTGAGAGAATTGCATCAATTTCTTCTCAGGTGAGCGGAGGATCATCTTGATCCGAAGAATCACTTTCATGTTCAGCTGGCTTAGCAGGCCTTTTCCTCGGTGCACTCTTTTACTTCAGAGCAGCAGACTTTGGATCATGTTTTTTTTCCATTCAGCGTTCTACTTTTCCTTCAACCTTTTTCTTCTCGATGCCTGACTTGATGAGGCAACGATTTTCCTCTTCTTTGGCCTGATCTTTTGCAGCCTTTTTGGCTCACTTTTCAGCATTCTTGACGCGCTTGGCCTTTTCTTCAGGATAAGAGTCTGGTGTCTTGGTGGATGACTCATCAGCATCAGGAGGAGGTGGAGGCCTTTGCCAGGGTTCACCTACCCGTATGATCCCAATCTCGCGACAGTCACCCCATGGTGATGGAAAGCAAAGTTCTTGGTGTACCAAGGATGAACCATCTTGTAGTTAAACCACTTCCTTACACAGTGACACTGAATCTTTTGCACACATCCTTTTCTATGAGTTGAATCTTCTCCTGGAACTATGTTATACTCATCATGAGAGACAAGCTGAGCTATATTTTTGAGAGGTTGCCTTCCACCTTTCCTCTTCTTCGGAGCATCTACTTCTTGCTCATTTGCATTTTGTTCGGCTCTTTTTCTTTTGCTAGTGTACGGGCCTATTGCTGGGCCCTTTGCATTTGGTGCTTTTGATTCATCAGGTGTCCCCACGAAAGCCTCTTCATCGTCAGCCATACTGTGTACCTTAGCAGAATCTGCAACAGACTGCATTTACCTGTGAAGAAGAATAGGTACGAGGGAAAATGGGGACAGGGTCACGAATGCTCACAGCGAAAGTTTTCTCAAACAAAAACATTTTGAGGAAGAATCAGATATAGATTTTGAGAGATGTTTCGAAAGAATGAAACATATAGATCAAGCTAGTAGGTCTGAAGAAGATTACTAGACAACGAGCTAGGCATATCTTCGAATGAAGCATAACACAAACCCTAGATCTGATAGATTTGGATGCGAGGAAAAACTACAAACCACATCCACACTAGGAAGATAAAAACTTAGATCTAAGATAAGCGATAAAATCGGAGAAAATTAATCGCTGATGAACTTGAATCAAGAGAGATGGAAGTTCGAGTTTGAACCACACGTACCCTAACTCAGTGACGTGCAGCAACTACGGCGACGCGGGGAAGAGGATGTCCTGTGCTGGCGGCGGAGGACTCCGGCGACCTCTTTTCGGCAGTTAAGCGGCGAAGGAGTCATCGGCGTCGAGCTCAAGGTGGAGCACTGCTGCAAGGGTTTCGGTGGAGAGAGGCAAGGAGAAGGAGTAAAAGTGAAAGAGGAGAGCGGCGTGGTTTATATAGGCGAATGGAAATAATGACATGCTGAGGTTTTTGATCGGATGGTCTCTAGACATAGACGATTGTGATTCAATGGATAGGATAGATTGGCAGTTGATGTGTTGCACGTGGCTACCGTCAAAGATCGTGGTCCTGACTTGGGCGGGAAATCCCCAATTTTGGACAGCTTTCGCAAATTAGATAAATGTTCGGACTGAATCTTAATTGTGGTCAAGGACACCAAATAAGCTTCATTCAAGATAAAATCTGAGCAATTGTAATGGAACAACATAGACTGGAAGAGATAGATCAGAGGAAAAAAAGGGTCCTAGGCATTTCACTCAGGCAGAAACACAAGCACACGAGCAAATAGCTATGAGAGATATGCATTCGGACAGAAGATAAATCCATCGAGCGAAGAGAAAAACACGAAAGAAAATTGTGGTGGCGTAACCCACCATATAAGAACTGTATGACCCCGAGCGTCCCACAATTATCGTGGCCCCCGTTTAGTCTAGTTCTTCATTAATGTATTCACTCTCAGAAAGAAACATTCACTTTGTCGAAAGTTTCAAACTCTGCGAGTGTTATGCACCCATTCATTCAAAGATGTGGAAGTGTTAGTACAGGTGCCGAGTCCAACTTACTGTATGTTTATGATATCCAGGATATTTAGCTCACAAGGTAACACATAGAATCTTTTCTCATCGAGAGGCTTGGTGAAAATATCAGCAAGATTGTCTTCGGTCTTGACATGATTGATGATAATATCCTCCCGAGCAACATGATCGTGAATAAAATGATGTCTGATGGCAATATGCTTTGTGCGAGAATGCTGCACAGGATTGTGTGCAATTTGATGGCACTCTGGTTATCACAATACAGAGGGATATGCTTGACCTTGATGCCACAATCCTTCAGTGTCTGCTTCATCCACAATAACTGAGTGCAACATGCACCAACAACAATATATTCGGCCTCAGCCGTGGAAAGAGATACACAATTTTGCTTCCTTGAAGACCAACAGACAAAAGATCTACTAAGGAAATGACATGTCCCCGAGGTAGATTTCCTATCAACCAAGTCACCAGCCCAATTTGAGTCTGAATAACCAAATCAAACCATGCTCCCTTAGGATACCATAAACCTAAGGTGGGAGTGTGAGCCAAATATCTCAGAATGCGCTTAACCGCTTGGTGATGTGATACTTTCGGTGCAGCTTGATAGCGGCACACATGCAAACACTCAACATGATGTTAGGTCTGGATGCACATAGATAAAGAAGAGATCCAATCATCGAATGACATGCCTTCTGATCATAATCCTTACCATACACATATGCATCTAGCTTACCATTCATGGGCATTGGAGTTTTATAGCCCTTCATTTTGGGATCTTGCATTTTAAACTTCTTCGGGCACTCTTTTAGATATTTCTCCTGAGAAATGAAAATGTCATTTGCTTGTTGATGAATTTGCACTCCGAGAAAGAATTTGAGTTCACCCATCATGGACATTTGATATTTATTGGACATGATTTTCCCGAATTCTAAGCTGCAAGCATTGTCAGTATAGTTGAAGATAATATCATCCACATAGATTTGACAAACGAATAAATCATTATCAACAGCAGGAGTGAAAAGTGTGGGATCTGTGGATCCTTGCTTGAACCCTTTGTCGAGCAAAAACTTCTTCAGGGTATCATACCAAGCTCGAGGGGCTTACTTTAGCCCATATAAAGCTTTCTCAACCTAAAAACTTTGTTAGGAGACTCAGGGTGTTCAAAGACAGGTGGCTATCTAACATAAACTTCCACATCAATTTCACCATTGTGGAAAGCACTTTTCACATCCATTTGATACAGCAAGATATCATTGTAATTTGCATAATAAAGAAGAATGTGAATTGCCTCAAGGCGTGCAACATGAGCATATGTTTCACCGAAATCAATACCTTCTACCTGTGTGTACCCTTGAGCAACATGACATGCTTTGTTTCTCACCACAGTACCATTTTCATCTTGCTTATTGCGAAAAATCCATTTTGTGCCGATGATATTGTGCTTCTTGGGATTCCGTTTGTCAACCAGTTCCCATACATCATTTAATTAGAATTGCACCATCTCCTCTTGCATGGCATTCATCCAGTATGGATCATTCATGGCTTCTTCATACTTGGTAGGTTCTGCCAATGAAACAAAAGAGAAACTTCCACAGTAGTTAGCCAAATGAGTGCGCGAACGAGTTGTGGGTTGATAACCTGGATTCTCAATTTCGTCGAGAATTAATGAGGGATCAAGTTGATTTGCCACATGAGGATGAGCATTTTCTTTGTGATTATCATTATCATCAGCATCAACATTTGAGTCATCATTTCCTTCAGGATTGCCATTTTGATCAACATTAGGATCTTGATTTCCATTTCCATTTGAAGGAGCATTTGCTTCGGCAGTGGCTTGACGAGTTCTGCTTCGATTCAAAGGGGAATCATCATCAGATAACTCAGGTGCATTTCCTTCAACAGGTTTCATGCTCCCCATGGCCATTTGTTGAATAGCATCCGATATCAGCGGTTCATCTATCACATTTGGCAGGTGCTCCTTATGAGAGCCGTTAGATTCATCAAACCACACATTTACCGTTTCCATAACTTTCATGTGGTGAGATTTATAGACTCAATATGTATGCGAGTTTGAGCCATAACCGAGATGAAAACCTTCATGTGCCTTAGGTGCAAACTTGGAGGAATGATTCATATCAAGAATGTAGCAAGCTGCACCAAAAACATGTATATAAGAAACATCCGGTTTCTTTCCAGTAATAAGCTCATTGGAAGTTTTCTTAAGGAACTTGCGAAGATAAACACGGTTGATAACATGACAAGCAGTGTTAATAGCATCAGCCCAGAAGCGAATGGGATTTTTATACTCACTAAGCATAGTTCTTGCCATTTCAATGAGAGTTCTGTTCTTTCGTTCAACAACTCCATTCTGTTGTGTAGTGTATGCAGCAGAGAACTCGTGAGTAATACCATGTTCATCGGGGAATTCAGCAATATGAGTATTTTTTTAACTCTGTTCCATTATCGCTTCTGACATGCTTAATTCGCACATCGTATTCATTCTGGGCCTTCTTAGCGAAGCTTTTGAAGATATCTTGAGTACAAGTCTTGTCTTTGAGCCAAGTGTATCAAGAGAAATCATCAACAATAACCAGACCATAGTGACTACCACCGAAGCTTGCATAGTTTTGAGGACCGAATAAATCCATATGAAGAATTTCCAAAAGTCTTGTTGTGGTCATAACTGTCTTTTGATACGTCTCCAACGTATCTATAATTTTTGATTGCTCCATGCTACTTTATCTACTGTTTTGGACTATATTGGGCTTTATTTTCCACTTTTATATTACTTTTGGGACTAACCTACTAACCGGAGGCCCAGCCCAGAATTGCTGTTTTTTGCCTTTTTCAGTATTTCAAAGAAATAGAATATCAAACAGAGTCCAAACGGAATGAAACCTTCGGGATCGTGATTTTCCAACCGAACGTGATCCAGGAGACTTGGACCCTACTCCAAGCACTGCCCGAGGAGGTCACGAGGGTGGAGGGCGCGCCCCCTGGGCGCGCCCCCTACCTCGTGGGCCCCTCGGAGCTCCACCGACGTACTCCTTCCTCCTATATATACCTACGTATCCCCGAACGTTCAGAACGGGAGCCAAAAACCTAATTCCACCGCCGCAACCTTTTGTATCCACGAGATCCCATCTTGGGGCCTGTTCCGGAGCTCCGCCGGAGGGGGCATCCACCACGGAGGGCTTCTACATCATCACCATAGCCCCTCCGATGAAGTGTGAGTAGTTTACTTCAGACCTTCGGGTCCATAGCTAGTAGCTAGATGGCTTCTTCTCTCTTTTTGGATCTCAATACAATGTTCTCCCCCTCTCTCATGGAGATCTATTCGATGTAATCTTCTTTTTGCGGTTTGTTTGTTGAGACCGATGAATTGAGGGTTTATGATCCAGTATTATCTATGGAAAATATTTGATTCTTCTCTGAACTCTTTTATGTATGATTGAGTTATCTTTGCAAGTCTCTTCGAATTATCCTTTTTGGTTTGGCCAACTAGATTGGTAGTTCTTGCAATGGGAGAAGTGCTTAGCTTTGGGTTCAATCTTGCAGTGTCCTTACCCAGTGACAGAAGGGGCAGCAAGTCACGTATTGTATTGTTGCCATCGAGGATAACAAGATGGTTTTTTTATCATATTGCATGAATTTATCCCTCTACATCATGTCATCTTGCTTACGGCGTTACTCTGTTTTTACTTAATACTCTAGATGCATGCTGGATAGCGGTCGATGAGTGGAGTAATAGTAGTAGATGCAGAATTGTTTCGATCTACTTGTTTTGGACGTGATGCCTATATACATGATCATTGCCTAGATATACTCATAACTATGCTCAATCCTGTCAATTGCTCAACAGTAATTTTTTCACCCACCGTAGAATACTTATGCTCTTGAGAGAAGCCACTAGTGAAACCTATGGCCCTCGGGTCTATTCTCAACATATCAATCTATATCACTTTATTTACTTGCTTTGTTTTTACTTTGCCTTTTACTTTTTACTTTGCACCTATCTATCAAAAATACCAAAAATATTATCTCTATCAGATATCACTCTCGTAAGTGACCGTGAAGGGATTGGCAACCCCTAAGCGTTGGTTGCGAGTTGCTATCGTTTTGTGTAGGTACGAGGGACTTGTGCGTGGTCTCCTACTGGATTGATACCTTGGTTCTCAAAAACTGAGGGAAATACTTACGCTACTTTGCTGCATCATCCTCTCCTCTTCGGGGAAATCCAACGCAGTGCTCAAGAGGTAGCAAGAAGAATTTCTGGCGCCGTTGCCGGGGAGGCTCACACAAGCAAGTCAACAATACCAAGTACCCATCGCAATCCCTATCTCTCGCATTACATTTGCCATTTGCCTCTCGTTTTCCTCTCCCCCACTTCACCCTTGCCGTTTTATTTGCCCTCTCTTTCCCAATCTCCTCCTCTCTTTCCCGTTTGCCTTTTTCCCTTTGCCTTTCTGTCTGCTTGTGTGTTGGATTACTTGTTGCCATGGCGCAAGATAATACCAAATTGTGTGATTTCTCGAATACCAATAATAATGATTTCCTTAGTACTCCGATTGCTCCTCTTAATAATGCTGAGTCTTGTGAAATCAACGCCGCTTTGCTGAATCTTGTTATGAAAGATCAATTCGCCGACCTTCTTAGTGAAGATGCCGCTACTCATCTAAACAATTTTGTTGATTTGTGTGATATGCAAAAGAAGAAAGATACGCATAACAATATTGTCAAATTGAAATTATTTCCGTTTTCACTTAGAGATCGTGCTAAAGTTTGGTTTTCATCTTTGCCTAAAAATAGTATTGATTCTTGGAACAAGTGCAAAGATGCTTTTATCTCTAAGTATTTTCCTCCCGCTAAGATTATCACTCTTAGGAACGATATTATGAATTTTAAACAACTTGATCATGAGCATGTTGCCCAGTCTTGGGAAAGAATGAAATTAATGCTTCGCAATTGCCCTACTCATGGTTTGAATTTATGGATGGTCATACAATTTTTTTATGCCGGATTGAATTTTGCTTCTAGAAATCTTTTAGATTCGGCCACGGGAGGCAATTTTATGGAAATTACGTTAGGGGATGCTACCAAATTGCTTGATAATATTATGGCTAATTATTCTCAATGGCACACCGAAGGATCTTCTAGTAAGAAAGTGCATGCTATAGAAGAAATCAATGTTTTGAGTGAAAAGATGGATGAACTTATGAAGATGTTTACTCCTAAAAATACTCCTCTTGATCCCAATGATATGCCTTTATCTACTTTGCTTGAGTATAATAATGAATCTATGGATGTGAATTTTGTTGGTAGGAATAGTTTTGGAAACAACGCTTATAGAGGGAATTTTAATCCTAGGCCTTATCCTAGTAATCCTTCTAATAATTATGGAAATTCCTACAATAACTCTTATGGAAATTTTAATAAGATGCCCTCTGAATTTGAGAGTAGTGTTAAAGAGTTTATGAATTCACAAAAGAATTTTAATGCTTTGCTTGAAGAGAAATTGCTTAAAGTTGATGATTTGGCTAGGAACGTTGATAGAATTTCTCTTGAAATTGATTCTTTAAAGCTTAGATCTATTCCTCCTAAGCATGATATCAATGAGTCTCTCAAAGCCATGAGAATTTCCATTGATGAGTGCAAAGAAAGAACTGCTAGGATGCGTGCTTCCAAAGATGCCTTTATTAAAGCGTGTTCTTCCAATCCCTATGAAAATCAAGATGAAGATCTAAAAGTTATTGATGTGTCCCCCATTAAATCTTGTTTTGCAATATGAATCTTGATGAATCTGAATATGATCTTCCTTTACCTAGAAGGCGTTCTAAGAATTCGGAGTTTCTAGATCTTGATGATGAAATTGATGAAAGTTGGATTGAAATAAGTAAAAACCGTGATGTTGCTAAACCCACTATTTTGGATCTCAAGGAATTTAATTATGAAAATTGCTCTTTGATTGGTTGTATTTCCTTGTTGCAATCCATGCTAGATTCTCCTCATGCTTATAGTCAAAATAAAGCCTTTACCGAACACATTGTTGATGCCTTGATGCAATCTTATGAAGAAAAACTTGAGTTGAAAGTTTCTATCCTTAGAAAACTCTATGATGAGTGGGAACCTACTATTAAAATTAAAATTAAAGATTTTGAGTTTCATGCTTTGTGTGATTTGGGTGCTAGTGTTTCTACTATTCCCAAAACTTTATGTGATTTGCTAGATTTTCGTGTTTTTGATGATTGCTCTCTAAACTTGCATCTTGCGGATTCCACTATTAAAAAACCTATGGGAAGAATTAATGATGTTCTTATTGTTGCACATAGGAATTATGTGCTCGTAGATTTTATCGTTCTTGATATAGATTGCAATCCTTCATCTCCTATTTGAAAGATCGAGGACGTCGCCTAGAGGGGGGGGGGGTGAATAGGCGCTTTAAAATAATTATGGTTTAGGCTTGAACAAATGCGGAATAAACCTAGCGGTTAATTTGTCAAGCACAAAACCTACAACAACTAGGCTCACCTATGTGCACCAACAAGTTATGCTAAGCAAGATAAGCAACTATGTGATAGCAAGATATATGACAAAGAACAATATGGCTATCACAAAGTAAAGTGCATAAGTAAAGGGGCTCGGGTAAGAGATAACCGAGGCACGCGGAGACGATGATGTATCCCGAAGTTCACACCCTTGCGGATGCTAATCTCCGTTTGGAGCGGTGTGGAGGCACAATGCTCCCCAAGAAGCCACTAGGGCCACCGTAATCTCCTCACGCCCTCGCACAATGCAAGATGCCGTGATTCCACTAAGGGACCCTTGAGGGCGGTCACCGAACCCGTACAAATGGCGACCCTTGGGGGCGGTCACCGAACCCGTACACTTTGGCAACCCTTGGGGGCGGTCACCGGTACCCGTCAAATTGCTCGGGGCGATCTCCACAACCTAATTGGAGACCCCGACGCTTGCCCGGAGCTTTACACCACAATGATTGAGCTCCGAACACCACCAACCGTCTAGGGCGCCCAAGCACCCAAGAGGAACAAGCTCAAGGGCACCAAGCACCCAAGAGTAATAAGCTTCTCAACTTGTAACTTCCACGTATCACCGTGGAGAACTCAAACCGATGCACCAAATGCAATGGCAAGGGCACACGGAGTGCCCAAGTCCTTCTCTCTTAAATCCCACCGAAGCAACTAATACTAGGGAGGAAAATGAGAGGAATAACAAGAAGGAGAACACCAAGAACTCCAAGAACTAGATCCAAAGGGTTCCCCTCACATAGAGGAGAAAGTGATTGGTGGAAATGTGGATCTAGATCTCCTCTCTCTTTTCCCTCAAAAACTAGCAAGAATCCATGGAGGGATTGAGAGTTAGCAAGCTCGAAGAAGGTCAACAATGGGGGAAGAACACGAGCTCAAAGGATAAGGTTGAATGGGGAAGAAGACCCCCTTTTATAGGAGCTCCCGAATCCAACCGTTATGCTCACAGCCCACACAGAGCGGTACTACCGCTCCAAGGAGCGGTACTACCGCTCCAAGGAGCGGTACTACCGCTCCAAGGAGCGGTACTACCGCTCCAAGGAGCGGTACTACCGCTAGGGCGGTAGAACCCCTTCGAAACACAACAGCGAGGAGGCAAAAAGGCCAAAAGAACCTTCGGAGTGGTAGTACCGCTCGTCCTCACGGTACTACCGCTTGACCTCACGGTACTACCACAAATGGTAGCGGTACTACTGCTTGCGAGCGGTACTAAAAAAATACTTCTGTGCCTACTTCCGCTGAGCAAAAAAAGAGATTTTGGTCCAGAGCGGTACTACCGCTTAGGAGCCGCGGTAGTACTGCTCTGGGGCGGTACTACCGCTCAGGAGCCGCGGTAGTACTGCTCTGGAGCGGTAGTAAAAAATTACATCTGCTCTAGTCGCGGTAGTACCGCTACAGCCTTTACCAAAACAACCACAACTTTTGCAAACGGACTCTGAATTCAACGAAACGAAGTTTGTTGGAAAGCTAACGACATGGGCTAACACAATATTGATAGAAATATCAAGAATAAGCAAATGAGAAAAGTCCCAAATGAAGATGGTGAGAACCCTTCCTCGGAAAAGACCGGTAAAACCTCCAACACCGAAAACATCATAGAAGACGCATGTGAACTCCGTTTTCGATGAACTCAAGCTTGTCATCAAGATGACCATAAGCTCTAAGACTCACAAAGAGAACCAAACAAGAACCAAGAAACATGATGCAAGGATGCAAGGGTTTGAGCTCTCTACTAACGATACGATCAAGCTACCAACTTGAGAGCCCCCCTTGATAGTATGGCAAACGATCATATAACCCGGTCTCCCTACTACCACCACAAGACCGGTAAAATAGAAAACCTATCAAGGGCAAACCTTTGCCTTGCACATGGTCCACTTGAGCTAGATGATGACGATCTTGACTCCCTCAAGATGGACCACCTTTCTTGATTGTGTTGGCTCGATGAAGACTAGATGATTGCTCCCCCATAGTCCACTATGGGTGAGCCACTCTTCGGCTCATCTTCACAAGTCCATTGACACCACAATGGATGGCAAGATTCAAGCACTTGATCTCTTCATGATGCTCCACTTGAACTTGCACACGGCAATCTTGATGACGATCACCACTTGATGTCATCCTTTCCATGGGTTGTATGATATCTTCCTCTTGATGCAAGCCCATGGATACGTACCTAACCCCACATAGAACTCTCACATAGACCATGGGTTAGTACACAAAGTGCAATGGACAATGCTTACCATACCATGGGATCACTTGATCCCTCTCGGTACATCTTCTACGCTTTGTGAGTTGATCAACTTGATTCACTATTGACTTAGTCTTGATCAACCTTAAATCTTTGCAACTCTCTTCATTTGGATGATGTATTGAAGGTAAACATGAATGATCACACAACCTTCTTCTTCAAGACATGCTTGCAATAAGCTCAACACTCGCATGACCAATCTTTGGATAATTCCTTAATAGCACCTTGGTCAACTCATAAACTCCTTGAAACCAACACATGGACTTCAAGAAAATCCTATGGACAAATCCTTCAAATATAACTCAAGACAACCATTAGTCCATAGAGATTGTCATCAATTACCAAAACCAAACATGGGGGCACCGCATGTTCTTTCAATCTCCCCCATTTTGGTAATTGATGACAATCACTTTCAAGAGAGTTTATATAAGGAATTATGCTTCACTATGCAATGCAACAACCAATAGTGCATGCGTATGAGATGCAAATGCTAAGGAACAAAACCAAAGCAAGAGGAGATAACTCTCTAAACTTCTCCACAAAACTCTGTGAAACTTCTCCCCCATTGGCATCGATTGCCAAAATGGGCGAAAAGCTAAGAAGACCAATATAAATTGTGGTCCTCCATAAATTGTGTATTTCTCAACAAGAGAGTGGAATGCAATACACATATCCAACGGTTAATACTTAGAGGAACACAAACTATATTGAGGCCCAAAGATTGCAAAAGAATGATATGCCACAAAGACACAACAAAGAGAGAAACAAGCAATCAAGCAATCAAAAGATACCAATTGAAGCAAGCAATCAAAGGATATCAACTGAACCAACTAGACCAAAGATCCTATGAGCCACATGAATGAAGGATATTATGATATGAGACGAGGAGTGTTCTAAAGAAACTAGAGAATCTCCCCATGATTTGTGCACAAAAAAGAATGTTTTCTAATTGGATACAAAGTGCACAAAATAGGATCATAGCTCCCCCAAAATCAATAGAAACTTACAACAAGTGCAAGTGAGCATATAGGAAACAAAGCCTAGTACTTGCAACAAACACATGGTTGAGCAACAAGTAAAAGAGGCAACTTAAGAATGGGCTCAACCAAAATGATGTGTGTGAGTCATGGCGAAGCACTTGAGAAGACTAAAATTAGAATGAGCATTAAGCATCAACATAGTCTTGAAAGAATGAGTCACACGGTGCAAGGCCTGTCATTCCCACACACAACTAGCAAATGGGTTCACAAGCTTACTAATAAGCATATAAAGAACTTATGCTTGTGACAACCCGTGGTGAAGATAGAAGATGAAAGCCTCATCAGGACGAGGGATGCCAATTAAGATGGCAAAAGCCTCGTAACGATAAGCATGAGGAAAATAATCTTCACCACACAAGAGTGCATCAAGATGCAACGATAGAGGACACGCACTCAAGGCAAAAGCTTTCACGGAGCCACCAAAGAAATAACATAAGAAAGACAAGGTGGACGTGAAAGAAAGGATATCAACTAGAGATGTAATTTCTCTCAAGTGTATAAGGTTCTATGTAGACGAAATCATGATGATATATATATCTACAAAGAAGAATGTACACCCGAAATAGTTACAACACGAAGGAACAATATATCCACAAGAAAGTCATAAATATACCAATAAGATATTTGCTTGAAAGCATAGCACTTGGCTACATATGGTCTTATTGTATATAAATGAAGTCCAAACAGACATCCATCAAGGGCATCACAACTAGCAACAAGAGATTATCGTTGGGATGCTTTGAGAAAGGAAACAAGTATCACAAGATATGAAATGAAAATCATGCCAAGATGCAACCTACGCAAGGTTGAATGCAAGAGGAGAAAGCATGAATAGATACTTGTTACCGAGATATCATTGGAAGGATGTAGTAGATACCAATTGAAGGTAGATAGTAGTTCATTGATCATCCTAGCTTGACTCCAATATGCACATGGTGACAACACCTTCCTTGTGAGTGAGCCGAGCATCCAATGCATCTCCAAATGTTCCTAGAAGAACAACACAAACTAAACGGTACCCAAACTCATCGGGACCAAATAGTTAGAAACACCAATACATAGGACAAACTCCAATATGTGCATATAGATATGAAAATGAATTTCATGCACATCTCATCCAAATTGAGACTAGGTGGAGTTTCCCCTATATATTGAGTCAAAGAAAGAAAGCATGCCAAATGAAATACATGAAGTAAACATGCATGCTCAAGACTTTCAAAACCCGAAACCAAAGACAAATAAATGCCAAGTGAAAAGGATACCAAATGGAGAAATCATCACTTGGAAGATATCATTAAAGATACATCAAGGAATGAGATATCCATTGATACACACTAAACTAAAGATGTCAAACTCCCAAAGAGAGGATGGATCCAAACATACCAAGCTCTCAACAAAGTTTCATGATGGCACAAAGTACCAAAAAGAAATGGCTTGCCTTCCACCAAAACACACTTGATAAGGATCACAAGAAGAGTGAAGAAAATAGAATAGCTCCCCCACGAGTTGTGCATTATATAGGATTTGTATTTGAATACAAAATGCACAAGGTGGGATCACTGCTTTCACTATATCTAGAAAACACTAGACAAGAACAAGAAATAAACAAGATCCACAAGTGGTATGGAAGACAACGGGAGTTAACACAAACCTTGGCAAGAGAAAAAGGCAAATAAACAAAAGCCAATGTAAAGATGATCAATTAAATTCTACCACACATAAGTGACTACCAATTGTCAAAAGACAAGAAGTAGATGGAAAGAATTCCCGGTGGTAGATAGCAAGGATATCCAACATCATCTTCACACCACACACAAGCAAATTGCAACTTGTAGAGCTAACATGCCACCTAGGAACAAGATAATTTACAATATCAATTCTAGGTGACAATATCTCAAATGTACACATTTTCTAGGCTTGTAATATGCACTTAGCATATTACTCCCCCATAATGTGATACCAATAAGAACTAAACAAGAGGCAATAAGAGGATCCAACACGAGATAATCAATGGAATTTTTAGAATTTGAATTTCTCATGAGAGATATACCACCTAGCGACTAGATAATCTTGTAATATCAATACTAGATGGTATTCCTCATGTACACACATTTATAGGATTGTGAGGTGCACAAAGCACATCACTCCCCCAAAATGGGATGTTCCATTGATCTCTCACACGAGCCAACTAGGATACAAACAGGAAGCAAAAAGGCTCAACGCACGATGCACACAGTACATGATGTGCAAACCAACACACACATACTTGATTGCTCAAGATAAGCAAGTTGGAAGCGCAACATATACAAACACATGCAAGGAACAAAACCAAAACATGCAAGGGGGCAAGTAACTTTCAAGGTAAACAATTTAAGTACAAGTTACCGCAAGGAGGCACATTGGATATAAGATAGAAACTTGATAATCCAATTGACTTGGCTTGAGACAAAGAGAATGATGAAGTCCCCTTAATTCTTCATAATGTAGCCAAGTCTCCAATGCCCTCCAACAACACCTATTGATCAAGTTTGAGCTTGTTGGTCCCCAACCAAGTTGGGTCCTAAGAGGTTAGTCACAATAGGTTTGGCTACCCAAATGGTTCTTTGCTTGACACCACTTTGAGTACCAACAAACTTGGCAAACACATTGCCAACCTTATCCTTACCAAGAGAATAGATATCATCAATAATAATTGGGTTGGATAAGTTACCACTAGTGCATGAAGAAGCGACGTGACCTTTCTCACGACATAAGTAGCAACGTCTACTCTTCACTTTCTTCTCACTTGATTTCTCAACTTGAGAAGCATTAACTTGAGTCTTCTTGGGAAGAGGCCTTTCTTCAACTTGATGTTGAGCATGAGATTGAACTTGTGCCCTCTTCCCTTGTTGCTTGACACTAATGGCCTTCTTCTTCAATGGGCAAGATCTAACATGATGCCCTTCAACTTTGCACTTGAAGCAAACAATCTTGGCCGAATTCTTGACTTGTTCTTGGCCCTTCTTCTTGTTCAACTTGGACTTCTTCTTCTTGTTGGAGTTGAATCCAAGTCCACCTTTGTCATTGGGGGATTTTTGCACACTCAAGATATTGTTGAGTGTGGCCTTCCCTTCATGACACTTTTCCAAGTCTTTCTTCAAAGAAGTGACTTGGGCCTTGAGCTCTTTGATTTCCTCTACATGGTTAGTCTCAACACAAGTACTAGAGGAAGTATAAGCTTCATCGTTAGAGCAACAAGGCAAGGAAAGCAATTCATCACAAGATGTACCAACATTGTGAGTAGATGAATTACAAGGACTAGCACATGGCAATATACTATTTTGACTAGAAGTAGTGCTAGTATCCACATGAGGCTCACTAGATGTTACCTTAGCAATCATGGCCTCATGAGCTATCTTTAGCACACTATGGGATACTAGAAGATCATCATGAGAGCTTGAGAGCTTTTCATGACTTTCTTCCAATTTCCCATAATTGCAAGATAGCACCTCAAGTTGAGCCCGTAGCTCAACATTCTCCTTCAAAATGGATGCTTCACAAGTAATAGAATTAGTAGCACAAGCATCATCATTAACAACAAGAGGAGAAGGCAACTTGGCAAGCTCTTTTAAATAAGAAGCTTCAAGTTGAGCATGAGACTCGGTGAGTTTGATGAGCTCACCCTTGATGACCCTTGAGCCATTTTCGAGGTGCTCAAAATCCTCAAGGAGTCTAGCATGAGAAACTTCAAGCTTAGCATTTTTAGTTTCAAAAACATTGGCCACCTTAAGAGCTCTATCAGTAGATTCCTTCACTTTAGACAATTCTAGAGCAAAAGTCTCCTCAAGAGATTCCTTGGTGGTTTGTTCAAGTTCAAGAGCTTGAGAGAGGTCCGCAATCTCATTAGTGTAATCACGCCCATGACCTTCCATTTTATCAATGGTGGCCTCATGCTCCTCTAGATGAGATTCCAACTCCTCAATGTATTTCTTGCCATCAATGGCAATGGACATTATTTCCATGAAGTTGGAACGAGCAATTTTATTTTTATGAAGAGCTTTAAAAATCATTCCCCCCTTAGTTTTTAAGGAGGCAACATTATCATTCTCTTCATCATTATCCTCATCATCATTAGCATCAACATCATCATCAAGAGACATATTGGGGTACAAAGTAGGAGATACCTTTGACGCCTTAGCCATAAGGCAAAAAGCAATAGATGATGATGTAGGATCCCTTGAGGCACCATTAAACACCACATCTTGTTCCATGGAGTGTTCGGTTTCCACTACATTGTTAGCACAACAATTCGAGGAAATAGATGCATTTTTATCATGGCAACAAGACATAGCAAGCATATCATCATGAGATTTAGTCAAGCAATTTCTACATGATATGCAAGGACTATCAACACAAGCATGTGAAACATTTGGAGTGCTCGAAGTGTTAAAGCCCAAAGAAGGAGCATTGCAATAATATAGTGATGAAGGATCATCCACAATAAGCATACTATCATCATTGCAATGACCAACACTACTCACCATGTCATTACCTTGTGGCAAACCACATGTAGGTGAAGTAGAAGAAGTTGAGAAGACTATACGACCGGAGGTGGAGGGAGAACAATCATCCCCACAAATCTTGGACACACCATATTTATCTTGAAGCTTCGTCCACAACTCATGAGCATCTCGGAACGGCATGAGTTGAAATATAACTACATTGCTCAAAGCATCGAAAAGCACATTAGAAGCTTGAGCATTGAGATAAGAGTTTTTCTCATCCTCTAAAGATAATCTTTGGGGATCCTTTGGAGGAGAAAAACCCATATCTACAATTCGCTCTAAATTTGGGTCCATGACCCTAAAGAGATTAAGCATGCGAATTACCCAAACATCAAAATTTGTGCCATCGAAACTAAGAGTGTCAGAGAATCCTAATCCCCTAGTCGACATCTTTACTCTCTAGGCGGTAAAGCCTAATAAAGAGAGACAAGGCTCTGGTACCAATTGAAAGATTGAGGATGTCGCCTAGAGGGGGGGGTGAATAGGCGCTTTAAAATAATTATGGTTTAGGCTTGAACAAATGCGGAATAAACCTAGCGGTTAATTTGTCAAGCACAAAACCTACAACAACTAGGCTCACCTATGTGCACCAACAACTTATGCTAAGCAAGATAAGCAACTATGTGATAGCAAGATATATGACAAAGAACAATATGGCTATCACAAAGTAAAGTGCATAAGTAAAGGGGCTCGGGTAAGAGATAACAGAGGCACGCGGAGACGATGATGTATCCCGAAGTTCACACCCTTGCGGATGCTAATCTCCGTTTGGAACGGTGTGGAGGCACAATGCTCCCCAAGAAGCCACTAGGGCCACCATAATCTCCTCACGCCCTCGCATAATGCAAGATGCCGTGATTCCACTAAGGGACCATTGAGGGCGGTCACCGAACCCGTACAAATGGCGACCCTTGGGGGCGGTCACCGAACCCGTACACTTTGGCAACCCTTGGGGGCAGTCACCGGTAACCGTCAAATTGCTCGGGGCGATCTCCACAGCCTAATTGGAGACCCCGACGCTTGCCCGGAGCTTTACACCACAATGATTGAGCTCCGAACACCACCAACCGTCTAGGGCGCCCAAGCACCCAAGAGGAACAAGCTCAAGGGCACCAAGCACACAAGAGTAATAAGCTTCTCAACTTGTAACTTCCATGTATCACCATGGAGAACTCAAACCGATGCACCAAATGCAATGGCAAGGGCACACGGAGTGCCCAAGTCCTTCTCTCTCAAATGCCACCGAAGCAACTAATGCTAGGGAGGAAAATGAGAGGAAGAACAAGAAGGAGAACACCAAGAACTCGAAGAACTAGATCCAAGGGGTTCCCCTCACATAGAGGAGAAAGTGATTGGTGGAAATGTGGATCTAGATCTCCTCTCTCTTTTCCCTCAAAAACTAGCAAGAATCCATGGAGGGATTGAGAGTTAGCAAGCTCGAAGAAGGTCAACAATGGGGGAAGAACACGAGCTCAAAGGATAAGGTTGAATGGGGAAGAAGACCCCCTTTTATAGGAGCTCCCGAATCCAACCGTTATGCTCACAGCCCGCACAGAGTGGTACTACCGCTCCAAGGAGCGGTACTACCGTAGGGCGGTAGAACCCCTTCGAAACACAAGAGCGAGGAGGCAAAAAGGCCAAAAGAACCTTCGGAGCGGTAGTACCGCTCGTGCTCACAGTACTACCGCTCGACCTCACGGTACTACCGCAAATGGTAGCGGTACTACTGCTTGCGAGCGGTACTAAAAAAATACTTCTGTGCCTACTTCCGCTGAGCAAAAAAAGAGATTTTGGTCCAGAGCGGTACTACCGCTTAGGAGCCGCGGTAGTACTGCTCTGGGGCGGTACTACCGCTCAGGAGCCGCGGTAGTACTGCTCTGGAGCGATAGTAAAAAATTACATCCGCTCTAGTCGCGGTAGTACCGCTGCAGCCTTTACCAAAACAGCCACAACTTTTGCAAACGGACTCCGAATTCAACGAAACCAAGTTTGTTGGAAAGCTAACGACATGGGCTAATACAATACTGATAGAAATATCGAGAATAATCAAATGAGAAAAGTCCCAAAGGAAAATGGCGAGAACCCTTCCTCGGAAAAGACCGGTAAAACCTCCAACACCGAAAACATCATAGAAGACGCATGTGAACTCCGTTTTCGATGAACTCAAGCTTGTCATCAAGATGACCATAAGCTCTAAGACTCACAAAGAGAACCAAACAAGAACCAAGAAACATGATGCAAGGATGCAAGGGTTTGAGCTCTCTACTAAGGATACGATCAAGCTACCAACTTGAGAGCCCCCCTTGATAGTACGGCAAACGATCATATAACCCGGTCTCCCTACTACCACCATGAGACCGGTAAAATAGAAAACCTATCAAGGGAAAACCTTTGCCTTGCACATGGTCCACTTTAGCTAGATGATGACGATCTTGACTCCCTCAAGATGGACCACCTTTCGTGATTGCGTTGACTCGATGAAGACTAGATGATTGCTCCCCCATAGTCCACTATGGGTGTCACGCCCAATATGCGACCCTATCCGAAAGGAACTCAAAGGTCCCACCAAGGATAGACCCGCATATTGAAACGCTTTTGCAAGGTGGATATAATTACATCTACATTACATAATAGATGGGGATACATACATAAGACATACAATGACACATGAATACAACATCACCATACATCAGAGCATCATCCGACTACGGATGGAACACAAACAGAAACTCAAACGACATCCACCCTGCTAGCCCAGGCTGCCGACCTGGAACCTATCTCCTGATCGAAGAAGCAGAAGAAGAACTCAACGCAAGCAAGCATCGCTCTCACGTCATGATCACCGCAAAACCTGTACCTGCAACTGTTGTTGTAGTAATCTGTGAGCCACGAGGACTCAGCAATCCCATTACCATGGGTATCAAGACTAGCAAAGCTTAAAGGGAAAGGAAGTGGTAAAGTGGTGAGGCTGCAGCAGCGGCTAAGCATATATGGTGGCTAACATACGCAAATAAGAGCGAGAAGAGAGCAAATGGAACGGTCGTGAACTAGTAATGATCAAGAAGTGATCCTGAACTCCTACTTACGTCAAACATAACCCAGAAACCGTGTTCACTTCCCTGACTCCGCCGAGAAGAGACCATCACGGCTACACACACGGTTGATGCGTTTTAATTCGGATCTGGTGTTAAGTTGTCTACAACCGGACATTAACAAATTCACATCTGCCTATAACCGCAGGCACGGCTTTCGAAAGATTATACCCTGCAGGGGTGTCCCAACTTAGCCCATGACAAGCTCTCACGATCAACGAAGGAATAGACCTTCTCCCAGGAAGACCCGATCAGACTCGGAATCCCGGTTTACAAGACATTTCGACAATGGTAAAACAAGACCAGCAAAGCCTCCCGCTGTGCCGGCAAATCCCGATAGGAGCTGCACATATCTCGTTCTCAGGGCACACCGGATGAGCCAGACGTCGGGTTGGCATAGACCCTGGTTGCCCAGGGGGCGCCGGACATCGCTCGGTTCGGACCAACACTTAGACAAGCACTGGCCCGGGGGGGCTAAAATAAATATGACCCTCGGGTTGGCCGACCCAAGGAAAAGGGATAGGTGGTGGTGAGGCAAATGGTAAAACCAAGGTTGGGCCTTGCTGGAGGAGTTTTATTCAAAGCGAACTGTCAAGGGGGTCCCATAAATCACCCGACCGCGTAAGGAACGCAAAATCCGGGAACATAACACCGGTATGAAGGAAACTAGGGGCGGCAAGAGTGGAACAAAACACCAGGCAAAAGGCCAAGTCTTCCACCCTTTACCAAGTATATAAATGCATTAATAATATAAGAGATATTGTGATATCCCAACCAAAATCCTGTCCACCATGGAGAAATCTTCAACTTCACCTGCAACTAGCAAAGCTATAAGAGGGGCTGAGCAAAGCGGTAACATAGCCAAACAACGGTTTGCGTAGGAAAGGTGTCAAAGGTTAGAGGTTCATGGCAATATGGGATGGCTTGATAAACAGGTAATAGGTAGCGCAGCATAGCGATAGAACGAAGCAACTAGCATAGCAATGATAGTAGTGAGATCCAGGGTAGCGGTCATCTTGCCTGAAATCCTGCAAGGAAGAAGAACGAGTCCATGAAGAAGATGAACGGATGAAGTCAAACCAAACATAG
This sequence comes from Triticum aestivum, assembly GCF_018294505.1. Lineage (NCBI taxonomy): Eukaryota > Viridiplantae > Streptophyta > Magnoliopsida > Poales > Poaceae > Triticum > Triticum aestivum. The sequence goes on along the minus strand of NC_057810.1, from coordinate 478,903,413 downwards.
ATGAACGAATCCTCACGATCGCAACGAAACAGGAACTATTGAAAAGAAGCACACAACATGGGTAAACACACCACACATGAACATGACATGATGCACGAACAAGCATGATGCATGACCAAGCTACATGAAGCTACTCATGGCAAGAGATGATGCAAACAAGAGCAACACATCAAAGCAAGTTTAAATGAGGCCGAGAACAACATATAATAATTCCGGTAAGTCCTCATATGCAAATTTCGAAATTGGTCCAGATCTGAATAAACCTTATGTTCAAATTGTTAAACATCAAGTTAAGATGCACAAGGATGATCTACACGAGATTCTAGTCAAGTTACATATGAAGTTTATTTAGTTCGGAGCTACGGCCTAGAAGATATGAGCAAAACAAGTTAAACATGGCATTGATGCAAAATGCACCCGAACATCAAGCAAACACCTCAAAACATGGATGCAACATGATAATATGAAACTACATGCAAATCTAAGCAAGTTTCATATAGAGCACACTCAAAACGGAGCAACGGTTCAACACACACACAATACAAGTTATAAGGACAAGCTGCCCAAAACAGCAACTAGGCATATTGCAAGCATCTAAACAACAAGCTACAACACCCCAACATAGAAACAAAAGACATGGACATGATGTACAGGTAAAGCATAACAAAACATGATCACTGAGCTATCTTCAGAAATCACTAGAACATGCTCAAACACACATGGTAAGATTGCAAGTTATAACAATTCCAGATTTTGCAGAAAATAACATCACGATGCACTGTTTAGAGCTATCAAACAACATATTACAGGAACTTATCATGGCAAACAAAGGCATGATATGAATCTACTAATTGCATAGATCAAAAGTCCCTTACTGACCATAAGCCAAAAAGGATCAAAAAATATGATGGCACCCACGTAAACATAGCAAGTTATAAAACAGATTCAAACATGGCAGGAACATAATTATGAAGGCATGTAGATGAGCTTGTGCAACTCACTACAGAGCATGACATGGCATGGCAAGGCAACCAACCGTAAGAAGGCATGTTTGTGAAGCTAAGCATGGCAATAGCAAGGTCATAGGGTGCATGGATCACTAGCAAAACACATGGGAACAACTGAACATAATGTTAACAGGCTGACAGCAACATTTTCAAGCAACTTTGGAGCAAGATATGAACAAGCTACAACAAGCTATAAATGCAACCAGGGGCATGGATGGATACAGGATGACATGTAGATGAAAACATGTTTATAGAACATCTCCAGATTATGCATAGAATGATTGGTAGCAACATGTTTACATAGCATCACGAAATGACAGATTCAGCCTAGCAAAACAGCAACATCATGAACACTACTTAACAAGCTCGATACACTCACCACAAGTCATTGCATGACAAGATAAGCATAGCATCATCAATAAGACATGTTTGTGTAACAAACCAAGTCAAGAACAAGTCCATAGCATGCAAGGATCAACTACAACAAGCTCGGCCAAATTGACTAACATGTAAACAATCCGCCAGGGAACATTTTGAAGCAAAAGTAGAGCACGAAAATGACAGGCTAGACTACTCCATAATTGCAACAAAGGGCATGAATGGATAGACAATAACCTATTGTTCAAAACACCCTTACTGAAGTATCTCTAAATATGCATGGATCTCTCTGTAGCATCATGTTTACATGGCATCAAAATTACAGCAGTACAGGGACTAAAATCAGCAACATCATGATGCCTAGTTTACATGCTTGTGCTAGTCACCAAATTGATCAAAAAAATACATGGTAAGCACCTCTGTAAAGAAGACATAGCATAGTTCAAAACACATTTAGACATCAACCTCATAGGATGCACACATCAATCATGGCAAAAATAACAAAAGAGCTTGTTCTGTTAACAGACAGCAGAAAACATCATGAAGCACTCTTACGACGATGATTCAGGCACCTAAATGACCTCAAATGAATATGATGCAATGGAATGAAATGATTTACTCGTTGAGGCGAACAATTTGACATATTACACGCACGAAACGGAGCTAGGATGCAGAGATACAGCATGATGAACATGACATGAAAATTACACAGAAACGGGGACTTAGTGGATTTCGGGGTCAACCTCAAACGGATCTGGATCTGGATACGGCCGGGTACTGTAGCAGCTCGAGGACGAGGTCGCCGGAAAAGGAGGTTGCGGTGGCCGGAGAAGAGGATGACGACCGGGGACGGGGCTGCGCCGGCGAGGGGGCGCCGGATCCGGCCGGGGCGCGGTCGGCCGGCGCGGTCCCGCGGCGAAGGGCGGCGAAGGGAGACGAGGCGCCGGAGGAGCTCGGCTCCGGGCGCGCGCGGCGGCTCCGGTGGATGAGGGCGGCGGCGCGAGGCGAGTCCGGCGGCGGGAGGCGGACTAGGTCCGGCCGACGAGCGCGGGGAGGCGCACGGCGGCCTCGGGCGGGGTCGCCCGGGGGCGGCGGCTGCGAGGAGATGGGCTCGGGGGGGGGGGGGGGAGGGGGGGATCCGGGCCTCGCCGGGCCGGCGGCGGCGGGAGACACGTGGCGGGCGGCGATTGGCGCGGGGAGCGGCGACAAACATGTCCGGCGGGGTCCGGACGTGTCCGGCTGCGGGATGAGGACGAAGCTAGGGTTTCGGGGGGTTTGGACTGCGAAATTTCGGGGAAGGGGCTTATATATAGGTAGAGGGAGCTAGGAGAGTCCAAATGGAGCACGGTTTTCTCCCACACGATCGTGATCAAACGACCGAGATCATGGAGGGGAGTTAGATGGATTTTGGGCCACTTTGGAAAGGGTGTTGGGCTGCGAAGAGAGAGGGGCTTCACGGTTACCCGGTTAACCGTTGGAGTACCAAACGACCTCCAAATGGCATGAAACTTGAGAGGCAGTCTACCGGAGCTATACCAAGGCCGCTTGACAAACCTCGGGCCATTCTGAGAAAGTTCAACACCCACTCACAACAGGAGACAAAAGGGGAACGCCGGGGAGCATAGGAGCGTCGGATTGCAAAACGGACAACGGGGAAAATGCTCGGATACATGAGACGAACACGTATGCAAAATGAAATGCACATGGTGACATGATAAAATGCAACACGCAAGCAAATGACATGGCAAAAACGACGAATAACTGGCAGACACCTGGCGCACCGAAACCGGGGCGTTACAATGGGTGAGCCACTCTTCAGCTCATCTTCACAAGTCCATTGACACCACAATGGATGGCAAGATTCGAGCACTTGATCTCTTCGTGATGCTCCACTTGAACTTGCACACGACAATCTTGATGACGATCACCACTTGATGTCATCCTTTCCATGGGTTGTATGATATCTTCCTCTTGATGCAAGCCCATGGATACGTAGCTAACCCCACATAGAACTCTCACATAGACCATGGGTTAGTACACAAAGTGCAATGGACAATGCTTACCATACCATGGGATCACTTGATCCCTCTCGGTACATCTTATACGCTTTGTGAGTTGATCAACTTGATTCACTATTGACTTAGTCTTGATCAACCTTAAATCTTTGCAACTCTCTTCATTTGGATGATGTATTGAAGGTAAACATGAATGATCACACAACCTTCTTCTTCAAGACATGCTTGCAATAAGCTCAACACTCGCATGACCAATCTTTGGATAATTCCTTAATAGCACCTTGGTCAACTCATAAACTCCTTGAAACCAACACATGGACTTCAAGAAAATCCTATGGACAAATCCTTCAAATATAACTCAAGACAACCATTAGTCCATAGAGATTGTCATCAATTACCAAAACCAAACATGGGGGCACCGCATGTTCTTTCACTATTATTCTTGGTAGACCTTTCCTTAGAACGATTGGTGCAATTATTGATATGAAGGAAGGAAATATTAGATTCCAATTTCCCTTAAAGAAGGGTATGGAACACTTCCCTAGAAAGAAAATAAAATTACCATATGAATCTATCATGAGAGCCACTTATGGATTGCCTACCAAAGATGGCAATACCTAGATCTATCCTTGCTTTTATGCCTAGCTAGGGGAGTTAAACTATAACGCTTGTTGGGAGGCAACCCAATTTTATTTTTTATTTTTTGTTTTTGCTTCTGTTTAGGAATAAATAATAAATCTACCTTCTGTTTGGATGTGGTTTTATGTTTTAATTAGTGTTTGTGCCAAGTAGAACCTATAGGATAACCTACGATGATAGTTGATTTGATTCTGCTGAAAAACAGAAACTTTGCGCGCACGAATTTAGTTATGATAAATCACAGGAACGTGATTTTGCGTTGATTCTTTTTCTGATGATCAATAAACAAATTTTCCAGGACTTCCTATTTTGGTAGAATTTTTAGAGTTGCAGAAGTTTGCGTTAGTTATAGATTGCTACAGACTGTTCTGTTTTTGACAGATTCTATTTTTCGTGTGTTGTTTGCTTATTTTAATGAATCTATGGCTAGTAAATTAGTTTATAAACCATAGAGAAGTGGGAATACAGTAGGTTTAACACCAATATAAATAAAGAATGAGTTCATTACAGTACCTTGAAGTAGTCTTTTGTTTTCTTTCTCTAACGAAGCTCACGAGATTTCTGCTGAGTTTTGTGTTGTGAAGTTTTCATGTTTTGGGTGAATTCTTTTGATGGATTATGGAACAAGGAGTGGCAAGAGCCTAAGCTTGGGGATGCCCATGGCACCCCCAAGATAATCCAAGGACACCAAAAAGTCAAATCTTGGGGATGCCCCGGAAGGCATCCCCTCTTTCGTCCACTTCCATCGGTAATTTACTTGGAGCTATATTTTTATTCACCAACATGATATGTGTTTTGCTTGGAGCGTCTTGTATCATTTGTGTCTTTGCTTGTTAGTCTACCACAATCATCCTTGCTGTACACATCTTCTGAGAGAGCCATACATGAATTGGAATTTGTTAGAATATTCTATGTGCTTCACTTATATCTTTTGAGCTTGACAGTTTTGCTCATAGTGCTTCACTTATATCTTTTGAGCGTGATTTTTTTTGCTCTAGTACTTCACTTAGATCTTTTAGAGCACGGTGGTGGATTTGTTTTAAAGAAACTATTGATCTATCATTCTTCACTTAGATTATATTGAGAGTCTTTAATAGCATGGTAATTTGCTTAATGATAATATACTTGGTGTTCAAGATATGTGAAACTTTCTTTTGAGTGAATTGAATACTAAGATAAGTTTGATGCTTGATAATTGTTTTGAGATATGGAGGTGATAATATCAAAGTCGTGCTAGTTGGGTGATTATGAATTTGAGAAATACTTGTGTTGAAGTTTGCAAGTCCCGTAGCATGCACGTATGGTTAAAGTTGTGTAACAAATTTGAAACATGAAGTGTACCTAGCTTGTGCATCCTTATGAGTGTCGGTCAGGGATGAGCGATGGTCTTTTCCTACCAATCTATCCCCCTAGGAGCATGCGCGTAATACTTGAATTTTTTATGACTTCTAAATTTTTGCAATAAGTATATGAGTTCTTTTGACTAATGTTGAGTCCATGGATTATACGCACTCTCACCTTTCCACCTTTGCTAGCCTCTTCGGTACCGTGCATTGCCCTTTCTGACCTTGAGAGTTGGCGCAAACTTCGCCGGTGCATCCAAACCCCGTGATACGATATACTATATCACACATAAACCTCCTTATATCTTCCTCAAAACAGTCACCATACCTACCTATTATGGCATTTCCATAGCCATTCCGAGATATATTGCCATGCAACTTCCACCATCATCATCATGACATACATTAATTTTGTCATATTGCCATTGCATGATCTTGTAGTTGACATCGTATTTGTGGCAAAGCCACCATGCACTATTTTCCATACATGTCACTCTTGATTCATTGCACCATCCCGGTACACCGCTGGAGGCATTCATATAGAGTCATATCTTGTTCTAAGTTTCGAGTTGTAATCCTTGTGTTGTAATCAATAGAAGTGTGATGATCATCATTATTAGAGCATTGCCCAAATAAAAAAAAGGCCAAAAAGAAAAAAAATAAAGGCCCAAAAAAATAAAAAAAGGGGCAATGCTACTATCTCTTTTTACACACTTGTGCTTCAAAGTAGCACCTTGTTCTTCATGTAGTGAGTCTCATATATTGTGCTTCAAAGTAGTACCTTGTTACTCATGTAGTGAGTCTCATAAGTTGTCTTTTTATACTAGTGGGAATTTTTCATTATAGAACTTGGCTTGTATATTCCTACGATGGGCTTCCTCAAATGCCCTAGGTCTTTGTGAGCAAGCGAGTTGGATGCACACCCACTAGTTTTCTTTTGTTGAGCATTCATAGCTCTAGTGCATCCATTGCATGGCAATCCCTACTCCTCATGTTGACATCAATTGATGGGCATCTCCATAGCCCGTTGATTAGCCTCGTCAATATGAGACTTTCTCCTTTTTTGTCTTCTCCACACAATCCCCATCATCATATTCTATTCCACCCATAGTGCTATATCCATGGCTCACGCTCATGTATTGCGTGAAGGTTGAAAAAGTTTGAGATTATTTAAGTATGAAACAATTGCTTGGCTTGTCATCGGGGGTATAGAAGTTGGGAACATCTTTGTGTGACAAAAATGAAGCATAGCCCAAATATATGATTTTGTAGGGATGAACTTTCTTTTGCCATGTTATTTTGAGAAGACATGATTGCTTTGATTAGTATGCTTGAAGCATTATTATTTTTGTGTCAATATGAACTTTTGTCTTGAATCTTTCGGACCTGAATATTCATATCACAATTAAGAAGATTTACATTGAAATTATGCCAAAGTATCACTCCGCATCAAAAATTCTTTTTTATCATTTACCTACTCGAGGACGATCAGGAATTAAGCTTGGGGATGCCTGATACGTCTCCAACGTATCTATAATTTTTGATTGCTCCATGCTACTTTATCTACTGTTTTGGACTATATTGGGCTTTATTTTCCACTTTTATATTACTTTTGGGACTAACCTACTATCCGGAGGCCCAACCCAGAATTGCTGTTTTTTGCCTTTTTCAGTATTTCGAAGAAACAGAATATCAAACGGAGTCCAAACAGAATGAAACCTTCGGGATCGTGATTTTCCAACCGAACATGATCCAGGAGACTTGGACCCTACTCCAAGCAGTGCCCGAGGAGGTCACGAGGGTGGAGGGCGCGCCCCCCTGGGCGCGCCCCCTACCTTGTGGGCCCCTCGGAGCTCCACCGACGTACTCCTTCCTCCTATATATACCTACGTATCCCCGAACGATCAGAACGGGAGCCAAAAACCTAATTCCACCGCCGCAACCTTCTATATCCACGAGATCCCATCTTGGGGCCTATTCTGGAGCTCCGCCGGAGGGGGCATCCACCACGGAGGGCTTCTACATCATCACCATAGCCCCTTCGATGAAGTGTGAGTAGTTTACTTCAGACCTTCGGGTCCATAGCTAGTAGCTAGATGGCTTCTTCTCTCTTTTTGGATCTCAATACAATGTTCTCCCCCTCTCTCATGGAGATCTATTCGATGTAATCTTCTTTTTGCGGTTTGTTTGTTGAGACCGATGAATTGTGGGTTTATGATCCTGTATTATCTATGGAAAATATTTGATTCTTCTCTGAACTCTTTTATGTATGATTGAGTTATCTTTGCAAGTCTCTTCGAATTATCCTTTTTGGTTTGGCCAACTAGATTGGTAGTTCTTGCAATGGGAGAAGTGCTTAGCTTTGGGTTCAATCTTGCAGTGTCCTTACCCAGTGACAGAAGGGGCAGCAAGTCACGTATTGTATTGTTGCCATCGAGGATAACAAGATGGTTTTTTTTATCATATTGCATGAATTTATCCCTCTACATCATGTCATCTTGCTTACGGCGTTACTCTGTTTTTACTTAATACTCTAGATGCATGCTGGATAGCGGTCGATGAGTGGAGTAATAGTAGTAGATGCAGAATTGTTTCGATCTACTTGTTTTGGACATGATGCCTATATACATGATCATTGCCTAGATATACTCATAACTATGCTCAATCCTGTCAATTGCTCAACAGTAATTTTTTCACCCACCGTAGAATACTTATGCTCTTGAGAGAAGCCACTAGTGAAACCTATGGCCCTCGGGTCTATTCTCAACATATCAATCTATATCACTTTATTTACTTGCTTTGTTTTTACTTTGCCTTTTACTTTTTACTTTGCACCTATCTATCAAAAATACCAAAAATATTATCTCTATCAGATCTCACTCTCGTAAGTGACCGTGAAGGGATTGACAACCCCTAAGCGTTGGTTGCGAGTTGCTATCGTTTTGTGTAGGTACGAGGGACTTGTGCGTGGTCTCCTACTGGATTGATACCTGGTTCTCAAAAACTGAGGGAAATACTTACGCTACTTTGCCGCATCATCCTCTCCTCTTCGGGGAAATCCAACGCAGTGCTCAAGAGGTAGCATCTTTGAAGAATGATTCTTCTTAGGCAATTTACCAGCCTTGCAGGTAGCACACAGACGATTCTTGTCAAATATTACATTAGGAATCCCACGGAGATGGTTTTTCTTCACCAGAGTCTGCAAATTCCTCATGCCTGCATGGCCCAGTCTACGGTGCCACAACCAACATTCGGTTGCTTTCGCAAGCAAACAAGTTTGGGCTAAGGGACCCTTAGAGAAATCCACAATATAGAGATCACCCTTTCTAATTCCCTCAAAGGCGAAGGAATTGTCATAGGCCATGAAGACAATGCATTTGGTGATTGAGAATAAGACTAGCATGCCTAAATCACATAACTTGCCAACTGACATAATATTGAATCCAACGGATTGAACAAGTAGCACATCATCGATAGATTTGTCCTCGGATATAGCAATTTTACCTAGCCCAATTACCTTTGCTTCGTTGTTATCGCCAAAAATGATATACTTCAGAGGAGAAGCAGTATTGGGGTCGACAAACAACGACTTGTCTCTGGTCATATGACTAGTGCATCTACTGTCCATAATCCATTCAGTGCACCCGGAGACATAGTCCTGCGAAAGAATTAGGCTTTCTTAACCGCCCACATCTTTGCAGGTGGCTTCGAAACAAATGAACGAGAAGGATATGATTTATTTTGATACGCATAGTTGTTACTCGATGAGGAACAAGCATAATTGAAAGAGTAAGCATTAAAATTCTTTCTAGACGCATGAGCATAGTGATTGTATCCAATATGCATATATTCATTCTGTCGAATTCTTTGTGCTTGCATGGTCAGTCGAGCAGAAACAGGCAAAGCATCAACAATTTTCTTTGGCACCCAAATAGCTTTCTTAGGGGGTCCATTTCTGTTGTTCCGTCCAACATACCGAGCAATAGTCTTACCATGTTCATTCTTGAACAACTTATAATTGTCTAGGGAATCATCATCAGGATATTTAGGATTGGGAGAGTTGTATCCCAAAAATAATGCTAGACTGAGCGTTTTTCTCTTTGCGGGAACCCACACAGTTTGAGGATATTGATGTGGTTCCCAGTAAGAACCATCCTCATTCAATTTCCTTTCGAAACCAATACCTCCCTTTCTCGGATTTTTTGTGAAGGATAGATTTCTTCAAGACATCACATGGGTTTGATGCCCTTTGAGAGATTTGAACATTCATGTCTGAAGAAGATCCTTTAACCTAGCATTTTCATCAGAAATAGAACCATTTTCCTCGACAGAAGGGTTATCCTTCATAGATGATTCAACATTTGATTCAGTATTTGTTCGTTCGATGCATTTTAAACATGGTGGCTCAAACACTTCAGGTTTCTCTTCAAGTTGTTGGGTGAGAAGAGAATTTTATCTCATCAAATCCTCATGAGCCTCTCTCAGCGCCTCGAGTTCCTGTTTCCTTTTCAGGTAATCATAGGTCAATCTTTCGTGGTCTGCTGAGAGAAAATCATGATGAGTTGAGAGTTCATCCATTCGTGACTTGAGAGTGGAATACTCTTCGGTCAGTGACTCGTTTTTCTCCATCTCCTCAACCAACAACCCTTCAGATTTCTTGAGGGTTTTCTCAATTTTATCAAGAGAATTTTTTGAATATTAGCAATTTTTATCAACTTAGCATGGCCATCCTCATCAAAGAATATTGATCACTGGAGTGAACCTTATGATGTTTCGAGGATACCTTTTGTTTCGACGCCATGGCCATGAAGCAATAGGCAGGAGATTCATCGTTGCTTGAAGGATTCCCGGAGAAGTTTGTCGTAGGTGAGTAGGAACATGCTATGCCTGCCATGCCAGAGTCAGAATCTTTATCGGATTCTTCTTCTTCTTCTTCTTCTTCTTCAGAACCTGACGATTCTTCTTCATCAGAATCCATTTCCTTGTCGATGTATGCCTTGGCCTTCCGAGAGGTATTCTTGCGGTTGGAGGAGGACTTGGAAGGGTTTCTTGACGAGGATCTTGACGAAGATTTAGGCGTGGAGTTATCCTTCTTCTTGAAGAACTTCTTCGATTTCTTCTCATCATCTGATTCGTAGTTCTTGATCTTGCTTTTGCCTCGATGGTTGCTTATCTCCCACTTGCACGGATTTCAGCTTCCCAGAGAGGGCAGTCCGAAATGAAGTGTCCCGGTGTTTTGCACTTGAAACATGTGTATTCTTCGGCAGGTTTTGAAGATCTTGAACCCCCGGAGTTGCTTGAACTTCTTTTCTGGAATTGGCTTTTCTTGTGGACACGTTGGAATTGTGATCAGTGCGAGATCTTTGTTGAGTCGTTCTGGATCATCTGAATCTTCTTCAACATTTTCCTCTGAGGATTAATCAGCCACAACTTTGAGAGCACGATTTTTGTGTTGAGTTGAGCCATACAGATCTCTCTTATCTTCTTCTTGCTCTTCATGAGTGTTTAGTCTTTCCATGACATCAGCATTGAGGCTTTTGAAATTAGGATGCTCGCGAATCATCATAACAAGCGTGTTAAATGAAGTGTCAAGAGATCGAAACAGTTTCTTCACAACTTCATGGTCAGTGATATCCTTGGCACCGAGTCCTTGAAGTTCATTTGCTATGTCACTGAGGTGGTCGAAGGTTTGCTGACAGCTCTCATTTCCAATGCGCTTGAAGCGATTGAACTTTGCTCGAAGAGTATCAATTCGAGCTTCTTTCTGAGTTGAAACTCCTTCATTGATCTTTTCGAGGACATCCCATAGCTCCTTTGCAGTTTCACACTAGCGATACCGAAGGAATTGTGGTCGAGAGAGATGGCCACCAATTTCATCTTTGGCTTGAGCATCTAGTTGAATGAGCTTCTTTTCTTCATCGGTAGGAGCTTGAGGAATAGCAACTGTGAACCCGATATGCACCATGTTCCACATATCATCATCTATAGCTTGAAGACAGATCTTCATCTTCTCCTTCCAGAAGGGATGGACTATCCCATCGAATATGGTAATCTTGAGATGCGACTTGTAGTTCACTAAAGACATACTTAAACTCCAAAGTTGTTAGAATAAAATGAGCAGAGTCAAGGAGTACCTTGCTCTAATACCAGTTGTAGGAAAGAAGTATGTCTACCAGAGGGGGTGAATGGAAGTTTTAAATTTTATTCGAAAAACTTAAATCTCTCAGTACCTAGCAGCGGAATAAGTGAAGAACAAACTACAGTGAACTAAAACAGGGTACCGAAGGGAAACTAGAACATGAATCGAAGTAAATCAAATGAATGAAAATGCATCGAAGGTAAACTTGAGTGATAGAGGTAACCAATGATGCTCGATGGCGATGAGGTATTTGTTTGACCAGTTCATCCTTCTGCGCAAGGACTACGTCTGGTTGGAGGGGTTGTGACTTAACACGGAAGATACACTCTCTGCATCCTATTCTCCTTGACAATCGATTCATCAACCGATGCCGATCACTCATGGTAGATACTTGAAGGCGATCTCCAAACCTTTACAGACTTCTTCTTTGAGAACCAAAATTACTCTTAGTGTCTGAAGAAATTGACACCTAGCCATCTAGAGAGTTTGCATCTCTCAAGAGTAATAGACGGAGCGTACTAAACTTAGATTCCAGTGATGCTGAACCACTATCCAATTCTTCGGCTCTAGGATTTTTCTCTTGATGGATTTTAAACTCAAATTGCTCGGAGAGTGGGTTGCTCAACAAACTTCTCATAATCAAACAGACCAGCCACCAGAAAAAGCCGGCATAGGGTGGCTATTTATAGCCGCAACCTTCATAGATGGGAAATGACCATTTTGGACATGAGGTCCAGCCAATGGCCAACTGACACGGTCGGATTTTGGAGCAACAGTAACATCACTTGAGGAACAAATAATGCTAACTCCTCGGTCCGAGCAAATCTCTCACAGTGAAGAAGATCACTTTATCTTGCTGGCAAGTATTTACGTGGAGCACAAAGAGATTTCTCTCACAGCTTTCATAGGATTCGGGTTTAGCATCAGAGAATCAAAGTCTCAAACGCTACACCCATCTTAATGGTATGATGGTCCTATGACTCAATGAAAGAAGAAGAAGAACGAAATAAATGCTACGTCTTCATCTCGTCTTCATTCTTCCTCGAGTGCAGTCATTTGCTCCGAACATGCACCAAACCAATTGCTTAAACTTTAGCAACTTTTGGGGGTCTTTGGGGTCACTCTTGTTAGCTTTATCTTCGGTGATAACCTTCAATGCCACGCAGGGAGATTATCTTTGTCATTTGCATAAAACTCCTCGATACTTTAGGGGCCTATTACTCTATGTGCACTAGCATATACAAAAGCCCCACACTGTTTATGTCAACAAACTCCAAAACATAAGGGACCTATCATTGGACCAACACTTTCCTCCCTGTCATGTCATTAGCTGGGCAATTGTTGGCACCCGGTTATCGTTGAGATGAAGTCCGATCACCAACCATCCAAGCAACATCTGCGCATGGAGTGATACCTCCTAAGCATCAACATGGCACCCGTAGGGTTCGGGAGCAGGTAATGATGGCCCAAACCCATGCCCATACACGCACCTTGGGTTTCAAACTGTTCCCATACCCGTACCCGGACGGGTTTGGGTAATACTTGTGGGTAAAAATACCCATCTTGGTCACCTTATCAATCTCATACTTCACAACGTATTTTTCAGCATTTCCACATATATACACAACATTTCAACAGGTATAGCTCCATATTTCAGAACATATATACCATATTTTAGAAGTTCAACACACACACACACACACACACACACACACACACACACACACACACACACACACACACACATATATATATATATATATATATATATAGACATATTTTTTCAATCCCACCGTTGGATCTTGTTATATTATAGTTGTGTTGGGTTATTCTGCTAACACTTCCGCACTGCAAGCTCAATGGAAGTGCACTGCATCTTTGTACGGTGAGCACTACAATGCTTTACGGGAGAACTGCTTCATTTTTTGGCGGTCCGCCCATCTGTTCTGTGTGGAATCGGGTGTTGCGGGATTATTTAATTTGTTTCTGGATGCCATTTGACCTTTTTTCATTGTAATTTTCTGAAAAAACGACTAAAATCTGGGTGAATCGAGCGATTTGGTGGACGAGCTTTGCTATGTTTGTTCGTGTTTGTGTCGGATGCGACTTTGGCGCTCAGATGTTGTTTGTTAGTATAAATTCTTTGATTGCATTCGTTTAATCACTCCCTTTACTCTATAATTTGTGTAATTTTTAGGAGTTAGGTTTCAATTCCTTTGAATTTGATTGTGTGGGCGGGTGAGCTTCATCCGCTCCTCTGTTCTTGTTGATTTCTTGGATTTTTTGCGTCAAAGCATTTTTGAATCTTGTAATTACTGTCACTTTTGGTTTGAATTCATTGTATTGCGGATGTAATCTTCATATTTCAAATTGCAATTTTCAAAGAAAAGCTCATGTTGTTCGTCTAGTGACCGTGTGTTCGATGTAATTTTTTGCGGGTTATTTTCCGAAAATTTAGTGATTGGGAATTTTTACGCGAGTTATGGAAGTGCGAGTGAATTGGTACCTCCGTTAGTCTCCCACATGTCTGGATCTGTATTGCTTTAATTTTATTGTTGCAATTTTGGCATATGTTGTAGTGCACTGCAATTTCATTAGTAGTGGACATCGTTGTAGCTGTATTACAGTGGTCATGGCAGCTTAAGAGATCTCTCTTTTCTTAAACTACATTCTATGTTTTAGAGAACTTCATAATATGCACTTCTGTACTACATTAGAAGTATGGTTAATCTGCTATTCTGTTATTAGAATAGATGGTCTATTTTGTGCTGGTGTTAGCTGAATATTTATTATGACAATTTTTTTGAATTGCATACTATGGGAATTCTTTTGAACATCATATGTTAACTGCAAAGTTTCGACCATTCGCATTGCATCGTTTCTATTTAGAGGACTGCATTTTTTTTATATTTAGGACCACACTATGTGTATTAGATAACTGCATTCTGTCAGTAGCAGCTTGACTAAAAGGCTGATAAAATGATGGAGACGAGGTCACATACATTAATAAGGCACGATTCAAAGTGTCTGATGGACATAATTTTAAAAGCATACAACATAAGCAAAGCATTAGAAATATGCCACAAAATGGGTTGTTTTATCTTAGATAGCCTACAGTGCAAATATTGTAAACTTTAGGGAGTCTTCTTCTTTGTAGAAAAACACCATGGTGACTTCTCCGGCCTCAAAGCCATTCCGGGAGACAAAATCTTGCCAACCAGTAGTTATGTTGATGCAGTCTTCAGAGTCAATGTGGTAGTCACCTTGCATGTCTGCATACCCATTCTTGTGTTGTGTCTCCAAAGTAACCTTCACTGAACTCGGAGCAGGAAACTTTATTATGGATGGCAGTTTCTGCATTTTGGCATGGATGGAAAAAGAATTTTTATAAGTAAACACCAAATGTTTTTCTTTATATTTAGGATGATTTGTTTATGTTGACTCAAATATGTACGTATATATGACTACTATTTAATAAAGTAGTTGCAATGTATGAACAAACTTATATACAGAATTGACCTCAGTTTTAGTAGAATATATATGATACTGTAACATGTTTGCACTTCAACGTCATTTGCAGTGCACTTCGCTAGCATGTTAAGAGAACTGCAACACTGATCTATTGAACCTATTTTTTGTTCGTGTGTTGGGGTTCTGATCCAACTAGTGTTGATACCTGGTGTGGTACCGAAGATAAATAGGTGCAACTATTTAGTCTTAATAACCGACAAATCTGAACAACAATACAAATCTTTGTATTGTTGATACTACTGAACAAATTGGTGGAAATATATATTTAGATGTGGATTTGCAGCCTAGGTTGTGTCAAAAATTGTGAGGGAAAAAACATACCCAACTTTCATGCAGGTCTGCGGATGTGAGGCGATGAAGAAATGGTGCCCGAAACCCCCTGTTGGGTATCATCAAGCACCCAAGCTTGTTGCGCCACTCGGCCTCAGTGAGCTCCAGACCATCGGCGTACACACATGTGTCTGCTATCGGCGCCATCCTTGCCAAGCACCCGTACGAACAGTCCATGGCGGGTTCAGTGGAAATTCAAAGAACAATTGGGGATGGGCGGAACCCCAGATCTACGATTTGAAGAAGAAGAGGATGGGGGAGGAGTTGTGTGAGTCTAGAGCACGAATAGATAGGTTTTATGCAGCTAATTGAGCAACGAAAGCAATAAATGTTGTGGTTGGTGTTAGGTGGTGGAGGGTTTCCGATTCAGTCTATGAGAATGCATTTGAGAAGCAACAACACTGCTTACTTGATTATAAGGAACTGCATTTCATATGCAAATGAACTGCATTTCATACGCAAACGAACTGTAGAATGCGTGGATTGTGTTACTGTTTTTATTTTTCTAGTTATTTATTTTATTTTATTGGGTCATGGTTTTTTTGTGGTATGTGGGAATGTTTTTTATTTTTAGTGGCCTCTCTTTGCGTGTTGGGCCTGTGTTGGGGAGCAAAAACGCATTCGGCCCAAGTAGGCTACCAGCACGGCTGGTTCCCGGTGTGATGTGTGTGCGCTTTAATGTTTAGTTTCGCCCGCCGAGAGCGCACCAGACCGGTTTATAAGGCCTGGCGAGGCAAGGCTCTCAAACTCCTCTGGTTACTTATTGGGCGCTTCTACACGGCGCTCGCTACTCTTTCCTCTCTGACCTGTGGGCCCTTGTGTGCCCGGCCCCATGCATCGTGGCTCAGAATAGACTAGCCTACTATGGGCACAAACTTAGTATGAGACTGGATGGGGCCTGGCTGCAGCTGGGTGGTCAATTTTTTTCACACTTCTTTTTCACATTTTCCCCCTAACGTATCTTCTAATATAGGTCGTGCACTGCTTAGTTACATCATTTTGCACTGGATTCATCAGGTTTGTGTACTGCATTTGCCCACATTTCACACTACATAGGCATATCATTTTTGCACCGCATGCATCCTTTTTCTGCACTAATCTTGGTCCATTTTTTCTTAATGTTTTTCCTCTTACGTATCTTTCTAGTATGATGTGTGTATTGCTTAGTTAGATTGGTGTGCACTGCATTCGTCAGAATGCAGTACTGCATGTGCCCACATTACTAATTGCAGGATTCACTTTTGTGCACTGCATCTTCATCTGTTTGTGTACTGCTGGAAATACTTACTTTTATGTGCACTGCAGTATGTTCTAATATTGAACTCTAGTTTTGTAATTGATTTTTTTCACATTTTCCCTCTCACGTATCTTCTACTATAGGGAATGCACTGGTTAGTTACATCATTTTGCATTGCATTCATCAGGTTTGTGTATTGCATTTGCCCGCATTTCGCACTACATACGCATGAGAATTTTTTCACTACATGCATCCTTTTTGTGCACTGCATCTTGGTCCAATTTTTCTCAGTGTTTTTCCTCTTACGTATCTTTCTAGTATACTATGTGTACAACTTAGTTAGATCGGTGTGCGTTGCATTAGTTAGAATGCAGTACTGCATGTGCCCACATTACTGACTGCATGATTCACTTTTGTGCATTGCACCTTCGTCCGTTTGTGCACTGCTGGAAATACTTACTTTTATGTGCACAGCAGTATGTTCTAATATTGAACTCTAGTTTTGTAATTAAAATAAAGTTCTTCATAACATAAGCAAAGTTCATCATTACAAGCCATTCTGTATGACAAGAAAACTAAGTTCAGCAAAAGCAAATGATCACAAGGAAACTAACGTTACATAAGCAAACAACAGAAAGCAAATTTGATTATAAATCTAAAATGGCGCGAGCAATGTTGGAGATACTTTCTTGGCCAGCATCGTCTGCTTCTTCACCAGGCAGAGTCTCCCCAGCTGCTCCTGGCGCGCTTCTTGGGGGGCTCCTCCTTCTCCAATTTTGCACGACGAAGCCTGTCCTGGGTGAGGGTGATGCGGTTTCATATCTCATATGCTGCATAGGCGTCCTTTGTCGCGTACTCGATGTGCCTCATGGACAGGGGCAGTAGCCCAGGTCTCATGTTCTTCGTTGGTGATCTTCTTCTTCATGTTGTTGTAGTAGTCGTCAATGAGAATGCGGCGGCGTCTGCAAGGGAGTCCAACTCCTTGGTGGCCTTGGGCACCCTCCATTCCTTCTGGATGTTGTCGAAGTTGGTGACCTCCAGATTGATGCGCTCGAGCCTCGTTTTGTCCCCACCGATGGAGAAGCCAACAAATGTGTACCCGGGGTCGGCGAGGAAGTTGTCGAAGATGTTGAACCTTTCAGCGTTGCTCAATTGGAAGAGCAGCACCAGTCGAGTCTTGTTGATGGAGAGTTGGACGAGGGTGGTTTTCTGCATCTTCTCAGGCTCGTTCGTGTACTCTAGGTCAATTCGGATGATCTTGTGGAGCTGGAGCCTGAGGTGGCGCTCGTACTGCTCGAGGGAGGTCGCCATCTGCTTCTTGTCGTTGGTGTGGATGACATGCAACTTGGTGTTGCCGTGGGCCTCCACGTTGTTGTACTCGTCGACGAACCCCATCGCCAGCAGTAGGGCTTGGTGTCTTCTGTGGAGATTGATGAGATGGAGAGATTTGGTGCAGGGCAATGGCGAATTGCATTGTTGTGGATGATAAAGCCTTGGCGGGGGTCTGAATTTAAGGGGAGAGCTGACGAATGTGGTTGTGCAGATCGTGGGTTGGGGTTGCGCATGTGATCGTGGGTTTGTGGCGATGTAACTGCTTAGATTGGGCGGTTGTCTCTGAAATGGTTTTATTTTATGTTTATTAGTACAATTTGTTAAGCACAATGTTTTCTGCGAATGGGCATTGTCACGTTTTATGTATTATACGTGTTTCCGAAACTGCATTGCTTATGGTACCGCACTGCTTTGTCTAATAAAATGCACTACATTGTCTAGAGCAGCGTACTGCACCTGTTTTGTGTGTACTTGCTACAGCCCCTGGCACGGGTGTGTGTGTGTGTGTGGGGGGGGGGAGTTGGGGGGGACCCTCCCCTTTTTTTGTGACACTTATTTGAAGGTAGACTTTTTTTCGGACGTATTATCTTAACACAGCGTTGTTTTTTCGACTTTAACTTTTTTCACGAACTGCATGTATTTATTTGTTGGACTGTCCGAACTTTATTGTTCAGCACAATGAACTACATCTGGTACTAACTTCTTTGTTTCAACCTGGTCCATCTTATTTAGCCAGGCTGTTTTGGGCGGGCCTGTTTTATGTAACTCTATCCCACATGAGCCTCGCACTTGGCCCTCCCAGGCGCTCCCACTGCTATGCTCATAGGGAGAGACCGAAAATAAACCTCTCCCCTCTCTTGCAGCGCCTCTTGAAACATCTCTCCCTCGATCAAAACCGTCGTCGCTCGCAGCAACTATCGTCGCTCGCGGAACCGCCGTCCTCAAGAGCTCCCTATTCCTGCATTTCACGCCCTTGTCTTGTTGGTGTACACAAGTAGGGGCTCCACTTCTTACCCCTATACCTGTGCACGGGCAGTCAGAGCCACGCCCATGGCCACACTTGGCAGGGCAGGTGAAGGAAGCCGAAGCCACGAGATGATCAAAGCAACGCCAAGACAGAAACAGAAAGAGCAAGAGGGCGAGGTGGACTCCCCCGGCAAGACCCTTGCCGGGGCGGCCTCCACGGCCTCGGCAAGGACCTTGCCGGGGCGACTTGCCCAACACCAGCGGAGCGCGCCACCCTTGAGCCCAAGGTTTCCAACACCATCAACCGCATTGGAACCAAGGCTCGAGAGGCACCTCCATGGTGGCATGCAGATCTTTGAGAAGATCACTAACACACACGTCCAGATGAGGACCAGAGGACGAGACCTCCGGCAACATCCTTGTCAGGGACGACCGCGGCGCCACGGCAAGATCCTTGTCGAGGCCCCCGGCAAAACCCTTGCGAAAGACAACAGCGGGGCCGCAGCCAGGCCCGCACACACCAAGACCCTACCGGCATTCCCATGCAGCTACCAGCCCAGCCAGCCAGGCGGACACGTGCGTGGCGACGTGCGATCTCGAGGCCAACTCAGCAAGCCCCTGCGTGGTGGCATGAAGGTCTTCGTGAAGACGCTGCCACCGTGCCACCTCAGCAGCCTGCCAGCCTACATGACGCTGCCCGCCTCGCTGGCTTGGACACACGTCGGAGCAAGGCGAGGCGGCAATAAAGCAGGGGACACCTCAGAGGCGCATTTAATGTGTCATGTCCCGTAATAACAAGCGATAAGCTTGTACACTATACCCTTTCCACCTCATGTGTGCCACTGTGGCGCCTCCTTCGACTATAAAAGGAGGCCCGAGGCATATTGGAGAGGGATTCGGCTCTTTGGGAAAGTCACGCTCAATAGCTAGTTGAAGAACACTGATATACACACCAAAGCAGGACTAGGGTATTACGCGATCCCTGCGGCCCGAACCTGGGTAAACGACCTTTGTGTTGGCTCTTATACCTGCTCTTCTCACAACCTCGCGCCCGCCGACCACAGTAGGGATCCTGTTGATCCCATAGGTGTCGTTCCCACCAACATCTTTGGCGCGCCAGGTAGGGGGCGCAGTGGTGAAAATCTAGTCTGGCAGCTAGTCTAGCAGCTCTTCGTCGCTGTGGCTCCCAAGAGGAAGATGACCATGGTGATCGGTTCATCCAAAGCCGGACCACCCGTACCGGTGAGGCTAGTAGCGGGCCGGTCGCGGACAGAATCTGAGGCGCGACCCGCGAACACCCACGTCGCCCTGGCAGTCCAGGCCTGGCGAGCGGTGTCGTTCGTGCGCAAGACAACGGGCCGCACACTGCAAATTCCAGAGACGGAGTCAGGCCCCCCCGCAGGCGGCGCGAGGCCCTCCAGGTGTGGCGCGGTGACCTCCAAGACGCATGCACCGGCACCCACGACACGCTCTTCCCAAGTCGTGCGTGACGAGCAGCATCACCACGCTGGTGACCCCGGGCGCCGACCTTGGAAGAGTCCAATGCACCCTTCGTAGGACGAAGAAGGTCAACATGCATGCAGAAGTACTGGCAAAAATGGCGTACCGCCAAAGGGTCGTGGTAGAGCTCCTTCTAACATGGTTAGAAGTCAAAGCGCGTCATGGCCCACGCAGCTCTCGCCACCGCCCACGCCAGCAGAAGCTTTGGCATGCACATAACTGCTCCTTGACTTTGCTCCTGCTGGGGAGAAGCTCAACGAGTGGAGAGCCACCATCCAGAGCCTTGTCGACATCGCCAACAAAGATGAGCCGCGACCAACGGGGCCCGTAGGCCGCCGCTCCGTCGAGCCACCGCGTGCCAGCGGTGGAAGGGACGGGGGTGATGCAACCATGGTGCACTCTCCTCCCCCACGCCAGCTACCGCGGGTGTCGATCTGTCGTGATGATGCTTGTGATGATATTTCCATAGTGTCGTCCGATCCACGTACCCACTGTGATCAGCGTCAAGTTCTTCGGGAGTGAGCCGTTGAAGACGCTCGAACCATGATCGAGCGCCGGCGCGATGCGAGCCACCAGTCGGATAGGCGGGCAGGGCCCACTATGGACCACCCGGCCTTGGGAGGCTACGATGGCCTACCTTACGAGGTGGGTTGCCCGAGCTTTACCCGTGAGCTGCAGCAGTTCCGGTGGATCTCCCACCGCACGTTCGAGCCCGACGTTGGCGAGAAGTACAACGACAAGATTCACCCATCGGAGTTCCTCAGCATCTACACCATTGTGATGCAAGCTGCTGGAGCCCGCAACGACAAGGTGCTTGCCAATTACTTCCCGTTGGCACTCAAGCCCAATGTTATGTCGTGGTTGATGCACTTGCCGGTGGATTCCATTTCTTCTTGGTCGGATCTATGTCATGAGTTTGTTGGCACCTTCACTGGAGGCCATCAAGCTCATGGCCAGGCAAGCAATTTGCATATCATCCCCCAGAAGGAAGGTGAAAACCTGCGCAAGTATATCCAGAGGTTCAGCCGAGTGCAGTACAACATCCCAGACGTTCACCGTGCCGCCGTGATCAGCGCATTCCATCAGAATGTGCGTAACCGCAAGATGCGTGAAGAGCTGGCGATGAACAAGGTCAAGGATGTGACCGAACTTTAGGTCCTGGCCGATAGGTGCGCTCGGGCTGAAGAGGGGAGGAAGTACCCCGGCGAGGACGCTGGTGCGGAAACCGACTCCACGGACAACGACGCCGCTGCCTCGACGAAGAAGGGCCGGCGCCGCAACAGAAAGTGCAAGGGAAAGACTGTGCTTGCCGTCGAGGGGTCCGACGACACCGGCACTACCAAGAAGGCCAGGGCGAGCGACCCCGGCAAGGAAGTTGTCGGGTGTGCTGCTTGCCGGGCCTTGGCAGCTGTAGACAAGCCGGGAAGCTTCGACAAGCAGTATTGCAAGATCCACCGCACCAAGGGCCACGACCTCCAAAACTGCCTACAAGTTGAGCTGCTTGCTGAGAAGCAAAAAGCTGAGTATGAGAGGCGGGACAAGGAGAAAGGCCAGGATGGTGCCGAAGGATCTGACAAGAAGTGTGGTGGCCAAGGAGGCCGCTGCGGCAAGGATAACCAGCAAGAGAGGCACGCCCGGGGCCGTGACAAAAAGCAGGAAGACGATGATCATGACGAGGACGATGAGTACGGCAACCACAAGTTCCAGAAAGCTACAGAGGCCATGTGCATCGACGGTGGCGCCTCGCTGCACACCTCTCACTGCCAGCTCAAGCAGTGGGCGCATGAGGTCACAACGGTGGAGCCATCACTCGACGCGCGGAAGCCACTAAAGTGGTCTAGCACGCCTATCATCTTTGACACCGAGGACCACCCTGATTGCACTACTACGGTCGGGTGTTTGCCGTTGTTGGTTTCACCAATGATCCGCAACCTCAAGGTGACTAAGATGCTAGTTGACGGTGGGGCCGGTCTGAACTTGATCTCGCCTGTTGTGGTCAAAAGGCTGCAGATTCCTGATGGAGACCTTGAAGAGACGGGCACATTTCAAGGGGTCAACCTAGGAAGGAGTCAGCCGAAGGGCAAGGTCACACTGCCCATGACATTTGGAGGCGAGTTGAACTGTAGGACGAAGAGGATTGTCTTCGATGTGGCCGAGATCCCCTTGCCCTACAACGGGATCCTCGGCCGCACGGCACTGGCCAAGTTCATGGTGGCATCACATTACGCCTACAACACGCCGAAGATGCCTGGGCCGATGAAGATCATCACCGTCCCCTCCGACAAGAAAGATGTGTTGATCTGCGCTGACCAATTATACCAGGAAGCAGTTGCAGCAGCTGCCACCAAGGCACTTGCTCCTATCGCTGAAGCCCCGGGAGGGAAGAAGACCGGCGAGACCTCTCGCACCCACTCAGGCAAGCGCACCTCTCCGGAGTGTTGTGCTCCCGTTGAGGGCGTGCCAGAGAGCTCCACCGGCAAGAGCAAGAAATCCAGAGCTGCACCACCAGAGACCAAGAAGGTGTCCGTCAAGGAGGATGGCACGGGAGGGGCTTTCACCATAAGCTCCACCCTCGATAGCAAATAGGAAGGCGAGCTCATCACTTTCCTGCGGGCAAATGTCGATGTGTTTGCGTGGTAGGCATCCGACATTCCCGGTGTTCCCAGGGAAGTGATTGAGAACCATCTTGCTGTCTGTCCTCATGCGCGCCCCGTCAAGCAGAAGGTCAGGAAGCAAGCTCCGGAAAGGTAGGAGTTCATCACGGAAGAGATCAGAAAGCTGGAAGTGGCAGGCTTGGTAAGAGGGGTACTCCATCCGACGTGGTTGGCCAATCCGGTGGTAGTGCGCAAGGCAAACGGGAAGTGGAGGCTGTGTATTGATTACACAGATATCAATAAAGCTTGTCCAAAAGACCCTTTCTCGTTGCCGCACATCAACCAGATTGTTGACTCCATGGCCGGGTGTGACCTGTTATCATTCCTCGACGCCTACTCGGGATACCATCAGATTTTCATGACAAGAGAAGATGAAGAGAAGACAACATTCATCACCCCATGTGGTACATATTGCTTATTACGGATGCCTTTCAGATTGAAGAGTGTTGGCTCGACCTTTGCAGGAGCAGTCCAAATTGGATTTGAGCCTTAGCTACATAGAAATATGGAAGCTTATATGGATGGCATAGTGGTCAAAACCAAGGACAAGGCAACACTTGTGCAAGATCTGGAAGAAACGTTTGCAAACCTGCACAAGATCAACCTCAAGCTGAAACCTGAGAAGTGTGTCTTCGGTGTCTCGTCCGGCAAGCTTCTCGGGTTCTTTGTGTCGCAGCGTGGGATTGAAGCAAACCTGGACAAGATTAAGGCCATTGAGCAGATTGAGGCACCTAAGCGGATCAAGGATGTGCGTCGGCTCACTGGCTGCGTTGCCGCCATGAGCAGATTCATCTCCAAGTCAGCTGAGCGTGCCCTTCCCTTTTTCAAAATCTTGAAAAAGGTGGGCCCAAAGGAGTGGACCCCGGAGGCCGAGCTAGCGCTGCAGGATTTAAAAGAGTACCTCTCCTCCATGCCAATACTGGTTGCGCCTAATCCACAAGAGCCGCTGCTGCTGTATCTAGCAGCAACAAATCAAGTGGTTAGCACCGCACTGGTGGCGCAGAGGGAGGTCGACGAAGGGGCAGCGACAATGACAGAATTGGTGGATGGCAAGCCAGAACTCCATCGGCAGGGCCTGGTCCTGGCAAGGCTGGACCCCCGGCAAGGTCTGACACCAGTGCGACAGGGCCCATGCAACCAGGTGAAGTGGTGCAGAAGAAGAAGATGATGCAGCACACGGTTTACTTCGTTAGCTCCCTCTTGCAGGGGGTTAGACCGAGGTACTCCGGTGTGCAGAAGTTGCTCTTCGGCCTCCTTATGGCCTCGAGGAAGCTGCATCATTACTTCCAAGAACACGAGAGCACTGTCGTCACCTGCCTCCCGTTGCAACGGATATTTCATAACTCAGATGCAACAGGGAGGATTGTGGAATGGGCCCTAGAGCTATCGAGTTTTGGTTTGAAGTTCGAAAGCACCTCGATAATTCAGATCAGAGTCTTGGCAGAGTTCACTGCAGAATGGACCTCGATGCCCGTCGAAGAGATCCAAGAGACCACTCTTCCCGGCAAGGAAACAAATCGCCACTGGGTTATGTGCTTTGACGGGGCTTTTTTTTGCTACAAGGCGCTGGTGCTAGTGTGTTGCTTGTTGCACCAACCGGAGAGCACCTCAAGTACGTGATCCAGATGTACTTTCCCAGGGAGATGTCGACGAACAACACTGCTGAATACGAGGGATTGCTTGCCGGTCTCAGGATCGCGGCAGACCTTGGGGTCAAGAAACTCATCATCAGGGGTGATTCATAGCTGGTCGTCAGGCAGGTCAACAAGGATTATCAAAGCCCGTTGATGGAAGCCTACGTGGATGAGGTGACTGGAGGAGCGCTTTGACGGTATACAGGCAGAGCATGTCCCCCGAATGGAGAATGACATCGTCGACTACCTGTCGTAGCGCACTGCCCTCAAGCTACCTGTGGAACTAGGTACTTTTGTGCTTCGGTTAACTCAACCATCCGTTGAACCATCAACAGAGCAGAACAAGCGGAGGAAGTCAGGCCCTGGCAAGTACTTCCCCATCAAGCTCCCTGGAGCCGCTGGCGAAGATGTTGCCGTGGAAGCCGAGCCTGTCGTGGGGCAGCCGACTCCGGCAGGGCGCCAAGCCCTGGCCGTAGAGGCAGCCGTTCCCATGGCAGAGGAGATGCCTTTGGTCCTTGCCGTCGAGCCCCAGGCTCCAGCATGGGCACAACATACTGTCCAATTCCTCCAAACAGGGGAGCTTCCTGAGGAGCAGGAAGAAGCGGAGAAAGTAGCCCATCGGTCTGCCCTGTACCAGTTCGTTGACAATGTTTTGTACAGAAAAAGACCAAACAGAGTGAAATTGAAGTGCATTCCCCAGGAGGAAAGACTGGAGCTGTTGGCGGAGATACATGGAGGCATATGTGGCTCCCACATAGGGTCAAGGGCCCTTGCCGACAAGCTTTCCGGCAAGGTTTCTTCTGGCCCACTGCCCTCTAGGATGTGATGGCACTAGTAACCAATTGTGAAGTGTGCCAGTTCCATTCAAAGAAGCTTCATCAGCCAGCTCAAGCCCTTCAAACAATCCCTCTCTCCTGGCCATTCTCGGTCTGGGGGCTCGACATACTGGGCCCCTTCGCCCGCGCTGTTGGGGGCTTTGAGTACTTGTACATTGCAATCGACAAGTTCACAACGTGGCCGGAGGTGGAAGTAGTGAGGAAGGTGACGGTGCAGTCAGTCGTCAAATTCTTCAAGGGGATAGTTTGCCGCTTTGGTGTGCCAAACAGAGTCATCACTGACAACGACACGCAGTTCACAAGCCACACCTTCATGTGATACATTGAAAACCTCGGCAGTAAGGTCTGTTTCGCTTCCGTGGCACACCCATGGAGCAACGTCCAAGCAGAGAGGGCAAATGCTGAAGTGCTGCGTGGCCTGAGGACAAAGACTTTTGACAGGCTGCACAAGAGCGAAAGTCACTGGATTGATGAATTGCCGGCAGTTCTTTGGTTGATCAGAACGACGCCAAATCGAGCCACCGGCCAGACGCCCTTTGTCCTGGTATACGGGGCAGAAGCAGTTCTCCCCACGGAACTCATATACGGGTCACCTCGAGTGCTCGCTTATGATGAGCTTGAGCAAGAGCAATTACGGCAAGATGATGCGACGCTCCTCGAGGAAGATCATCTTCGGGCGACTATGAGAGCAGCACGCTACCAGCAAGCCTTGCGCCGCTACCATAGCCGCAAGGTTCATGCCCGAAGCTTTGAGGAGGGCGACCTTGTTCTTCGGCGCTTTCAGTCGGCCAAGAATTCCAACAAGTTGACGCCGAAGTGGGAATGCCCCTATCAGGTAATACGAGTCACCAAGCCCGGCGCAGTCCGCCTGGAGACTGAAGATGCCATTCCAATGAGCAACTCCTGGAACATCAAGCATCTTCGCAAGTTTTACCCATAAGGCGCGGCTGTAGGGCCCCCCCGGCAAGCCACCTTTTGTACAAGCCTTGCCGGCAAGGCATGTAACCCTCTGTACAGAGCCAGGCGCAGACCCTGAGCATAAATAAACGAAGCGCTGGTGCCCTAAGTCATAGCATGCATGCTAGGTTGAGTCCCTCCCTAGCTTAGGGTTGATAGTGCTTAGTGGCGACTAACCCCTAGCATAGTGGTTGAGTCTGCGTCTCTCTGTTCCTTTCCATCCTCTTTGGTTCGCAGGGTACATGCTTCTGCCAAGCTATATGGAAGAAAAAGAACGAGACGGTGCTCCGGCCCCGGCAAGCCAAAGTTGCCGGGGGCTGAAGACACAAGGGTCCACCCACGGCAAGCCAAAGTTGCTGGGGGCTGCAGATTCAGATAAGTCTCTTATCCCCTGTTATGCATTTCCGTATAGAATTGGGACGTATGAAACCTCATTTTATTCCAAGGCTGTCGTGCTCCCTTTTTCCTGCTACCCGAGAGCTTTTCCCTGGTTTGGAATTTGGTTGTAGTTGTGGTGGAAAGGAAGAAAGCGTAGGGTCTAACCCTACTTTGCCCTTGCCTCCGCCGAGAGCGTGAGTGTGGTCAAATGAAGTAAGGGAGCGGTAAGGCTTGTTACCGGGCGACGATGTTTATGTTAAAAATAACAAGGATTCGTTCCTTGGTATGGGCTTCGCTCACACACAAAGAACCCGACAAGCACCCTTTTTCATTAATACGGCCCATACAGGTACAGTTCGTACGGAATGTAAACATGAGCAAGGGGATTACAAGTTTTAAATTTGACTAAGGCCCGTAGGCTTACAAACTAAAAAGAGATAAGGTGCCCATAATCCCTTTCTTGTCCCTCTCCTCAGGAAACGGAACAAGAAGGCAAGAGGGACGAAGGAGCGCCTAGGTGAGGTACGAGCAGCAGAAGGCGCCAAGAGAACATGTCGGCGGCCGCCTAGGGGAGGGCTGGTGATGATGGTGCCGGGAGAAGAGCTGGAAGATGAGGCAGCGGTCCGTCAATATGCTATGAAGGCGTCGGTGCCATCGTACTCCGACTTGACGGATCGCCACCTGCCTTCTTCGCCTTCTCTGGACTTCCCACGCCAGCCGCCCAAGGAGGCGACCCCGAGAAGTTCAAGGAGCCGGCCCCACCGGGAGAAGGGGCCCGGTGCAGATGCTGCTGCTGCCGACACCGCCCGGGGAAGGCGGGTCCGACGCCTAGTCGGACCCGTCATTCTCCCGCCCGCTACCCTTGTCATCGCTGCCGCTGTCCTCCTCGTCACTCTCGCTCGAGGACGAGTCTTCGTCATCCGAGGAACTCTCCATGCAGCACTTCAGGTGAGTCCCAAAGTCGCCAAAGACCTTGACGGAGAGGAGGCCGTTCTCCATTAGGTTGAAATAGAGAATGAGCCCCACCATTAGGCGGTGGATGCGAGCGAAGGTTTTCCATCCGCGATGGAGATACATGACATGAGGGGCTGGGAAATCGACATCGGCCCAAGTGCCGCTATTCCCATAGCCCCTCATATGCAGTCTAAACGCCTGCGGCGGGTCGAACTCCATCTCCCGAGCAAATGGAGTAGGGAGATGAAGACGGCGACGCGCCGAATGATAACCCACAAGTATAGGGGATAATTGTAGCCTCTTTCGATAAGTAAGAGTGTCGAACCCAACGAGGAGCTAAAGGTGAACAAATATTCTCTCAAGCCCTATCTACCACTGATACGACTCTACACACGCTTAGTGTTCGCCTTACCTAGAACGAGTATGAAACTAGAAGTACTTTGTAGGTGTTGTTGGATAGGTTTGCAAGATAATAAAGAGCACGCAAATATAAACTAGGGGCTGTTTAGATAAAGAAGCAATAAAGTAAATATAGCGAGTGTGGAAAAGTGGTGGTAGGAGTTGTGAAATTGTCCCTAAGCAATTGACTACTTTACTAGACCGATAGCAAGTTTTATGTGGGAGAGGCATAAGCTAACATACTTTCTCTTCTTGGATCATATGCACTTATGATTGGAACTCTAGCAACCATCCACAACTACTAAAGATCATTAAGGTAAAACCCAACCATAGCATTAAAGTATCAAGTCCCCTTTATCCCATACGCCACAACCCCCTTACTCGGGTTTATGCTTCTGTCACTCAAGCAACCCACTATAAGCGAATCATGAACGTATTGCAACACCCTACAGTGGGAATCCCTCACGCTTGCGCGACATGGAGGGCACAATAGGACATCAACATAACCACAAGCAAATTAAACCAATCATAGCAATTCATCGATCACCGATAGGACAACGAAAATCTACTCAGACATCATAGGATGGCAACACATCATTGGATAATAATATGAAGCATAAAGCACCATGTTTAACTAGAGGGTACAGTGCTACCTCTTGAGCGCTGTGTTGGATTTCCCCGAAGAGGAGAGGATGATGCAGTAAAGTAGCGTAAGTATTTCCCTCAGTTTTCGAGAACCAAGGTATCAATCCAGTAGGAGACCACGCACAAGTCCCTCGTACCTACACAAAACGATAGCAACTCGCAACCAACGCTTAGGGGTTGTCAATCCCTTCACAGTCACTTACGAGAGTGAGATCTGATAGAGATAATATTTTTGGTATTTTTGATAGATAGATGCAAAGTAAAAAGTAAAGGCAAAGTAAAAACAATGCAAGTAAATAAAGTGATATAGATTGATATGATGAGAATAGACCCGGGGGCCATAGGTTTCACTAGTGGATTCTCTCAAGAGCATAAGTATTCTATGGTGGGTGAACAAATTACTGTTGAGCAATTGACAGAATTGAGCATAGTTATGAGTATATCTAGGCAATGATCATGTATATAGGCATCACGTCCAAAACAAGTATATTGAAATGATTCTGCATCTACTACTATTACTCCACTCATCGACCGCTATCCAGCATGCATCTAGAGTATTAAGTAAAAATAGAGTAATGCCGTAAGCAAGATGACATGATGTAGAGGGATAAATTCATGCAATATGATAAAAACCCCATCTTGTTATCCTCGATGGCAACAATACAATACGTGCCTTGCAACTCTTTCTGTCACTGAGTAAGGACACCGCAAGATTGAACCTAAAGCTAAGCACTTCTCCCATTGCAAGAACTACCAATTTAGTTGGCCAAACCAAAAAGATAATTCGAAGAGACTTGCAAAGATAACTCAATCATACATAAAAGAATTCAGAGAAGAATCAAATATTTTCCATAGATAATACTGGATCATAAACCCACAATTCATCGGTCTCAATAAACACACCGCAAAAAGAAGATTACATTGAATAGATCTCCACGAGAGAGGGGGAGAACATTGTATTGAGATCCAAAAAGAGAGAAGAAGCCATCTAGCTACTAGCTATGGACCCGAAGGTCTGAAGTAAACTACTCACACTTCATCAGAGGGGCTATGGTGATGATGTAGAAGCCCTCCATGGTGGATGCCCCCTCCGGCGGAGCTCTGAAACAGGCCCCAAGATGGGATCTCGTGGATACAGAAGGTTGCGGCGGTGGAATTAGGTTTTTGGCTCCTCTTCTGATTGTTCGGGGATACGTAGGTATATATAGGAGGAAGGAGTACGTCGGTGGAGCTCCGAGGGGCCCACGAGGTAGGGGGCGCGCCCAGGGGGGGCGACCTCCACCCTCGTGACCTCCTCGGACACTTCTTGGAGTAGGGTCCAAGTCTCCTGGATCACGTTCGGTTGGAAAATCACGATCCTGAAGGTTTCATTCCGTTTGGACTTTGTTTGATATTCTGTTTCTTCGAAATACTGAAAAAGGCAAAAAATAGCAATTCTGGACTGGGCCTCCGGTTAATAGGTTAGTCCCAAAAGTAATATAAAAGTGGAAAATAAAGCCCAATATAGTCCAAAACAGTAGATAAAGTAGCATGGAGCAATCAAAAATTATAGATACGTTGGAGACATATCAGGCATCCCCAAGCTTAATTCCTGCTCATCCTCGAGTAGGTAAATGATAATTTTTTTTGATGCGGAGTGATACTTTGGCATAATTTCAATATAAATCTTCTTAATTGTGATATGAATATTCAGATCCGAAAGATTCAAGACAAAAGTCCATATTGACACAAAAATAATAATACTTCAAGCATACTAATCAAAGCAATCATGTCTTCTCAAAATAACATGGCTAAAGAAAGTTCATCCCTACAAAATCATATAATCTGGCTGTTGCTCTATCTTCATCACACAAAGTATTTAATCATGCACAACCCCGATGACAAGCCAAGCAATCGTTTCATACTTTAATAATCTCAAACTCTTTCAATTTTCACGCAATACATGAGCGTGAGCCATGGACATAGCACTATAGGTGGAATATAATGGTGGTTGTGGAGAAGACAAAAAAAAGGAGAAGATAGTCTCACATCAACTAGGCGTATCAACGGGCTATGGAGATGCCCATCAATAGATATCAATGTGAGTGAGTAGGGATTGTCATGCAACGGATGCACTAGAGCTATGAGCATATGAAAGCTCAACAAAAGAAACTAAGTGGGTGTGCATCCAACTCGGTTGCTCACGAAGACCTAGGGCACTTTTGAGGAAGCCCATCATTGGAATATACAAGCCAAGTTCTAAAATAAAAAATTCCCACTAGTATATGAAAGTGACAACATAGGAGACTCTCTATCATGAAGATCATGGTGCTACTTTGAAGCACAAGTGTGGTAAAAGGATAGTAGCATTGTCCCTTCTCTCTTTTTCTCTCATTTTTTTATTTGGGCCTTTTCTCTTTTTTTATGGCCTCTTTTTTTCTGTCAGGAGTCTCATCCCAACTTATGGGGGAATCATAGTCTCCATCATCCTTTCCTCACTTGGGACAATGCTATAATAATGATGATCATCACACTTTTATTTTTCTTACAACTCAACAATTACAACTCGATACTTAGAACAAAGTATGACTCTATATGAATGCCTCTGGCGGTGTACCAGGATATGCAATGAATCATGAGTGACATGTATGAAATAATTATGAAGATGGCCTTGCCACAAATACAATGTCAACTACATGTTCATGCAAAAAGCAATATGACAATGATGGAGCATGTCATAATAAACGGAATAGTGGAAAGTTGCATGGCAATATATCTCGGAATGGCTATGGAAATGCCATGATAGGTAGGTATGGTGGCTGTTTTGAGGAAGGTATATGGTGGGTGTATGATACCGGTGAAAAGTGCGCGTTATTAGAGAGGCTAGCAAAGGTGGAAAGGTGGGAGTGCGTATAATCCATGGACTCAACATTAATCATAAGAACTCATGCACTTGTTGCAAAAATTTAGAAGTCATAAAAAACCAAAGCAGTACGCGGATGCTCCTAGGGGGATAGATTGGTAGGAAAAGACCATCGCTCGTCCCCGACCGCCACTCATAAGGAAGACAATAAATAAATAAAATTGTGCTCCAACTTCATCACAAAGTGGTTCACCATACATGCATCCTACGGGACTTGCAAACTTCAACACAAGTATTTCTCAAATTCATAATCACCCAACTAACATGACTTTGATATTATCACCTCCATATCTCAAAACAATTATCAAGCATCAAACTCATCTTAATATTCAATTCACTCAAAAGAAAGTTTCACATATCTTGAACACCAAGTATATTAACATTAAGCAAATTACCATGCTATTAACGACTCTCAGAATAATCTAAGTGAAGCATGGGAGATCAATAGTTTCTTTAAAACAAATCCACCACCATGCTCTAAAAGATCTAAGTGAAGTACTAGAGCAAAAATTATCACGCTCAAAAGATATAAGTGAAGCACTATGAGCAAAAACTATCAAGCTCAAAAGATATAAGTGAAGCACTATGAGCAAGACTATCAAGCTCAAAAGATATAAGTGAAGCACATAGAGTATTCTAACAAATTCCAATTCATGTATGGCTCTCTCAAAAGGTGTGTACAGCAAGGATAATTGTGGTATACTAACAAGCTAAGACACAAATAATACAAGACGCTCCAAGCAAAACACATATCATGTTAGTGAATAAAAATATAGCTCCAAGTAAATTACCGATGGAAGTGGACGAAAGAGGGGATGCCTTCCGGGGCATCCCCAAGCTTTGACTTTTTGGTGTCCTTGGATTATCTTGGGGGTGCCATGGGAATCCCCAAGCTTAGGCTCTTGCCACTCCTTGTTCCATAATCCATCAAAAGAATTCACCCAAAACTTGAAGACTTCACAACACAAAACTCAACAGAAATCTCGTGAGCTCCGTTAGAGAAAGAAAACAAAAAACTACTTCAAGGTACTGTAATTAACTCATTCTTTATTTATATTGGTTTTAAACCTACGGTATTCCAACTTCTCTATGGTTTATAAACTAATTTACTAGCCATAGATTTATCAAAATAAGCAAACAACACATGAAAAACAGAATCTGTCAAAAATAGAACAGTCTATAGCAATCTGTAACTAACGCAAACTTCTGGAACTCTGAAAATTCTACCAAAATAGGAAGTCCTGGAAAATTTGTTTATTGATCAGCAGCAAAAAGAATCAACGCAAAATCACGTTCCTGTGATTTATCATACCTAAATTCGTGCGCCCAAAGTTTCTGTTTTTCAGCAGAATCAAATCAACTATCATCGTAGGTTATCCTATAGGTCCTACTTGGCACAAACACTAATTAAAACATAAAACCACATCCAAATATAAGGTAGATGGATTATTTATTCCTAATAGAAACAAAAACAAAAAACACAAAATAAAATTGGGTTGCCTCCCAACAAGCGCTATCGTTTAACGCCCCTAGCTAGGCATAAAAGCAAGGATAGATCTAGGTATTGCCATCGTTGGTAGGCAATTCTTCAATGAAGCATCTAGTTCTTTTAGAATTTTCTTTCTTCCTAGTAATTGTCAAATTTTCAGGCAAAAGATCGAAAAAATCATCTATAACAAAAGGTTCCTTAATGATGGAAAAAAGATTGGGATGAACGCTTATAGATTTAAGATCCGCAGTTTCCTTACTAGATGATTCACCCTTATTCTTAGGAACATAAATGAGTTTAGTATTTTTAGTAGACGAACTTGGAGTATTTTGCACGGAAGAAAAAGCGGTTCCCAAGTTGGTAATGATACCCTCAAGTTTATCGATTCTTGTGGAGTCTAGATTTATTTTCTCATTGACTATGGGATCTTTAATATTTTTCAAAGTCATTCCTACCTTAGATCCATATTGGGTAATTTGATTGTGGATCTTTTTATCAAGATTTTCAATTGATTCAATGGTAGCAACTTTATTCTCAATAATTTCAAGTTTTTGCATAACATGCTCCAAAGTTAACGTAGTTCCATTAATCAAAAGAGGTGGCGAGCCAAATATATCTATTAAAGCATTATAAGAATCAAAAGTATGGCTACCCAAAAAATTCCCTCCGGTAATGGTATCAAGGATATATCTATACCAAGGATTAGCACCTACGTAAAAATTGCGGAGAAGAACTGAGGTAGATTGCTTCCTGGTAGATTTATTTTGAGCATTGCAAATTCTATACCAAGCATCTTTTAGATTTTCTCCCTCCCTTTGTTTAAAATTTAGGACTTCATTCTCGGGAGATAATGGAGAAGATAAGAAACTAGTCATGATGACAAGCAAGCAAACGAGCTAGCACACGAGCAAACAGAAAGGCAACGGGAAAGAGAGGAGGAGATTGGGAAAGAGAGGGCAAATAAAATGGCAAGGGTGAAGTGGGGGAGAGGAAAACGAGAGACAAATGGCAAATAATGTAATGCGAGAGATAGGGATTGCGATGGGTACTTGGTATGGTTGACTTGCTTGCGTGAGCCTCCCGGGCAACAGCGCCAGAAATTCTTCTTGCTACCTCTTGAGCACTGCATTGGATTTCCCTGAAGAGGAGAGGATGATGCAGTAAAGTAGCATAAGTATTTCCCTCAGTTTTTGAGAACTAAGGTATCAATCCAGTAGGAGACCACGCACAAGTCCCTCGTACCTACACAAAACGATAGCAACTCGCAACCAATGCTTAGGGGTTGTCAATCCCTTCACGATCACTTACGAAAGTGAGATCTGATAGATATAATATTTTTGGTATTTTTGATAGATAGATGCAAAGTAAAAAGTAAAGGCAAAGTAAAAACAAAGCAAGTAAATAAAGTGATATAGATTGATATGATGAGAATAGACCCGGGGGCCATAGGTTTCACTAGTGGCTTCTCTCAAGAGCATAAGTATTCTATGGTGGGTCAACAAATTACTGTTGAGCAATTGACAGAATTGAGCATAGTTATGAGTATAGCTAGGCAATGATCATGTATATAGGCATCACGTCCAAAACAAGTAGATCGAAACGATTCTGCATCTACTACTATTACTCCACTCATCGACCACTATCCAGCATGCATCTAGAGTATTAAGTAAAAACAGAGTAATGCCGTAAGCAAGATGACATGATGTAGAGGGATAAATTCATGCAATATGATAAAAAACCCATCTTGTTATCCTCGATGGCAACAATACAATACGTGCCTTGCAACTCTTTCTGTCACTGAGTAAGGACACCGCAAGATTGAACCCAAAGCTAAGCACTTCTCCCACTGCAAGAACTACCAATCTAGTTGGCCAAACCAAAAAGAATAATTCGAAGAGACTTGCAAAGATAACTCAATCATACATAAAAGAATTCAGAGAAGAATCAAATATTTTCCATAGATAATACTGGATCATAAACCCACAATTCATCAGTCTCAACAAACACACCGCAAAAAGAAGATTACATCGAATAGATCTCCATGAGAGAGGGGGAGAACATTGTATTGAGATCCAAAAAGAGAGAAGAAGCCATCTAGCTACTAGCTATGGACCCGAAGGTCTGAAGTAAACTACTCACACTTCATCAGAGGGGCTATGGTGATGATGTAGAAGCCCTCCATGGTGGATGCCCCCTCCGGCAGAGCTCCGAAACAGGCCCCAAGATGGGATCTCGTGGATACAGAAGGTTGCGGTGGTGGAATTAGGTTTTTGGCTCCTCTTCTGATTATTCGGGGATACGTAGGTATATATAGGAGGAAGGAGTACGTCGGTGGAGCTCCGAGGGGCCCACGAGGTAGGGGGCGCGCCCAGGGGGGGCGACCTCCACCCTCGTGACCTCCTCTGACACTTCTTGGAGTAGGGTCCAAGTCTCCTGGATCACGTTCGGTTGGAAAATCATGATCCTGAAGGTTTCATTCCGTTTGGACTCCGTTTGATATTCTGTTTCTTCGAAATACTGATAAAGGCAAAAAATAGCAATTCTAGGCTGGGCCTCCGGTTAATAGGTTAGTCCCAAAAGTAATATAAAAGTGGAAAATAAAGCCCAATATAGTCCAAAACAGTAGATAAATTAGCATGGAGCAATCAAAAATTATAGATACGTTGAAGACATATCATATAGCGGGTTGCGGGAGAGTGGACCGCTGAATATAGATGGGGAAGGTGATGGAGATGTTAGTGAAGATGGCGGAGGTGATGGTGAAGATTGCGGTGATGATGATGGCCCCCGGCAGCGTTCCGGCGCCACCGGAAGCAAGGGGGAGAGAGCCCCCCCCCTTCTTCTTCTTCCTTGACCTTCTCCCTAGATGGGAGAAGGGTTTCCCCTCTTGTCCTTGGCTCCCATGGCGTGGGAGGGGCGAGAGCCCCTCCGAGATTGGATCTATCTCTCTGTCTCTCTCTGTTTCTGCGCTCCCGGATTCTGCCCTGGCACCGTTTCTTTTATGTCTGGAGATCCGTAACTCGGATTGGATTGAAACCTTCGCCCAGATATTTTTCCAAAAATTAGCTTTCTTGCGGCCAAAGTAGAGCATCAACCGCCTTACGAGGGCCCCACGAGGGTGGGGGCGCGCCCACCTGGAGTGGTGGCGT
This sequence comes from Triticum aestivum, assembly GCF_018294505.1. Classification (NCBI taxonomy): domain Eukaryota; kingdom Viridiplantae; phylum Streptophyta; class Magnoliopsida; order Poales; family Poaceae; genus Triticum; species Triticum aestivum. The sequence goes on along the minus strand of NC_057810.1, from coordinate 478,866,999 downwards.
GGGCCACCCTCGTGGCCACCTCGGGCATCGTCTCGCATTGATTCTTCCTCCCAAAAATCACAAATATTCGAAAATAATTCTCCGTTTGTTTTTATCCCTTTTGGACTCCGTTTAATATTGGGTTTCTGCGAAACATAAAACATGCAACAAACATGAACTGGTACTAGGCACTGGATCAATATGTTAGTCCCAAAAAATAGTATAAAAAGTTGCCAAAAGTATATGAAAGTTGAATAATATTGGCATGGAACAATAAAAAATTGTACATACGACGTAGACGTATCAGCATCGCCAAGCTTAATTCCTTCTCGTCCTCGAGTAGGTAAATGATAAAAAAGATAATTTTTGATCTGGAATGCTACCTAGCATAATCTTGATCATATATCTAATCATGGCATGAATATTAAGACACGAATAATTCAAAGCAATAGTCTGTCATTTGACATAAAAACGATAATACTTAGGGCATCCCAATAAACAATCATGTCTTTCAAAATATCAATGCTAAAGAACGCTATCCCTAAAAAATCATATAGTTAGGCCATGCTTCATTTTCATCACACAAAATACTCCCATCATGCACAACCCCGGTTTCAGCCAAGCAATTGGTTCATACTTTTTAACGTGCTTCAGCCTTTTCAACCTTCACGCAATACATGAGCGCAAGCCATGGATATAGCACTATGGGTGGAATAGAGTATGATGGTGGAGGTTTACGTGTAGAAGACAAAAAGGGAGAAAGTCTCACATCAACGTGGCTAATCAACGGGCTATGGAGATGCCCATCAATTGATGTCAATGCGAGGAGTAGGGATTGCCATGCAACGGATGCACTAGAGCTATAAGTGTATGAAAGCTCAAACTAGAAACTAATTGGGTGTGCATCCAACTTGCTTGCTCATGAAGAGCTCGGGCATTTGAGGAAGCCCATCATCGGAATATACAAGCCAACTTCTATAATGAAAATTCCCACTAGTATATGAAAGTGATAACTCGAGAGACTCTCTATATGAAGAACATGGTGCTATTTTGAAGCACAAGTGTGGTAAAAGGATAGTAACATTGCCCCTTCTCTCTTTTTCTCTCATTTTTTATTATCTTATATATATATATATATTTATTTTTGTGGTGGGCTTCTTTGGCCTCTTTTTTTTATTTGGGCTTCTTTAGCCTCTTTTATTTTTCATAAAGTCTGGAGTCTCATCTCGAATTGTGGGGGAATCATAGTCTCCATCATCCTTTCCTCACTGGGGCAATGCTCTAATAATGATGATGATCACACTTTTATTTACTTACAACTCAATATTACAACTCGATATCTAAAACAAAGATATGACTCTATATGAATGCCTCCGGTGGTGTATCGGGATGTGCAATGATCTAGTGTAGCAATGACATCAAAAAATGGAGAATCCATGAAATCATCATGCTAGCTATCTCACGATCATGCAAAGCAATATGCTCAAGTCATGTATATGATGATGATGGAAGTTTCATGGCAATATTTCTTGGAATGCCTATGGAAATGCCATGATAGGTAGGTATGGTGGCTATTTTGAGGAAGATATAAGGAGGCTTATGTGTGATAGAGCATATCGTATCACGGGGTTTGGATGCACCGGCAAAGTTTGCACCAACTCTCGAGGTGAGAAAGGGCAATGCACAGTACCGAAGAGGCTAGCAATGATGGAAGGGTGAGAGTGCGTATAATCCATGGACTCACATTAGGCATAAAGAACTCATATACTTATTGCAAAAGTCTACTTGCCCTCGAAGCAAAGTACTACTACGCATGCTCCTAAGGGAAGAATTGGTAGGAATTAACCATCGCGCGATCCCGACCTCCACACATAAGGAAGACAATTAAAAGAGTACCCCATGTAACAAATTTGTCACACAACTTTTACCATATGTGCATGCTATGGGAATCACAAACCTTAACACCAATATCCTTACTAAACACAACCAGCTACTAGTACCTCCCACATATTATCATCTCTATATCGCAAAACTATTGCAAGGAATCAAACATATCATATTGAGCGATCTACAAGTTTATGTAGGATTTTATGACTAACCATGTGAATGACCAATTCCTGTCATCTCTCTAAATAGATATAAGTGAAGCAAGAGATTTTAATTCTTTCTACAAAATATATTCCCATGCTCTAACAAATATAAGTGAAGCAAAAGAGCATTCTACAAATGGCGGTTTTCTATGTGAAGAGAAACATGCAATCCAAATTTCAAATGATATAAGTGAAGCACATGAAGCATTCTATAAAGACATACTCAAAAGATTTAAGTGAAGTGCAATGAGCATTCTATAAATCAACCAAGTACTATCTCATACTAGCATGGTGCATAAAAGAAAAAAAAATGAAAACTAAATGCAAAAGCGCTCCAAGACTTGCACATATCACATGAACGAAACGAATCCAAAAACATACCGATACTTGTTGAAGAAAGAGGGGATGCCTTCCGGGGCATCCCCAAGCTTAGACGCTTGAGTCTCCTTGAATATTTACTTGGGGTGCCTTGGGCATCCCCAAGCTTGAGCTCTTGCCTCTCTTCCTTTTCCTCATATCGAGACCTTCTCGATCAAACACTTCATCCACACAAAACTTTAACAGAAAACTTAGTAAGATCCGTTAGTATAATAAAGCAAATCACTACTCTAAGTACTGTAGCAAATCAATTCATATTTTTTTTGCATTGTGTCTACTGTAATATAGCTTTTCCATGGCTTAATCCACTAATATAAATTGATAGTTTCATCAAAACAAGTAAACTATGCATCAAAAACAGAATCTGTCAAAAACAGAACAGTCTGTAGCAATCTGAACATTCACCATACTTCTGTTACCCCACAAATTCTACAAAAATTAGGAAACATAAACAATTTGTACAGAAAGACAGTGAAAAATGAATCAGAACCTTATGACATTCCAGTAAAAAATGTAAAATCGCGCACTACAACCAAAGTTTCTGTCCTGCACTGTAGAAACCAACAAGCATTGTAAACATCCTAAAGGCAAACCTTGGCACATTATTTTTATAATACAATGGAATTGTACAAGGGGATAATTATTTTTGATGAAATTTTTCTGTAATTAAGATTCACAAAGTTTCCGTGAGCATGAACAAAGTTCAAGGAGCTCCCCCACTTCAACAATGCTTCTCTTTCTCACTTTTACTTTCCTTTTTGAAAAGTTTTGGGTTCCCCTCTTTATTTTTTTGTTTTTAAACTATATAAAGCACTCAACAGAAATAAATGACTCTCGAAAACTTCCGGGTTGTCTCCCTGGCAGCGCTTCCTTTCAAGCCATTAAGCTAGGCATATAGTGCTCAAGTAGTGGATCCACCCGGATCCCAAGGTATATCAAAGCCAATTTTAATTAACAATGATTTGTGATTTAGTAGTGAGCACAAAGTAACATATATCATGCAACAACGAAGTCTAACTCTCTTCCTATGCATCGGCATGCCATAAAAGAACAATTCATGCACACATAGTAAAGGCCAATGCATAATATAAGCAGTTTCTTGCAATTTTATCATATTGGAAACATAGGGAGGTGGAGATATAGTTCCTCTCTCATAATAATTGCAAGTAGGAGCAGCAAGCACATGCATATTATATCTATCAAAGTCATCATGTGTAGTGGTAAAAGGCAACCCATCAATATAATCCTTAATAAGCACAAACTTCTCCGATATAGTGTAGTCGGGAGAATTCAAAAAGATAATAGGACTATCATGCGTGGGTGCAATAGCAACAATTTCATGTTTAACATAAGGAACTATAGCAAGTTCATCTCCATAAGAATAATTCATATTGGCATCTTGGCCACAAGCATAGCAAGCATCATCAAAAAGGGATATTTCAAGAGAATCAACGGGATCATAACAATCATCATAACAATCATCCTTCGGTAAGCACGAAGGGGAATTAAACAATGTATGAGTTGAAGAGTTACTCTCATTAGAAGGTGGGTATGGGTAGCTAATCTGCTCTTCCTCCTTTTGTTCTTCGCTCTCCTCATCATCTTTTTCATCCAATGAGCTCACAGTTTCATCAATTTCTTCTCCCATAGACTCCTACAAAATATTAGTCTCTTCTTGGACAGCGGAGGAGTCCTCAATATATGGTTTAACATAGGCATTATAAGCATAATTATCATAGCAATATTTAAATATGGAAATTTTTTTGATTTGTACAGAGTAGCATCATACTTTTCAATCAAAGAAGCAATTTCATAAGCACCCTTAAAAGCAACAAATTCTTCAATTTGTTGAACATCATAGTAATTATAAACACCCTTAGCATATGAAGATACGATTCCATTATCACTAAACTCACATTGGTAGGGAAGGTGTTTCTTAGGGTTTTCAGAACAACAAGTAAAATCATATATTTCACATAAATTCCAAGCATAGCATTGCAAATGATGAATTTGATCCAGTAAAAGTTTCCCTTTTTCAGATATACGGTGTCGCACATAACAAGAATGCTCATCTAAAGATTTTCCCTCAACTAAGCTAGTCGGGGTTTCAGCACGAGCACAAAGGGATCGAAGATGATCCAAGTAAAAAGCTTCAGGAGTGTGATAGATTTTGAGTGGTTCTTCAACCATTAGTTCAGTAGGTACAACTAATTTTTTTGGTATTTTGCGTTTCCTACCCATAACTAAGATAGAAAACAACTAAGAAGAACAAATAAAAATTACTTAGTGATGAAGCAAACAAGCACACACGAGAATATTCACCCCACGCTATGACTCCCCGGCAACGGCGCCAGAAAAAGGTCTTGATAACCCACAAGTATAGGGGATAATTGTAGCCTCTTTCGATAAGTAAGAGTGTCGAACCCAACAAGGAGCTAAAGGTAGACCATATATTATCTCAAGCCCTATCTGCCACTGATACGACTCTACGCACGCTTAGTGTTCGCCTTACCTAGAACAAGTATGAAACTAGAAGTACTTTGTAGGTGTTGTTGGATAGGTTTGCAAGATAATAAAGAGCACGCAAATATAAACTAGGGGTTGTTTAGATAAAGAAGGAATAAAGTAAATATAGCGAGTGTCGAAAAGTGGTGGTAGGAGTTGTGAAATTGTCCCTAAGCAATTGACTACTTTACTAGACCGATAGCAAGTTTCATGTGGGAGAGGCATTAGCTAACATACTTTCTCTTCTTGGATCATATGCACTTATGATTGGAACTATAGCAAGCATCCGCAACTACTAAAGATCATTAAGGCAAAACCCAACCATAGCATTAAAGTATCAAGTCCCCTTTATCCCATATGCCACAACCCCCTTACTCGGGTTTATGCTTCTGTCACTCAAGCAACCCACTATAAGCGAATCATGAACGTATTTGTGACGCCCGGGTAGTTAATCTATAGTGAACCTCTGCTAATGGTGCCACGTCACCTCGGTTACTGTTGATAAACTCGAGTTACTTCAAAACCGTTTCAAAATTCAAATTCAAATTAATGTCAACAATAAAAGTTTTCAAAAGTTATAACAAAAATGTTCGGGTAGTGCCTAATATCACTTAGGTAGTTATAGTGAAGAAAACATAATTTACAAAGTGCCTAAGTGCTTTAAATTAAATATAGCAGAAAAGAAAATTAAATAAAAGAAAGAAATTACAAAAACAAAAAAAACAAAAAAAGAAAAGGAGGAACCCCCGGGCTCCGGCCCAGCAGGCCATCAGCCCCACTGGCCAACCCACCAGGCCCAGCCGGCCACTCCCCCCACTCCCCTTATCCACTCCCCCCAGAAACCCGAACCTCCACCGACACCTCACTCCCCCCCGCAAAATATCTCTGCCCCCTCTCTCCCGATTGGATCGGGATCGAGAGGAGGAGGCGGGACATCGCCGTCGCCCGAAGCCGCCCCCGCCGCCTTACCGCCTCGCTTCCTCCCCGACGCGCCCCGTCATCGCTCGCCTCCTCCAGCACCACCTCGTCCCCGCCGTACTCGTCGGACTCGGCGCCTTGTCCGCCGTCGCCCGAAGGCCTCCCCATCAATGGACCACCCCGTCGCCGCTGCTCGTCAACGCCGCCCGGAGCTCCTCCGCCTCGTTCGTCGCCCCTTCCTCGTCTCCCCCTCGACGGCTCCACCGAGCCACGCCGACCCCCCTACTCGCCAACGCCGGTGAGGGCCACGCCCTCCCCTCTTTCCCCTATCCTTCACGCGGACCGACGCCGTACTTCACCGCGCCCAGCGCATGCTCACAACACCCGGCGACCCCCCCCCCCCCCGCGGCTCTCTGCAACCCGCCGCACACGCTCCCCGCGAGCCCTCGTCCGCGACCCTGCACCCTGCCGTGCCCTCGCAGCGCTCCCGCAACCACCCACGCATGGCCGTCCCTGCCCGACCGCGCTCCACGCCGCACTGGCCGCGTCCCGCTCTCCGCTGACCCAATAACAGTCATTCGCTCCTCCCCGTGCCGAACCCCCCCCCCCCACGGTGGCCTGGCCGCGCCCGCGCCATGGCGCTACTTGGTCGCCCCGCTACCTGCTGTGGTGCTGCTGCCCCAGCCCTGCTCGGGTCGCCGCCCGCGCGGCTGCTAGCCGCCGGCGCTCGCGCCCGTGAGCCTCGTGGCTTTGCTCCGCTCCACCCCCCGTTAACACACGCCCGTTAGCGCCCGCGCCCGATAAGCCCCCCTGGCCAAATGACAGGGGGCCCCACCCCAGAACGAATTTTAAATAAAAAGAAGAGTTAGAATAAATAAATGAGTAATTAATTAGTTAATTAATTAATTAATTAATTAAGTTAATCAATCCTATTTAACTAATCTAATTAAAATTAATTAACCTAATCACTTAGTTAAACTAATTAACCCTGTTTAATTAACCTGAGACTATGACGAACGGGCTCCACGTGCCAAGGTTGACCTAGTCAATCTGTACACCTGCTGACATCATGCTGATGTCACGCTGACCTAATAATTACCTTTTCTAATTAATTAAAATCTGTTAATTCCAAAATTGAATTAAAACTTTAAAAATTAATATAAAATAATCCGTAACTCGGATGGAAAAACTTTGTACATGAAAGTAGCTCAGGACGACGAGACGAATCCGAGCACGCAGCCAGTTTTTCCGCCACACATCCGTAGCATAGCGAACACGCAACTTTCCCCCTCCGGTTCATCTGTTTGAAAACGCGAAACACCGGGATACTTTCCCGGATGTTTCCCCCCTTCACCGGTATCACCTACTATCGCGTTAGGGCACACCGAACACCGTGTATTGTCTTGTTACATTTTGTGATGCTTTGACTGCTCTATTATTTATTGTGTTCCCTCTCCGTTATTTCTTTCCGGCAGACCTCGAGACTGCCGGCGACCCCCAGTTCGACTACGGAGTTGACGACCCCTCCTTGCCAGAGCAACCAGGCAAGCCCCCCCTTTGATCACCAGATATCTCCTATTCTACCCTCTACTGCTTGCATTAGAGTAGTGTAGCATGTTACTATTCGGTTACTCCTATTCTATTGCATAGCCTGTCATTGTTGCTACAGTCATTGATACCTTATCCGCAATCCTAAATGCTTAGTATAGGATGCTAGTTTACCATTAGTGGCCCTACATTCTTGTCAGCCTGCCATGCTATACTATCGGGACGTGATCACTCGGGAGGTGATCACGGGTATATATTATACATACATACATACTATACAGATGGTGACTAAAGTCGGGTCAGCTCGTTGAGTACCCGCAAGTGATTCCAATGTGGGGGGCTGGAAGGACAGGTGGCTCCATCCTGGTAGAGGTGGGCCTGGGTTCCCGACGGCCCCTGACTGTTACTTTGTGGTGGAGCGACAGGGCAGGTTGAGACCACCTAGGAGACAGGTGGGCCTGGCCCTGGTCGGCGTTCGCGGTTGCTTCATAATAACACGCTTAACGAGATCTTGGTATTTGATCTGAGTCTGGCCACTGGCCTATACGCACTAACCAAGTACGCGAGAACAGTTATGGGCACTCGATGTCGTGGTATTGGCCGAAGCCTTCGTGATGTCAGCGACTGAGCGGCGTGCGCCGGATTGGAACGTAAACCTGCTCTTGTATTAAGGGGGCTAGTTCTGCTTCCAGTCGCGTACGCAACGTGCAGGTGTGCAATGGGCGATGGGCCCAGACCCCTGCGCGCATAGGATTTAGACCGGCGTGCTGACCTCTCTGTTGTGCCTAGGTGGGGCTGCGACGTGTTGATCTTCCGAGGACAGGCATGACCCAGGAAAGTGTGTCCGGCCAAATGGGATCGAGCGTGTTGGGTTATGTGGTGCACCCCTACAGGGAAGTTTATCTATTCGAATAGCTGTGTCCCTTGGTAAAAGGACGACCCAGAGTTGTACCTTGACCTTATGACAACTAGAACCGGATACTTAATAAAACACACCCAGACAAGTTCCACAGACAACCCGGTGATCGCTTTTCCACAGGGCGACGAGGGGAGGATCGCCAGGTAGGATTATGCTATGCGATGCTACTTGGAGGACTTCAATCTACTCTCTTCTACATGCTGCAAGACGGAGGCTGCCAGAAGCGTAGTCTTCGACAAGATTAGCTATCCCCCTCTTATTCTGGCATTCTGCAGTTCAGTCCACCAATATTGCCTCTTTACACATATACCCATGCATATGTAGTGTAGATCCTTGCTTGCGAGTACTTTGGATGAGTACTCACGGTTGCTTTCTCCCCTTTTCCCCCTTTCCTTTCTACCTGGTTGTCGCAACCAGATGTTGGAGCCCAGGAGCCAGACGCCACCATCAACGATGACTCCTACTACACTGGAGGTGCCTACTACTACGTGCAGGCTGATGACAACGACCAGGAGTAGTTTAGGAGGATCCCAGGCAGGAGGCCTGCGCCTCTTTCGATTTGTATCCCAGTTTGCGCTAGCCTTCTTAAGGCAAACTTGTTTAACTTATGTCTGTACTCAGATATTGTTACTTCTGCTGGCTCGTTTATGTACGAGCACTTGTATTCGATCCCTTGAGGCCCCTGGCTTGTAATATGATGCTTGTATGACTTTTTTTTACTTTTAGAGTTGTGTTGTGATATCTTCCCGTGAGTCCCTGATCTTGATCGTACACATTTGCGTGCATGATTAGTGTATGATTGAATCGGGGGCGTCACAAGTTGGTATCAGAGCCGACTGCCTGTAGGAATCCCCCTTCCACACTCCTTGGTCGAAGTCGAGTCTAGTCGATGAAAACTGTTTTACTAACATGGCTGTGTGCCTTATGGGCCCACGTCGCCATTGGGTGGTATTAGGATCTTTTGCTCCTCGTCTATACTCTGGGGCTCTAATCTCTCTTCTATTTGGGTTAAATGAATTTGGCTAACTCGAACATTAGGATCTCGTGATCACTTCCACCCGGAGAGCCCCTTGTTACCGATGACCGCCTGCTGCACTAGAAGATTCCGAAGATACTCTACGATGTGCTCTCGAGTCTTTGTGCCGTCGCATTTGCGATTCCCTTCCACCGTCAACCCCTATGAAACTGCATACACTTGCCATTCATACAATCATTCCCCGTTGACCTTGTTATTACAAGATGCCCCGAAATACTCCGTTGTCCCGAGAATCCTCTAAGCTTATTGCCTTGCAGTTCTTTACCACATGAATACACCCTATGAATAATTTCTCGCACTTACCGAGTATCCGCTCATCCTCAGTTAATCCATGTAATTCACAAAAATTCTTCGAAATGCTATTCGACCTTCTAAAAATCCTCAGCACCTTATTACTACTGAAGTTCTTACCATCCCGCAATATGGTTAATTCCATATATCTAGTCATCTTCGTTGGCATCCTTTGTCTTTATCATTTTGAGTCCGTTGATTCAATACATCAATGCCCGCAATCATCAAATGATCCTTATGAATTATCTTTCCGGCTCAGCCGTCATTTTTAGCTTGATGTGGTTCTCGACCAATCAGATAGTCGTTGAATGTACCCCTAAGACTATTCAACTTATCCATCCCTAATCAAAGCGTTGCTTCTGATCACTTGACCGGGAATTCATAATTCTTTTGCAATTGAACTCTGAGTTAGTCAGTTGTTTCTATAATCTGATCCCCTTGCATTCTTTCTTCTTCTAGTTGAGTACCGATGCTCACATCAGATCCCTTGTGGACCACCAGATCCTTTATGGATTTCACCCGACAACGTCCTTCGTATCCAATAACTTTGTGAGTCTTTTCTCGGGTACATATTGCCTTTGGTAAATTGTATCCTCTCCTTTTGTCACCCATGCTCTACTATCGAGCTTGTGTTATTTACTATTGAAGTTTGCGGTATATGTTCCCAAGATGACCCTAAGAGTTGAACCTATGCCTTCCTTAATATGTGTGAACTCGAAAGTTTTCACGAGTCATACTCTTCTGGTATTTTGCCAGATAAAATTTCAACACTACAACTTCATCGAACTTGAGAAGTAAATGAAAGATTATGTATTGAAGAAGTGGGAGTCGACCTTGAACTTTGTGTGCATGCCCATGGACACGATGTAGATCCTATCATGGAAGCTTCTTATAATAATAAATATTTCCTTGGTATAATATCATCTGGTATCGGTGAATTGATCCTTTGCAATCATGGTTCCGACCATGTTCTCCTTTTAAATACCATTTCCTTGCAAGTTTAAGCACTTGTCTTCTACAGAGCAATACCCCAGTCCAACCTCTACTTTGATCTGTCGTCGAGTATTACCCCCTTGTATCCCGAGATTATCACAGAACCGCATAACTTCTTATGAGTTCTTCATCAAGTACTACATTCTCACTGATTCCAATTTTTCCTGGGTTTTGAGTGGTTAGTCACTCGAGTACCCTGATAACTGAATCGAGTCTGCACTATGGTTCAACAACTCTTAGTACTCTTACTTACGAGTTTGTACCCGATCGCGTCATTCCTAGCCTGTTTGGCTATATCATTATCATGATGAATTTAATTGTACTACCTAGTCCTTATTCCCGGAGCACAAATTTTTGATGGTGATCTAATCTTACGTCGATCTTCCTCATCATATCATTTCGCCTTGAACAACGAGCTTGGTTTCGAGTTTGTGTTGTACCCTTGGTTCCAATAAGCTTTCGCTTCACCATTCATTAGACTTGATGTCATCGCCGATCGATTACATCTTGAAATCTCTCGACAAAATTTGTCGTGATCATTATCAACATCTTGACTCCTTTCAGGATATCAATCAAATTCATGATGGGAAATACCATCCTTGCCCCTCGATGATTGTTTTGTCATCGAAGCCTTCCCTCCAACACAAACTTGTTCGTGTTCTGTGTTATACCTTGAGTTCCTTGCTATCCAGCATTTGTTCTTCTTTACCTTGGAGGATTACCATCTTTTATGTCAAGAATGTCGTGAGGATTACTCCACCTCTTAAGAATTCTTGGTATAGTGATACTTCTCACCATCACCATTCTTCTTGGTCCCCATGTTGTTTCTAACTGGAATATCGGCAATTGAACTACGATGTGTGAATTCAATACTTCTAGCAACCCTATTGCTTTGAAGTGAATGGTCGATTGATTCTGTTTCATTAAGTCACTGTTCTAACATTTATCGTGCAGCCCATCCCATATTTCGGGTGCACCTGTCAACCAGTGTTTATTTGTGGACGTTTTCGTCAAACATACATCCTTATATCATTTGATCTGATAAAGTGTCATCTTCTTGTTCACCTGATTGTGGAAATCCATCTGTTTGGAGTTCTCGATGAATTGTCGCTGAGCCCATCAGCCACCTCCTCCTCCTCTCCTTGGTTTAATGATGAACTATTGTTTGAGGAACCCGCTCCCGTAGTTCATTTCCCGAGGATCTTGCAATGGCATTTCATCCATTTGTGTTGCACCTTTTCTTCTCGAACATCCTGAGTCCGAGGTATCATGACACCAATCGTATCTGAATCTCGGTCAGATATGATGGTTGGAACATATTTCCAAGAGTTATAACATTGGTTTTTATATGACTCGGTAAGGTGATGTCATGCCCAGCACACCTGGCCGAAGGACCTACTGTTATAATTTCCTTTTTAGCAAGGTTATCCATTCTTCCATGAGGAAATTGCAAGACTTATTCTATACGTTGTTCTTGATGAATCCTTTGTGTATCCAAGTCCGACCTTTGCTTGAAGACCATGCCAATGCTATCTCGAAGCATGTCTGTGGAACTCCGATTTTCAATAAAAGCATTGAAGCACAATGCTAAATTTTCTTTATCACTTATCCAAACACCGTTGTATGGGTAATGTCATGTAATTTCTCCCCCTTACCTAAATGGTTTTCTACTTTCTATCTTGCCATGGATATCATGCTCCACTTGTCCTTGGGAAGGATATACCCTCGAAATATGTGTGTTTACACATTTTCCTTCCATTGTTCTGTTTAAACCTGATAACCACTTTTCCTTACCGTTGGTTTGTTTAAACCTTCTTGTGATCTAAGCAGTAATATTCTTCTGCTTATGTAAACACCTCGGTGTACAATTCTGTCAGCAAGACCCTGTTACTATTGTTGATGACATTCCGGTAACCACCGATGGACAAGAACTTTGCCTATTGGTCCGCCTCGTTCAACAAACAGGAAAATGGTTCTCTTTGTCCCTCGCCCTTGGTATCGATGTTGTTGCCGACATAACTGACAGGCTACCCTCAGACATGCCTTGCTATTGTGACCGTGCAAGATGTCAACCCCCTTTCTACTTTAACCCACATGGTGGGCCCATAACCCATAGTTCCACAGGATCGAAACCTGACTCTCCTGCACCCCCCTGTTCCCAAGGTTGTTCCTCACGCTTGGCTTCGTATGTAATTCACGAGCCACCTTTCGGGGGATCATCAATTTTGGTATTAAACACAATACCTATACCCGTTGCCTTGTTTCAGGCAACAACGATTGTCTATCCGTTTCAAACTTCTTATGGTACCTTCTTACCTTGCTCTCGATGTGTTGTATTTGTTCAACTCAAGAGATACTCTTATGATCATTCTTGGGATACCCCCCCCCCCCCAGATGATTTTCCCTTATAACATTCAATTGTTGTAAAGCTGACCCTTACCTATTCGTAAGTACGATGGAGATCCCGGAGAAAGGATGACGAGGTGATCATGGTGATTTGAACATAGAGAAATGAATACATCAATGAAAGGGATCAACCTCTTTGAAAGGACAACCAAGACCGAGAAGACTTGTTAGGTTTCTCGCTATCAGCACCTTCCCCCCTACTCCCCTGCTTAAATCTTGAGACGAGATTTCTTGTAGTGGAGGAGAATTGTGACGCCCGGGTAATTAAGCTACAGTGAACCTCTGCTAATGGTGCCACGTCACCTCGATTACTGTTGATAAACTCAAGTTATTTCGAAACCGTTTCAAAATTCAAATTCAAATTAATGTCAACAATAAAAGTTTTCAAAAGTTATAACAAAAATGTTCGGGTAGTGCCTAATATCACTTAGGTAGTTATAGTGAAGAAAACATAATTTTACAAAGTGCCTAAGTGCTTTAAATTAGATATAACAGAAAAGAAAATTAAATAAAAGAAAGAAATTACAAAAACGAAAAAACCGAAAAAACAAAAGGAGGAACCCCCGGGCTCCGGCCGAGCAGGCCATCAGCCCCACTGGCCAACCCACCAGGCCCAGCCGGCCACTCCCCCCACTCCCCTTATCCACTCCCCCCAGAAACCTGAACCGCCACCGACACCTCACTCCCCCCCCCCCGCAAAATATCTCTGCCCCCTCTCTCCCGATTGGATCGGGATCAAGAGGAGGAGGCCGGACATCACCGTCGCCCAAAGCCGTCCCCGCCGCCTCACCGCCTCGCTTCCTCCCTGACACGCCCTGTCCCTGCTCGCCTCTTCCTGCACCACCTCGTCCCCGCCATACTCGTCGCACTCGGTGCCTTGTCCGCCATCGCCCGAAGGCCTCCCCATCGATGGACCACCCCGTCGCCGCTGCTCGTCAACGCCGCCCGGAGCTCCTCCGCCTCGTTCGTCGCCCCTTCCTCGTCTCCCCCTCGATGACTCCACTGAGCCACGCCGACCCCCCTACTCGCCAACGCCGGTGAGCGCCACGCCCTCCCCTCTTTCCCCTATCCTTCACGCGCACCGGCGCCGTACTTCACCGCGCCCAGCGCATGCTCACAGCACCCGGCGACCCCCCCTACGGCTCACTGCAACCCGCCGCACATGCTCCCAGCGAGCCCCCGTACCCGACCCTGCACCCTACCATGCCCTCGCAGCGCTCCCGCAACCACCCACGAATGGCCGTCCTTGCCCGACCGCGCTCCACACCGCACCGGCCGCGTCTCGCTCTCCGCTGACCCAATAACAGTCGTTCACTCCTCGCCATGCCGAACCCCCTCCCCCACGGTGGCCTGGCCGCGCCCGCGCCATGGCGCTACTTGGTCGCCCTGCTGCTTGCTGTGGTGCTGCTGCCCCAGTCCTGCTCGAGTCGCCGCCCGCGCGGCCGCCGGCGCTCGCGCCCGTGAGCCTCGTGGCTTTGCTCCGCTCCACCCCCCGTTAACACGCGCCCGTTAACGCCCGCGCCCGATAAGCCCCCTGGCCAAATGACAGGGGGCCCCACCCCAAAACGAATTTTAAATAAAAAGAAGAGTTAAAATAAATAAATTAGTAATTAATTAATTAATTCGTTAATTAAGTTAATCAATCCTATTTAACTAATCTAATTAAAATTAATTTACCTAATCACTTAGTTAAACTAATTAACCCTGTTTAATTAACCTGAGACTATGACGAACGGGCCCCACGTGCCATGGTTGACCTAATAATTACCTTTTCTAATTAATTAAAATCTGTTAATTCCAAAATTGAATTAAAACTTTAAAAATTAATATAAAATAATCCGTAACTCAGATGGGAAAACTTTGTACATGAAAGTTGCTCAGGACGACGAGACGAATCCGAATACGCAGCCTGTTTGTCCGCCACACATCCCTAGCATAGCAAACCCGCAACTTTCCCCCTCCGGTTCATCTGTCCAAAAACGCGAAACACCGGGGATACTTTCCCGGATGTTCCCCCCCTTCACCGGTATCACCTACTATCGCGTTAGGGCACACCAAACACCGTGTATTGTCTTGTTACATTTTGTGATGCTTTGATTGCTCTGTTATTTATTGTGTTCCCCCTCCGTTACTTCTTTCCGGTAGACCTCGAGATGCCGGCGACCCCCAGTTCGACTACGGAGTTGACGACCCCTCCTTGCCAGAGCAACCAGGCAAGCCCCCCCTTTGATCACCAGATATCGCATGTTCTACCCTCTACTGCTTGCATTAGAGTAGTGTAGCATGTTACTATTCGGTTACTCCTATTCTGTTGCATAGCCTGTCATTGTTGCTACAGTCATTGATACCTTATCCGCAATCCTAAATGCTTAGTATAGGATGCTAGTTTACCATTAGTGGCCCTACATTCTTGTCAGTCTGCCATGCTATACTATCGGGACGTGATCACTTGGGAGGTGATCACGGGTATATATTATACATACATACATACTATACAGATGGTGACTAAAGTCGGGTCAGCTCGTTGAGTACCCGCAAGTGATTCCGATGTGGGGGGCTGGAAGGACAGGTGGCTCCATCCTGGTAGAGGTGGGCCTGGGTTCCCGACGGCCCCCGACTGTTACTTTGTGGTGGAGTGACAGGGCAGGTTGAGACCACCTAGGAGACAGGTGGGCCTGGCCCTGGTCGGCGCCCGCGGTTGCTTCATAATAACATGCTTAACGAGATCTAGGTATTTGATCTGAGTCTGGCCACTGGCCTATATGCACTAACCAACTACGCGGGAACAGTTATGGGCACTCGATGTCGTGGTATCAGCCGAAGCCTTCGTGACGTCAGCGACTGAGCGGCGCGCGCCGGATTGGAACGTAAGCCTGCTCTTGTATTAAGGGGGCTAGTTCTGGTTCCAGCCGCGTACGCAACGTGCAAGTGTGCAATGGGCGATGGGCCCGGACCCCTGCGCGCATAGGATTTAGACCGGTGTGCTGACCTCTCTGTTGTGCCTTGGTGGGGCTGCGACGTGTTGATCTTCCGAGGCCGGGCATGACCCAGGAAAGTGTGTCCGGCCAAATGGGATCGAGCGTGTTGGGTTATGTGGTGCACCCCTGCAGGGAAGTTTATCTATTCGAATAGCCGTGTCCCTCGGTAAAAGGACGACCTAGAGTTGTACCTTGACCTTATGACAACTAGAACCGGATACTTAATAAAACACACCCACACAAGTTCCACAGACAACCCGGTGATTGCTTTTCCACAGGGCAATGAGGGAGGATCGCCGGGTAGGATTATGCTCTGCGATGCTACTTGGAGGACTTCAATCTACTCTCTTCTACATGCTGCAAGACGGAGGCTGCCAGAAGCGTAGTCTTCGACAGGATTAGCTATCCCCCTCTTATTCTGGCATTCTGCAGTTCAGTCCACTGATATTGCCTCTTTACACATATACCCATGCATATGTAGTGTAGATCCTTGCTTGCGAGTGCTTTGGATGAGTACTCACGGTTGCTTTTCTCCCCTTTTCCCCCCTTTCCTTTCTACCTGGTTGTCGCAACCAGATGCTGGAGCCCAGGAGCCAGACGCCACCGTCGACAACGACTCCTACTACACTGGAGGTGCCTACTACTACGTGCAGGCCGATGACGATGACCAGGAGTAGTTTAGGAGGATCCCAGGCAGGAGGCCTACGCCTCTTTCGATCTGTATCCCAGTTTGTGCTAGCCTTCTTAAGACAAACTTGTTTAACTTATGTCTGTACTCAGATATTGTTGCTTCTGCTAACTCGTTTATGTACGAGCACTTGTATTCGAGCCCTCGAGGCCCCTGGCTTGTAATATGATGCTTGTATGACTTTTTTTTACTTTTAGAGTTGTGTTGTGATATCTTCCCGTGAGTCCCTGATCTTGATCGTACACATTTGCGTGCATGATTAGTGTACGATTCAATCGGGTGCGTCACAGTATAGCAACACCCTACAGCGGGAATCCCTCACGCTTGCGCGGCACGGAGGGCACAATAGGATAGCAACATAACCACAAGCAAATTACCAATCATAGCAATTCATCAATCACCGATAGAACAACGAAAATCTACTCAGACATCATAGGATGGCAACACATCATTGGATAATAATATGAAGTATAAAGCACCATGTTTAAGTAGAGGGTACAACGGGTTGCGGGAGAGTGGACCGCTGAATATAGATGGGGGAATGTGATGGAGATGTTGGTGAAGATGGTGGAGGTGATGGTGAAGACCGTGGTGATGATGATGGCCCCCGGCAGCGTTCCGGCGCCACCGGAAGCAAAGGGGAGAGAGCCCCCCTTCTTCTTCTTCCTTGACCTTCTCCCTAGATGGGAGAAGGGTTTCCCCTCTAGTCCTTGGCTCCCATGGCGTGGGAGGGCGAGAGCCCCTCCGAGATTGGATCTATCTCTCTGTCTCTCTCTGTTTTTGCGCTCCCGGATTCTGCCCTGGCACCGTTTCTTTTATATCTGGAGATCCGTAACTCCGATTGGATTGAAACCTTCGCCCAGATAGTTTTCCAAAAATTAGCTTTCTT
The DNA here is from genome assembly GCF_018294505.1 of Triticum aestivum. Lineage (NCBI taxonomy): Eukaryota > Viridiplantae > Streptophyta > Magnoliopsida > Poales > Poaceae > Triticum > Triticum aestivum. The sequence continues at coordinate 478,849,381 of NC_057810.1, read as the reverse complement.
GCGGCCAAAGTAGAGCATCAACCGCCTTACGAGGGGCCCACAAGTGTGGGGGGCGCGCCCAACGTATCTTTAATTTTTGATTGTTCCATGCTATTATATTACCCGTTTTGGATGTTTATGGGCTTTACTTTACACTTTTATATCATTTTTGGGACTAACCTACTAACCGGAGGCCTAGCCCAAATTGTTGTTTTTTTCCTATTCAGTGTTTCGAAGAAAAGGAATATCAAACGGAGTCCAAACGGAATGAAACCTTCGAGAGCGATCTTTTTGGAACAAACGTGATCCACAGGACTTGGAGTGGAAGCCAAGAAACAAGCGAGGCGGACACGAGGGTGCCCGGCGCACCCCATAGGGTTGGGCGCGCCCCCACCTTCGTCGGCCCCTCGAGCGTCCACCGACCTACTTCTTCCTGCTATATATACCTATGAACCCCGAGAACATCAGAAGCAACCGCGAAAAACTATTTCCACCACCGTAACCTTCTGTATCCGCGAGATCCCATCTTGGAGCCTTCGCCGGTGCTCCGCCGGAGGGGCAATCGACCATGGAGGGCTTCTACATCAACACCATAACCTCTCCGATGAGTTGTGAATAGTTTACCATAGACCTTCAGGTCCATAGTTATTAGCTAGATGGCTTCTTCTCTCTCTTTGAATCTCAATACAAAGTTCTCCTTGATCTTCTTGGAGATCTATTCGATGTAACTCTTTTTGCGGTGTGTTTGTCGAGATCCGATGAATTGTGGGTTTATGATCAAGTTTATCTATGAGAAATATTTGAATCTCCTCTGAATTCTTTTATGTGTGATTAAGTTATCTTTGCAAGTCTCTTCGAATTATCAGTTAGGTTTGGCCTACTAGATTGATCTTTCTTGCAATGGGAGAAGTTCTTAGCTTTGGGTTCAATCTTGCGGTGTCCTTTCCCAGTGACAGCAGGGGCAGCAAGGCACATATTGTATTGTTGCCATCGAGGATAAAAAGATGGGGTTTATATCATATTGCATGAGTTTATGCCTCTACATCATGTCATATTTCTTAATGCGTTACTCTGTTCTTTATGAACTTAATACTCTAGATGCATGCTGGATAGCGGTTGATGTGTGGAGTAATAGTAGTAGATGCAGGCAGGAGTCGGTCTAGTTTTCACGGGCATGATGCCTATATACATGATCATGCCTAGATAATCTCATAATTATTCGCTTTTTTATCAATTGCTCGACAGTATTTGTTCACCCACTGTAATACTTATGCTATCTTGAGAGAAGCCACTAGTGAAACCTATGGCCCCTGGGTCTATCCCTTATCATATAAGCTTTCAATCTTCTTTTATTTGCATCTTTACTTTTCCAATCGATATTATAAAATACCAAAAATAATTTATCTTATCATATTATCTTTATCAGATCTCACTTTTGCAAGTGGCCTTGAAGAGATTGACAACCCCTTTATTGCGTTGGTTGCGAGTTCTTGTTTGTTTATGTAGGTTCGTGGGACTTCTGAGGAGCCTCCTAATGGATTGATACCTTGGTTCTCAAAAACCGAGGGAAATACTTACGCTACTATTGCTGCATCACCCTTTCCTCTTCAAGGAAAACCAACGCAAGCTCAAGACGTAGCAAGAAGGATTTCTGGCGCCGTTGCCGGGGAGGTCTTCGCTCAAGTCAAGACATACCAAGTACCCATCACAACATCATCTCCCTCGCACTTACATTATTTACCATTTGCCTCTCGTTTTCCTCTCCCTCACTTCACCCTTGCCATTTTATTCACCCTCTCTTTCCCAATCTTCTCTCTGGTCCGCTTGCCTTTTTGTTTGCTTGTGTTTTGGATTGCTTGTCGCTATGGCGCAAGACAATACCAAATTGTGTGACTTTTACAATACCAATAATAATGATTTCCTTAGTACTCCGATTTCTCCTCTTAATGATGTTGAGTCTTGTGAAATCAATGCTACTTTGCTGAATCTTCTTATGAAAGATCAATTCTCCGGCCTTCCTAGTGAAGATGCCGCTACCCATTTAAACAACTTTGTTGATTTGTGTGAGATGCAAAAGAAGAAAGATACAGATAATGATATTGTTAAATTGAAGTTATTTCCGTTTTCACTTAGAGATCGTGCTAAAGTTTGGTTTTCGTCTTTGCCTAAGAATAGTATTGATTCATGGAATAAGTGCAAAGATGCTTTTATCTCTAAGTATTTTCCTCCCGCTAAGATCATCTCTCTTAGGAACGATATTATGATTTTTAAACAACTTGATCATGAGCATGTTTCCCAATCTTCGGAAATAATGAAATTAATGATTCACAATTGCCCTACTCATGGTTTGAATTTATGGATGATCATACAAATTTTTTATGCCGGACTGAATTTTGCTTCTAGAAATCTTTTAGATTCGGCTGTGCGAGGCACGTTTATGGAAATCACCTTAGGAGAATCCACTAAACTCGTTGATAACATTATGTCTAATTATTCTCAATGGCACACTGAAAGATCTACTAGTAAAAAAGTGCATGCTATAGAAGAAATTAATGTTTTGAGTGGAAAGATGGATGAACTTATGAAATTGTTTGCTACTAAGAGTGATTCTATTGATCCCAATGATATGCCTTTGTCTACTTTTATTGAGAATAATAATGAATCTATGGGTGTGAATTTTGTTGGTAGGAATAATTTTGGTGACAATGCTTATAGAGGAAACTTTAATCCTAGACCGTTCCCTAGTAATTCCTCTAATAATTTTGGAAATTCCTACAATAATTCTTATGGTAATTTAATCAAGATGCCCTCTGATTTTGAGAATAGTGTTAAAGAATTTATGATCTCTCAAAAGAATTTTAATGCTTTGCTTGAAGAAAAATTGCTTAAAGTTGATGATTTGGCTAGGAACATTGATAGACTCTCGGTTGATGTTGATTCTTTGAAACTTAGATCTACTCCTCCTAAGCATGATATAAATGAGTCTCTCAAAGCTATGAGAATTTCCATTGATGAGTGCAAAGAAAGAACCGCTAGATTGCGTGCTAAGAAGGATTGCTTTGTAAAGGCGTGTTCTTCTAGTTTCCATGAAAATAATGATGAAGATCTAAAAGTTATTGATGTGTCCCCTATTAAATCTTTGTTTTGCAATATGAATCTTAATAATGATGGGACTGGAGATGAGTCAACTTTAATTAAAAGGCATCCCAATGATTCAGAGTTCTTAGATCTTGATGCTAAATTTGGTAAAAGTGGGATTGGAGAGGTCAAGACTTTAAATAGCATTGAACCCACCATCTTGGATTTCAAGGAATTTAATTATGATAATGTTCTTTAGAAGATTGTATTTCCTTGTTGCAATCCATTGTGAATTCTCCTCATGCTTATAGTCAAAATAAAGCTTTTACCAAACATATTGTTGATGCCTTGATGCAATCTTATGATGAAAAACTTAATTTGTAAGTTTCTACACCTAGAAAACCTTATGATGAGTGGGAACCTACTATAAAGATTAAAATTAAAGATCATGAGTGTTATGATTTGTGTGATTTGGGTGCTAGTGTTTCGACGATTCCGAAAACTTTATGCGATATTCTAGGTTTCCATGATCTTGATGATTGCTCTTTAAATTTGCACCTTGTGGATTCCACCATTAAAAAGCCTATGGGAAGAATCACTGATGTTCTTATTGTTGCAAATAGGAATTATGTGCCCGTAGATTTTATCATTCTTGATATAGATTGCAATCTTTCTTGTCCTATTATTCTTGGTAGACCTTTCCTTAGAATGATTGGTGCGATTTTTGATATGAAGGAAGGGAATATTAGACTCCAATTTCCATTAAGGAAAGGCATGGAGCACTTTCCAAGAAAGAAAGTTAAATTACCTTATGAATCTATCATGCGAGCTACTTATGAATTGAGTGCCAAAGATTGCACTACTTAGATCTATCCTCGCTTTTATGCCTAGCTAGGGGCGTTAAACGATAGCGCTAGTTGGGAGGCAACCCAATTCTTTTTTTTTGCTTCTGTTTAGTAATAAATTCTGCATCTAGCTTCTGTTTAGATGTGTTTTTATGTTTTAATTAGTGTTTGTGCCAAGTCGAACCTATAGGATAACCTATGGTGATAGTTAATTTGATTCTGCTGAAAAACAGAAACTTTGTGTGCACAAAAGTAATTTTAGTAATTCATAGAAACGTGCTCCCACGTTGATAATTCTTGCTATAGATCAATAGACAAATTTCCCAGGACTTCCTATTTTGGTAGGATTTTTAGAGTTCCAGAAGTATTGGAGAGTTACAGATTTCTACAGACTATTTTGTTTTTGACAGATTCTGTTTGTCGTGTGTTGTTTGCTAATTTTGATGCATCTATGGCTAGTATGTAGGGGTATGAACCATAGAGAAGTTGGAATACAGTAGGTTTAACACCAATATAAATAAAGAATGAGTTCATTACAGTACCTTATGTGGTGGTTTTTCTTTCTTGCACTAACGGAGCTTATGAGATTTCCTGTTGAGTTTTGTGTTGTGTAGTTTTCAAGTTTTGGGTAAAGATTTGATGGACTATGGAATAAGGAGTGGCAAGAGCCTAAGGTTGGGGATGCCCATGGCACCCCAAGATATTCAAGGATAACCAAAAGCCTAAGCTTGGGGATGCCCCGGAAGGCATCCCCTCTTTCGTCTTTGTGTATCGGTGACTTTACTTGGAGCTATATTTTTATTTGCCACATGATATGTGTTTTGCTTGGAGCGTCTTGTATGATATTAGTCTTTGCTTTCTAGTTTTCCACAATCATCCTTTCTGTACACACCTTTTGGGAGAAGCCCACTTGATTAGAATTTATTAGAACATGCTATGTGCTTCACTTATATCTTTTGAGCTAGATAGTTTTTGCTCTAGTACTTCACTTATATCTTTTATAGCACGGCGGTGGCTTAATTTTGAAGAAATTGTTGATCTCTCATGCTTCACTTATATTATTTTGAGAGTATTTTAGAACAGCATGGTATTTGCTATGGTTTTAAATTGGTCCTAGAATGATGAGAATCCAAGTTGGGTATTATAAAAACTATCATAGAAAGTGCATTAAACACTAGGATCAATTTGATGCTTGATAATTGTTTTGAGATATAAATGTGGTAATGTTGGAGTCATGCTAGTTGGGTAATTATGAAATTGAGAAATACTTGTGTTGAAGTTGGCAAGTCCCGTAGCATGCATGCATGGTAAAAGTTGTGTGACAAATTTGATGCATGAGGTGCTCTTTTAATTGTCTTCCTTATGAGTGGAGGTCGGGATCGTGTGATGGTTAACTCCTACCAACCCTTCCCCTAGGAGCATGCGTAGTAGTACTTTGCTTCGAGGACAAGTAGACTTTTGCAATAAGTATATGAGTTCTTTATGACTAATGTGAGTCCATGGATATACGCACACTCACCCTTCCACTTTGCTAGCCTCTATTATGCCATGCAACTTTCGCCGGTATCATGCACCCATTATTTACCTTCCTCAAAACAGCCACCATATGTACATATTATGGCATTTCCATAGCCATTCCGAGATATATTGCCATGCAACTTTCCACCATTCCGTTTATTATGACACGCTCCATCATTGTCATATTGCTCTTTGCATGATCATGTAGTTGACATTGTATTTGTGGCAAGGCCACCTTCATAATTTTTCATACATGTCAGTCTTGATTCATCGCATATCCCGGTACACCGCCGGAGGCATTCATATAGAGTCATATTTTGTTCTAAGTGTTGAGTTATAATTCTTGAGTTGTAAATTAATAAAAGTGTGATGATCTTCATTATTAGAGCATCGTCCCAAGTGAGGAAAGGATGATGAAGACTATGATTCCCCCACAAGTCGGGATGAGACTTCGGACTTAAAAAAAAAGAGGCCAAAGAGCCCACCAAATAAAAAAAGAGAAAGGCCAAAAAAAAAAAAGAGAAAGGCCAAATAAAAAAATGAGAGAAAAAGAGAGAAGGTACAATGCTACTATCTCTTTTGCATACTTGTGCTTCAAAGTAGCACCATGATCTTCATGATAGAGAGTCACCTATGTTGTCACTTTCATATACTAGTGGGAAATTTTCATTATAGAACTTGGCTTGTATATTCCAATGATGGGCTTCCTCAAAAAGCCCTAGGTCCTCGTGAGCAAGCGAATTGGATGCACACCCACTTAGTTTCTTTTGTTGAGCTTTCGTACATTTATAGCTCTAGTGCATCCGTTGCATGGCAATCCCTACTCACTAACATTGATATCTATTGATGGGCATCTCCATATCCCGTTGATATGCCTAGTTGATGTGAGACTATCTTCTCCCTTTTTGTCTTCACAACCACCACCATATACCACATATAGTGCTATGTCCATGGCTTGCGCTCATGTATTGCGTAAGAGTTGAAAAAGCTGAAGCACGTTAAAAAGTATGAACTAATTGCTTGGCTGAAACCGGGTTTGTGCATGATGGGAGTATTTTGTGTAATGAAAATGAAGCATGGCCTAAATATATGATTTTGTAGGGATAGGCTTTCTTTGGCTATGCTATTTTGATAAGACATGATTATTTGTTAGTATGCTTCGAGTATTACTATTTTTATGTTTTATAAGCTTTTATCTTGAATCATTTGGATCTGAACAATCATGCCACAATAAAGAAAATTACATTGAGAATTATGCTAGGTAGAATTCCACATCCAAAATTCTGTTTTTATCATTTACCTACTCGAGGATGAGCAGGAATTAAGCTTGGGGATGCTTGATATGTCTCCAACATATATATAATTTTTGATTGTTCCATGCTATTATATTACCTGTTTTGGATGTTTATGGGCTTTACTTTACACTTTTATATCATTTTTGGGACTAACCTACTAACCGGAGGCCCAACCCGAATTGCTGTTTTTTTGCCTATTTCAATTTTCGAAGAAAAGGAATATCAAACAGAGTCCAAACGGAGCGAAACCTTCGGGAGCGATCTTTTTGGAACAAACGTGATCCAGAGGACTTGGAGTGGAAGTCAAGAAACAAGCGAGGTGGCCACGAGGGTGCCCGGCGCGCCCCCTAGAGCTGGGCGCGCCCCCCACCCTCGTGGGCCCCTCGAGCGTCCACCGACCTACTTCTTCCTCCTATATATACCCATGTACCCTGAAAACATCAGAAGCGACCATGAAAAACTATTTCCACCGCCGTAACCTTCTGTATCCGCGACATCCCATCTTGGATCCTTCGTCGGCGCTCTGCCGGAGGGGGAATCGACCATGGAGGGCTTCTACATCAACACCATAGCCTCTCCGATGAGTTGTGAGTAGTTTACCACAAACCTTCGGGTCCATAGTTATTAGCTAGATGGCTTCTTCTCTCTCTTTGAATCTCAATACAAAGTTCTCCTCGATCTTCTTGGAGATCTATTCGATGTAACTCCTTTTGTGGTGTGTTTGTCGAGATCCGATGAATTGTGGGTTTATGATCAGTTTATCTATGAGAAATATTTGAATCTCATATGAATTCTTTTATGTGTGATTAAGTTATCTTTGCAAGTCTCTTCGAATTATCAGTTTGGTTTGGCCTACTAGATTGATCTTTCTTGCAATGGGAGAAGTGCTTAGCTTTGGGTTCAATCTTGCGGTGTCCTTTCCCAGTGACAGCATGTGGAGCAAGGCACGTATTGTATTGTTGCCATCGAGGATAAAAAGATGGGGTTTATATCATATTGCATGAGTTTATCCCTCTACATCATGTCATCTTTCTTAATGCGTTACTCTGTTCTTTATGAACTTAATACTCTAGATGCATGCTAGATAGCGGTCGATGTGTGGAGTAATAGTAGTAGATGCAGGCAGGAGTCGGTCTACTTGTCACGGACGTGATGCCTATATACATGATCATGCCTAGATAATCTCATAATTATTCACTTTTCTATCAATTGCTTGACAATAATTTGTTTACCCACCTTAATACTTATGCTATCTTGAGAGAAACCACTAGTGAAACCTATGGCCCCCGGGTCTATCTCTTATCATATAAGCTTTCAATCTACTTTTATTTGCATTTTTACTTTTCCAATCTATATCATAAAATACCAAAAATATATTTATCTTATCATATTATCTCTATCAGATCTCACTTTCGCAAGTGGCCTTGAAGGGATTGACAACCCCTTTATTGCGTTGGTTGCGAGTTCTTGTTTGTTTGTGTAGGTGCGTGGGACTTCTGAGGAGCCTCCTACTAGAGTGATACCTTGGTTCTCAAAAACCGAGGGAAATACTTACGCTACTATTGTTGCATCACCCTTTCCTCTTCAAGGAAAACCAACGCAAGCTCAAGACATAGCACCGGCTCCACCGCCACGAGCTCTTGGGGAGGAGGGGCGCGTTGTCGAGCGGAGACCCTCACCGCCACCGTCGATGCATCAACACGCCCTCTCGCCATGGTAGAAGGGAGGAAGAAGCCGAGATGGAAGGAAGCGAATGGAAAAAGATTGAGGGGTGTCGTCCCTCCCCCTCCCCTCCTTATAAAGGGGCGGGATCGGGGCCCGGCCGCCCCTCTCAGCCAATCCGGCTCATTAAGATGGCAGTAGGCGAGGCCGTCGACCGCCCTCCTTGCCCAATTGAAGGCGCGTGGGTGTCGACCCACGCGCGCGTCTTCCCATATTCCACGCGCCTGTCACCCGCCCTGCGCCGTGCATGCAGCGTACATGGCGCAAGGGGCGGGCATAGTGGGACGCGTGGAACAACGGTTCCAAGGCAGAAAAAGTAAATGAGCAGCGGCCCTGCAGTCTTAAAGGGACACGCAAGCCACTTCTTTACTATTCATGGCAGGATGACGCAAGCACGCTTCGGTCACCCCATGCACGATCCCCACATCACGCATTCAACACGAATCGTGGGGAAGCGCAGCGGACGAAGGAGTACTGTGGTAAGAATCGGCCCGCCTGCCCGCCCACCGTTCTAGGCCTAGCCCAACAACGTGTTGCGCTTACGTGTGGCCCAGGCCCAGGGGCTCCTATCGGTGTACAGAAGTAGGGGCTCCACTTCGTACCCCTATACTTGTGCATGGGCAGTCAGTGCCATGCCCATGGCCACACTTGGCAGGGCAGGTGAAGGATGCCAAAGCCACGAGACGATCAAAGCAACGCCAAAATAGAAACACAAAGAGCAAGAGGGCGAGGTGGACTCCCCAGCAAGACCCTTGCCGAGGCGGCCTCCACGGCCCCGGCAAGGACCTTGCCAGGGCGACTTGCCCAACACCAGCGGAGCGCGCACCCTTGAGCCAAAGGTTTCCAACACCATCAACCACATTGGAACCAAGGCTCGGGAGGCACCTCCTTGGTGGCATGCATATCTTTCTGAATATCACTAACACACAAGACTAGATGAGGACCAGAGGACAAAACCTCCAGCAACATCCTTGCCGGGGACGACCGCGGCGCCACGGCAAGATCCTTGCCGGGGCCCCCGGCAAGACCCTTACCAAAGACAACAACAGGGCCGCAGCCAGGTTCGCGCGTACCAAGACCCTACCACCGTTCCCATGCAGCTTCCAGCCCAGCCAGCCAGGAGGACACCTGCGTGGTGACGTGCGGTCCTTAGGCCAACTCAGCAAGCACCAGCATGGTGGCATGCAGATCTTCATGAAGACGCTGCCACCGCGCCACCTCAGCAGCCTGCCATCCTACATGGCGCTGCCCGCCTCGCTGGCCTGGACTTGCGTCGGAGCAAGGCGAGGCGGCGATAAAGCAGGGGGACACCTTAGAGGTGCATTTAATGCGTCTTGTCCCATAATAACAAGCGATAAGCTTTTACACTGTACCCTTTCCACCTCCTGTGGGCCACTGTGGCACCTCCTTCGACTATAAAAGGAGGCCCGAGGCGTACTGGAGAAGGATTCGGCTCTTTGGGCAAGTCACGCTCAATAGCTAGTTGAAGAACATTGATATACACACCAAAGCAGGACTAGGGTATTACGCGATCCCCGTGGCCCGAACCTGGGTAAACGACCTTTGTGCTGGCTCTTAGACCTGCTCTTCTCACAACCCCGCGCCCGCCGACCAAGCCGTTGCCACTGACACGTCTGCTCCCCCACTCCTTCATGTTCCGCCCCGCCCCCACCCCTTCCCTTAGCCCTTTCCCCCCCGTTCCCACCCTCGCCCCCCATCGCCGCTGTTCATCCCCTTTTTGTGGTACATTTCTCGTGCTCTCTGTCGTGGTCGTCCCCTCATCTAGTTTTGTGATTCTTGTAGCGTTGCTGCATTTTTTTCTTATGTATTTTTTCCCTAAGCAGGCTATTTGATCCCGATTTGAAGTTGGTACTCTGGTGTGCTCTATAGGCAGAGCAAGGTGCATCTAGGGTTTTGTCAGATTTTCATATTTTTTGTTGCTGATATCTGTCACTCCGTCCTTGCGCTGCAGGCAAATGGCATGTCTTCACCAAGCAGAGTAGAAGGAGGAGTTCAAGGTATGTGGATTGCTTACTTTGGCCTTGTTTATTTTCTGTGTTGTTTATCTAGTTTCCTAGTTCATCCTACTGATTTGTTTATGCTGTGTTAGTTGACAACGTTCCTTGCATTATTTTTCATGTGATGTTTTGTAATTTCTGTTTCTGGTTTTTATTGAATCCAGAAGGTGATTTCAGTGGTCATAATGATACACTAATTGGCTCTCGTTGTCCTGGTGGTAAGGATCGTGGTGGTGAGGCAGGCCATCTAGTGAATTCACCAATTGAATCTTCTCCCATAAGTGTGGCCCCTCCTTTTGGTATGTTTTTTTTCTTATTTTAGTTTGCCAATGTGGTTGTACCACTCTTTCTCTTTTAAATTTCATATGTGTCCTGTGCGTTTTGGAATGCATTGTTCTTATAAATACCCTGCTATTTTTTGATGTGAATGCTTCGTTTATTTGTGAATGCTGCTTAGTTGATGTTGTACAAACTGTTGTTGCCTTGTAGTATCAAGTCAGGCATTTTTGGAAACAAACATGAAGTTAGTGTATGTAGCACTGCATTTATATGTATATTTGAACTCAACTATATGTATGTGTGAACTGCATTGTTGTTTTATTCAGGTTTTTGTATGTATATGGGCGTACTCCATTACATTGATATATGAACTGCATTATTTTTTATTTAGCTTATGTATGCAACATTGCATACATATGTATAAGTGTACTGCATTTGTTCCCTTTGTGGACTTTTTAATGACCATAGTTAAACTTCATTTTGACGCAGTGTTTGTTTTTCATGCTGGGGCGCCTAGGTTTGAGGAGGTTACTCAATTGATTGAACATTATTTTGTAGAGGGTGGCATTGGTGTGAGCTTTGACCAAAGCCTTAGGCATCCCGTCTTGTCTAAAACGCAATCACAATTTGTTGATGGTACAAAGGAAGTTACACATGAGTGGATAGTCTCGAACAGCTTCATGCATATGAATTGAAGCAAAGCAAGAATAAGTTGAGGTTTGAAAGTGACTCAAAGGAGTATGCAGAGAAAGAGAAGCAGATGAGAACTGCAGATGGTGCCAAGGGTGCCAAATTTGTTAAAGCCAAACTGCATGCTTTGCAGAAGAAGAGACTGAGTTCTGTTGCCGAGGAAGGTGGTACTCCTTGGCGGAGTCCTCATGTTGCTTGCATGAACAAGAATCTTGGTAAGAGAACTGCCGAAGCTGGTGAAGAGGATCCTCAGCGGAAGCGACCACATGTCAGTGAAGGTCCCAACTCTGACGATGACGACTTTGTGCTTGCTGATTTTGTGAGGGATGTTCAGACTAGTAGACGGAATGACTGGTCCATCTAAGAGTCAACCCAAGCGATGCCGTGATGATGGCGATGAAGGTGTTGGTGATGACTCTAGTGGGGAGGCGGATGTTGTTCCAAAGGTTTGTTGAAGTGGACTTCATTTGGTTCCTTCATTGTTATTCTATCTGTCTTTTTTGTCTCTTTTTATGGCTAAACTTCTAATGTGGACTGCATTTTCCTTTGCACAGAGGAAGAAGTCTAGTAAGAGCAAGGTAACTGAAGATGATGCCGAGGGAGATGATGCTCGATTAACAAGATCGTACATTTGTCGCACCCCACTATTTGCAAAGCTGCTGCTTTATTGAAAGAAACACACTGTCGTCGTTTTTGGGATGCTGGCTTTGGTGTTGTCTTTGAATTGACAGTAAAGAAAAATGTGTCGCGCATTCTTATGTGCTATCTGATGGGAGTGATTGACCCTGCTACGATGACAATGGACTTTGGGAATTGCAGGGTTCTTCAAATCAATCGTGATGCAGTTCATCACATTTTTGATTTACCTATGGGATGTTGCACTGCACCCATCCCTGCTACCAGTGGCCACGATGACTCGCTGTCTGCCCTCAAGGATGAGCTTGGCTTTGACCGCTCACGAATTATAGGTGTCAAGGACTTGGTTCAAAAGCTGGCGGTGTTGGTGGAGGAAGATGATCATGTGACGGTTGATCTTGTTGTCAAGGTGTTCTTCCTGATACTTTATTAGAATTTGCTGTGCCCAGGGCCTGCAGTTTGTTTGGGCAGGGTTGCTGCCATGGTTGAGAACATGGATTATGTGGCTATGGCGCAGATGGACTTTTGTCAGCTTGTTGTTGATGAGCTGTAGGTAGCTGTGGTGAGGTGGCAGACAGAAGGCAGAAGGCAGAATTTTGTAGAGGGTTGTGCCATTGTCCCACTTATTATGTATCTTAATTGCTTGAAGCTTTGCAAATTTTTAGTTATGCACACATTGACGCCACACGCGTCATACCTGATGACCAAGGACCTACCGAAGTTATACAGGTACGCGTCAGAATCTTCTGGTGTTCATGGATCTAGGGACGATGGAATTGGTCAGGTGCAAGTACTTCTCCCATGTCTGTTCTGTCATGTGCCTCTCTTCTTGGACTTGTACATTTTGCTTCCCATTTTATTGTTTTATTTGTACCTCATGATTGTAAAATGTGTACTGATTGTGCATAGTTGAAGTTTTTTCCCTTTTTTGCTCGTTACCATCTTATTTCGTTTTGCATTGTTCTATGTCCGTAGACTGGGGTTGCTGCTAGTGATGTGCACACAGATTCCTACGACGGTCCTGAGAAGGATGAGGACTTGGCTGTTGCGCCATCTCCTCCGGATGTTGTATACGATAAGGTTTACTGGAATTACTTCTTCTGTTAGTGTGTTGTAATCTAATTTTCTTGTTGTTGTTATAAGCTTGACGTACGCTGTTCTGTTCACTCAATGCATTTCTTTTACATATGCAAGCTGCATAGTTTTACATGTGTGAGCTTTAGTCTTTGACATAAGTGAACTGCAATCCTTTTTGCATATGTGGACTGCAGTTCTTTGACATATGTGGGTTGCAGTCTTTGACATAAGGGAACTGCAGTTCTTTTTGCATATGTGGACTATAGTTCTTTGACATATGTGGGCTACATTCTTTAACATAAGTGAACTGCATATGTTTTACATATGTGGACAGCAGTCTTTGACATATGTGGGTTGCAGTCTTTGAAATAAGTGCACTGCATATGTTTTACATATGTGGACTACAATGTTTGACATATGTGGGTTGTAGTCTTTGACATAAGTGAAATGCATATGTTTTACATATGTGGACTACAGTGTTTGACATATGTGGGTTGCAGTCTTTGACATAAGTGAAATGCATATGTTTTACATATGTGGACTGCAGTCTTTGACATATGTGAACTGTGTGTTGTTGTGTTAATTATCCCCTCGCTCATTTGTGTCATTTTGTCTTTTTAAACTTTTTACAGCCTGAAGATGAAAACGTAGAAGTTCAACAATCAGTTGGCGTTGTTCATGATGATGTGAACCATGGGGATTGTGTTGTTGCTGGGGGTGGCAGTGCGAATGATTCTGTATCGGTTGCTCTTAACAGTGCAAAACCTTCTGTTTCTCAAGAATCCCACCATGATGTTGCCCCTAGTCGGCATGAAGTTTCTGATTTTGGCATTGAAAAGCCAATAGAGAATGTCATTCCTGCTGGTAGTGTTGCTACTTCTCCTGTTTGTCTAGCGTCCAACGATGTTCCTGATGTAGTCAGAGTGTAGCCCCGTGTAGCTGAAGTATCTAAGGACGTTTCGGTTGATCGGACTATTGAAAATCCAGAGAATGCTGATGTTGCTACAGTAGTGCAGTCCAGTGGGGCTGTGGTGGTTTCGTCGCAACCTAGACAAGAAAATGTTTTAGTCAGCTCTGAAGAACAACAACATGAAGACTCTGAAAGTGAAGGCAAGTGTTTTGTTTTGAACAGTGAAGTTGAGGTCTTTCTCATTCAATTTTTAATTACTATGGTAGCTGCATTGGATGTTTGATGATAAGTGAAACTTCTTCTTTGTTTGTGATTTTCAAAATAGTTTCTAGCTAACAGAATTTCCTAGTCTTACAATTGAAATTCATTTTTTATATAAGTGAACTTCATCTTTTATGTGATCCCTTTTTTCTTTTATTACACATGATGAACTTCCTATTGTGACACCATCGAGGATTGATCCATCTCTTCACAAAAGATACAGTGAGTTGTACACTGCTGTTACGAGGGCTCGGAGGGACAAAAAGAAGTATGGCTTTTTATAAAAAAGTTGTTCATATGTATTTCCTAATCGCAGTCTTTGCCCTTTCTCGTTCTTGTTATTTTTGTAGTATCTTATGTTTAAGTTTTCAAAAAAAATCAGGGACATGATTGTGTTTAAAACTGAGATGGCTGATATTACCATTGGCAAAGTTGGTCAATCTTTTTGGGATAAAGGGATGCTCACTACAGGCTTTGTAGATCTCGGGGTTTCTTTGCTGGTAGATAAGTTTAAGGGATCTCCGACGATGGTTGACCCGTACCATATTTGTGTAAGCATGTAGAAATTTTTGTTTTGTTTTTTGATTCTCTTTTCTGATTTCATGTGATGACTTGTTTGCTTGAGCACTATTTCTTGTTTGGTTTTGTTTTGGTAGACAAGTATTTGTCATGGTGGTAGTGTCGGCAGGAGTGTGAAATTGATGTTCTCTTCAAAAGCTGAGGAGCGTGTCAATAAAAAAGATATGGTGAGTAACGTTTTTTTGTGTCGAAAATCATTTTGTGTGCATTTGTTTTATAGTGTTATGTTTCTTGTTCTTGTAATAATTTTATTAATTTTTTACTTCTAACAAGTCCTGTTTGCAACATTTGATCCGCCACAGACAAGGGATGGCATTGGTCATTATTGTGTAGTTGCCTTGAATGTGAAGGAAAGGCAGTTTGAATTTCTTGACTCGCTCAATAAAACTGGTAGCTGTGAAGCAAACATGATTTTTAGGAGGATGGTTAAAAATATCAAGTGTTCATGGAAAGAAGGCAGCTCAAGTTTTGATGAGCCGCTAAATCCTCCTACATTTGTTGGATTTTTGTTGAAACATGTGGTTGTCCCAATTCAGCCAAATGGATATGTTCCTTGTAGCCCCTCTCAACCATACTCCTCAACTGTTCTTTTATATTTTTATGTGAAACTGATGTTTTTTGTTCTTGTATTGCAGGCATGATTGTGGATTCTATATGTTTAAATTCTTGCAGACTTGGGATGGTGTTCGAGTTGCTCAGTTTGGGGTGGAGCACATTGGCTACATCAGAAAGGCCATGCTCTATAGCTGGCTCACATCAAAAAAGTGTTCCCTTGAGTTATCGTCACTTTTAATTTTTTGCAGATAAAGGTTGTGTTAGGGAACTTCTTTATGTCCCTTTTTTTGTCTACTGCTTGCTTTGGTTTCTTAAAGTCTTATTTTTATTAGTGTGCTAGTGAAATGCGTGATTAACAGTGGATGGCTATGTATTATTGTGTAAGTGAGCTGCATTGTTGTAGACAAGTGAGCTGCATTTTACTCGGGGAAAGTGAGATGCACCATTCTAGACAAGTGGGCTGCATTTGTTCTAGACAAGTGAGCTACATTTGTTCTAGACAAGTGGGCTGCATTGTTCTAGATAAGTGAGTTGCATTGTTCTAGAGAAGTGGGCTACATTCTCTTCTTTAGTGAGCTGCATTTTCTATATTATTGAGATGCATTTAATGTTTTTGGTTTTGTATTTTGGTTGAGTGTTTCCATGTTTTTTCTCCTTGTTGTCAGGTTTTCATGGGGGTCTTCATGGAGGCTGTACAGTATTGTTTGATTCCCAGGGTTCTGAGGTAGTTATGGAGGATTGTGCCATTGAAATCTCTCCAGATAATTCTGGTTCTCTGGCTGGAGTTGGTTTGAACACAGATGTGGCATCTGGACATGATGGTGGAAGGGTTGCTCTACCCGGCTCTCCGCATGAGGTAGTTGATGTTGATGGTGATAATTTTATTATGCCGGTGCCACGCATCACTAGGACTAGGACTGCAGCAATCAATCGTCCTCCCATAGATGAGGCTGAAGTATTTTCGAACAAGAGGGCAGGTCATAGAGTTTTTAAGTTGAGAGGCACTTTAGAGAAATTGAGGCCTTCGAGGTTCAAACATAATGATGAGGCGAGGATAATAAAGGATCTTGTTCCCAGCCAAGATTTTGTAACCAAATACAACGAGTAAGTTTTATGTGTGTGCCCTTCATCCTTTTTGTGTGTTTTGTTTTTAACTTTATTTTTTGATCCCATATGTGTATGTTTACTGCAGTAACGCGTTCTTGATGGTGTATAACGCCTTTGGTGATGTCGAAACATTCAAAGTTGACTATATCTATAATACATTTGGCAAAGGAGCTTGCATGGACTCATATCTCATGGATTTTGTCATTAAGTACTCGAAGCAAGATCCTGAAATGAGTTTAGTTTATTGTTCTGGTGAACGTGTGCTACTTTCACCTTTATTTATGATGGTAAATGTGTCTGCTGTCATGTTTTGTTTGCTTTGGTGCATTTTTTCTCTTGTATTGAATTTTTTATGTCCATGTGTGCATGCATGTTTTATTATTTTTTCATGTCCCATTTGTTCTTTTTCTATGCATTATGTTCTTCAAATGGAAACCGATGTGAAGAAAAATGAGGAAGGAATCCCTGTGTTGCCAATAGTGCATAACCCATTTGTTTTAGAAGATGCGATTAAGCAGTTCAAGGTTTTTGTTGGTGATGAAAACCCGTTGGACGCAAAACTGGTAAGGCCATTGTTTTCCATCATTTTTTTCTTCTTTGTTGAATTTCTTTTGTAGTTAATTTGAAGCAGTGGTCCTAATGCTATGTGTCGAATGAACTTTCATTTCATTTTCTTGGTGCGACAGATTACGGTGTCGTGCTCCAAGGATGGTCACTATGCCCTATACACGATAAACCAGCATCGCCAGGCCATTGATATCCATGACACCAAGAAGTATAGTGGCCACCCCGATTTCATGACAAAGTGGCGTAGGACTGACTACCACTCAGATTGTGCTGAAGTGGTATGTCATATTTTTTAGCCAACTGCAAAGCTTTTTTGTGTTTCTCCTAGTGCATATTTTTTTAAACTGGACATGCATTGTTAGTACACATAGCACCACACTTGTTAATACAGTGCACTACAACATGTGCGACACATAAATTCATTTCAAGCACCACCAAATATGTGTAAAAGAGTGATAAAACGAAATGACCTCACATGCATTTAAAAGAGCGACTGTCTAGACGTTGTGAAGAACTTGTATTTTCACATCGTCTAATAGTTATTGATTTGTGACGTGTTTTTTTACTTTGTGTTGCCTTTCCACCTTTTCCAGATGAGGAGGATGACTCAGCTGTTGAAGACGATTTATGGTGAAAAGTTGTATAACTCTAAGAATCACCCTGACTGTGTTAAATTGGCAGAGAAGCCCTCTTACCCGGCCGTGCATAGGGACAAAACGAGTGTGAAATCTATGTTCCAAGGTTGACGCGGGTGTATGACAATGTGCATCTAGTCGACAGAATTGTCAAATCCGATGTAATACCTTCTCCGTTTCTTCTTTTTGTTACTATTTTGTTTATGTTTTCACTTTTCGTTCTTTACGACAACCTTTTTTAATCACTAGTCTACATTTTTTAATATTTTTTCAGCTTGCTATAGAAGATTGGAAGGCAGAGTACATTTTCCAGCTGTTGTTCAATCCTTTGAACATGTTGTATTATGAAGACATGCCGCCTGAGCTACGAGATCTGATTGCAAGCCTCGGGCTTACTTCCTTGTCGCAGTCGCAGTCGTGTACGTAGTAACAGGCATCAGCATTTTCTAGATAAAGTCAAGAGCTAGGTTTATGGTGTGTACTGTGTGATCTCTAAGGTAGATAATGTGTATGAAAGGCTACTTTTTCTGTCTTTGTGTAGCGTCTGCTTTTGTAGTGTGTATATGGTTGAAACTGCGTGTGTTTTATTTTATATAAATAATATATATACACACACACATATGCGAACCCTATTTTCTTTGTTTTTACGTGTGTTTTCCTTTTTTTGCCCCCGCGCTGTTTGTAGGTGTTTATTTTTTCACCTTTTTTACCAGTGCAAAAACTTTTATTGCAGAATGGCACTACGGGCCAGAGCACGCGAGGCGTCGCATGCGGAGGTGAGTCCGTCACACAACATCGCACCACTATCTATTTTAGAGGTGTGTCTTTGGGGTTGCGTGCGTGTTTGGTGTTGGAAAACAGAATAGTCGCACTGGCCTGTCAACCAAGTGCACTGCGTGCATTAGCGCGAGGCCGAGCAGTGGGGAGGGGGGATCGTGACCCCCATCCCCTCCCCCTGCAAGGCCGAGCCTTGAATGAGCCGGAGCAGGCAATGATGAGACGTGTCGCGGCCCCGCATGCGGAGGCGAGTCCGTCACACCACGTCGCCCCACTATCAAACTTAGGGGTGTGGCTCTAGGGTTGCGTGCGTGTTTGGTGTTGGAAAATAGAATAGCCGTACTGTGCCTCAACCAAGTGCACTACGTGCGTTAGCGCAAGGCCGAGCATGCGGCAGGGGGTCATGACCCCCCCTCCCCTCCCCCTACGAGGTCGAGCCTTGAATGAGCCGGAGCAGGCGACGACGCGGCGTGTCATGGTGTCGCATGCAAAGGCAAGTCCGTTACAGCACGTCGTCCCAGTATCTATCTTAGAGGTGTGGCTCTAGGGTTGCGTGCGTGTTTGTTCTTGGAAAATAGAATAGACTGCACCTGTCAACCAAGCACACTGCATGCGTTAGCGCGAGGCCGAACAGGGGGGAGGAGGGTCATGAGCCCCCTCCCCTCCCCTTTGCATGGCCGGGCCTGGAACGAGACAGAGCAGGCGACAACACGGCGTGCTGCGGCATCGCATGCGGAGGCGAGTCCGTCACAGCACATCGCCCCACTATCTATCTTAGGGGTGTAGCTCTGGGGTTACGTGCGTGTTTGGTGTTGGAAAATAGAATAGCCGCACTGCACCTGTCAACCAAGCGCATTGCATGCGTTAGCGCGAGGCCGAGCAAGGGGGAGGGGGTCGTGACCCCCCTCCCCTCCCCCTGAGAGGTCGAGCCTAGAATGAGCCGGAGCAGGTGACGACGTGGCGTGACGCGGTGTCGCATGCCGAGGCGAGTCCATCACACCATGTCGCTATCTAACTTAGGGGTGTGGTTCTGGGTTGCGTGCGTGTTTAGTGTTGGAAAACAGAATAGCCGCACTGCACTTGTCAACCAAGCGCACTGCATGCGTTAGCACGACGCCGATCAGGGGGGAGGGGGTTGTGACCCCCCTCTTCTCCCCCTTGCGAGGCCGAGCCTGGAACGAGCCGGAGCAGGCGACGACGCGGCGTGCCGCGGCATCGCAGCGGAGGCAAGTCCGTCGCACCACGTTGCTCCACTATCTATCTTAGGGGTGTGGCTTTGAGGTTGCGTGCGTGTTTGGTGTTGGAAAACAGAATAGCCGCATTGCGCCTGACAACTACGCGCACTGCATGCGTTAGCGCGAGGCCGAGCAGGAGGGGAGGTGGGTCGTGACCCCCCTCCCTCCTGCGAGGCCGAGCCTGGAACGAGCTGGAGCAAGCGATGCAACGGCATGTCGTGGCACCTCGTGCGGAGGTGAGTCCCTCACACCACGTCGCCCCACTATCTATCTTAGGGGTGTGGCTCTTGATTAATTAATGAAATTGATAGGGTACCACGTTGTTTTTTATAATGAACTTAACTGAAATGAACTGAACTGCAACGTCCGATTTATTGAACTACATACACTGGTGTGATTGGACTGCAGTGATGTGATAGGAATGTGCTGCATCTTGTTACGTTGGTTAAGTGCAATTTTTTTGGTGGACTGCATTATTTTGATATAAGTGTGCTGGCAGGCCCCCTTCTATATTGGTTGTCCTTTAGGACCTTCTTATTTTGGTTGTCCTCTAACTTTTGTCTGCACTTATTTTAAAGAAGTGTTTAGTTGAAAGTGAACTGTAATGCTTAACTGAGCGCACATCTTGCGTCATCATACATAACTGCATTTGCTGGGACCGCGGACTGCATCCATTTTGCCTACTACAAATGCGTGCTACTTGTGGGGCGGGGGCTTAGTGTTTTGGGCCATGAGAATATGTTGGGCCCGCTAGGTGTAATTCACATCCGGCCCAAGTAGGCCTTGCTTTTTTGTACGGCTGGTTCGTTGTGCGTGGTGTGTATGTGCTAATGTTTAGTCCCACCTCGCCCACTGAGAGCTCCCCAGACTGGTTTATAAGCCCTAGTGAGGCAAAGGTCTCGAACTCCTCTGGTTACTGGTTGGGGCGCTTATACACGATGCGCGCTGCAGTTTCCTTGCTGACCTGTGGGCCCTTGTGTGCATGGCCCCATGCATCCTGGCTCAGAACAGACCCGCCTGCCTATAATTGTTGGCGAATACCAAATACGAGACTGGCTGGGGCCTAGTTGCACCTAAGCTGTCAATTTTTTTTTCTTTGTCGTATTTGCAAGCAATTTTTTACTTTTGAAATGCATGTAATTGCATTTTTCATATGCACCATTTTGTACTACTTGTATCAACGTTGCAGACTGCATGCGCGTTTTTACGGACTGGATGACGTGCACTAAGTCTACGCATTGTGTACTACACAAAAGAGCATGCACTTCCTCTCTGTGCTTCTTCTAAGTTTTTGCTGCATGAACACACTTTGCGCACTGCCTGATATTACTTCTGTGAATTGCATTCACCTTTTGTTTATGATGGTTTGTGGATTATTATTTTTTAGAAATATAAATATTTTAACGAAGCTCAGTTTACTGGGTGGGAGGAGATGTGGTCAAAACTCCACATAGTATTATTCCACACTTCATTGGTGGACAAAATAGAACTTCATGTACTTTGCTTGTGTACTGCATTGTCATTCGTTATTCACTATCTACTGAAATATGTTTCAAAATATTTGTTGGAACAGTTTTGTTGAACGATGTTTTTGAATCTGTTTGTATGCTTGTAGTATGTTTTGGTGTCACACATCAGATTTTTCAAACTTGACTGAATACTTGTTCTAATACAAACTTAACAATGAAAACCTAGTAGCAGTGACATTGTTTTACAAAGAAACATCCAATATGAAGCAACGACATAAGAAAAAACTAGCAAGGAGGAAACAAGGAACAACACAATAAAGTAAAATGAAACTAAACATAGCCTTGTTCAATTCTAGTTGTTGTATGGGATTACAGCCTTGTTCTTCTTCTTCTCTTCTTTTTCTCTTTTTTCCCTGTCTAGCCCCATTATGACATAGTAGACAATTCTCCATGACTCATAGGTTGCGAATGCATCTATTGCTGCATACCTGATAAGCTTGTCTGGCAGCGGCCAAAACCCCCAAAGAGTATGGTCCTCCTCGCGATTGATTTTGTTCTTCATGTCATACTAGTGAATGTCGATTGATACGTCCCCATCGTATCTACTTTTCCAAACACGTTTGCCCTTGTTTTGGACTCTAACTTGCATGATTTGATTGCAACTAACCCGGACTGACGTTGTTTTCAGCAGAATTGCCATGGTGTTATTTTTGTGCAGAAATAAAACTTCTCGGAATGACCTGAAACTTCACGGAGAATATTTTTGGAATTAATAAAAAAATACTGGCGAAAGAATCAAGACCAGGGGGCCCACACCCTGTCCATGAGGGTGGGGGCGCGCCTAGGGGGCAGGCGCCTAGGGGGGGGCAGGCGCGCCCCCTTGTCTCGTGGGCCCCCTGAGGCTCCACCAACCTCAACTCCAACTCCATATATTCACGTTCGAGGAGAAAAAAATCAGAGAGAAGGATTCATCATGTCTTACATACGGAGCCGCCGCCAAGCCCTAATCTCTCTCGGGAGGGCTGATCTGGAATCTGTTCGGGTCTCCGAAGAGGGGATCCGTCACCGTCATCATCATCAACCATCCTTCATCACCAATTTCATGATGCTCACCGCCGTGCATGAGTAATTCCATCGTAGGCTTGCTGGACGGTGATGGGTTGGATAAGATTTACCATGTAATCGAGTTAGTTTTGTTAGGGTTTGATCCCTAGTATCCACTGTGTTCTAAGATTGATGTTGCTATGACTTTGCTATGCTTAATGCTTGTCACTAGGGCCCAAGTGCCATGATTTCAGATCTGAACTATAGCGACCCGACCCGAATGGATCAAGTCTCTGTGCTTAAGTGTCATCCCTCGATCGGTATGCTGACACACACAGTACTCGAGGATTTATAACAGTGGTAAATCACATGTATAAAGTAACATAAATACTATTACCTCAATCCAAAATAGCGAAAGTAACAAGGTTGTGGATTCCCATCAACACCAACGGCAAAGTTGAGTGTAGAAATCGTAACCCTAACGTAACACTTACTCGTCGTAAGATCCTGCAACATGAGACGTTGCAGCCACAAAGGGTCAGTACATTGAATGTACTAGCAAATTCACACCATAGGATAATGATGAATAAAGGCTATCACTACATGCATATTTGGATGGTGGAAAAGCTCTATGGTTACAGTTTTGCGTAAAGCCAATTTTTCCCTACTGCAAAGGAATAACATTTTGTTTAACTATCATGGTGGTTGTTAAACATTGAGAATGGTTGACAGCATTCTCAATCCCAATTAAGTAACATCATCATTAAAACCCAACAAGATTAATTAAAGTAACATGATGAGATTCACAGGAAAATCCAAGAACTAGATACTCAAAGCGTCCATAACCGGGGACACGGCTAATCATGATTAGTTTGTACACTCTGCAGAGGTTGCGCACTTTTCCCCACAAGACTCCATCTCCTCCGTTGGCATTCTCGCACTTCATGGTGTTTGAGAAACGGATGACCAAGACATAGTCTTTCAGAAGCGCTAGAACCTTATGATGGGTAGACCGTACCAACCTACATCCCCTACATCTGCTAGTCTACCACTGTAAGAGTTCGCACGACTTAGTCAACTATGCAAGAGCCCATAATAGCATGTGGCTGCACACGGAAGTTTCTAGCATGAAATAATCTTATGATCCCTTTGAGCCTGGGTGGCGGCCCATAAAAAAACAGGCAATCCTGGTCTACCCAGGTGCCTAGACAGGCAATCCTGGAATAACCAGGTACCTCAATCCACCCAGATGTGTATTAATGTTGCCACCTTAAATAAACCATTAATTAATAATCTCACATCTGTCATGGAAAATCACTCACCCAATCCACGTCTACTTGCGTAGCATGGCAAAATAAGCAAACGTAGAAGTAACTCCCAAGGGTTTGATAATAAAACAGGTAATAGGTACTACCTCAATCTACTTCCCAAAACCCACAATTAATTAGATCCTATTCATGCAATCTTTGAGGGTTGATCTAATGCATAAAACTGGGTAATAAAGAAGTATGATCAAAGTGTGAACTTGCCTGCAATGTTGATGAAGATGATTCACACTCATAACTCTTGATAGTTCTATTCGTCACACTCCGGTCAATCTATCGTGAGCAAGCAATAATAACCACACATAAGCAATCACTCAAATGATCGGACAGAACGAAGGGTACGATTCAGAAAACATCAAAACCAAGCGAATAACTCTTGCAACATAAAAAAATTTCTAACAGTACCAAAATTATGTGAATTTGGCCTTATCAGAAAGTTTAGATCAAGAGCTTTGATTTGCAAAAAGAATCAACTCAAACGGAGTTATAAAACTCAAGTTATGATCAAACGAAGTTCAAATACCAAACTATTTGAAATTCAAATTTTAAACTTTCAAAAACATGTTTAAGTTGTTTTACTAGATAGAGGGGATCATAAAGAAGAACTGGGCATT
Source organism: Triticum aestivum (assembly GCF_018294505.1). Taxonomy (NCBI): domain Eukaryota; kingdom Viridiplantae; phylum Streptophyta; class Magnoliopsida; order Poales; family Poaceae; genus Triticum; species Triticum aestivum. Next base: position 478,825,166 of record NC_057810.1, on the reverse strand, counting down.
GGTTTCGTTGGATTTGGACAAACGAGTAGAAGTAGTGAGGGTTTGAAGATTAGGGGCTAATCTGTAAAAAATCATCATAGATAGGTCCCTGACCGAAATAAACAGAAAAAGATAAGACTAAATAGTGAAAGTTCGCTGCAGAACGCTAACTAATGAAAAACCGTTCTCTAAAAAGATCTAAACGGAAAACGTTCATTATCTAACAAAACCTAAAAAGAAAATATAAAACCGATCTGGAAGAAAAACCGATCCATATACAGAAAAACCGGCGGGTTTTCTCGGGTTATACCGGATCGGTGAGATGAACCGGCGGCGACGGCGGCTTTCTCCAGCGAGGCGGGGCAGTGGCGACGGCGAGCTCCGGCGTGGCGCGGCTTCGCAACGAGGGGCGAGGGCGGCGAGGTGGCGGAGGTGGCGCGGGCGGAGTGCGGCGGCGGCGGTGGTGCAGAGCAGCGGCGGCGGCGGCGGTTGACAATGGCGGTGGCGGCTGCAGGCTCCGGCGAGATGCGGGAGGAGGCGGCGGCGCGAGCAGAGAGGGAAACGGGGTCGGGGCCTCGGGATTTATAGGGGAGGGGAGGAGGTGGCGTGGAGGAGGGGGCAGAGGAGGCTAGAGGCGGCACGGCGTCCATGGCAGCGTGGCGGTGGACTCGGGACGAGTCCCGGTCGGGGACGGGAGCGAGCGGCTCGCTGGGCTGGGCCTTGACCTGGCAGGAGCTGGGCCGGCCCAGTTCGGCGGAGGGAAGTTTTTTTTTTAACATTTTCCGGAAAACAATAAATAGAAAAAAAACACCAAAAAAACATACTATAGGCATATTATATATCAAAATTTTCAGAAAAAGATTTTCTACGGCATGAACATTTTTCTAGAGTCAAATAAAATCCACACAAATTCAAATAAAGCAAAGAGTGCTTCTGCTCTAGTAAAATCTAGTAAAATCATTTTAAAAATACCAAAATAAATTCAAATTTATTTCTCTCCAATTTTCAGATGTAGGGAATCATGTTACCCTATTTTCCATATATTTTATTTTTGGAGAAAAATAATTTGAATAAAGCTCAAATAACTCCAAATTGAAAATAAATTCAAAAGGACTTTGAATTTAATTTTTTTAACTCACATTTCATATATTTTGAAGAAGTCATATTATCTTCTCTCGTGAAAATCATTGAGTTGCTTAAAGTTTCTGAATTTGAAATATTTCCAAATAAGATTCAAATCTTTTCAAATCCCTTTTCATTTATTTAAAAATGGAAGAAGTCATGTCATCTTCTCTCCAGGGTTTTGTGATGAAAAGAATTTGAATTCACGAAGATCATAAAAGCAAAAATGAAAGTTTGGGAAAGTCCTTTTATTCCCTCTCATTTAACTTTCAAAAAGTTTCAAATTCACTCACTTTTAGTCAATCAATCAAAACTATCTATTTATTATAACATTCCAAAATTTAGAATTTTGGGATGTTACAAACCTACCACCCTTAAAATGAATCTCGTCCTTGAGATTCGGAGAGGCTAGAAAGAAATAGGTTAGGGTAGGGGGTCTTCAGAATCCATCGATCGTCTCCGGGGTCTCGGGTGCTACTACCCTTAGAAGCATTGTTACGGTTCCATCAAAACTCATATACTCCATCCATATTGTTGACAGTGTCGGTCTTCCCAGATCTCAGGAAATTCCATCTTTGGGCTCTTTTGGTGGTGGCATAACCTTTACCGCAATTCTTCTGTCCTTTCATCTTGGTATGGTTATTCCGAGACTGGGTCTTCTTAGCTGACGGGTCTGGTGCCAATACTAAACAACTATCGATATCTCATGGTGGTCAACAATTTATGGTTTCTCCTGCAGGAAATGGGTCTGGGCTGAACCTCACCGTATATCCTACGATTGGCAACAACTGCCTTGTAAAAGGGGAAAATTGCTATACCACTCTATGGTTCAAACAAGGCTTTGATCGTCGTCTCTCTACTATAGGTAAGTCACTCAGATTTACCATCCCACATAACAAGGCGAATAATAAGAGTAAGTCGGTATGGTGATCAATCCATCCCGCACCCAAATCATTATCTTGTATATGGTTTAGCGAATCTCGCATGCTAACACTCGGTCATCCTCACAAGCATTGCAGAATTTCTCTTGTCAACGAACCAAGTTCAGATAAATCCCTTGATTCTGCAAGCCAAACAAACATCTATCGTTTTCTTCACAACTCTCAGGTTTTGCGTTGCTCCTATAAAATCATCGGTTGATAAAGGCATATCCTCTTCTTCCAGGGTTCCTCCTTCAGCAAGAGTGTGCTTGCTTCTTGGCAGGTCCTGCGGCCTGTGGGTTATGGCCCATCTCATCACTTGTAAACCTTGAACTCATCCTCTGTGCAACTGATCATTATTCCAACATTCAACTTCCTAGTATTCTTAAATCCATCCAATTGTACTGTCTTCCTTCCTTCTATTGGCACCAAACTAGGACATGATTACTCAGACTCATCATGGAATTTCCATTGATCCATATTTCCAACATCATACCTCCTTTATATCCAATAGTAATTCATCATCTTCATCCTCGTGGGATATTCCACATACCGGGATAAAAACTTATACTTATGAAGTCCATACTCCACTTTGTGGAACATCATTATCCTTTCCAGGGTCAAGCGTCATTACAGCGAAGTATTGGCCATCTCTGCATGGCACTCTTCAACTGGAAACATGAAACACATCATGAACTCCTGACAGTCCTTCGGGTGACTCCAACTTGTTGTCCACTTCTCCCATACGCTCCAAAACTCGGTATGGTCCTACAAAAATCAGGCTAACTTTCCCTTAACTCCAGGTCGTTTAACTCCTCGCAGAGGGGACACACGAAGACATGCTCTGTCTCCAATTTCATAGACTTACTCCTTGCATTTTTGAGTCTTCATAATTCTTCTGCCTGGACTGAGCTACCTTCAGTCTATCTCGACTCAACTTAACATTCTCTTCCGAATCCTTGATCACATTTGGTCCAAACAATTGACGGACTCCAACTTCATCCCACATCAATGGTGTCGGGCTCCTTCTCCCATACAACGCTTCAAAAGGGGTCATCTTCAAACTGGCTTGGTAATTGTTGTTGTATGAGAACTTAGCGTAAGGTAGATTATCGTCCCTACTAGATCCATAATCTAGCGCACACGCTCTCAACATGTCCTCCAGAATCTGATTGACTTTTTCGGCCTATCCATCTGTGTGCGGATGAAAGGCTGTACTGAACTCTAGCCTAGTACCCAAAGTGTGGCGCAACTGATTCCAAAACTTTGAGGTAAACTGTGTTCCTCTATTTGATACGATGGTCCTCGGAACTCCATGCAGACATACGATCTTGGTCAAATATATCTTGGCCAACTTCTCACTTGTATAGGTGGTTTTCACTGGGATAAAGTGAGCCACTTTGGTCAAGCGAATCAACTACTACCCAGATAGAATCATATCCTAATCGGGTTCTGGGAAATCCGGTAATGAAATCCATGCCAAGCTTATCCCACTTCCATTCGTGTATCGGCATAGACTGTAGTAATCCTGCTGGCTTCTGATGCTTTGCTTTTACTCTCTTTGGCATACATCACCTACGACTACATACTCTGCAATATCCTTCTTCATACCAGTCCACCAGAAACACTCCTTCAAATCCAAATACATCTTGGTGTTTCCAGGGTGAATCTAGTATGGTGAGTCATGAGCCTCTTGAAGTATTTACTTCCTGATCTTCGCATTATTGGGAACATATACACGGTCCTCGAACCATAAGATGTCGTGCTCATCCTTACGAAAACCTTTGGCCTTTCCTTTGCTCATCCTCTCTTTTATCTCAGCAATCTCTTTGTCATACTTCTGAGCTTCACGAATCTTTCCCAACAATGTAGACTAAACTTCCATTGCGGTAACAAAACCTTTGGGAACAATCTCCAACCGAAGTTCCCTGAGATCCTTGGCTAACTCCTTTGGTAATCCCCCGCTTATGAGGGTATTCGTCCTTGTTTTATTTATGGTTGTGTCCTATTTCTCCACAAAGCTTGCATGCACTTTCTCCATATCATTTCCATAAGGCTTCAACTTCTGGGACACAAGCCGAGACTTTAGCAGAGTCAACTTAAATTCTTCCCAAACGGTTACTCCTTGCCATCAATTGATGGTTTGGTACATCCTCCACCAGGTAGCAGCACCTATTTCAAAGAACGGAAGAGCATGCTAGGCCATATCCTTTCCGGTTATAGGGTTATTCTCCATGTGATCCTCCATGTTATGAATCCATTGGTCCGTCTCCAATTGACTCATCGGTCCAGATAATATAAGCTCATCTCCATTCATACTCTACTGGGTCCATGGGTTTGGGGTGTGATAAGAGAGATAGAGAGGGATACACACAATACAAACAAAAGTTTTGAAAAGGCATATTTTATTGTGGCTGTCGGAAAAACAACAAACAAATGACAGCTCACAATCGTCGCATCTAATGTAAGTATATAACAGGGGTTGGGTCTTCTAATGGTCTATAGATCTCAACGTCATCAAACTCTTCAAGTCTTGGTCATGTCTCTGATGGCTCCTTCTGATCATGCTTGTCCTTCTCAAGTTCTTTTGTCAGATCATCTCTGTTGACGTGAAGTCTCTCGTGACGTTCTTTAATATTCTGGAGTTGCGTTCCAAACTTCTGGGTTTCGACATCCTTGGCATGAACCATGTCCTTCTATCCTTCAGCTCCTGACGAATCTCCGGGGTATCTCGAGGTTTTGCTCCTCCAGCTTGGCTACTTTCGGTTTTTGGTTCCTGTGTTCTTCATGAATTGCCTCCTTGTCAAATATGCCTTCCTAAAGTCCATCTTAAAATCCTTGATGCAATACTCCAGATCCTGGCGATACACCAGCTAAGGTTAAAACTGCATCCTTTGCTGATGGGTGCTCCATCAGCTTTCTATCATCCAATACTTCCAAAAGAATGCATGCTTAACTCAACACGGTAATAATAGCATAAGAGAGCGATAACATCTTGGATATCCATATTTCTGCCCACCGACTCCTCCACCAAATAAGCGCCGCCCTAAGCCATGGTGCACGCAGTATAGCCAGGATCTCAAGGAGCATTTGGTAGCGGAGAAGCAAATCGCGGCCGCACGCGCGGACGAGGTCGCGATGGCTGCCATTCGTGCCGACCCCAGATCTTGGAGGAGGACCTCGCCGTCGAGGCCACCGTCGACGCCTCGCGTGCCGACGCCGCGGCGCAGTTGGCTGCTTTAAACGACAGTTCGTGGCATTTTCTTGAGGCCACCGTCGGTGCCTTCGACGAAGACTATGAGGTGTTTTCTTAGCATGCACGTGCTTACCTCATCTTGAGAGCCAGCAGGTTGGTGCCTGGAGTGGCTGAGGCAACTCACCACTATGACGAGGGCACCCACGATGCGGAGGCCTTGCCCTCTTCCATGTCCAAGGAGCCAATCGTCATCGATATCACCGACAATGAGTAGCTTGTCTTATTAGCTCACTATTACGACCCATGTTCAGTTTGCTAGCTACTGCCTTTCCTTAACAAATTCTAGTGAATTGTGCTATCTAATTTTACCATGCAATCTTCTGCTCTAGTGTATATGTTCTATATTTCAGTTAACTGTTTGGTTCAATTCTGCAAATGTGATGTTCCATTCTTTAGGGTGCAATTTTCCAAGTTTTCATGCATGCTTGGTTTGGTTAACTGTCTGATCTTCTATTAGGAGTATGTTATATTGTGCAATGTAGTGCTCAGTTAATGCTTGGTTCATTTGTTGTGGTGTTTAGTTAACTGTTTGGTTCAATTTTGCAATGTGATGTTCAATTGTTGTGTGTGCATTTTGTTATTGTATACCATGTGAGAAATAAATCGAATTTGGCTGTACTAAATACACGAGAAACAAATAAAATTGCTATATTTCCAAGTTGCTAAGCATGCTTGGTCTGGTTAACTATTTGATCTTCTATTAGGAGTATGTTATATTTTGCAATGTGGTGCTCAGTTAATATTTGGTTCATTTGTTGTGGTGTTAGTTAACTGCTTGGTTCAATTCCGCAATGCGATGTTCAATTGTTATGTGTGCATTCTGTTATTGTATACCATGTGAGAAATAAATCGAATTTGGCTGCACTTAATACATGAGAAACAAATACAATTGCTATATTTCCAAGTTGTTAAGCATTCTTGGTTTGGATAAATGGGTTTTCCATGTGGCTTGAATTAATCTGATGAATCTGCAATGTGCTTATTTTTCATCAACATATTTTCTATACCACTATATAGTGTGCCAATAGCTTCAAATATTAGTCGTTGGATATGCGCATCCAACGGTCAAGAGATAGCAAATCTGAGCATTATCATCTGTTGGATATAGTTTTTAACTCATAGGATACTGCCATGTGGCCTTCTAATTGAAAACCCAACTCTACCATCTCATGTGTTCTAGAAGTATCTATCCACATGCTTATCCGATACTCTAATAAAAAGAGGCTAGAACAATCTGGATTCTAGAGAGGTAAGAACCAAGTTGAATCTTTTCCAGTATGATTCTAGAAAAGTAAATACATATTCAAATGTATTTTTCCATGCTTTATATATATATAAATATATATAAATATATATATATATATATATATAACGTGCAAATCACATACAATTTACTAGTATTGATAGCATGTGAACCCTTACTTAACTTGATGACTAACTACCTTATATGTGTTGCAGGGAAACAATGGGAAGCACTGAGGTTTACAAGATGGTACTAACTATTATCCTTGCCTTTTTTATTCCTTTGCCCCATTTCCAATATAGAGAAGATATTTATGCACATCATTGTTTTCAGGCCTTTCCAAAGCAGTTCACTAATGATTACCTCTCAAACCACCTCTATGGTCAGGAGGCGAGGATAATTTTCATACAACACCCATGGTTCAATATTGAAGTGTCCTGAAGAGGACGAGGGATGGATGGTCAATCATCCACAGGCACTGGCCTAAAGTTGCAAAGACCTTCAACATGAATGAAGGCTCAATATTCACCTTCCGCTTTAGCAAGTTTCCAGATGAGATGCATCTGTTTATGTACCGTCTATGAAGCTAATTTCGAAAGGTTATAGATGTTGCATGTGAAACTTGGTGCTGGTGTAGTTGTGTAATGGGGTAGCTGAGTGATGAAGCTATATCATGCTGTACTCGGATGTATTTCAATTATGAAATCATGCTTCCTTAATATGGAAATGAAATATATTATGTGCTTAATATGAATGTCAATTAGATTAATAAATGGATTATTAATAATAGGGCAATTAGCCTGCTAATTGGGTTTTCCTATTGCAAACGATTATTGAGAAAACATCGTGGGCGATGACCTCAATGCACACAGTTTCTAGGAATAAACCGTGTTGGATCAATGAACAATCACACACGACATTCTCTTGAACACTGTTTGCGTTACACCACCTTGCACAAACTGTCGGCGTCCTGGACTTGAGGGTATCCAGTCCTGCCTACCTATGGCCCACCGTGTGTCTTCATCGACGGCCTGGTACGGCCCAGCTTTAACACCAACACGGCAAGACGCTCGCGAGGGGCCAAGCCTCATGATGCGGACGACGCCAAGACCCCCGAAGGAGTTGGCCTCCTCAGGAGGGCTCCTTAGGGGCGGAGAATTCTATGCAGCTACCTCATGAGGATCAACTGACATGAGCCATGACGACCAAGGCCAGGCAGGTGCATAGCGCAAGTTTCCTCTTTAGTGCAAGGGAGGCAAGCCATAGGCGCGGAGTCCCGAGGAATCAACCAAAGGTTTCCATTCTAGTGCAACAAGACCAAGACCGCCAGGACGGCAGGACAAAGGTCATCACCGAGCCCACCGCAGCGTCACGGCCAGAGGCTTTTCGCAGACGAAGACTACTTTTGTCAATATAGACTGTACTGCTTTTCCCCTTTCAAATCCCGCCGTTGTGGAATCCCTTCCCTCTCATATTTGGGAAGAGGACCAAGGCCACTATATATAGGACTTAGCCACCACCATAGAGAAGGACCAAAACCAGAACAAGTAGAGCACCACACCAGCTCAAGAACACCTCACCGCCTGAGGCTTGTTCATCCTTTGTACTAGTTCATCCATAGCCCCTCGAGGCAATCCACCACACCACACTGTATTAGGGTATTACACCACAACGGTGGCCCGAACCAGTATAAATCTCTGTGTCTTTGTGTCTCTGTGAGCTCGACGCGCTAGGCTAGGGAGGAACGCAAGTAGGCAGGCTGGGCAGGTTGAGATCTCCGCACACACCCCAGAGTTTGAACCTCTCAAGGGTTGCCAGATACCTAAATCCGACATTTGGCGTGCCAGGTAGGGGTGCGTCGGATCCTCTCTTCCGTTGTTCGACCCATCTCCGCTCCGACATCTCCATGGCCGACGCGCGCAGGGCTTGCGCTAAGTGTTGGGCTGCGGTTGCCGCCCGTGTCGCTCAGACGGCTCCAACAGGTGACGGTTGCGCCCGCCATGCTCCTTCTCCGGTGGCCAACACCGCCACGGGCCCTGCCGGCCATGAGCAGCAAGCTTCATCGCTGCACCCGTCGATGCGCCGTGACGGCCGCACCGCCACTCCATCAGTGACTCCAGCAGCTTCGTCATCCCACGCGCACCGCAGCCAGGTGGATGCGCAGGCCGCTCTGCTCATGGCGCGGGAGCTCCTTCTGTAACACCCGGTGGGTGATCTCTAGGAGGGGTGGCTCGAGCGGATCACCGAGCTCATCAGCGTCGCACATAGGGGCTCCGACAGGCCGGCTCGCTCACTGCCTCAGCAACCACCTGCAGCGAGCGATGTTGCACGCGGGGCTCCTCCTCCACCTCTGGCCCGGGGCGCCATCATCGAGCCAAGGCGTATGGCTCCACGGTGCGACCCGTAGCGCCTGGCGCTGGCTCGGGACGATGTGAGCTGCCAGGTGGGGCAACGTCCCCAGGGAGAAACGCGTGTGCTTCCAGCTCCCCAGCACTAGGCTCGTGTGCCGCCATAGGAGGTGGCGGAGTGTGTGCACCAGGACCGCGTTCCACCCCCTCGACGACCTCCGGTGGCCATGGCAGGATGCCGCGCGTTCACTGCAGAGCTCCGCAACATCGTCTAGCCGAGCAAGTTCAAGCCTGACCTCCCTCCATGCTACAACGGCACCACAGACCCCGCTGAGTTCCTACAGCTCTACGAGCTGAGCATCGGGGCGGCCAACGGTGATGAGAAGATCATGGCAAATTGTTCCTGATGGCCCTGAAGGATGGCACACGTTCTTGGCTCCTGAACCTGACCGAGGGGTCGGTTTCTTCTTGGGAGGAGATGCGCAGCCGCTTCATCGCCAACTTCCAGGGCACCCACGACCATCCGCCTGCCGTGGGCGACCTGCACCGTGTCAAGCAGCAACCTGGAGAGACCCTGCATAAGTATATCCAGCGCTTCAATAACGTCTGCCTCAAGATTCCCAAGGTGTCTGACGAGGCCATTATCTCCGCGTTCACCGATGGCATCCGTGATGTCAAGATGAAGGAGGAGCTAGCCATCCATGAGGACCTCTGCACAGCTCTGGAGATGTTCAACATGGCGAACAAGTGTGCGAGGGCTGAGGAGGGATGTCTCTCCTTCCTCGAGCTCCCTGATGCTGACCCAGAAGACAAGAAGACCAAGGCCAAGGCCACAAAGCGCAAGGGGCCAGCAGTGCTAGTGGCAGAGCCAGAGACCAAGCGCGGCTGCGACCACCCCAAGTCATCGAAGGGCAAGCAGCTGTTCTGCGCCTTCCACAACATCTACAGCCACAACACTAGCGACTGCCAGGAGCTCAGAGCCCTCCGTGATGGGCGCCTCGGTCGATGCCCCGAGTGCAACAATCGGGGCTACAGTCGCTGGGATGGACGCGGCCGCCATCAGGAGTGGCGCGACGAGCCTCACGAGGACCGCTGGCAGGACCAGCCTCGCAAGGGCAACTGGAGGGAGCACCCTCGTGAGGATCACCCTCAGGGCAACGCAGCCTTGCCTCCTCTGCCTCCACCGCCAAGAAGGAACGTAGATCACCACTAGGATGAGGGGGGCTGGGGGCTTCCAGCAGCCTCGGTCTATTGCCTGCATCTTAGGCGGCTCGCAGGCCCCGGCTTCCCACCGTGTCTTCAAGCAGTTTGCATGCGAGGTGAATGCAGCGCTCCCCAAGCTTGAAGAAACTCGCCCTCCCAAGTGGTCCAAGTGCGCCATCACCTTCGACTCCTCAGACCGGCTCAAGTGCGCGGCCACCGCTAGCGTGCTCCCCATGCTCTGCTCCCCCGACATCAGCAACATGACCGTCACCAAGACCATCATCGATGGTGGAGCAGGGCTCAATGTTCTCTCCGTTCAGACATTCGACGGACTCCAGGTGCCATACTACTAGCTGCACCCCACCAAGCCATTCTCAGGAGTGACCAATGGATCAACACACCCGATCGGGCAAGTTCGCCTCCCTGTCACCTTCGGCGAGCGCAACAACTACCGCATCGAGCTCATTGACTTTGACGTCACCGACATCCGCCTACCCTACAACGCCATCCTAGGGTACCCAGCACTAGCCAAGTTCATGGCGGCAATGCACCACGGCTACAATGTCCTCAAGATGCCAGGAAGTGGCGACATCATCACGGTCGCCTGCCAAGAGAAGGATGCGTTGTGTTCCCTCGAGCGCGCTTTCCAGGCTGCAGCAGTTGAGAACCCAGAAGACGAGGACGGCGCCCTCCCTCCTGAAGTCACCCCCAAGACGAGGAAGTTGCATCTGAGCCATGGGTCTTGTGAGAGAGCATCACTCGAGGACGCGACAATGAGTCTCACGTCCCCGGACACGACGCCTTCACCCATCGCATAGGGAGGCGTGCCCGACGCCCCTCTCAGGCTGGGCTTGGGAGCTCTCCTTTGGAGGACCTCAGATCTAGCCAATGTCACGGGAGTGGCGCTCGGGCACCATGTGGAGGCGCTCTTCAGAGCACGCTTCCCAGGAGAAGGCAGCATGCGTGAGGCACGAGGCATTCAGGAGTTCATCAGCAAGGCAATCAAGGAGATTCATGAAGGAAGGGTTCTGCAAGGCGATCGTCGCCTGGCGCATGGCACAGCTCACTGCCCTGGTGAGGGTAAGGAGTTCTGCATCTGCATCGACATCCCCGGGCTCAACAGGTCCACGTCTCGGCAGCTCATGTGGCCGTCTCGTGTCGGCCGATGCGAGGGCCCGCCTCACAGCTACGTCCGCATGCCTTTTGGCTTGGCATGTACGACTAAGGCGTTCCAGTGCTGCATGAGGGACGCTCAGGCAGCCTGTGAAGCCAAGCACCAGGCGCTCCTAGCGGAGATGGAGGAGCACCGTTAGGAGCCTTCCGGTCCCTCCGAGCCCCCCGAGGCTCGATACAGGAGTGCCCCATGAGGAACGACTTCTGCAGCGCGTGTTTTTTTGGCTACTTCAACAACTCTTCAGCAATGGTACCAGGTGAAATCTCCCTAGTTCGTTCTGTTTGGGGGCGCCCCTCGGGCTGCATCATCCCCAGACCATGTGGGTCCGTCCCTATGGCATGTATCCCCTTTTGCATTTTATCAGAGCAAGTTACAATCCTTTGCAAACTACTTTTGAATTATTGACTGGCTGACCGACGCTTCGTTGCTAAGAACGTCTCGCGCCCTTTCAAGCCCTCTCACAACCGCCTCATGATTAAGGACTGGCACGACGTCTGTGCTCGGGTCCGTCCCTGCAGCATCGCTAAACCCAAGTAGCTGAGCTCTGGCTCACGGGCCAGCCCCGTGTACGTCACCTCTCGTGGCTCTTGGTGCCTTGTTCTCGCATGAGCTAATTGTGGGTGGATGAGTGAGGGCGCGTGACCTAGTGCCCCCGTGGCCACAGGAACCGCGCGCCGGTTGTTTTTCTTCAGGATCTTTGCATGAGAAGAGTGGGAACGACGTATGTGCTCGGGTCCGTCCCTACAGCGTCGATAAATCCAGCGGCTAAGCTCTGTCTGGCGGGCCGGTCCCCTTCACGTCAGCTCCTGGGGCCGTTGGTGTCTGGCCTTCTCATGCAATAACCTCAGGAAACTCATTCGGCGCAGGCTGCCTAACCATCTTGCAGGAACAACCCAAGCATCTCTAATCAAGACCAGGTGCAACCCGCCTTGAGGTAGGGCCTCATGAGTCCCGCACTGGCTCACAGGTGCCCATATACACCTCCTTCAGCCCTGCCGTGCAAGCCACGTGTCAGGGCGGGGCTGTACACGCCTCGGGGGCTCTCCTCAGAGGGAGCCCCCTCCCACGCACCAATGGAAGCACCATGATCTGTGCTGGCCATCGACACTATCGAGGAGCGGCTATGCCCGTGCAAGAGCGGAAGCACTATGCTCCGCGCTGGTGATAAACAACTGGGGGTGGCCTTACGGCCGCATTAACCTCAGGGAGCCTTCGGGCTCAGAGACTAGCCTCACCACGCTGCTCTCCCTCGGGAAGGTAGCGCGAGGGGCTAGGCACGGGAGCTACGCTCAGGTCACGCCTGGCGTACCCCACCTCGCCAGGCCTCACGGGCCTGGTCTTCGCGCACCCCTCCCAAGCGAGAGCTCGGCGAGGAAAAGGTAGGATGGTCTGTTTGTACGTCAAGGGGGACTCCTGAGCATCACGCCTCAGGAGCCTAACTGTTCACATGGCCCCTCACCTCTTGGGTTCATCCTGGTGACCCGGATGACTCAACGATGGCTGAGGCATGCGTGAGGCTGGGCCCTGCCGATGCAGAACGCCAAGATCTACTTGTCACCCTTCTTTTTCAAGCCGTTCACACGTCAAGGGGGACTCCTGAGCATCGCCCCTCAGGAGCCTAACTGGTCACGTAGCCCCTCACCTCTTGGGCTTGTCCTGGTGATCCGGGCGACTCAAAACGGCTGAGGCATGCGCGGGGCCGGGCCCTGCCGACGCAAAACACCAAGGCTTGCCCCTGCATCTTTTCCTAAGATGTTCGCACGTCAAGGAGGACTCCTAAGCATCGCGACTCAGGAGCCTAACTGGTCACGTAGCCCCTCACCTCTTGGGCTCGTCCTGGCGATCTGGATGACCCAACGACGACTGAGGTATGCACGGGGCCGGGCTCTGCCGAAGCAGAACAACAAAGCAAACGGGAAAGCTGAAGGAGCATAATCTAGTTATTACAAGACATATTGTTCCAAACAGATAGTTTTTAAACGCTCCCCCGAGGCATGTCGCATGATGCAGGATAAACAAGCAAAATCAGAATCTCTGGGCCACCTCCTCAGACTTGGGCGTCACTGCTGCCTGCCAGCAGAGCCTGGTCACCGGGCGCATCGCCCGTTCCACCGGCTTCAGTCGGAGGACCAACGACCAGGTACTTGCTCAGCATGGCGTCCACAGAGCTCTTCATGGCGGCAGCAGCAGCATACTGGGAGTCGGCGTCCACCAGAGTAAGGAAAGGGGAGAGGTTGAAGCTGGCATCCTAGAGATAAAGATGGCTGAAGGCGCACGTGAGAGCCGAGGAAGAAAGTGAGCGCGCCTCGCTTTCCACCAAGGATGTAAACCCGTTGACAGCATCTTCGAGCACTGCCACGACTTTAGGAAGCAGAGCAGCAGGGCTCTCCCTCGGGGTCGTCACCACTGCCTTTCCCGAGGGATCATCTCCAAAGAGCACCTTCTGGGTCTTGTGGAAGCGTGCCTCGAGAGAGGAGAGGGTGTCGCGCTCCATGGCGGCCACCTTCTTGGCCTCGGTCAAGGCCGCTTGGGCTGCCTCCGCCTCCTCCTTCAGCTTCGTCAAGCGGTCGCGCTCTCCAGCCTGCTCTAAGGTCGTCTTCTTCACCTTGGCGTCTCGGCTGCTGACGGCAGCTTCCTGGGCCTTCAACTTCTCTTCACGCTCCTGGAGCTAGCTGGCCTGGGCAGCCTGCTGGTCCTCGAGAGCCTTCAGATCAGCCTCCGCCATGAAGCACCGGTTCTCAGCTTCTGTGGCCTCCTACCATTCCAGGTCACGCGCCCTGGCGGCCACCCCAAGCACCGTCTGGGCCTCCTCCGTAGAGCCCAAGGCCGCACGGATAGACGCATTAGCCTTGAGCCAACTAGAGATCAGCCCCAGGCGTCCTTGCACCGAACGATGATCCGGGCCCTGAAGCTCACCCTGGAGGAGGTCCAGCGCCACCCTTGCCTCTTCCAGGGTACCAGAGGGAGTAGGAACACCATGACTCAGCCACGCGCTGGGCAAGGGAGGAGATGCCCTCTGTCGGTGTCAAAACCGGCGGATCTCGGGTAGGGGGTCCCGGACTTTGCGTCTAAGGCTAATGGTAACAGGAGGCAGGGAACACAATGTTTTACCCAGGTTCGGGCCCTTTCGATGGAGGTAATACCCTACTTCCTGCTTGATTGATCTTGATGATATGAGTATTACAAGAGTTGATCTACCATGAGATCAGAGAGGCTAAACCCTAGAAGATTGCCTATGGTATGATTGTTGTTCTGTCCTACGGACTAAACCCTCCGGTTTATATAGACACCGAAGGGGGCTAGGGTTACACAGAGTTGGTTTACAAAGGAGAAGATCTACATACGAATCGCCAAGCTTGACTTCCACACCAAGGAGAGTCCCATCCGGACAAGGGACGAAGTCTTCTATCTTGTATCTTCATAGTCCAACAGTCCGGCCAAAGTATATAGTCCGGCTGTCCGGATACCCCCTTATCCAGGACTCCCTCAGTAGCCTGTGAACCAGGCTTCAATGACGATGAGTCCGGCGCGTAGATTGTCTTCGGCATTGCGAGGCGGGTTCCATCTCCGAATACTCCAAGATAAATTCCGAACACAAGGAACGTGTCCGGCTCTGCAAGATAAATTCCATATACCACCGTAGAGAGAATAATAACCCACGAATCTGATCTGCTGACAACCCTTCATAGTGTGACATCATGCCACGGCTCGGTAATTATTCGAACCGTTTTCTACAACCTGCCTCCGCACACATCGCGAGGCGGTTTCTTTGGCACGTCTTGTCAAAGCAGAGATCGTGTCCCCTTATCACGGGATCTCCATCAATACGGGTATGGGCAACCCAACCAGCGCCATTAATCGAGGCGCTTGGAAAAATAAGAGATTTCGAGAGGCGAGTGGGGAGGCGCACATTCTACATCGCCTTTATAAATGGGCAGAGATCTCCCATTTTCACCCACGCCTTCTTCCTCCTTTGCTCATCCGTTCTTGCACCCTCGAGCTCCAGCGCCCAAGTTCTCACCTTCTCCGTAGGACCGCAGGATGTCCGGAGTGGGAGCCAAGTCGATGGCCTCCTCTGTCACAGAGGAGAACATTACCAAGCTTCGGGAGGCCGGATACCTGGCCGAGAGCATCACGCACAGGCTTCCGACCGAGAGACAGATTACCCCTACTCCGAAGTCTCGGGAGAGAGTAGTATTTCTCCCTCATTTCGTCCGCGGACTAGGATTACCACTCCACCCGTTTGTCCGTGGGCTCATGTACTACTACGGCTATATTTTCACGATCTGGCCCCGAATTTTGTCCTCAACATCACGGCGTTCATCGTCGTGTGCGAGGCCTTCCTCCGCATCAAGCCCCATTTCGGCCTGTGGTTGAAAATCTTCTGCATGAAGCCGAAGATCGTGAGCGGCCAACAGGCGGAGTGCAGAGGCGCCATGGTCGGCAAGATGCCCAACGTCACATGGCTTGACGGCTCCTTCGTGGAGACTGTAAAGGGGTGGCAATCAGGGTGGTTCTATATCACTGAGTCGCGCGATGCCAACTGGGTGGCGGCCCCCAAATTCAGATCCGGAATCCCCATGCGGCTCACTTCTTGGGAGAAGAAGGGCCTGGCCTGGGGCAAACCCACAGAGCTAACCGGACTCGAGACCTGCATCAGAGGTATGAGGGACAAGAATATCAAGCTTGTCAATGTGGTCCAGGTCATGCTCATTCGCCGGATTCTCCCGTGTCAAAGACGGGTGAGGGAGTCCGGGACTAGGGGGTGTCCGGATAGCCGAACTATCGTCATCGGCCGGACTCCAAGACTATGAAGATACAAGATTGAAGACTTTGTCCCGTGTCCGGATGGGACTTTCCTTGGCGTGGAAGGCAAGCTTGGCGATACGGATATGTAGATCTCCTACCATTGTAACCGACTCTGTGTAACCCTAGCCTTCTCCGGTGTCTATATAAACCGGATGGCTTTAGTCCGTAGCACGAACAACAATCATACCATAGGCTAGCTTCTAGGGTGTAGCCTCCTTGATCTCGTGGTAGATCTACTCTTGTAACACACATCATCAATATTAATCAAGCAGGACGTAGGGTTTTACCTCCATCAAGAGGGCCCGAACCTGGGTAAAACATCGTGTCCCTTGTCTCCTGTTACCATCCGCCTAGACGCACAGTTCGGGACCCCCTACCCGAGATCCGCCGGTTTTGACACCGACATTGGCGCTTTCATTGAGAGTCCCTCTGTGTCGTCACCGATAGGCTCGATGGCTTCTTCGATCATCAACAACGATGCAGTCCAGGGTGAGACCTTCCTCCCTGGACAGATCTTCGTATTCGGCGGCTTTGCACTGCCGGCCAATTCGCTTGGCCATCTGGAGCAGATCGAAAGCTACGCCCCTGGTCGTCAGGTCAGATTTGGAAGTTTGAACTTCACGGCTGACATCCGCGGGGACTTGATCTTCGATGGATTCGAGCCACAGCCAAGCGCGCCGCACTGTCACGACAGGCATGATTAAGCTCTGTAGCCGGACAGTACCCTGGAGGCCGCACTCGAGCCCGCTCCGATCTTCAATTCGGAGCCGGCTGCGCAGATCGAGGACGGATGGCTAGACACCGCCTCAGGGGCTGCAACCTCTACGACGATGGAGCCGAACACTGACCTTGTCCCTCACGAAGCTCGTGACTCCGAGGTGCCGGACTCCGAACCTCCCGCGCCCCCTCCAATCGAATCCGATTGGGCGCCGGTCATGGAGTTCCTCGCTACGGACATCTTTCAACACTCACCTTTCGGCGACATCTTGAGTTTGCTAAAGTATCTCTCGTTATCAGGAGAGCCCTGGCCGGACTGCGGTCAGGATGGTTGGGATGCGGACGACGAAGAAATTCAAAGCCCACCCACCACCCACTTAGTAGCCACTGTCGACGATCTAACTGACATGCTAGACTACGACTCCGAAGACATCGACGGTATGGACGACGATGCCGGAGACGACCAAGAACCAGCGCCTACCGGGCACTGGAAAGCCACCTCATCATATGACATATACATGGTGGATATCCCAAAGGATGGGAATGGCGAAGGAACAGCGGAGGATGACCCCTCCAAGAAACAGCCCAAGCGCCGGCGTCAGCGGCGCCGCTCTAAATCCCGCCACAGCAAGAATGAAGATTCCGGCACCGGAGATAATAACACCCCAGACAGTGCCGAAGACAACCCACTCCAGCAAGATTCAGCACAGGAGGACGGAGACGCCAGCCCTCATGAGAGAGCGGCAGAAGAAGAGGTAGAGGATTATATGCCTCCCTCCGGAGACGAGGCAAGCCTCGACGATGACGAATTCGTCGTGCCTGAGGATCCCGTCGAACAAGAGCGTTTTAAACGCAGGCTTATGGCCACGGCGAACAGCCTCAAGAAAAAGCAGCAACAGCTTAGAGCTGATCAAGATCTGCTAGCCGACAGATGGACTGAAGTCCTCGCGGCCGAAGAGCATGAGCTCGAACGCCCCTCCAAAAGCTACCCTAAACGCAAGCTGCTCCCCCGATTAGAGGAGGAGGCGTATGAACCTGCATCACCAGCAGACAATACGGCTGACCGACCACCCCGTGGTCGCGACAGAGAGGCCTCTAGGCCCTTCACTAGAACCGTACCCCGGCATCGCTCGAAAAGCACAAGGCCACAGGGGAACGCTCCGGACTTGCGAGATATATTGGAGGATAAGGCAAGACAATCAAGATCGATCTATGGATCGCGTGGGCGCCCCATGATACGCGACGACAACCGTCGCGCCGGACACAGTAAGTCCGGCCGGGCCGAACAAAATAGACAAAGCTCTTTTGAGCTCCGTCGTGATATCGCCCAGTACAGAGGCGCCGCACACCCACTATGCTTCACAGATGAAGTAATGGATCATCAAATCCCCGAAGGGTTTAAACCCGTGAATATTGAATCTTACGATGGCACAACAGACCCCGCGGTTTGGATCGAAGACTATCTCCTCCACATCCACATGGCCCGCGGTGACGATCTTCACGCCATCAAATATCTCCCACTCAAACTTAAAGGACCAGCCCGACATTGGCTTAACAGCCTGCCAGCAGAGTCAATCGGGAGTTGGGAAGACCTGGAAGCCGCATTCCTCGATAACTTCCAAGGCACGTATGTGCGACCACCAGACGCTGACGACCTAAGCCATATAATTCAGCAGCCAGACGAATCGGCCAGACAATTCTGGACACGGTTCTTAACCAAGAAAAACCAAATCGTCGACTGTCCGGATGCGGAGGCCCTCGCGGCCTTCAAACATAACATCCGCGACGAGTGGCTTGCCCGGCACCTGGGACAGGAAAAGCCGAAATCCATGGCCGCCCTCACATCACTCATGACCCGCTTCTGCGCGGGTGAGGACAGCTGGCTAGCACGCAGCAACAACCTCAGCAAAAATTCTGGCAGTCCGGATATCAAGGACCGTAATGGCAGGTCGCGTCGCAACAAAAACAAACGCCGCATTAACGGCGATAATAGTGAAGATACGGCAGTCAATGCCGGATTCAGAGGCTCTAAACCCGGTCAGCGGAAAAAGCCATTCAAAAGAACTACTCCGGGTCCGTCCAATTTGGACCGAATACTCGACCGCTCGTGCCAGATACACGGCACCCCCGAAAAGCCAGCCAACCACACCAACAGGGACTGTTGGGTATTCAAGCAGGCAGGCAAGTTAATTGCCGAAAACAACGACAAGGGGCTGCATAGCGATGACGAGGAAGAGACCCGACCGCCGAACAATAGAGGACAGAAGGGTTTCCCCCCACAAGTGCGGACGGTGAACATGATATACGCAACACACATACCCAAAAGGGAGCGGAAGCGTGCACTCAGGGATGTATACGCGATGGAGCCAGTTGCCCCGAAGTTCAATCCATGGTCCTCCTGCCCGATCACTTTTGACCGAAGGGACCACCCCACCAGCATCCGCCACGGCGGATTCGCCGCATTGGTTTTAGACCCAATCGTCGATGGATTTCACCTCACCAGAGTCCTGATGGACGGCGGCAGCAGCCTGAACCTGCTTTATCAGGATACAGTGCGCAAAATGGGCATAGACCCCTCAAGGATTAAACCTACCAAGACGACCTTTAAAGGCGTCATACCAGGTGTAGAAGCCAATTGTACAGGCTCAGTTACACTGGAAGTGGTCTTCGGATCCCCGGATAACTTCCGAAGCGAGGAGTTAATCTTCGACATAGTTCCGTTCCGCAGCGGCTATCATGCCCTGCTCGGACGTACCGCGTTTGCAAAGTTCAACGCGGTGCCGCACTACGCATACCTCAAGCTCAAGATGCCAGGCCCTCGAGGAGTCATCACGGTCAATGGAAACATTGAACGCTCTCTCCGAATGGAGGAACATATAGCGGCTCTCGTGGCAGAAGTACAATGCAGCCTCTTAAGGCAATTCTCGAGTCCGGCCGTTAAGCGGCCGGACACGGCTAAACGCGCCCGGAGTAACCTACAACAAGACCACCTGGCACGTTCCGAGCACGCGTAGCAGTGCGGCCCCAACCCCAGCCCCTGCAAAACGTCAAGACAGGTCCTTCGCGTACACCATTACGCTCTGAAGATACCATGGGCGTGGGGAGAGGGGCACGACCACGATAAGCCCAGAATGCGGATCAACCACACCAGGGGCTCTCAAAGTGTGTCGTTCTTTTTTTCTTTTTTTTTATTTTTACCCACAGGACTCCGTTCGTCCGAGGCCCTGTCCGGCAGCAGACCTGCCGAACTCACGATGCAACAGCCAGGGAAGGAGAAAGGCTACAACGAATATCCAGGTGGTCTCCATTACGAGCATTAAATCTGTTTTATGCACCATTCCGCAGCCTACCCCTGGAGGGGGACATGTTTAATAGTCCCATCCCTTGCTTATCGCACCATTTGTATCGTTCTGCATTTACAGCAGTTTTCTTGAATAAGTAATGCAGCACCTTTTTGCTTCCAATTGCATTTCTTTCTTATACATATGTTCATTTATGACATGTTGCATCTGTACATTTTGGTACGGCTAAATACACCAGGGGCTTATGTTTCCCGCATCATGGTGTGATAAGTCCGAACACTTTCACAAGTGCGGCACCCCGAACTTATAGCATTATATGCATCGGCTCCGAATCATGTCTTGGGTCAATAGTTGGGTTTGCCCGGCTCCCATGTTTTGGTACCTTACGTTCCGTTGTATCGGCTAAGGTAGCACTGGGAGAACCACTGCGATTGCGCCCCAGTTGAGCTGGGCGAGCGCCTCAGTGGAGAAAGCTAAAACTGACCGTCATGATGAGGCGAGAGCCGGTCGCTGTTCGAGAGGTTTTTTGCGAGTCCCTAAAGACTTATGCCGCTTAGAGCGAGGAGCCAGCTTTGTCCGGCCCAGGCGTGGATAGCGCCCCAAATTCGGCCTTCCGAAGACTAGGGGCTTCGCCGAAATTTAAAATTATAGAATTCTATGGCTAAGTGAGAGTGTTCAAGCATTATAAGTCCGGTTGCCTTGTTCGTTGTGTTGAGCGCCTCCCTAGATGGACCCAAAAATGGGAACAAGAGTGCTCAAGTTTATCCCGAACACCCCAGCACTCGTGGCATGGGGGCTGAAGCCGACGACTTGCCATCTCTCAGATTTGATAAACAGCCGCACAGAAGGTAATATTTTAAATTAACAAGCGTTGCTTAGCGCATATGAACTAAGTTTTCAGCGCACAGGATAACAAAATGCGAGTCTACTCAAATATTACATCTTTGGAGCACTCACCCGCAATAATGCGGGCACCCTTCAGGACACTCTTATAATACATCTCGGGCGTGCGATGCTCCTTGCCCTGCGGTGGCGCGTCCGTCACAAGCTTCTGGGCATCCATCTTGCCCCAGTGCACCTTTGCGCGGGCAAGGGCCCGACGGGCACCTTCAATACAGGCGGAGTGCTTGATGACTTCAACCCACGGGCACGCATCCACCAGCCGCCGCACCAGGCCGAAGTAGCTCCCAGGCATGGCCTCCTTAGGCCACAGCCGAACTATGAGGCCCTTCATGGCCTGTTCGGCCACCTTGTGGAGCTCGACCAGCTGCTTCAGCTGGTCGCTAAGGGGCACCGGATGTCCGGCCTCAGCATACTGAGACCAGAAGACCTTCTCCGTCGAGCTCCCCTCCTCGGCCCTGTAGAAAGCGGCAGCATCGGACACGCTGCGGGGCAGATCTGCGAACGCTCCTGGAGAGCTCCGAATTCGGGTAAGTGATATGTAATTCACACTCACATGCTTACTTTGCATGAAAAACGCCTTACCCGCCGCTATTTTCTTCAACGCCTCGACTTCCTGGAGGGCCTTATAGGCTTCGGCCTTAGCGGCTTTGGCACTCTCAAGAGCCGTCGCAAGCTCGGACTCTCGAGTCTTCGAGTCACGCTCCAAACTCTCATGTTTTTCCATGAGAGCCTGGAGCTCTTGCTGTACCTCCGCCACCCGCGCCTCCTGCTTCTCTCGCTCGGTGCGTTCTTCGGCCGCGGACACCGCCTCCTTCAGGGTCGCCACCTCGTTTATGGCCCCTGCTATATCCATGTTATCCTTGTCATTTTTCTTGCAACCAAATCCTTTTCTATAAGGTACAATTTTAATAAGGTATTACTCACCTTCCTTGTCCTCGAGCTGCTTCTTGGCACGGCCGAGCTCGTTCTCGGACCGCTCGAGGCTTTCCTTCAAAGTATTGACCTCCGCAGTCAGTGCGGCAGAGGTCAGCAGCACAGCCTGCAATCCCATATTGACATATTTTTTATGACTCCTGCGTATATCTTTTTAGATCCTCAGTCCGGCTTTTCTTTCCGAACACCGAACCGAGCATCAGGGGCTACTGTCTATGCGGTACTATTTTACATATATCAAAATTCTTACCTCAAAGCCTGTTAGAAGGCTGCTGCAGGCTTCGGTCAGCCCGCTCTTGGCGAGCTGAACCTTCTGAATCACCGCACTCATAACAGTGCGGTGTTCCTCTTCGATGGAGGCGCCATTGAGCGCCTCCAACAAGCTATCCGGCGCCTCCGGTTGGACGGAGGCTGCCGGCGTCACGGTCTTGCCCTTCTTACGAAGGGGCCGCCCGCCGGACTCCGGAACCGCTATGGGTTCCGGGGCCGAGTCCGGTGCAAAGTCCGGGAGGTTGTTCTGCGACACCTCCGGGGCCTCCTCCTCCTGGTGGGTCCCTTCCCGGGATCCCACCTCGGCATCGTCCGCATCACGGGGGGTGGAGGCGGTCGGGAGAGAATCCATATCCGACGCACCTAAGGACCCGCTCGACGAAGCGGGAAGATCATCCTTGGGCGGACTGCAGGGTTGTATGCGGCATTAGAAAGACATTATGCGGCGAAAAGAAAAACCATGAAGTTATTCGGGAGTCCGGATACTTACGATCTCGCCAGGGGCTTGGCCCTTGGGGGCCAGTCCTCGTCGTCGTCACTGGCGTTGGCGGAGCAGTCCGGGGAAAGAGTTTTTCCCTTCTTGGACCCTTCGGCCTCTCTCGTTGGGGAGGCCTTCCTTTTCTTCCCTCCCCCCGCTGGGGGAGAGGCTTTCTTCTTCTCCTCCTCGCCTTTGTGAGAGGAGTCGGCCTCGGAGTCATCATCCGATAACACCTGAAAACGGGAACTCTTCCGAGTCCCCGTGGCCTTCTTCTTGGCCTTCTTCTCCGGCACCACATGGGGTGCCGGAGCCAGCAGCCCCGTTAAGCGGGCGTCCGCTGGGTCCTCTGGCAATGGGGCCGGACAGATAGTCTGCTCGGCCTTCGCCAGCCAGTCCTGTCAAAGGAGAGGGAGTTTAGATCCCGCATAGAGTCAAACTATGGAAAACAAGCGTCCCGTAAAGGACAAAATCACTTACCTCGTCAGCCGGACGCTGCGAGCTGAATCCGCGATCTTCGGTAGCGGATGCGGGAGCCTCGGCGCCCTTGAACAGCACCTTCCAGACATCTTCGTACGTAGTGTCGAAGAGCCCGCTCAAAGTCTGGTGCTGCGCCGGATCGAACTCCCACATGTTGAAGCCCCGTCGTTGGCACGGGAGAATCCGGCGGATGAGCATGACCTGGACTACGTTGACAAGCTTGAGCTTCTTGTCCACTAGCTTTTGGATGCAGGCTTGGAGTCCGGTCAGCTCCTCCGAATCACCCCATGTCCGGCCGCTCTCTTTCCAGGAGGTGAGCCGTGTGGGGATGCCAGATCTGAATTCGGGGGCCGCTGCCCATTCAGGGTCACGCGGCTCGGTGATGTAGAACCACCCCGATTGCCACCCCTTAATGGTTTCCACGAAAGTGCCCTCAAGCCAAGTAACGTTGGACATCCTGCCCACCATGGCGCCTCCGCACTCCGCTTGGCTGCCCTTCACAACCTTCGGCTTGACACTGAAGGTCTTGAGCCACAAGCCGAAGTGGGGCTGGATGCAGAGGAAGGCCTCACACACGACGATAAACGCCGAGATGTTGAGGATGAAATTCGGGGCCAGATCATGGAAATCCAGGCCGTAGTAGAACATGAGCCCCCGGACAAAGGGATGGAGTGGGAAGCCCAGTCCGCGGAGGAAATGGGGAAGAAATACTACCCTCTCATGGGGCCTGGGGGTGGGGATGAGCTCTCCCTCGTCGGGGAGCCGATGCGCGATGTTGCTGGACAAATATCCGGCGCTGCGCAGCTTCTGGATGTGCCCCTCCGTGACGGAGGAGGCCATCCACTTGCCTCCCGCTCCGGACATAGTTGGAGGAGGTTGAGGTGAGATGTGCGGACTTGGGCGCTGGAGCTCGAGTTCGCGGAGATGGATAAGCCAAGGAGGAAGAAGGTGCAGGTAAAAGGGTTGGATCTTTATCCCCTTATATGGGCGGACAAAAACATGTGTCCCCACCGGCCTGATAAAACTCGCTTATCTCCCAAGCGCCGCAATCAATGGCGCGGTTGGGTTACCCACGTCCGTATTGATGGGAATCCCGGAATAAGGGGAACACGATCTCTGCTTCGACAAGACGTGCCAAGGAAACCGCTTCGCTAAACACGCTGAGGTGGTACAATAAAAACGATTCAAGTAAAGGCTTGGTAGTGGTGTGACATCACGCCATCAAATACGTCAGCAGATTGAACTTGTGTAAATATTATTCTCTCTGCGGTGGTGCGTGGAATTTATTTTGCAGAGCCGGACACTATCCTGGTGTTCACAATCTTCCCTAAATTATTCGGAGGAGGAACCCGCCTTGCAATGCCGAAGACAATATGCGCGCCGGACTCGTCGTCATTGAAGCCTGGTTCAGGGGCTACTGAGGGAGTCTGGGACTAGGGGGTGTCCGGATAGCCGAACTATCGTCATCGGCCGGACTCCAAGACTATGAAGATACAAGATTGAAGACTTTGTCCCGTGTCCGAATGGGACTTTCCTTGGCGTGGAAGGCAAGCTTGGCGATATGGATATGTAGATCTCCTACCATTGTAACCGACTCTGTGTAACCCTAGCCTTCTCCGGTGTCTATATAAACCGGATGGCTTTAGTCTGTAGCACGAACAACAATCATACCATAGGCTAGCTTCTAGGGTTTAGCCTCCTTGATCTCGTGGTAGATCTACTCTTGTAACACACATCATCAATATTAATCAAGCAGGACGTAGGGTTTTACCTCCATCAAGAGGGCCCGAACTTGGGTAAAACATCGTGTCCCTTGTCTCCTGTTACCATCCGCCTAGACGGACAGTTCGGGACCCCCTACCCGAGATCCTCCGGTTTTGACATCGACAACGGGCATTTGATATGTGGGAGTTTGACCTGGCCGAACACCCAATGCTCCTAGAGCTCTTCGACACAACGCATAAATAAATCTAGAAGGTGCTGTTCAAGACCGGCGAAGTTCCTCCTCCCCTTTCCGAGGACCGTGGTCTCAGCGCAAAGCGCCTCGCCAGTCCGGTAAGTCCTCTGGTTATTACAAGATGTTTCCTTCCTAGCACATTCGTGGGAGGATTCTTAGGTCACTATGCTGACCGAACAGGAATGGGTGGAGATGGCGGAGCGGATTGACTGTACGGCTCCATTGCCTGAGGACCCAGTAGGCGCACTCCTAGCGGAGATGCTGGTTTTGGTGCCTTACAAGGTGCCGGAGATAAAGGCTGAAAAGAAGGCCGCAGGGACCTGGAAGGGTCTCCGGCGCGAGGCCGCACCAAACGCCTCGCCAGAAGACGACGAGGCGCACTCCTCCCACGAAGGGGAGGAGAGGAAGAAGAAGGCCGCCTCAACTGAGGGGGCTGAAGGGTCCAAGAAGGCGGCCGCGGGGACCAGAAAAGGTCTCCGGCGCAAGGCCTTGATAGAATCTTCATCCGAAGACGACGAGGAAGATCCCCCCCTCGAAGGCGGGGGAAAACATTAAGAGATGCCTCCTCCCCGTGCTAGGGAGGAGAATAAAGGGAAGTCTGCCCCATCGGGGGAGACCAGGACACCGAAGAAGGGAAAGGCATCCTTTCCAGATTACTCCACTACCGCCGCTTTCAGCGACGAGGAGTGGCTGCCCAGGGGCAAACCCCGGGCGAGGTCGTAAGTATCCGCCTTCCATAATATTTTTCGTGCAACTTCGACCTCATGGTTTATAATAACACCGAACACGTATATGCAGTCTGGCCAGGTCCGATCTCGAGGAGTCCTCTTCGGAGGAGTCTCTGAACGAGTCGGAGATGAATTCACTCCCGACGGCAACCTCCCCATGACCCGTGGATGCCAGAGCAGTAGGCGATGGTTCCAGAGACGCCCCAAGGCAAGATCTCGGGCGCCGGACACATGGGGGGTGAGAACCCCATGGATTATGCTGATGGGAGCCACAGCAAGTCTGGCTCCCAGCCGGTTACTACGCCGGAGCCTACAAAGGTTTTGGATTTCAGTAAGCAGTCCCTCGCGAAGGAGGGCGAGCCAGCCGTGCCGATGACCTCCGCCCAGCCGGAGGCATCGGATGATTTGTTGGAAGTGCTTCGAGGCGCTTCCATCGAGGATGAACACCGTATGCTTATGGGTACGGTGATTGAGAAGGTTCGGTTCGCCAAGAGCGGATTGACCGAAGCCTGCACCAGCCTGCTAACAGGCTTCGAGGTAAAAAAAGTGTGAGGCAATATTACCTGATAGACAGTAGCCCCTGATACTCTGGTTGGTGTTCAGAAAAAAAAGCCAAATGGAGTGTCAACTAAAAAAACCGTAGGAAGCTAATAATATTTGTCTGTATGAACAAACATGCACTGCTGCTGACCACCACTGCGCGCATGGCTGAGGTTGCCGGAATCAAGCGCAAACTGGGGCAGGCCGAAGAAGAGCTCGGCCTCGTGAAGAATTAGCTCAAGGAGAACAAAGGTAAGTGAAACCCCGTCCATATGTCCTATAGAGGATAAAAAGTTGGTGATGCCAATAAAAAGCATCATGGCTTTTGATAGGGACCGCGACCGAAGTGGCGGCCTTGAAGGAAGCGTTGTCCATCACCGAAGCCAAGGCGGATACGGAGCGCACCGAGCGAGAGAAGCAAGATGCTCAGGTGGGAGAGGTACAACAGGAGCTCCAGGAGCTTGGCAAGAAGTTCGACTCCCTGGAGCATGACTACAAGACGCAAGCGTCTGAGCTGGCGAAGGCCCTCCAGAGCGCGGCCAACACCAAGGCAGAAGCCCAAAAGGCCCTCCAGGAAATCCAGGCGGCCAAGAAGATAGCAGGGGGTAAGGCATTCTTTATGCAAAGCAAGCATGTGGAGGAGTCATTTCTTTTACTTACACGAATCTGGAGCTCTCCAGGGGCATTCACAGATCTGCCATGCAGCACTTTGGATGCCGCGGAGTTCTATTGCGCAGAGGAGGGGAGCTCTATGGAGAAGTTGTTCTGGTCCCAATATGCTGGGGCCAAACACCCGATGCCTCTGAGTGACCAACTGAAGCAGCTGGTCAAACTCCACAATGCGGCCAAACAGGCCATGAAGGACCTCATAGTCCATAAGTGGCCTGGCGAGCCCCTGCCTGGCAGCTACTTTGGCCTGGTGAAGTGGATGGTGCAGTCTTGTCCACGGCTAGAAGTTATCAAGCAATCTGTATGTAATGAGGGTGCCCGACGGGCCTTTGCGCGCGCGAAGATGCATTGGGCCAAACTGGATGCAGAGAACTCGTGAAGGATGGACCCCCGAAGGGCAAGGAGCATCGCTACCCCGAAATGTATTATAATGGTGTTATGAAAGGTGCTCGGCTTGTGGCGAATGAATGTCCTAAGAACATTATTTTCAAGTAAATGTACTCATGTCGTCTGTGTAATACGAGAACGAGTTTGATTGCGCTATACAACGCTTTGTTTGATTTAAAATATTACCTTCTCTGCGGCCGTTTATCAAAATCTGAAAGTAGGCCAGTCGTCGGCTTTCGCCCCCTTGTAACTAGTACTGGGGTGTTCGTGGAAAACCTAAACACTCTTTTTCCAATTTATTGGTCCTTTAAGGAGGTGTTTAGCGCAACGAACTAGGCAATCGGACTATTCGGCTTTATAACTCTCACTTGGCCATAGAAGTCTATAATTTTAAATTTCGGCGAAGCCCCTAGTATTCAGAAAGCCGAACTGGGGCATTATACACGCCTAAATCGGGCAAGGCCGATTCCTCGCCTTAAGCGGAAAAAATCTTTAGGGATTTTAGTACCTCGCGAATAGCGACCAGCTCTCGCCGCATCATGACGGTCAGTTTTCGGCTTTCTCTACTGAGGTGCTCGTCCGGAAGAACCGGGACACAATCGCAGTAGTTCTCCCTGCGCTACCTTAGCCGATATAACGGAACATAAGGTACCAAAACAAGGGAGCCGGGCTAACCCAACTATTGACCCAAGACATGATTCAGAGCTGATGCATATAATGCTATAAGTTCGGGGTGCCGCACTGTTGAAAGTGTTCGGACTTTTCTTGCCATCTTATGGGGCGCAAAAGGAAGCCCCTGGCAAACTAAGCGTACCACAATGTACGGATGCAATATTGAATAAATATTCAACGGAAAATATGAAGATAGTAATAAGAAGCTGACGCTATATACTACTTCCAATTTATTTGGACAATACGACAAGGCGTAGGTGTACAATTAATGCATTAAGCAGAAAGGAATAGGACTATTTGATATGTCCTATCCAAGGGCAGGCTATATGCGGGTATGGAAGGACAGGTATAACGATCATTGAAGAAGACCACCTGAGTATTCCCTTGTGTGCAATGACTCTTGCCTCCTTGGTGTACCTTCTGTGATGAGTCCGGTTATCCGATCTCTCTGAAGGGGCTGCCCAACAGTGGGATTCTGAAAAAAGAAAAAATAGTATGTGGGCCTCATGGCGGCTGAACCGCACTCTGTCCGCATTGTCGTCTCGCCTCCACCTATGCCCATGGTATTTTGAGCACGTAGTTGTGTACGCGTGGCACGAATGCCGCTTGAATGGGGCTGGGGTGGAGGCCGGGTTGCTAATCGAGCTCCTGGCGTGCCTGACGGTCCTATTGCACGGTACTCCGGACTCGCTTGACGGTGTTCGGGGATGTCGTTACTGAATTGGCTATTTGTCGGAGGAGGCTGCTTTGTACTTCTACCGCGAGGGCCGCAGTGTGTTCTTCCGTACGGAGGGAGCGGTCTGTATTTCCATTGACTGTTATGACCCTGCGAGGTCCTGGCATCTTGAGCTTGAGGTATGTATAGTGTGGTACCGCATTGAAACGAGCGAACGCGATTCGTCCAAGTAGTGCATGGTAGCCACTACGTAAAGGGACGATATCGAAGATTAACTCCTCGCTTCGGAAGTTATCCGGAGATCCGAAGACCACTTCCAGTGTTATTGAGCCCGTGCAGCGGGCCTCTACCCCTGGAATTACACCTTTGAAGGTGGTTTTGGTGGGTTTGATCCGTGACGGATCGATGCCCATTTTGCACACTGTATCCTGATAAAGCATGTTCAGGCTGCTGCCACCATCCATGAGGACTCGCGTGAGGTGGAATCCGTTGATGATTGGGTCAAGGACCAACGCGGCTGAGCCACCGTGACGGATGCTGGTGGGATGGTCCCTACGATCAAAGGTGATCAGGCAGGATGACCATGGGTTGAATTTTGGGGCGACGGGCTCCATCGCATAGACGTCCCTAAGTGCACGCTTTCGCTCCCGTTTGGGGATGTGAGTGGCATAGATCATGTTCACCGTTTTTACCTGGGGAGGAAATTTCTTCTGTCCTCCAGTGTTCAGATGCCGGGGCTCCTCGTCATCATCGCTATGCAGCCCCTTGTCCTTGTTCTCGGCATTTATCTTGCCGGCCTGTTTGAACACCCAGCAATCTCTGTTAGTGTGATTGGCTGGTTTATCGGGGGTGCCGTGAATCTGGCATGAGCGGTCGAGTATGCGGTCCAAACTGGACGATCCCGGATTGTTTCTCTTGAACGGCTACTTCCACTGACCGGATTTGGAGTTGCTGAATCCGGCATTCACTGCCGTATCCTCCGTATTGTCGCCATTGTTTCGACGCTTGTGTCTATTGCACCGTGGCTTTCCGTTACTATCACCAATATCTGAAGTGCCATGGTTTCCTAGCGCGGTGTTACTGCGAGCCAGCCAGCTGTCCTCACTCGTGCAAAAGCGGGTCATTAGTGTCGTGAGGGCCGCTATGGTCTTCGGTTTTTCTTGGCCGAGGTGTCGGGCAAGCCACTCGGCACGGATATTATGCTTAAAGGCCGCCAGGGCCTCGGCATCCGGGCAGTCGACAATTTGGTTCTTTTTAGTTAGGAACCGAGTCCAAAATTTCCTGGCTGACTCTCCGGGCTGTTGGGTAATGTGACTTAAGTCATCAGCATCCGGTGGTCGCACATAAGTGCCCAGGAAGTTATCGAGGAAAACGTCCTCAAGATTTTCCCAAGTGCCAATGGAGTTTGCTGGCAGGCTATTCAGCCAATGTCTGGCTGGCCCTTTAAGCTTGAGTGGGAGATACTTGATGGCATGTAGGTCATCACCGCGGGCCATGTGAATGTGGAGAAGAAAATCCTCGATCCACACCGCGGGGTCTGTTGTGCCATCGTATGACTCACTGTTGACGGGTTTAAACCCTTTTGGGAATTCATGTTCCATTACTTCATCGGTGAAGCAGAGGGGGTGTGCGGCGCCTCTGTGCCAAGCTATATCGCGGCGTAGTCCGATTGGGTCTGGTCGGTAATATCCGTCCCGACCGGAATTATCAGTATTGTATCCGGCGTGACGATTGGTGTCATGGGCTGTCGCGCACCCTCGTGATCCGTAGATCGATCTTGGTTGTCCTGCATTGTTTTCCAATATGTCTCGCAGGTCCGGCGTATTGCCCCGGGCCGTAGTGAACCGGCATGGGGGTGCGGGCTAGTGTCCGGCCTGATATGCCGTTTTATCCAGGCCACGTGGTGGTCGGTCAGCCTCATCTTGTGCTGGAAGTTCAGGCTCTTCGGCCTGTTCTTCTAGCGGTTTGTGCTTTGGGTATCCCCTACTCGGGGGTTCAAGTCCGTATTCGTCGGCCGCCAGGACTTCGGTCCATCTGTCTGCGAGCAGATCTTTGTCCGCTTGGAGCTGATTCTGCTTCTTTTTCAGGCTTCTTGCAGTGGCTATAAGCCTGCGCTTGAAGCGCTCCTGCTCTATGGGATCCTCTGGTACGCCAAATTCGTCGTCACCGAGGCTCACATCGTCTTCGGAGGGAGGCATATAGTTATCGTCCTCCAAGTAGCCGTCCGTCGCCTATTCGTCTGGGCTAGCCTGCCCGTGTTCCTGTTCGGCTTGCTCGAAGGTGGGTTGATCAGGATCGTATTCCTCTTCGGCACCATCTGGATTTTCTTCTCCAGTGCCGGTATTGTTGTGGCGAGGCTTGGAGCGGCGCCGATGACGCCCATGTTCTGCTTTCTTCCCCGAGGGGTTATCTCCCATTGCCTCATCGCCATTGGTTTCTTTGGGAGTATCCACACACACACACACACACACACACACACACACACACATATATATATATATATATAGAGAGAGAGGTGGCAGTCCAGCGCCCTGTGGGTGGTGGTTCCTGTTCTTCTCCCGCATCGTCGTCTATACCGTCGATGTCTT
The DNA here is from genome assembly GCF_018294505.1 of Triticum aestivum. Lineage (NCBI taxonomy): Eukaryota > Viridiplantae > Streptophyta > Magnoliopsida > Poales > Poaceae > Triticum > Triticum aestivum. The sequence goes on along the minus strand of NC_057810.1, from coordinate 478,793,815 downwards.
CGGAGTCGAAGTTAAGCACGTCGGTCAAGTCATCGACCATGGCTATTAAGTGGGTGGTGGGTGGGTAACGAATTTCTTCGTCGCCAGCTTCCCACTCGAGCCGGACATAGTTCGGCCAGGAGTCTCCCGACAAAGAGAGAGACCTTAATGAATTCAGCACATCTCCGAAGGGTGAGTGCTAAAAGATATCCGCGGCGACGAACTCCATGACTGGAGCCCAGTTAGATTCGATGGGCACAGACACGCGCGGCCCGGAACACACTACCGGAGATGAGTCCGAGGGTCCGGAGGTACAGATTTCCTAAGGCGAGTAATCTGTGTTCGGCTCCAACGCCGATGAGTGTGCGGCCTCCGGGGCGGGGTTCATCCACCCGTCCTTGGAAGGCACGACCAGCTCTGGAACGAAGTCCGGAGCTGTAGCAGGCGCGATGTCTGAATACTGTCCGACTGCAGATCTAGGTCATGCACGTCGTGATTGTTCATTGCTCCTGACACGGGCTCGAATCCGTCGAATATCAAGTCTCCGCGGATGTCGGCAGTGTAGTTTAGATTTCCAAACCTGACCTGATGGCCAGGGGCGTAGCTATCGATCTGCTCCAGATGGCCAAGCGAGTTGGCCCGTAGTGCGAAGCCGCCGAACACGAAGATCTGTCCGAGGAGAAAAGTCTCACCCAGGACGGAGTTGTTGAAAGTTGGAGAAGCCATTGAGCCTTACAGCAACAACATAGAGGAACTCTCAATGAAAGCACCAATGTCGGTGTCAAAACCGGCGGATCTCGGGTAGGGGGTCCCGGACTATGCGTCTAAGGCTAATGGTAACAGGAGGCAGGGGACACGATGTTTTACCCAGGTTCGGGCCCTCTCGATGGAGGTAATACCCTACTTCCTGCTTGATTGATCTTGATGATATGAGTATTACAATAGTTGATCTACCACGAGATCAGAGAGGCCAAACCCTAGAAGCTTGCCTATGGTATGATTGTTGTTCTGTCCTACGGACTAAACCCTCCGGTTCATATAGACACCGGAGGGGGCTAGGGTTACACAGAGTTGGTTTACAGAGGAGGAGATCTACATCCGAATCGCCAAGCTTGCCTTCCACACCAAGGAGAGTCCCATCCGGACACGGGACGAAGTCTTCTATCTTGTATCTTCATAGTCCAACAGTCTGGCCAAAGTATATAGTCCGGTTGTCCGGATACCCCCTTATCCAGGACTCCCTCACCCTCAGCACCAAGGCAGAAGAAACCTCAGCCTCAGGAAGGATCGGGGGCTCCGGAGGCTGGTTGTCCTCAGCAGCCGCGGCAAGCCTAGGTGCCGAAGGAGTCAGACCTGCCGAGGGCACCGGCACCTCTTGGGGATGGGCATCCATGTCCTCCGGAGCTGGCGTTGCCCCTGGGCTGGGGGGGCTATGGCATTCTTCTTCACTAGGGCCACGATGGCCGCTCCATCACTTGCAGCCACAGCGATCTCCATACCCTCCTTCTGCTTCTTCGACGGTTGCTGCCTAACGACAGAAGAAGACGCTCAGTACCACCGCAAGAACCAACAAGCGAAGTTAAGGAGAAACTTACTGGTCAACGAAGGCATAGTGCCTCTTCATGCTTAGAAGCGAACGCTGGGGTGGAGCAGCTGGTGCCGAGCTCTTGGGGGAAGGAGAGCTTGCGGTTGGCGCCGCCTAGGACGGCGTCAGCAAAGGTGGGCTGCTGCCCGGAGGGATCAACGTGGACCTGCTTTTCTTCACGACCGCTTGCTTGGGCTGCTTCAAGGAGGCCATCCCAGACCTCGTGGTGACTCCTGGAGGGCGCGGCACCTCCACCACCGCGGGCTCATCATCATCATCATCATCAGAAAGGTCGCGCAAGAGCTCCCTCCACTCCGGGGCAGAGGATTCTTCCACAACCTCATCCTCGGTGGCCTCGGAGGATTGGTCGTCGGAGGACAGGTGCACCAAGGAAGTAGGCGGTAGGGAAGATCCCAGCTGCACGAACCCGAGCTCGTCAAAGACAGGCATGGCCGCAACAACATCCTCGACATCATCACGACAGTACAGCGAAAGCCAATCCTCTGGAGGGTCGCTCGGGTCCTTCCCCGTCAGGCAGAGCAGCACCTTGTTCAGTTCCACCTCGGGAAGGGGATCCCGGCATAGGCGGATCTTGTCGTCATCACCACAAAGCTTCCACAAGGGGCGAGGGCAGTCTTGAAGTGGCGCGATGCGCTGCTTCAGGAATTCTCTGATGAGCATGGCCCCCGTCATCTTCACGCTCTTCAGCTCCTTATCCATCTTCCTCACGAACGGCATCAGGGAAGGGTCGATGATCTTCTTAGAACTCCACCACTTCTCGGAGACGGGGACTGTGGTTGGCAGCGCCAGCGAGCTCTGGGAGCTCTTAGCATCCATCAGGACCCACCTCTTCACGACATCCTCCACCTTCTTCCCGGCGTGGGAGATGGCATTGCCACCCCGCATTGCGACAAAGCCAATGCACCCAACCGGATTGTCGCCGGTCTTGCGAAGGTAGAAGAAATGGTGGAACAGGGCAACCGAGGGCATCACCCCCATGAACGCCTCACAGTAGAAGGCGAAAAGGGACAGAAGGAGGATGTAGTTGGCGTGGATGTGGAGTGCGTGGAAACCATAGTGGTGAAGGATGGCGAAAAAGAAGGGGGAATGGAGGTACCAGCCCCGTTAGGATGGTGTGCATGAAGAAGGGGAAGAAGTTGCTGCCCGTGGGCTTTGGTGCAGCGGTGGCGTCCCGGAGCGTGGTATTCTTCCACTCGTTGTCGTCGCTCGCTGTCAGGAGGAGCGTGGTCTGAAGCTTCTCCCCGGCCACGCAGGGCGCCAGCACCCCTGGCTCGTACGAGGCAGAGCCGGCGGCCAAGGAAGAAGTCGTGGTCTTCTCGGCGGCCATCAAGCAGGATATTTGGTGGAAATCAGCAGATCTGGCGAGCTCTTTCGCTGTGGGGAGAAGGGGATCTGGAGCAAGACGAAGAAGGAGCAATGAAAGCCTGGCGGCAGGCGGCACCCCTTTTTGTCAGACAGGAGCAGTTGTCGAGGCACCGTGGGGAAACGGATTTGCCCACGTCCAATCAGTCGCCCCGCGTCATCAATGCCACAGGCGGTTGGGGCCCGCGGTGCTCTGCACTTGCCCTTTTGCTTCGCCTAGAAGCCAAGTCCGAGCACGCCTTGGGCCCGGGGGCTACTGTCGGCGTCCTGGACTTGGGGGTATCTAGTCCTACCTGCCTGCGGCCCACCGCGTGGCTTCATCAATGACCTGGTACAACCCAGCTTCAACACCAACACGACAAGACCCTCGCGAGGCGGACGACGCCAAGACCCCCAAAGGAGTTGGCCTCCTCAGGAGTGCTCCTAAGGGGCGGAGAATTCTATGCAGCTACCTCATGAGGCTCAGCTGACGTGAGCCATGATGACCAAGGCCAGGCGGGCGCCAGGCGGGCGCCAAGTGGGCGCAGAGCGCAGGTTTCCTCTTTGGTGTAAGGGAGGCAAGCCACAGGCGCGGAGTCCCGAGGAATCAACCAAAGGTTTCCATTCTGGTGCAACAAGACCAATACCGCCAGGACGGCAGGACGGAGGTCATCACTGAGCCCACCGCAGCGTCATGGGCAGAGGCTTTTCACAGGCGAAGACTACTTTTGTCATGATAGACTGTACTGCTTGTCCCCTTTCAAATCCCGCCGTTGTGGAATCCCTTCCCGCTCATATTTGGGAAGAGGACCAAGGCCACTATATATAGGACTTAGCCACCACCATATAGGAGGACCAAAACCCGAACAAGTAGAGCACTACACCAGCTCAAGAACACCTCACCGCCTGAGGCTTGTTCATCCTTTGTACTAGTTCATCCATAGCCCCTCAAGGCAATCCACCACACCACACTGGATTAGGGTATTACACCACAATGATGGCCCGAACCAGTATAAATCTCTGTGTCTTTGTGTCTCTGTGAGCTCGATGCACTAGGCTAGGGAGGATCGTGAGTAGGCAGGCTGGGCAGGTTGAAATCTCCGCACGCTCCCAAGAGTTCGAACCTCTCAAGGGTTGTCGGATCACTAAATCCGACACAAAGTTTTTTCCTTGGAGTGACTATGTGGGATGTATATACGACTGAAAATGTTTAGCGGGGACTGACTGTGTGGGATGTACTTACGACCGGAAACGATTTCGCCTGTATAATAGTATTTTTTAGCACTACTGTATGTATAACCGTATTTGGTCACTCGTCGATCGCACACGACCTCATTTTGCCGAGCGTGTGTGCCAGGAGGGCATATCCCTGACGGTTGCTGGGTCGTGTGGAAAGGACCTCCCTATCGTAGTCACTCACTAGGTGATGGTTCCGAACACCATCATGGAAAGGGGTTAAAAACCGTTTGTATAGCACCTCGCTGTACTAGTGAGGAGTCGGTCTACTAATCTTGCGCGTGATGCCTATATAATGATCATTGCCTGGATATACTCATGACTATTTGAAGTTCTATCAATTTCCCAATAGTAATTGTTTTCCCATCATTTGCTATTTTGTTCGAGAGAATCCACTAGTGAAACCTACGGCCCCGGGTCTCTTTTCATCATATTTGCCTTTGCGATCTATTTTCCTTGCATTTATTTTCAGATCTATTAAACCAAAAATACAAAAATAGCTTGCTGCAATTTATTTGTTCCATGATCTATTTATCCTATCTACCACTTTTACCTCACGTTATTTGCATATCTTGAGGCGCCATACCCGAAAGGGATTGACAACCCCTTTAACACGTTGGGTTGCGAGTATTTGTTATTGGTGTGCAGGTGTTGTTTACGTGGTGTGAAGAGGTTATCCTAATGGTTCGATAACCTTGGTCTCATCACTGAGGGAAATACCTACCATCGCTATACGGCATCATCCCTTCCTCTTTGGGGAAATACCGACGTAGTTCTAGCAGGCATCAAAAGGAATTTCTAGCACCGTTGCCGGGGAAGATCTTCAACATCAACCAGGTTCCTAATCACAAATCTCATCTCCTCGCAATTTACATTATTTGCCATTTGCCTCTCGTTTTCCTCTCCCCCACTTCACAAAAATTTGCCGTTTTATTCGCCCTCTTTTTCGTTCGCCGTTTTCTCGTTAGACTGTTTTTGTGTGCAATCTTGTTTATCACTTTTTGTCTTTATTGATTTTTCTTCTTCTATTGCGTGCACCCCCGAGAACGAGGTTCTCAACTTCAAACAAATGGGTGGAGAAAATTTAAAAGATGCTTGGTATAGGATTTGCAATGCTCATAATAGATCTATCCGTAAGCAATCTACCATTGTTCTTCTTCATTGTTTTTATGTGGGCATTACCACTTGGTACAGATTCATCCTTGATACGATTATCGGCGGGAATTTCTTGATGTGTCCTTCTCTTGATGCTTTTAATGCTTTGGGAAATTTAGTGGGTCCACCACCACTCATGATCAATGAAACAATATTGACTCTCGAGCATGTTATGGAAAGACTAGATGCTATTGAAAGGAAAATGCTTACCGTAGAACATACTGAAAACTTGGATAGAAAAATGCAAAGTTATTCTACTAAAGTTGGGTCAAAAGCGGGAGACATTTTTAAGTTGCTAAAAGAAAAGGGAACTATAATTCATGAAAGAATCGAAGAGAGCACGTCTAGGATGATAAACTGGAAGAATTTTTTTCTAATCTAGGTACGGCTTTTGCTTCCGCTAAAACTCCCGTGAAAATTAGCAAGACTACTCAAGTCACTAAAAACAAAGGTGCAACTTCTAGCAATGATAAAGGATACCTTAAGATGATTAGTATCCATCCCAACTTTATTGAAGTCATAAGAGACCCTTTTTGCGAAAATAAGTTTTTCAATCTCATGCCTAGAAGTATTGTCGCTGAGAATTTATATGATAAATCCTTGAAAAATCCTAAATGTTCAATCAAAGAATTGGACAAGGATGACAACACTTAGATCCTACGTGTTATGCCTAGCTAGGGGCATAAAATGATAGCGCTTATTGGGAGGCAACCCAATGAATAAAATTTATTTTTGCTTTTTGTTTTCTGTTCTTGTGTGTCAGCACAATTATGCTAATGTTATGATTGTGTTTTTTGTGTTTCAATTAGTGTTTGAGCCAAGCAAGGTCTTTGGGTTGATTTTGGGTGAAAGTTGATTAGATCTTGCTGAAAAACAAAAACTTATGCACTCACGAAAATAGTTTTAATAAATCACAGAAAAGTTCTTTTCAGTTGATTCTTTTTGAAGAAGATTAATATACAAATGACCCAATTTTTCCTAATTTCTCAAGATTTTTGTGGTTACATAAGTATTCTAAATATCCATATTGCTACAGACTGTTCTGTTTTTGACAGATTCTGTTTTTTTTTTTTGCGTCATGTGCTTGTTTTGATGATTCTATGGTTTTCTTTGATGAATTTTTTCCATAGATAAGTTGGAATACAGTAGATATAATGCAAAAACAAAATAAGAATAGGTTTTCTACAGTAGTTATAATAGTGGTTTGTTTTCTTATACTAACGGATCACACAAAGGTTTTGTTGGAGTTTTGTGTGATTGAAGTTTTCAAGTTTTGACTGATCTTACGATGGATGAAGGAATAAGGATTAGCAAAAGGCTAAGCTTGGGGATGCCCGAGGCACTCCAAGATGATATTCAAAGAAGTAGCAAGAAACTAAGCTTGGGGATGCCCCCGAGTGGCACCTCCGCTTTCTTCTAACAACCATCGGTATTTTACTTGAAGCTATATTTTTATTCATCACATATTATGAGTTTTGCTTGGAGCGTCTTGTATGATATGAGTCTTTGCTTGTTTTTCTTTGTGTTTTAAGTCTTGAATCCTTGTTGAACACCTTTTTGAGAGAGCCAAAAATTATGCTATGCTTGCTCATATGCTTCACTTAAATTTTTAGAGCCATGGATTTGCTCTAGTGCTTCACTTATACCTTTTTGAGCACGGTGTGCTTTGTTATTTTTGAAGAAATGCTCTCACGCTTCACTGAGATTTATTTGGGAGTTAGTAAAACTTTAATAAATTCTCTCTTGCTTCACTTAGATTATTTTGAGAGAAAAAATTATGCTTATAATCTTCATTTATATTTATTTGAGCTTATCAAAAGCAACATATGAAAATAGTCCCAAAGTGATAGATATCCAAGGAGGATATAATAAAAACTTTCATGAAGACCATTGGACAAAATAAACTTGATTCTTAGTAATGGTTTTGAGATATGACGATATGATATGTGAGTCATGTTGATGAGTAATTGTGCTTTAGTAAGAATATTAATGTCAAGGTTTGTGATTGCCTATGCAAGCACGAAAGTCAATAGTTATCCAATGAAATTTATATCCTACTTATGGTGCATTATTCGGTGCTACTTATGCTTAATGCTTGGGTACAAGATTTTTCGCTTTTTGGTTGGTCGCTTCTCAATATTTTGGTAGCCTTCATTTTTCACTAAGTATGATCACTACTTGTGCATCCAAAACCCTTTAAACCAGTTTTGCCATATGAGTCCACTATACCTACCTATATGCGGCATTTCCATGCCGTTCTAAGCAAATTTGCATGTGCCAACTCTAATTTTCAAAATAAATTTCTCTTTTGTGTGCTCTACCGCTCGCGAGGCAGTGAAGGGTGGCCAATATTTTCCATGCTAGATGTGTTATTCTCACGATGAGTGTTTATACACTTGTCATTGCACAAGAGTATGGCAAAGGTATTAGGGATGCCCAGTCCCGAAATGAAAAATGAATTTACTTTATGTTGTCAAATAATAAATTCCTTGGAAAGTGTTGGTATGGAGGGAAACCGTGGATTCGGCTAGCCATGGAAAGTGAAAGTAATGGTGGAAAAAGGAATAAACTTTATTTTCTGTGTGAGAACCGCCTATGATGTATCTAGCATGGAAAGTGTTGAGATCTCTAAGTTGTTTTCGTTGGTGGGAAAAGTATGCCTCTCAAAAATGTTTTTATCTCTCAATTTAAGCTTTGAGCTCTGGCACCTCTACAAATCCCTACTTCCCTCCGCGAAGGGCCTTTCATTTATTTATGCAATTTTTATTTTTGAGTCTCCATCTTCTCTTATAAAGCACCAACTAAGGGGCACTATGACCATATTTGAGCATTGGGTGTAACTAATATTCGTGTGTGTTTCATGAATGGATCAATGATTGAGCATAATGAGCTAGGGATAACTTGCTTTAGTATTGATATTTTGAAAGACATGGTTGCTTGCTGGTATGCTTGAGTATTAAAGTCTTCATGTCAAAACTAGACTATTGCTTTGAATCATATAAAAGTCCATATGTCCATGCTATAAAGAAAAGAAATGTGATGAATATGTTAGGCAACATTCCACTTCGAAAATTCTATTTTTATCATTTACCTACTCGAGGACGAGCAGGAATTAAGCTAGGGGATGCTGATACGTCTCCAACGTATCTATAATTTTTTATTGTTCCATGGTGTTATATTATCATTCTGGATGTTTTACAATCATTTTATAGTCATTTTATATTATTTTTTGGTACTAACCTATTGACATAGTGCCCAATGCCAGTTGCTATTTTCTGCATGTTTTTTACATCGTAGGAAATGAATATCAAACGGAGTCCAAATGCAGTGTAACTCTTTGAGGATTTTTTGGGCCAGAGACATCCAGTGGGCCAAGGTTGCACCTGGGGGGGTGCCTCGAGGAGGGAAACACCCACCAGGGCGCGCCAGGAGGCCCATGCGCGCCCTGGTGGTTTCTGCGCACCTCGGGTGTCCCCTGAACCGCCACTTTCCTCTATAAATACCCCAATATTCCAGAAACCCTAGGGGAGTCGACGAAAATCAATTCCAGCCGCCGTTGAGTCCAGAACCACCAGGTCCAATCTAGACACCATCACAGAGGGATTCACCACTTCCATTGGTGCATCTCTGATGATGCGTGAGTAGTTCTTTGTAGACCTATGGGTCCGTAGTTAGTAGCTAGATGGCTTCCTCTCTCTCTTGATTATCAATACAATGGTCTCTTAGAGATCCATATGATGTAAGCCTTTTTGCCGTGTGTTTGTTGGGATCCGATGAACTTTGAGTTTATGATTAGATCTATGTTTTTATCCATGAAAGGTATTTGAGTCTTCTTTGATCTCTTATCTGCATGATTGCTTATAGCCTCGTATCTTTTCTCCTATATTTGGGTTTTGTTTGGCCAACTTGATCTATTTATCTTGCAATGGGAAGATGTGCTTTGTAGTGGGTTCAATCATACGGTGCTTGATCCCAGTGACAGAAGGGGAAATGACACGTATGTATCGTTGCTACTAAGGATAAAACAATGGGGTCTATCTCTACATAGATAGATCTTGTCTACATCATGTCATCGTTCTTATTGCATTACTCTGTTTCTCCATGAACTTAATACACTAGATGCATGCTGAATAGCGGTCGATGTGTGGAGTAATAGTAGTAGATGCAGGCATGAGTCAGTCTACTAATCTTGGACGTGATGCCTATATAATGATCATTGCCTGGATATCGTCATGATTATTTGAAGTTCTATCAATTGCCCAACAATAATTGTTTTCCCACCGTTTGTTATTTTTCTCGAGAGAAGACACTAGTGAAACCTACGGCTCCTAGGTCTCTTTTCATCATATTTGCCTTTGCGATCTATTTTCGTTTGCATTTTTTTCAGATCTATTAAACCAAAAATACAAAAATACCTTGCTGCAATTTATTTGTTCCACGATCTATTTATCCTATCTACCACTTTTACCTCACATTATTTGCATATCTTGAGGCGCCATACCCGAAAGGGATTGACAACCCCTTTAACACGTCGGGTTGCGAGTATTTATTATTTGTGTGCAGGTGTTGTTTACGTGGTGTGAGGAGGTTCTCCGAGTGGTTCAATAACCTTGGTCTCATCACTGAGGGAAATACATACCGTCGCTATACTGCATCATCCCTTCCTATTTGGGGAAATACCGACGTACTTCTAGCAAACATCAGGTGTGTCCCGGAGTCTTGCTCCCTCTTGCATAGGGGACAATGGTCGCAATTTGTTCACTCATGCTTGGTCAATCTATTGGCGATTCATATTCTATTTTGAATGATAAATCAGGCAAAGAACTTGACTTTAGGAGGGACCCAATCCTTCCACACTATGTGGGACATAGGGTAGTAGAGTTCCCATGAGTTGTGTAGAATAAGCGTATGCCGGTGGACATTATTTTGCGCTTTCAGACTATGTCATCCTCGGCGTGCTCATTAAGATGGAAGCCATGAAGGAGAGCCCAAAGGAGTACAAATTGACGAAGATGCTCCAAGTAGAAGTTGATGGGGATTTTTATCTTGGAGACCTGCGCATCCTTTTTATTCTTACTGAAAGAGGTTTGGTGTGTACTAATGTGTATATAGCTCGAGCACTTGCGGAGTCTTATCATTTGATCATACCATGGTTGTGCGATGATTGTTTTTTGTACACGGACGGTACTTTATCTGATACCACGAGGTCCAGACGTGATATGTCATCCAATGTGGTACCCCATCCGTGGACTCATGTGGACTTCTGTTTCTTGCAAATCGGAAGGGGGGGGGGTGGGGGTTTGCGCGTGTTTGGACCGCTGTCATGCATGTGTCTGACAATCTGGTCCCACCCAAAACCCTTTCCCGCCTAAAGCGGTTGCCCCACATTCATGCGCTCTAGAACGCGAGCTCCGCATTCATGCGACCCAGAGCAGATGTGACCTCTCACTGAGGTCGGGATTGAAGCGGCTCATCCGACAAGAGTGATACCCATGCCGTGTCCCTGGTGTTCGGCTTGTTCATTGTCGGAGGGACGTTACTGGATGGGACGGGACATATATCTAGAGCATTCAAACGGCCTACGCTTCCGTCCGCCTGCCATCATTAAACACGCAAGCCGGCCAAGAAGCCAACTCCGGCGCCCGCATTGACACACCGCACCGCTTGGCCTCAATGACGTCCGCTATTTAAACGAGGCCACTCCCATCACAAACGACAAAACAACACGTCCGCTCCACATTCTTCTCCTGTGCACCACGTCCTCCATGACCGCGAACGTGTTGTTGTAGAGCCTCTCGATGGAGCAGAAGCACGAGGTGGCCGCCCTTGCTGCCGGTTGGCAGGGCCGCTGTGTCAGACGGATAGAAGCTGGCATGTTGGCCAGCTCCCCGAAGGTCTCTGACGATGACCCAACGATGTTGAGACGGGCTCCGACGATGACACGACGCCCTTGTTCGCACCGGTCCATGCCAGCCTGACAATATGGAGCAGGCGCAGAGGCACTTCAACGACACCATGATAGAGGAACAACCACCGCCGATGTTGTCAGCGTTCCGACAGATGCAGGAGGAGCAGTGGTACAACCTCGCGCAACACCGGCTGGTGGAGGACCAAATGTATGACGAGTGCGCGAGCAAAGAGCCCGTGTTGTCCATGGTCGAGGAGAACCCCAACTTCGTTGCCGAGCAACGAGCGCTATGTGAGGCCGCGCACGCTCATGCCGCTCCCAATAGGGTCGCGGTGTAGCCGGATGCGTAGGCGGCACTGGCGATCGCGTACGAACGCTGACAACTATGCGTCATTCGCGCCACGAATGATGCTTCGTTGGTGCCGGTGATGCGGCGAGCGTGCCACCCTGTCCATGTCCATCATCAACCTCATGTTCACTAGCGGCAAACAGGTTGCGGACTTTGACAAGGAGTAGTGGATGGGAGGTGGCCGGGCCTCGATTCTCAAGTTGGTTGGTCCGTGTCCCATGTCCTACTATTCCTCGCCGGTGACCGCACCTTCATTTCATGGGTCTCATCTTCATCGGACATGGACGCGCCAACACTGGAGGGGAACAAGGACTTGGAGGACGGCGCCACCGTAAATTTAGACTAGGTTTAGGTCCGGTCGCTCTTTTAACGAAACATGTCAAAAATGTAATGAATGTGCTCTGGTTTAAATAAAAATCATCCGGTTTGTCTAAATTTATTTTGAAATGGACATGGTTGGAGATGCCCTAATCGTGTGTATAGGCTCCAGCTGTATTTGTCAAAGTTACCAAAAATATTTGGACAGCATACATTTTGTCTAAATGGCAGAATTGAGCATTTATTTCATTTCAATATTGGAGACCCTGCCAATGTTGTTATCCAAGAGCTTTGACCCTTGCAAAATCCGGTACTAAATGGAGTGACAGCAGATGGTACCAATGCATACATTCATTGCGTCCAGCTAAATCCAACACTGGTGCATCCTCCCCCCTGTGCTACAAAAACCCCAATCCGCCGCCGGCTGCTTCCCCAGCATGGCGACGGGCGAGGAGGCGAGGGAGCGCAGCGCGGAGTCGGTGGAGATGGTGCCGTCGTGGCGTGAGCAGCTGACGGTCCGGGCCTTGGTGGTGAGCGCGCTCCTGGCCGTGCTCTTCAGCGTCATCGTCGTGAAGCTGAGCCTCACCGCGGGGATCATCCCCTCGCTCAACATCTCCGCGGGGCTGCTTGGCTTCTTCTTCGCCCGCCTCTGGGCGGCCGCCGAGGCCAGGCTGGGCCTGCCCCGCCGCCCCTTCACGCGGCAGGAGAACACCGTCATTTCGCTGGAACCTTACTACATCAGGGTCTTTCACTGTAGACTCTATGTATCGTGCGCTCACACATTCTGAGGTACCAGTGAGTAATAACAAGAAAATTTGGAAGTCTAAGATTCCATTAAAAGTGAAAATTTTCATGTGGTATCTTCGTAGGGGGGTTGTGTTAACCAAAGACAATCTCGCACGACGCAACTGGCAAGGGAGTAAGAAGTGTTGTTTTTGTACTCATGATGAGACAATCAAACACCTCCTTTTCCAATGCAAGTTTGCGCGTTCTACGTGGTCAGTCATCCAAATAGCGTCAAATTTGTATCCGCCCACAAATGTTGCCAATATTTTTGGTCATTGGCTGGACGGTATTTCAAATAGGTTCAAAACACTAATAAGGGTGGGAGCGTATGCCTTAATTTGGTCGCTTTGGCTATGTAGAAATGATTTTGTTTTTAATGGAAGAAATGCTTCTCCTCTACAGGTTATTTTCCGCTGTACACAATTGCTACGTATGTGGTCTATGTTACAACGACCGGAGAACCAACCGCTGTTCAAGGCGGTCTGTATGCGATTGGAGCAGGTGGCTATGGAGGTTTTTTCCCAACATGGGTGGCAACATAACCTTCGGATCGATCCACCACCTCCTTCGACAGAGGCATAGTGTCGGTCTATAGGGCTCTACTGTTGCCGTTTTGTCGGTTTTTTTCATTAATTTTTTGTCAGACCTTCATATTGGGCTGTGTGCATCCTAGTTATGCAGAGGCCGGGTGTTACTCATAATGCTTTGTATCTGCTTGATGCTACATTTGAGATAATAAAATCGCCCTTTATCGAAAAAAGACCTGCGTCGTCGCCGCCTACGGCATCGCCTTCAGCGGTAAGCGCGGCCGTTTTCTTTGCTGACTGTTTTTAATTACCCGTTCCTCTCCGTTTCGTGTGCTCTGCTGACCGGTGAGCAAGAGACGCGTGCGCGCAGGTGGATTCGGCTCCTACATGTTTGCCATGAGCAGCAGGATCGCCGGCCAGGCGACCGAGGCGAATGACGCCATGAACGTCAAGGACCCCAGCTTGGGGTGGATGATCGGGTTCCTCTTCCTCGTTTGCTTCGTCGGCCTCTTTGTCAGGAGAACCCTGGCCGAACTATGGTCAGCAAGGTTGGGATGCGGACGACGAAGAAATTCGAATCCCACCCACCACCCACTTCGTAGCCACTGTCGATGATTTAACCGACATGCTTGACTTTGACTCCAAAGATATCGACGGTATGGACGCCGATGAAGGAGAAGACCAAGAACCAGCACCTATAGGGCACTGGAAAGCCACCTCGTCATATGACATATACATGGTGGACACCCCAAAAGCAGGGAATGGCGATGAAAAAACGGAGGATGACCCCTCCAAGAAACAACCTAAGCGCCGGCGTCAGCGGCGCCGCTCTAAATCCTGCCAAAGCAAAAATGGCGAGTCCAGCACTGGAGATAACAACACCCCGGACAGTGCCGAAGACAACCCCCTCCAGCAGGATTCAGCGCAGGAGGACGGAGAAGCCAGCCCTCATGAGAGAGCGGCAGAAAGGGAGGTCGAGGATGACAATTATATGCCTCCCTCCGAAGACGAGGCAAGCCTCGACGACGACGAATTTGTCGTGCCAGAGGATCCTGTCGAACAAGAGCGTTTCAAACGCAGGCTTATGGCCACAGCAAGCAACCTCAAGAAAAAACAGCAGCAGCTCAGAGCTGACCAAGATTTGCTAGCCGACAGATGGACTGAAGTCCTGGAGGCCGAAGAATACAAACTCGAACGCCCCTCCAAGAGCTACCCAAAGCGCAGGCTGCTACCCCAACTAGAGGAGGAAGCAACTAAACCTACATCACCAGCGTATGATGCGGCCAATCGGCCACCCCGTGGCCGCGACAGAGAGGCCTTTCGGCCCTCAACTCAAGCCGCACCCCGGCACAGCTCAAAAAGTACCAGAGCACGGGGAAACGCACAAGACCTGCGAGACATATTGGAGGATAAGGCAAGGCAAACAAGATCGATCTACGGATCGCGTGGGCGCCCCACATCACGTGAAAATAGCCGTCACGCCGGATATGACAAATACGGCCAGGCCGAACACAACAGACAAAGCTCGTCCGAGCTACGTCGCGATATAGCCCAGTACAGGGGCGCCGCACACCCACTATGCTTCACTGACGAAGTAATGGATCATCAAATCCCCGAAGGTTTTAAACCCGTAAACATCGAATCATACGATGGCACAACAGATCCTGCGGTATGGATCGAGGATTATCTCCTTCATATCCACATGGCCCGTGGTGATGATCTACACGCCATCAAATACCTCCCACTCAAGCTTAAAGGACCAGCTCGACATTGGCTTAACAGCTTGTCAGCAGAGTCAATTAGTTGCTGGGAGGACCTAGAATCTGCATTCTTTGACAACTTCCAGGGCACTTATGTGCGACCACCAGACGCCGACGACCTAAGCCACATAATTCAACAGCCAGAGGAATCGGCCAGACAATTCTGGACACGGTTCCTAACCAAGAAAAATCAAATAGTCGACTGTCCGAACGCAGAGGCTCTTGCAGCCTTCAGGCACAACATCCGAGACGAATGGCTCGCCCGGCACCTAGGACAGGAAAAGCCGAAATCTATGGCAGCCCTCACGACACTCATGACCTGCTTTTGCGCGGGAGAAGACAGCTGGCTAGCTCGTAGCAATAACATCACCAAGAGCCCTGGTAGCTCAGATACCAAGGACAAGAATGGCAGGTCACGTCGTAACAAGCACAAGCGCCGCATTAACGGCGATAATACTGAGGATATGACAGTTAACGCCGGATTCAGAGGCTCTAAACCCGGTCAGCGGAAGAAGCCATTCAAAAGAAATCCTCCGGGCCCATCCAGTTTAGACCGGATACTCGATCGCTCGTGCCAGATACATGGCACCCCCGAACAACCAGCCAATCACACTAACAGGGATTGTTGGGTGTTAAAGCAGGCAGGCAAGTTATGTGCCGAAAACAAAGACAAGGGGCTGCATAGCGATGACGAGGAGGAGCCCCGGCCGCCGAACAACAGAGGACAGAAGGGCTTCCCCCCACAAGTGCGGACGGTGAACATGATATACGCAACCCATATCCCCAAAAGGGAGCGGAAGCGTGCTCTCAAGGACGTCTATGCATTGGAGCCAGTCGCCCCAAAGTTCAACCCATGGTCCTCCTGCCCGATCACCTTTGATGGAAGGGACCACCCCACTAGCATTCGTCACGCCGGATTCACCGCATTGGTCCTAGACCCAATCATTGACGAATTTCACCTCACTAGAGTCCTCATGGACGGCAGCAGCAGCCTGAACCTGCTTTATCAGGATACAGTGCAAAAAATGGGTATCGATCCCTCGAGGATTAAACCCACAAAGACGACCTTTAAAGGCGTCATACCAGGTGTAGAAGCCAGCTGTACAGGCTCAGTTACACTCGAAGTGGTCTTCGGATCCCCGGATAATTTCCGAAGCAAAGAGTTAATCTTTGACATAGTCCCATTCCGCAGTGGCTATCACGCCCTGCTCGGACGAACCGCATTCGCAAAATTTAATGCGGTGCCGCACTACGCATATCTCAAGCTCAAGATGCCAGGCCCTCGCGGAGTCATTACGGTCAATGGAAACACCGAACGCTCTCTCCGAACAGAGGAGCACACGATGGCCCTGGCGGCAGAAGTACAAAGCAGCCTCTTAAGGCAATTCTCCAATCCGGCTGTTAAATGTCTGGACAACATCAAGCGCGCCCGAAGTAACCTACAACAAAACCGGCTGGCACGTTCCGAGCAAGCATAGCAGTGCATCCCCAACCCCAGCCCTCGCGAGATTGTGATAGCAGTACCACGCGTACATAACTATGCTCTGGCAATATCATGGGCATAAGGGGAGGGGCACAACCACGGCACGCCCAGAATGCGGCTCAACCACACTAGGGGCTCCCGATTTTGCCATTTCTTTTTTTTATATATATACTTTCAGGACTCCACTATTCGGAAGGCCTGTCCGGCAATACACTCGCCGAACACACGATGTAACAGCCATGGGGACAACAAGCCACGTCAAATGTCCAGGTGGTCTCTATAACGAGCAAAATACCTGTCTTACTTAAAGTCTCGCAGCTTGCCTCTAGAGGGGGAAAATGTCAAATAATCCCATCTCTTGCTTATCGCACTATTTGTATCGTTCTGCTTTCATAGCAGCCCTTTAAATAACAATACATAGCTCTTGTCTATTATTGCATTCATTTTTTATATAAACATGTTCAGTCATGACATTATGCAACCGTACACTTTGGTACGGCCAATACACCAGGGGCTTAAGTACCCCATAATACGGTGTGAGAAGACCGAACATTATCATGAGTGCGGCACCCCGAACTTATAGCACTATATGCATCGGCTCCGAATCATGTCTTGGGTCAATAGTTGGGTTTGCCCGGCTCCCATGTTTTGGTACCTTACATTCCGCAATGTCGGCTAAGGTAGCGCTGGGAGAACTACTGCGATTGTGCCCCAGTTGAGCTGGGTTAACACCTCAGTAGAGAAAGCTAAAACTGACCGTCATGATAGGGCGAGAGACCGGTCGCTGTTCGAGAGGTTTTTCGAGTCCTTAAAGACTTATGCCGCTTAGAGCGAGGAGATGGATTTATCCGGCCTAGGCGTGGATAGCGCCCCGAACTCGGTCTTTCGAATATTAGGGGCTTCGCCGAAATTTAAAATTATAGAATTCTATGGCTAAGTGAGAGTGATAAAGCATTATAAGTCCGATGGCCTTGTTCGTTGTGCTGAGCGCCTCCCTAGATGGACCCAAGAATGGGAACAAGAGCGCTCAGGTTTATCTCGAACACCCCAGCACTCGTGGCATGGGGGTAGAAGCCGACGACTTGCATCTCCTAGATTTAATAAATGGCCGCACAGAAGGTAATATTTTATATTAAAAAAGCATTGCTTAGCGCATATCAACAAGTTTTCAGCGCACAAGATAAACACAAGCGAGTTTACTCAAAAATTACATCCCTGGTACATTCATTCGCTACAAGACGGGTGTCACATCCCTAATTCTGGTCTGACCTATGCTAGCTTCCATGTGAGCATCATGTTTAAATTCAAATGAAACTTGAATTCTGGAATTTTCAAAAGCCTCAGAAAACCTCTAAAAATAACCAACATTTAAATCTTCTCAAATGAGTCCAAGAAAATGTTCCTGATATTCTATAGAAATATTGGTAAGAGGTAAAATTCAAACCAATATTTTTGGAGTCACAAAAATATTTATTTTGGCCATTTGAATTAATCCAATAACTATTTGCTTTGGATTTATATTTAATATATATTAAATATGACTCCAATAATTCTGGAAGTTTGTGAGTGGCTTTGTATATATTCTAGCAAGCCATATAATAACCTACAGAATTTATTAAAATGATTTAGTTGCTAAACTAAATCAAAATAGAGGAAGAAAAATAGAAAACAAAAACAAGTGGAAACCCTCTTACCTGGCCAAACCCATGCCCGGCCCACCTCGCGGCCCAGCACTATGCTGGCCCGTGCCAGCCAGCTGCTTCGTCCCCGCCAGGCAGGCAGGGAGGTGACGCCGACGAGCGCGAGCTCGCCACGGCGCCACCTGCTTGCCGCCCGTGCCCCTGGACGTCTGGACGACCTCCACGTCGTCTCCCCGACCCCCTGGACCCCTCCATTCGACCCCAACTCCTCTCCCTCGCCCGTTCCCCGCCATGGACGAAACCTCCATGGATGCCCCGCCGTAACCTGGTGCCCACAGCCACTCCCTCGCTCCATCTCTGCCTCCCCGAGCTCCGTATCATCTCCAGCTTCATCCTCGACGAGCCAAGCTTCGCCGGACGCCCTGTAGCGCCGCCCCCGATGCCTTCTTCTTCCTCGGGTCACCGAGATCGCCTCTGCCGCCCCGCTTGCTCCGGCCCCTCCCCGAGCTCACCGACTCGCTCGTCGTGTTCTACGTGAGCATCTGATCACCCTCCCTCTTTCCGTTTTCTCTCTTGCACGCCGTAGCCGCCACGCCC
This sequence comes from Triticum aestivum, assembly GCF_018294505.1. Taxonomy (NCBI): domain Eukaryota; kingdom Viridiplantae; phylum Streptophyta; class Magnoliopsida; order Poales; family Poaceae; genus Triticum; species Triticum aestivum. The sequence continues at coordinate 478,775,130 of NC_057810.1, read as the reverse complement.
CTCTCGCCCGACTGCGCCGCCGCCTGCACTCACTGCCGACCCGACTCCGGCGACCATTTGGTCCGGGAGTCGTGTCCAACATTCTCGCCGCCTCGCGTAGCTGCTGTAGGTGCCACGAACGCGATACCACGGCCACTGCAGCCCCGTACCCACAAACACCCGAGCGCTGGTGCCGCCCCGAGCTCGTTTCCGGCGAGCTTCGGCCGTCCCCGCTACTGCCGCATGCCTTCCTGGATGCGGGCGAGCCCCAGCTCCCCGCGCGTGCTCTTGGCCGCCCGTTTGGTCGCCGGAGACGCAAACCCGAGCCCCTCCACCGCGTCTGGCCTCGCCGGCGTCATGTCGCCGGTTTGTTTGACCCCGCTGACCGTTGACTGGGTGGGCCTAGTTTGACTCCCTGGGTCACTAACGTGTGGGCCACCCTTGTTAATTATTAGTTAGGTTAGTTTAGCACTAATTAATCTAGATTAGTGCTTAACCTAACACTAACTAACTCTGTTTAGTTAGTTAACTAACCACTGACACGTGGGTCCCACAGGTCAGGTTTGACCTAGCCGACCCAGTTGACCGCTGACGTCACCCTGACGCAGTGCTGACGCATTAATTCAATTACTGGACGTTTTCTTATACAGGAAATTCCAGAATATAGTACAAACTTTTAAAAATCATAGAAAATCAACCGTAGCTCCAAATGAAATAGTTTATATATGAAAATTGATCAGAAAAATCCAATCTATCCATCTGTACTGTTTTCATGCATGTTAGAACAACTTGTAGCTGCTGTTTAGCACAAATCATATAAATGGCACTTAAATATCCACATAGGGAGTTTGAATTTGAATCTTGGATTCAAACCAACTTCATTTAATATGGTTTCTAGTTGCATTAGCTCAAACCACAGCATATTGCCATGTCACACTCATGCATCATATTGTTGCATTGCATTGATTCTGTTCTTTCTCTGTTGCCGGTGTTTGTCCCCTCTCAGTAGACGTGTTCCGACGATGAGATCGATGACACCGATGAAGAACTATATTATCTTCAGAAGTGCCAGGCAAGCAAAACCCCCTTGTTCATTCCGATACAATCCCACTCTCTCGCTCCTGCTCTATTTTACTGCATTAGGAAAACAACGATACAACTGTTATTTGCTGCGGTAGTTGAACCCCTTTATCCTCTGCATGACCTGTCATTGCCACAGTAAATAGATGAAACCCACTAGCATGAGTAGGAGTTGTTTGAGCCCTCATGTGCCTACTCATTCATGTTTGTTTGTCATGCCTGCTATTGCTTAGAGTTGAGTCAGGTCTGATTCATCGGGGATGAATCGGAGATGTGTGAACATGTCCTACTGTGTGTGAGCTAAGGGTGTGAACACGATTTGGTAAAGGTAGCGGTGAGAGGCCATGTAGGAGTACATGGTGGGTTGTCTCATTGAAACCATCCTCAGGAACTGAGTTCCGTGTTTGTGATCCATGAACAACTACTACCACGCATTGGAATGCTTAAGTGCCCTTGTCGACTTATTAATCAACTCGATCTCTGTCCAGGAGTTGCAACTAGTTTCTGGTGTTTGTAGGTAGTGCTAGTAGTCTACCAAGTGGCACCCGGTACAGGTGGGCTTTGGACATACTAGGCACAGTGGCCCGGTGTACCAAGTGGCACCCGAATGGTGGGCTTGGGAACCCTGCACACATCGTTTGGGACCGTGAGCGACACCCCGGCCGGATCTCCTTGCGGATGGAACCCGAATAGGCGATAAACCTGGACGAGAGACTTGTGTGGTTAGTCAGGTCGTGGCCGACTCCCTCGACAGGCTTCCGCTTGAAGGTTGCCGAGATACACGAGGTGTACATGGCGGTAAGTGGCGAGAGCGTGTGTGAAGAAGTACACCCCTGCAGGGTTAAATTGATCTATTCGAATAGCCGTGTCCACGGTAAAGGACTTCTGGGTTGCCTGTACAGTTCATAGACAAGTGAAAGTGGATACTCTAAAATGCGCAAGATAAGCGTGAGTGCTATGGATGGCGTTCTCGTAGGGAGACGGGAGCGAATCCATAGTGGTGTATTGATATGGTGAATATGTGGACTCGTGTGCGCCACCTCAAAAGAGTTACTTGCAATCGTAGTTCAGGATAGCCACCGAGTCAAAGCTGGCTTGCTGCAGTTAAACCCCACCATCCCCTTTGTTGATAATGATGCATATGTAGTTAGTTCCGATGTAAGTCTTGCTGGGTACATTTGTACTCACGTTTGCCTATTTTATGTTTTTGCAGAGACTTCCGTCTCACTAGTAATTCTGTGTGGACTTCGATGTTTAGCTTGTTACCTCAGCTACGATCTTGTGCCCTCGGCAGGATCTGGTAGATACACAGGTATCTCAGCCTTTTTCATTTGTAGATGTCTGTACTTAGACATGTTAAGCTTCCACTTGTGCTTGACTTGTGTGCTCTGAATGCTGGGTCATGAGACCCATGTTTGTAATATCTCGCTCCTCGGAGCCTATTGAATAAATACTTTGAGTCGTAGAGTTATGTTGTGATGCCATGTTGTATTTGCACATATCGAGCATATTGTGTGTATGTTATTGAAATGCTTGGTATGTGTGGGATCTGACTATCTAGTTGTTTATCCTTGGTAGCCTCTCTTACGGGGAAATGTCTCCTAGTGCTTCCACTGAGCCCTGGTAGCTTGCTACTGCTCCGGAACACTTAGGCTGGCCGGCATGTGTCCTTCTTCGTTCCTGTGTCTGTCCCTTCGGGGAAATGTCACACGGTGTCTACCAGAGTCCTGTTAGCCTGCTACAGCCCGGATTCTCCGGAGTCCTGCTAGCCCAGTTGCTATAGACCGTATTCACTTGCTGATGACCGACATGTTCGTTGCTGGGTCATGTATGCCTGTCCCTGTAAGTTAGTTCCACTTTGGGTTTACGACTAGCCATGTCAGCCCGGGTTCTTTGTCATATGGATGCTAGCAACACTATCATATACGTGAGCCAAAAGGCGCAAACGGTCCCGGGCCTGGTAAGGCGACACCCATGGGAATACCGTGCGTGAGGCCGCAAAGTGATATGAGGTGTTACATGCTAGATCAGTGTGGCATAGGATCGGGGTCCTGACAACGGGCACTCTTCAGGACGCCCTCATAATACATCTCGGGCCTGCGATGCTCCTTCCCCTTTGGTGGCCCATCCTTCACCAGCTTCTCAACATCCAGCTTGCCCCAGTGCACTTTAGCACGGGCAAAAGCCCTACAGGTGCCCTCGATGCACACGGAGCGCTTGATGACTTCAAGCCGTGGACAGGCATCCACCAGCCGCCGCACCAGCCCAAAGTAGCTCAAAGGCATGGCCTCCCCAGGCCACAGCCGGCCTATCAGGCCCTTCATGGCCTGTTCGGCTGCCTTATGAAGCTTGACCAGCTGCTTCAGCTGGTCGCTCAGGGGCACCGGGTGTCCGGCCTCTACATACTGGGACCATAACACCTTCTCGGTCGAGCTCCCTTCCTTGGCCCGGTAGAATGCGGCGGCGTCGGATACACTGCGGGGTAGATCTGTGAATGCTCCTGGAGAGCTTCGGATTCGGGTAAGTAACAGGTAATTTACTTTCACGTGCTTGCTTTGCATAAAGAATGCCTTACCCGCCGCAATCTTTTTCATCGCCTCAATCTCCTGGAGGGCTTTTTGGGCTTCGGCATTGGTAGATTTGGCGCTTTCAAGTGCCGAGGCAAGCTCAGACTCTCGAGTCTTCAAGTCAAGCTCTAACCTCTCATGTTTTTTCACAAGAGCATCGAGCTCTTGCCGCACCTCCGCCACCTGCGCCTCTTGCTTCTCTCGCTCTGAGCGCTCCATGGCCGCATTGTCTTCGGCCTTGGAAAGCGCTTCCTTCAGGGTCGCCACCTCGGTTGTGGCCCCTGAAATATTCACGTTGGTCCTGTCATCATTGGCAACCAGGTATTTATATATACAATTACATAAGGTATTACATGCCTTCATTGTCCTCGAGCTGCTTCTTGGCACGGCCGAGCTCGTTCTCGGACCGCTCGAGGCTCTGCTTCAATGCATCGACCTCCGCAGTCAGTGCGGTAGAGGTCAGCAACGCAGCCTGCATTCCCATATTGACATATTTATGTTAGACTCTTGTGTATATCTTTTTTTAGATCCTCAGTCTAGCTTTTCTTTTCGAACACCACACTGAGCATCAGGGGCTACTGTCTATGCGGTAACATTTTTATATGTTTTAAACACATACCTCAAAGTCTGTTAGAAGGCTGGTACAGGCTTCTATCAACCCGCTCTTGGCGGATTGAACCTTCTGAATCACCGCACTCATAACAGTGCGGTGCTCCTCGTCGATGGAGGCGCCGTTAAGCACCTCCAGCAAATTGTCCGGCGCTTCCGGTTGGACGGAGGCCGCCAGCGTCGTAGGCTTGTCCTTCTTACGAAGGGGCCGCCTGCCGGACTCCGGAACCACTGAAGGTTCCGGAGCGGTGTCCGGCTCAGGGCCGGACTTAGATCCCTCTGGGGCTTCACCCCCTTTGGGCCTGGAGTCCGGGAGGTCGCCTTGCGGCGCCTCCAGGACCACCTCCTCCTGGTTTAGTCCCTTTTGGGACTCCACCTCGGCATCGTACGTAGGCCGTGGGGAGCAGGCCGTCGGGAGTGAATTGCTATTCACATCCAACGAATCTAGGGAGCCGCTCGACGAATCGCCGAGCTGAGCCTTGGGCGGACTGCATGATTGAATTCGGCGTCAGAAGGTACTATACAAAAGAGGAATGCCATAAGTTATTCTGGTATCCGGATGCTTACGATTTTGCCAGGGGCTTGACCCTGGATGGCCATTCCTCTCCGCCGTCTTCGGCGTCGGAGGCATAGTCCAGAAGAAGGGTCTTCCCCTTCTTGGACCCTCCGGCCTCCCCAGTTGGGGCGGCCTTCCTCTTCTTTCCTCCCCCCGCTAGAGCAGGAGAGGCTTCTTCTTCCTCCTCCTCGTCTTCGGAGGTGGAGGGCGCTTCGGGGTCGTCGAGCGATGAGTCCGACACCACCAGGCATCGGGAACTCTTTCGAGTCCCCGTGGCTTTCTTCTTGGCCTTCTTCTCCGGCACCACGTGGGGTGCCGGAACCAGCAACTTTGTCAAATGGGCGTCTACTGGGTCTTCGGGCAAAGGAGCCGGACAGTTGATTTGTCTGGCCTTCTTCTGCCAGTCTTGTTAAAGGGATGGGAGTTTAGATCCCGCATAGAGTCAAACTATGGAAAACAAATACCCTGTAATGGGAAAATTGAGCTTACCACGCTGGCTTGACGCTTCGCGCAGAATCCGCGATCCTCGGTAATGGGAGGGTGAACCACGAAGCTCTTGAAAAGCACCTTCCAGGCATCTTCGTGCATTGTGTCGAAGAGCCTGGACAAAGTTTGGTGCCGGGCCGGGTCGAATTCCCACAGATTAAAAGCCCGTCGTTGACACGGGAGGATCCGGCGGAAGAGCATGACCTGGACTACGGTGACAAGTTTAACCTTCCTGTCGATCAGGTCTTTGACACAGGTTTGAAGCCCGGTCACCTCTGCCGAATTACCCCACGATAGGCCCGTCTCTTTCCATGAGGTGAGCCGTGTGGGGATGCCAGATTGGAATTCCGGGGCCGCTTCCCATTCAGGGTCACACAGCTCGGTGATGTAGAACCACCCCAATTGCCACCCTTTGATGGTTTCCATGAAGGCGCCCTCGAGCCATGTAACGTTGGCTATCTTGCCCACGATGGCGCCTCCGCACTTCGCTTGTCGGCCGCCCACAAGCTTCAGCTTGACATTGAAGGTCTTCAACCATAAGCTGAAGTGGGGCTGGATGCGGAGAAAGAGCTCACACACGACGATGAACGCCGAGATGTTGAGATGAAGTTCGGGGCTAGATCGTGGAAGTCCAGGCCGTAGTAGAACATGAGCCCCCGGACGAACGGGTGGAGAGGAAAGCCCAGTCCGCGGAGGAAATGGGGGAGAAACACGACCCTCTCATAGGGCCTGGGGGTGGGGATGAGTTGCCCCTCATCTGGAAGCCGGTACGCGATGTCGTTAGACAAGTATCCGGCCTTCCTCAACTTTTTGATGTGCCCCTCCGTGACGGTGGAGGCCATCCATCTACCTCCCGCTCCGGACATGATTGGAGAAGGTTGAGGTGGGAAGTGCGGACTTGGGCGCTGGAGCTCGAGTGCGCAAGAATGGATAAGCAAAGGAGGAAGAAGGCATAGATGGAAAGGGTGGATCCTTATCCCCTTATATGGGCGGCCGAAACTATGAGCCCCCACCAGCCTAATAAAACTCGCTTATCTCCCAAGTGCCGCGGTTAATGGCACGGTTGGGTTATCCACGCCCGTATTGATGAGAATCCCGGAATAAGGGGACACGATCTCTGCTTTGACAAGACGTGCCAAGGAAACCGCCTCGCTAAACACGCTGAGGTGGGATAGTAAAACGATTCGAATGATGGTTTGGCTGTGACGTAACGTCATGCTACAGAGTATGTCAGCAGATTAGATTTGTGCAGATATTATTCTCTCTACGGTGGTATGTGGAACTTATTTTGCAGAGCCGGACACTATCCTTGTGTTCAACATCTTCTATGAGGTATTCGGAGGAAGAACCCGGCTTGCAATGCCGAAGACAATTTGTGCGCCGGACTCGTCGTCATTGAAGCCTGGTTCAGGGGCTACCGAGGGAGTCCTGGATTAGGGGGTGTCCGGATGGCCGGACTATGACCTTTGGCCGGACTCCCGGACTATGAAGATACAAGATTGAAGACTTCGTCCCATGTCCGGATAGGACTTTCCTTGGTGTGGAAGGCAAGCTTGGCAATACGATATGAAGATCTCCTCCCATTGTAACCGATTCTGTGTAACCCTAGCCCTCTCCGCTGTCTATATAAACCGGACAGTTTTAGTCCATAGGACGAACAACAATCATACCATAGGCTAGCTTCTAGGGTTTAGCCTCTCTGATCTTGTGGTAGATCAACTCTTGTACTACCCATATCATCAATATTAATCAAGCAGGAGTAGGGTTTTACCTCCATCGAGAGGGCCCGAACCTGGGTAAAAACATCGTGTCCCTTGTCTCCTGTTACCATCCGCCTAGACGCACAGTTCGGGACCCCCTACCCGAGATCTGCCGGTTTTGACACCGACAGTGATCTTGGATCACTAAAATATAAAATGTAGAGTCTTGAGCTTTTGAGCTTGAGCCAATCCTTTTATCCTTAGAATTTTGATGGATCCACTTTCCTCATCCATGCCATGCCATTCATTGAGCTTTTCCTGAAATATTTGTCTTGGAATAATGTTAGCTCAATGAGCTATATGTTGTTAGGAATTACCAAAACCACCTAGGGATAGTTGCACTTTCAATCTCCCCCTTTTTGGTAATTGATGACACCATATAGATCAAAGCTTCGACAAATGATAATAAGATTGAAAAACATCGTCACTTTGAGAAGTATGTGATAAGCAAGAGCTCCCCCTAAATTTGTGCATAGTTTAATATTTGCTTTGGACTGCAAATGCACAAGGAGTTAGGCTCATGGGTTACTCTTCCATGTCACATACATCTTGGTGGAGCGCTCAAAATAATAAATATTGAATACATGCACTCATCACCAAGCAAAGTGAATGATCATATAAAGATAAATGGGATATTGTCAACTAACAAGTATTAAGGTAGCATATGATCAAACACATGATCATCATTGTATCACACAGACAATAATGTAGTATCTCAAGCAAGCAAAAGCAAATAAAGTTCAACCACAAAGATAAGAGAGAACAAAAGCAAACTCTCTCTCTCGAAGCCTAGGATCTATACATTTTTCTCCCCCTTTGGCAACATGTTACCAAAAATTTCCTAGAAAATGCATAGTACTATTTCGTCTCTTAGGCTTGGTCTTCAGGTAGTGGTGTAGAGATGGCTCCTTGGACGAAGACTTCAGTTGATGTGGATGGAGCTGAAGGAGTTAGTGCTGGAGCTGGTTGCACTGGAGCTGTAGCTGGTGCAGATGAAGTGGCTCTGGTGTCTGACACTGGCTCTACAACTGATCTCTGAGCTCAAGGCACTCTGGCAAATGCATCAGTGGTTGTCCTGCCCTTCCTCTCCTGCATATCATCCTGAAGCCGCTCCACAATAGACTGGATCTTAGTTAATTTAACATCTAAGTCATAGAATTTTTGTTCCATGATTCTTTCCAGGCTCTCCTGGTTTTGAGTTAGGGTGGCCAACCCCTTCTCAATCCTCAGAGTTGATGCTATTAAGTAACCAAGCTGGTCCTGCTTGCTCTTCAAAAAGTACTCAGATGCCTCTTCTAAAGTTGGCATCTTGGCAGCCTTCTCCTTCTGTGCCTTCTCCTTCTTCTCTTGTGCTTGCACTGAAGGTGGTTCATTCTCATTCATGACTACTTGATTGTCCTCAAAATCTGGATAGATAGCAAAGTGTTCCTTGTCCAAAAAGTATTTGCCTGTACCCATCTCGGAGTTGATCAGCTCCTGGATCTGTGGGGCATACCCATAGCTTCTCTTCTGGTCTGCTGTTGTCCTCTTGATAGTCTCAACTATGAGGCTCATGACCTTGAATTTCTGTGGCACATCAAATATGTGTAGCAAATTTATTGCATGCCCTCTAATCATGTTGTGGTCACCTGACTTGGGCAAGAGAGTGTGCCTTAGAATCCAGTTGATCGTTGGCAGCCCTGACAGAAGGAAATGGACAGACCCAAACTTGAAGGTCTCAAGTGCTTTATCTGGTATCTCCTTATACATGTGTGACATAGAATTGTGATCCTTCTTCTTCTTGGAGTAGACATCCAAGTCATCTTCACTCTCCTCTGGTGCATTGATCAGTTCAGCCCATTCTTCAATTGTGGATTGGTACCTTGTACCTTCAGACATCCAGACTATTCTGCCATCAGGATAAAAGTGAGCTATGGAGTAGAATTGCATTACTAGCCCATCATTCCAGTTTGTGAACTTCTGTCCAACAAACCCATCAACTCCACAAGCCTTGAAACTGTCAAACACTCCTGGGTAGTGATCCTCATTTTCCTTCATGTATTTCCACTCTACCCACCTCATGTCACAAACAATGGGCTTCTTGTCCAACAACACAGTCTCATAGAAGTCCTGATGTTCCTTAGTGTGGAACCTGTAGTCAACAGTAGTCATCCTCCTGATTGCATAAGGATCAGACAATCTCCACTGCCTGAGCCCTGCATCGTTCCTCAGCTTCATGTTCTCAGCCACTTGATGAGCATCATTGTGGTTTGGAATCTTAGGTTTCAGCTTCCTCAAAACTTGTCCTTCATCTTCTTCCTCAGCAGCAACTTCAGGCACTGGAGCCTTGTTCTACTCAGCAGCTGATATGCTCCTGGTATTCCTCTTAGGTGCAGACTTGGCCTTGGAGGCAGCTTTGGGTGCTTCTTTGGGCTTTGATGATGCAGCCCCTGACCTTATAGCATCACCCATCAGCTTTTGTGCCTTGGGTGCTGGAGCAGCAGCTTCGTCTTCCACTTCCTCTTCCATCATGGAAGGTTGTCCAACAACTCTGTCCATGGTCTTCTTGAACCTTTCCTTCCTTTTCTTTCCTTCTGCAGCAGGCTCTTTGGGATCAGGTTTCTCAGGTTCTTGAGTTGATCCTCTGACTTTCAGCATAGGTGTCCTCTTGGCAGGGACCTTCCTGTTTAGTCCTGGCTTGGTGGTTTTAGCTGAGCCATACTCCTTCTTGAGCACTATCTTCTTGGAAGTAGCCTCATCTTCAGCTTCCACATAGTCTTCATCCTCAGAGTCTGAGGTTCTCTTCCTTCTGGCCCTTGTGGCTGCTTTGGGCAAATTGCTTGGAGTGCTCCTGCTGCCCTCATCTGAGGTGCTAGAGGGACTAGTGCCCTCACTCATGTGAACTTGCTCCTCTTCCCTGTTCTGGCTGTCAATTTGGTTTGACATGCTGCAAACACTGACTGCTGACCCTGTGAATAGATATAGATGAGATAGAATGGATGAGCATCACAAAATGCAGAGGTTTTTGCAAAAGAATGATTCAAAAACTTAGTTTTAGTTTCCACAAAAAGCATTTCGGATCAACCAATTTGCAAACTCGGTGATACCGAAGCAGCTTTTGGAACCTAAACTAGTGATCTCGGTCAGACCGAGTCACAGTTCGATGGCACCGAGACTGCTAGGGTTTCACAGAGTTCTAAAATCGGTCACACCGATTTGCAATTCTCGGTCAGACCGAGAATCACTTGTGCAATGGCCTTAGCCAAATCGGTGGAACAGAGTTTTTCAACTCGGTGGGTCTGAGATGGTTTCGGCGGAAACCTAACCCTAAATTTTCAATTCACATCTAATCTAAGGATTGTTTTGACTGGATAGATTTGTTTCAATCGTGGCAAGAATCATAATGAACACAATGTGCTAGGAATCGGACGGGGATAGCACTGTGATCGAGTCGATACCCTAGTTTGGTGATGAACTCGCTACGGCGGCAACGGCGGGGATGTATTCTGTTGACGGTGATAATCCCCAAGTGCAGGGAGTCATCGTAGCAATTCCCAAAGGTGGAAGTGATAAGTATGGAGTGTCGAACCCACAAGGAGCTAAAGGTAAGATTAATATTCTCTCAAGCCCTCTCTGCGACTGACACGACTCTACGTGCACCGAACATTTGCTTCCAACTAGAAACAAGAAATAAACTGTGTTGTGGGTATAAAGAGGATAACTTTGTATGATACCGGAGAGCTAAAATATAAAAGTAGGTGCTGTTATCATAAGGTTAGAATATATTACTAAATAATATAAATAGCGAGTATGGAATAATGGTGGATCGGTGTGCGAAATTATCCTAGGCAATTGTTAACAAAACCGGTGATCACTATTGCAATTTCATATGAGGGAGAGGCAAAAGCTAACATACTTTCTCTACTTGGATCATATGCACTTATGATTGGAACTCTAGCAAGCGTCCGCAAATACTAAAGATCATTAAGGTAAAACCCAACCATAGCATTAACGCATCAAGTCCTCTTTATTCCCATACGCAACAATCCCTCTTACTCGGGTTTGTGTTTCCGTCACTCACCAACCCACTATAAGAGAATCATGAATGTATTGCAACACCCTACAGCGGGAATCCCTCACGCTTGCGCGACACGGAGGGCACCATAGGACAACATCAAAGTGAAACATACAACTCATACCAATCTAGATCATCAATCAACCCAAAGACAAAAGATATCTACTCAAAACATCATAGGATGGCAACACATCATTGGATCATAATATGTAGCATAAAGCACCATGTTCAAGTAGGGATTACAGCGGGGTGCGGGAGAGTGGACCGTGTAAAAGAGGTGAGGATGGTGATGATGATGGTGATGTTGATGAAGACGATCACCGTGGCGATGATTCCCCTCCCGATGGCACTCCAATGCCACCAAGAGAGAGGAGGAGAGGTTCTCCCCCTTGTGCTTCCTCCTCCATGGCTTTCCCCCTCTGGTCCTTGGCCTTCATGGCAATGATGGCCCCTCCGAGATCCTCCTCCATGGCCTCCGGTGATGATGGCCCCGTCCGGCAGGGTGCCAGAGAGGGCCTAGATTGATTTCTCGTGGCTACAGAGGCTTGCGGTGGCGGAACTTCCGGTCTAGGTTAATTCCCGAAAGTTTCAGTATTTATAGGAATTATTGGCATTGGTTTCATGTCAGGGGGGTCTCCGGGCCGTCCACGAGACAGGGGGGCGCCCCCCCCTAGGGGCGCGCCCTCCTATCTCGTGGGCAGCCCGGAGCTCTTCTGGCCCAACTCCAATGCTCCGTGGTCTTCTTTTGGTCCATAAAAAATCCTCAAAAATTGGCACGTCATTTGGACTCCGTTTGGTATCCCTTTTCTGTAAAACACAAAAACAAGGAAAAAACAGAAACTGGCACTAGGCTCTAGGTCAATAGGTTAGTCCCAAAAATCATATAAAATGATATTTAAATGCATATAAAACACCATAGATGGGTAATATAATAGCATGAATACTTCATAAATTATAGATACGTTGGAGACGTATCAGACGGCGGCGGAGACCAGTGACTGGAGGTGGCTCGCAACGAAGTCGACGATCCGGAGACCTTGGGGGCAGAGCGAACTATGCGCGGGCGAAGGGGTTTGGAGAAGGTTTCCAAATTTTTGCCCGTGAGTATATATAGCCCGACCCTGTCGGTGTGACCGAGTGGAACAACTCGGTGGCACCGAGATGCATAACTGTTGACAGTTACAGCAACTCGGTGAGACCGAAAAGTTCAAATCGGTTGCACTGAGATTGAAAACCTAGATCGACTTATTGATCTCGGTATGACCGAAATGGAAGAATCGGTCAGACCGAAACACACAAAGAAGTTTTGGAAGTTTAAGTCCATGACGAATCGAGGACTCCGAGTGCTCCTCACACAGAGTGGTTCGAATCTGACTTGATCAAATTTTGTGATGTAGCATGAATAGAGTTTGAGACAAGAAAAGCATAGATAGCTAGAGCAGGTTCTTAGGCATTCTTGTTCATCCACTTGGCAAAAGAAAAAGAAGCCAATCAATCAAAACAACAAGTGGATGTCCTTGAATGAGTTAAATATGCAACCAACATGCTCACACAATAAAATGGCAAATGAAATATGTGGCAAAGCATACACAACCAATTCTAGCATCTATCAAACAATTGGCGATGACTAGGTCATCTATATATGAGTATATTGACTTAGGAGTCAAATGAGAACATTTGATCATAGGTCATACTCATCGTTTAAGCTCTAGTGGGGTTACCACTTTTACATAATGCATTGATGTGTTCACACCATTAGAGTTGCTTTGACTCAATTCTTAGAGTTAAGCTCCCCCTAGATGTGAGATCCCCCCCTTAGAGGGATGAACTAACCTTGGGTTTTGTCGATGATGACTTCATGTAGGTGTTGAAGATGTGGATGCTCAATTTTGATGAAGATCATTTGGAGCAATCCTTTGGAGTGAGTTGCACTTTCAATACCTACACAGGTTAGTCCCACAAGGAACAAGCAAGTATATCCATAGACATAGAGTGATGCACACACAAGATGATGTCCATGAAAGCATTAGGTTACCTTGTCCCTTGCCTTACCAACATGAGGGTTTGTGACTCCTTGAACTAGTGCAAGATGTGGAAGTTGATTGCACTTGTTGTTGCCAAAAAGATATGAGTGAAGAATGTTGGCGGAGTCACCCTCAAGAACTCTCTAGTTCTTCTTCTTTGGGATCCACATCATCTTGATGGGAATCCTTGGAGTTGTAGTCGTGCTTGATGAATTAGAACTTGACATAGTCTTGGGAACCCACTTGACCAAGGCCTTAGGAGCTTCTTCAAATGCATCAAACTCCTCTTGAAGCTTGTCCTTGCCTTTTTGCTTGTGGTCTTGTGGTGGACGATCATCTTGAGCTTGTGTCCCCTTGAAGGAAGTAGGATCATACTTCTCTTGTTGAGGAACAAACTTCGTCTTGGGGTATTGATCTTCTTCCCACTCAACTCCATTGGCATTGAACTTTCATTCAAAACCAACACCTTGATTCTTTCGGTGCCTTCCTTGCTTGTGTACAATTTCCTCGAATTGCTTACTCCCGGCAAAGCTCTTGTAAACACCTTTCTCTATAATTCCCTTCAATAAGCTATTTTCTTGCTCAAGTGTAACTTGGCTAAGAGAATCATTAGTGGAATCAAGAGACTACTAGAAACAACAATATTCGATTTAGCATGATTATTGTTACTACTAGAGGAAGAATCCTTCTTGTTCTTGTTACTAGACTTGACTTGAGGCATGTAAGTAGATAAGAGTAAACGCTTGGCAATGTAAGAAGAACTTTTCTTGCGAAGATCATCATTGATTGCTTTTAAGAACTCATGCTCTTGCTCAAGATTGAGCTTTTCAAAGCGTAACTTCTCATGACTCCTCAAAAGTTCCCGATGATCCCCTAAGATTGTTTCATGAGCTAACTTAAGAGTGTTTAGTTCTTTAGTAATAAGCTCAATCTTCTCCTTATCATTGTCATTCGTTTTATCTTGATTAGCATGATTAATTGACGTTTCATCATAGTATTCATCACTAGAGTTGTCAACAAGTAAATCATCATCACCTAACAAGTCATCTTCATCACTATTGAAATCAACATACTCGGGGTGTGTTACCTTAGGGCCTTTAGCCATGAAGCATCTCCCAATTCCTTCATTTGGTGAATCAAATATGTCGTAGGAGTTGGTTGACACAAGTGCTAGACCGGCAACACCTTCATCTTGAGTATGTTCGGAGTCGGAGTGATAGCTTCTCTCGGAGTGATGTTCAGAGTCAGAACCGGATACCTATTCACCAACATGAGCTTGATGTCTTCGTTTTGTGTAGCTCTTTGATGAATTGTCCTTCCTTTCCGAATCCTTGCTTCTCCGGGATGTTCTTTGTTCATAACGATCATCTCTACTCCTCCTCTCTCTTGGCGGTGATTCTTCTCTTCTACTTATTCTCTTGGGAGAATCTTCTCTTCTTTTGTAGGGTGTCGTACACTCATTGGAATAGTGTCTGGGTCTCCCACAATTGTAGCAATTGCGCTCTCGACTGGAAGATCTTTTGTCATTGTAGGACCTTGACTTGGAGCTTCTCTCTTTGCTTCTACTCTTGTAGAATTTGTTGAAGTTCTTCACCATTAAGCTCAATTCTTCATTGAAGGTTTGTTTCTCACTTGATGATGTAGGAGCTTCACATGAGGCTTTGTAAGCATGACTTGACTTGTTGTGAAGTTCCTCCTTATCCTTGAGTGACATCTCATGAGCAACAATTCTTCCAATGACCTCTGTTGGCTTGAGATTCTTGTAATTGGGGATCATTTGGATCAATGTGCACACGGTATCATATTTTCCATCCAATGCTCTTAGGATCTTCTTGATGATGAATTTGTCGGTCATCTCTTCACTTCCTAAGCCCGCGATCTCATTTGTGATAAGAGCAAGCCTAGAGTACATTTCAGCGACACCTTCACCATGCTTCATTTTGAACTTGTCAAGTTGACTTTGGAGCACATCCAACTTGGATTCCTTGACAGAGTCAGTACCTTCATGCATATCAATCAAAGTATCCCAAATTTCCTTTGCATTCTCAAGACGGCTGATTTTGTTGAATTCTTCGGGGCATAATCCGTTGAAGAGGATATCACAAGCTTGAGCATTGTATTGCAGCATCTTCAATTCATCTGCGCTAGCTTCACGGTTTGGTTCCCTCCCATCAAAGAATTCACCTTGCAAGCAAATACACACAATAGCCCAAACGACGGGGTTATGTCCGAGAATATGCATTTTCATCTTATGCTTCCAACTAGCAAAATTAGTACCATCAAAGTAAGGACCTCTACGGTGATAATTTCCCTCGCTAGATGGCATACTCTCCTAGGTTGTGAAACCAAGGCTATGACCACCAAAAGCTATGGAAATCAAAGCAAATGGAGACCAAAGCTCTGATACCACTTGTAGGACCTTGAAGTATGTCTAGAGGGGGGTGATTAGACTACTTGACCAATTAAAAACTTAGCCTTTTCCCAATTTTAGTCTTTGGCAGATTTTAGCTATCTTAGCACAAGTCAAGCAATCTTCACACAATTCAAGCAAGCATGCAAAGAGTATATGAGCAGCGGAAAGTAAAGCATGCAACTTGCAAGAATGTAAAGGGAAGGGCTTGGAGATTTCAAACGCAATTTGGAGACACGGTGATTTTTTATCCGTGGTTCCGATAGGTGGTGCCATCGTACATCCACATTGATGGAGACTTCAACCCACGAAGGGTAACGGTTGCGCGAGTCCACGGAGGGCTCCACCCACGAAGGTTCCACGAAGAAGCAACCTTGTCTATCCCACCATGGCCGTCTCCCATGAAGGACTTGCCTCACTAGCGGTAGATCTTCACGAAGTAGGCGATCTCCTTGCCCTTACAAACTCCTTGGTTCAACAATCTTGTCAGAGGCTCCCAAGTGACACCTAGCCATCTAGGAGACATCACTCTCCAAGAAGTAACAAATGGTGTGTTGATGATGAACTCCTTGCTCTTGTGCTTCAAATGATAGTCTCCCCAACACTCAACTCTCTCTCACAGGATTTGGATCTGGTGGAATGAAGATTTGAGTGGAAAGCAACTTGGGGTAGGCTAGATATCAAGATTCATATGGTAGGAGTGGAATATCTTGGCCTCAACACATGAGTAGGTGGTTCTCTCTCAGAAATGGTAAGTTGGAAGTGTAGGTTTGTTCTGATGGCTCTCTCCTTGAATGAAGAGGAGGTGGAGGGGTATATATAGCCTCCACAAAAAATCTAACTGTTACACACAATTTACCAATCTCGGTGGGACCAAATCAAGAAACTCGGTCAGACCGATTTAGTAAACCTAGTGACCGTTAGTGATTTCGGTGGGACCGACATGCAACTCGGTAGGACCGATGTGGTTAGGGTTAGGGCATAACGTAATCTCGGTGAGACCGATTACACAAACTCGGTGAGACCGATTTTGGTAATAAGCTAACCAGAGAGTTGGTCAGGTAAACTCGGTGGGACCGATTCGCTCTTTTCGGTGAGACCGAAATGTTACGAAAGGGAAACAGAGAGTTTACATTGCAATCTCGGTGGGACCAATCGCTCACTTAGGTTAGACCGAAACGTTACAAAGGGAAACAGAGATATTACAATCCCATCTTGGTGAGACCGAGATCCCTATCTGTGAGACCGATTTGCCTAGGGTTTGTGGCAGTGGCTATGACATCTGAACTCGGTGGCGCCGGATAGAAAGAATCGGTGGGGCCGAGTTTGACTTTAGGTTTAGGTCATATGTAGATATGAGAAAGTAGTTGAGGGTTTTTGGAGCATATCACTAAGCACTTGAAGCAAGAAACTCATTAAGCAACACCTCATCCCTCCTTGATAGTATTGGCTTTTCCTATAGACTCAATGTGATCTTGGATCACTAAAATATAAAATGTAGAGTCTTGAGCTTTTGAGCTTGAGCCAATCCTTTTATCCTTAGAATTTTGAGGGATCCACTTTCCTCATGCATGCCATGCCATTCATTGAGCTTTTACTAAAATATTTGTCTTGGAATAATGTTAGCTCAATGAGCTATATGTTGTTAGGAATTACCAAAACCACCTAGGGATAGTTGCACTTTCAATTAGGTCTAGCTAGATATGGGGTAATAGTATTCTCCGTTGGGATCTATGACGTGGTCAAGAAAAAAATCCCGCTATTTCCTCTTGAATTGCTCGTACGCGATTCTCTAGTAGGAGCTTATACCGCATCTCCTTCATCTTTAAAGAAGATATCAAAATATGCATGCATTATTAGTTTTGTGTATATATATTAGATAATGATGTAAAAACTGTGAATAGTGTTTTGGTAAACGTACCCATTGCTCTCTATCAGTTTTGCTCCTTTTGAGCGTCATCATACAAATGTTCTCGCAAACGTAATATGCACATAAATCAGTCCCCGTCGCCTGCCTTAGGGCCTTTACGAGAATAGAATTCAATCGGTAATAATTAATCAAGCAAGATAATGGTATTGAAACTAGAATTAAAAAGATGCACGGACGTAGCTAGCTAGTACTACTTAATTACCTTGGGTCGCACCCATACCACAGAAAAGAATATAGTGAGGATAATAACAGGTAATGAACGAGTACTAAAACTAGCTAGAGAATTAAACTAATTACAGAAAGAAACCACTTACAAACAATAGCAACTGATGATAAATTTGTCGAGTGCGTCTTGATTGAATAACTGAAACATTTCTTAAAACTCAACCGACAGATCTTTTCCATGGTAGTAATGCTCTTCAGTGACTTTCACCATGAGGGACTCTTTATCGGTAGTCTTTACTTCTCTTATGTACCATTGGTGCAATTCATACATTCTTTTTGATAGACGCTTGACCTCCTCAGGCTTGACCATAGGTTTGCCGCGGGCATATTTCCGTTTTAGTTCCTCCTCTTTAAATTTTTCCATGGGCTCGATCTCTAGGAGTTGATAGACAGAAACACCGGCCTCTGCAGCCTGCCTTCTATGGTCGTCGGTTATTACCAGCTGATTGGCGCCGGTACTCACATGTGTTGGTACAATGAGCGGGGGGATCGATTGTACCGCCTGTTCTCCCAGCTGGGGAATATTTTTCGCACTTTTTTGGTAGCTGCTTTGCTCGAGCTCGACTCCTTCTTTTGTTGTGCTTGATATGACTTGCTGATTTGGCGCTCATAGTCTGAGGCCATATGCTTGGGAGCTGGTGGTTCAGCCATATGAATAAAGTGGTCAATGACATGCTCAGGTACTTTCTCCTCTGGCAGCGGGGGCGGTTTCAGTCCAAATGGGCCTTCAATTGGGCCCTCACTTCGGCTTTGTTTTCCTCTTCAGACAGGTGGTAAGGAAACCGAGGAAGAGGCTTGAGGCTTGGACCTAATTGATATCTCTTGCCTCTTGTACTTGTAATGCTAGCCGCCGTAGCTGCGGCGCCTCTCTTCCGATGTTGCTTAGGCGATGAAGCCCATTGAGGCGACGGAGACGGCTCATGCGGTGCCTTACTTGGAGGAGGAGGACTGGGTTGACGCGGTGCCGGACTTGGAGGAGGAGGAGTAGGCCGACGCGGTGCCGGACTTGGAGGAGGAGGAGTGGGCTGACGCGTTGGCAGACTTGGAGGAGCAGGAGTCTGCTGAGGCGGTGGCTGACTTGGAGGAGGAGTGGGCTGACGCGGTGGCAGACTTGGAGGAGGAGGAGTGGGCTTATGTGGTGCCGGACTTGGAGGAGGAGGAGTGGGATGATGCGTTGGCGGACTTGGAGGAGCAGGAGTCTGCTGAAGCGGTGGCTGACTTGGAGGAGCGGGAGTCTGCTGATGCGGTGGCGGACTTGGAGGAGGAGCCGAATGACACGGTGTCGGCGTTCTTGGAAAGTAAATGCAATCCTTTCTCCATAGAATGATACAATGTATGGCCTCGCCCAGTGTGCGCTCATCGTCACCTTCAGGAATGTCAAGCTGTAGCCTCGGATATTGTGCCACCACTTCATCAACCGCGACACGAGCATAGCCAGCTGGAATCAGATTGCAATGGAAGGTTGCTTCAGGGCGATTTGTATTAGCAATGTCGTCCGCCACCTTCATGGATATGTTCTTCATTTCAAAGTGTAGCTCACAACTAGTGTTCTCCATGATGTCATCCATAGGGTATCTATCCAGCAGTGCCTCATCGCCCAGGGCGGAACCCACGCTGCTTCTCGGCATGGATGGGACGGTGCTACCCAATGCTGGATCCGCTAGCTACTACCGCTGCTGAGATCCCCTTTCCTGGCTAGTGAGTCGATCTGCTGCTGCTGCCGCTAGAAAGCGAGTGCCAACTCCACGTGCCTTGATTCTAGGCCTTGAAGGCGGTCTGCTTCCTGCTTCCTCTGCTCCTCCTCCAGCTTCCTCTTCTTCTTCTCCTGCATCTTCTTTCTCACACGGCTTCTGTACTCGGCGTTCCAGTATGCAAACCCCTCAAACCATGGAACAACACCTTTGCCTTGTGTTCTTCCCGGGTGTTTAAGATTCTTCAGAGCGCGCGTAAGCTTGTCGTTCTCTCTGTTTGGCGTGAACACCCCCGTTCGAGCCTCTTCTATTGCAACAATTAAATCGAGGTCGGCTCCTTTAAGACTTGACCACTCCAAAACCTTGCCTGTCTTTGGGTCTAACGTCCCCCCATGCGCATAGAACCAAGTCCTAGACCTGGGGGGGCATCTCAATGTAACTGGAGTGACCCCTGCATCCACCATATGTTGCTCAGTGAGATCCCACTTAGGCTGGGCCACCTTGTAGCCACCTGGCCCCAGCTTATGGTGCCACTGCTTTTTGGCGGCATTGATCTTGTTTATTCTCAACCGTTCCTGAGCTACTTCTGATTCCTTGAATTTCATAAAAGAGTCCCAGTGATCTCTTGCCTTCTCCAGTGTTCCCTTGAATTCTGGAGTCTTCTTTCCTCCTTCGACGTACTTGGCAATATACTTTTCTTGTGGTTGTTGAATGCTATCGCCATCTTCCTAAGAGCAGCGTTCTTGACTTTCTCCACATCTGCATCTGTGAAATGATCTGGTAGGGTGAAATGTGACATGAGAGATTCCCAAAGCCGATCTTTTGCTCTTTGGTCAACAAAAGTAAGATCTGGACGTTCCTTTGCTGCCTTTTTCCATTCTTGAATGTAGATCGGGATTTGGTCCTTCACAAGAACTCTGCATTGATGAATGAACTTGCTCGCGTTCTTCTTAGGTTCGCACGGTTTGCCATTAGGTTTGATGGCATCGATGTTGTACTTTACTCCATCCTTCAACTTTTTGGTCGGGCCTCGAACTGTCCTGCTGCCTGTAGAAGATTTGGTCGATCCGGAGGGCTGAAAGAAGAAAGATTGATCCATTAATATACATATATATACAAAATCAATTAAAACATGTGATGATCACCAGATGCCTGCTTCTATAAATATACCTCGCCGGTATTTATTATTTGAAGATTATCATAGTTTTGACTTCATCTATTCGTTGTCTTCATCGAATATCATATCACCCTCCCCGGTATTGTTCAGATATTGTGAGCCGTCATCTTCTTCATTCTCATCTGGCCGGCTCGGGGAGAATATGATCTCAAACATGGCCTCTTCTCCTTCTCTGCCGGTATTGTCCGCCATAGCTTTTATTTAACTAATCTAGAAGAAATATAAAACAATTTAGTATTCAAATTAGAATGCATGCATGCAATCAATAAGGAAAAGCCGAATCATAGTACATAATATGCATCTCGAATAATCCAGATAATTAATATGCATCATCGAATATAATCTCGAATACATCGTCTCGAATATTACCGAGTAATATAATCTCAAATACATCGTCTCGAATATCTCGAATACATCACTAGCTAATATAGACCGAATACTATCAAATACTGTAGTTCACTCGCGTTCCTGAGGCGCGGGCAGTGGACACCAAAAAGAAGGAACCATCACAGGATCATAGCTTGGGTGAGATACCCGAAGAACCTGCCAGGTATTGGAGAACCCGATGTCCAACGCAACCATGTAGTGATGAACGTGCTCGTCCTCCTCCCTGACACGGCGACGTACCACCTCCGGCAGGGCCATCTATCTCCGCACAGAAAGTGGCCCACGCGAACGCCACCAAAGGAGCTCTGGGTCGACGACGGGACCCTGGGCCGGGTTCCTCACCAAGTGGTGCGCCCCTGAAGGTAGCACCTCCCAGTGCCAGCCCGGCGGAGCCCAGTCCCGGACATGGCTCCTCTGAAGCAGGATGTCATCGTGAATGGGTCGATGGCGAGGATGCGGGCTGGGCATGATGGTATGAAGCTCTCTGATGTCTACTACGCAACCTTCTTCCTGTAGACTTGTGTTGGGCCTCCAAGCGCAGAGTTTTGTATGACAGTAGCAAATTTCCCTCAAGTGGATGACCTAAGGTTTATCAATCTGTGGGAGGCGTAGGATGAAGATGGTCTCTCTCAAACAACCCTGCAACAAAATAACAAAGAGTCTCTTGTGTCCCCAACACACCCAATAAAATGGTAAATTGCATAGGTGCACTAGTTCGGCGAAGAGATGGTGATACAAGTGCAATATGGATGGTAGATATAGGTTTTTATAATCTTAAAATATAAAAACAGCAAGGTAACTAGTAACAAAACTGAGTGAAAACGGTATTGCAATGCTTGTAAACAAGGCCTAGGGCTCATACTTTCACTAGTGCAAGTTCTCTCAACAATGATAACATAATTAGATCATATAACAATCCCTTAATGTGCAACAAAGAGTCACTCCAAAGTGACTAATAGTGGAGAACAAACAAAGAGATTATTGTAGGGTACGAAACCACCTGAAAGTTATTCTTTCTGATTGATCTATTGGGCTATTCCCATAAGTGTCACAAACATCCCTAGAGTTCATACTAAAATAACACCTTAAGATACACATCAACCAAAACCCTAATGTCATCTAGATACTCCAATGTCACCACAAGTATCCGCGGGTTTGATTATACGATATGCATCACACAATCTCAGATTCATCTATTCAAACCAACACAAAGAACTTCAAAGAGTGCCCCAAAGTTTCTACCGGAGAGTCAAGACGAAAATGTGTGCCAACCCCTATGCATAAGTTCACAAGGTCACAGAACCCGCAAGTTGATCAGCAAAACATACATCAAGTGGATCACGTGAATATCCCATTGTCACCACAGATAAGCACATGCAAGATATACATCAAGTGTTCTCAAATCCCTAAAGACTCAATCCGATAAGATAACTTCAAAGGAAAAACTCAATCCATTACAAGAAGCTAGAGAGGGAGAAACATCATAAGATCCAACTATAATAGCAAAGCTCGTGGTACATCAAGATCGTTCCAAATCAAGAACACAAAATAGAGAAATCAAACACATAGCTACTGATACATACCCCCAGCCCCGAGGGTGAACTACTCCCTCCTCGTCATGGAGAGCGCCGGGATGATGAAGATGGCCACATGTGATGACCCCCCTCCGGCAGGGTGCCGGAAAAGGGTCTCGATTGGTTTTTGGTGGCTACAGAGGCTTGCAGCGGCGGAACTCCGATTTAGGTTTCTTTTCGGGGGTTTCTGTATTTATAGGAACTTTTGGCGTCGGTTCATGTCAGGGGGGGTCCACGAGGAGCCCACAAGGATGGAGGGTGCGCCTAGGGGTAGGGCACGCCCTCCACCCTTGTAGAGGCCTCGCGGCTCTTATGGCCCAACTCTTTTGCTTCGGGGGCTTCTTCTGGTCCATAAAAAATCACCGTGAAATTTCAACTCATTTGGACTCTGTTTGATATTCCTTTTCTATGAAACTCAAAAACAAGGAAAAAACAGAATCTAGCACAGGGCTCTAGGTTAATAGGTTAGCCCAAAAATCATATAAAATAGCATATAAATGCATATAAAACGTCTAAGATGGATAATATAATAGCATGGAACAATCAAAAATTGTAGATATGTTGGAGACGTATCACTCTCCAAAGTCATTTTGGAACGGAATCCCGAATAGGATAATTCGCTTTTTGGTATGAAGTTCAGCAATAGCCTTCCGAATATCGCTATTTGGAAGGCCTTTGCTGAACTTCCTACCAAAAGGCGAATTATCCTATCAGAAACTCCATTCCAAAATAACTCTGGAGAGCTTCGTACAACCATGCGCCTGTTACTTCCGGCTAATGATGAAACCATGGATTTCTTCAATACTTTGACACAAGACAACGTGATATAGAAGCTAGGGTACGTAGATGAGATAAAAAAAGGATCAACTTGTGCACATCCGTAATGGGGGCATTCTTGATAAATCCCTTATTAAAGGACTAAGAGAATCTATTGTACTATACATACATATACTAATTAATTGCAAATACATAACAAACTTTTGCAAATACAACATTAAAATATGCAACTTTTGCAAATAGTAGTTGCTATACATTGGATCAAATGTCAAAATTCTAGTTACATTGGATGTCAAAATTCAAACTTCCTCTCAAATGTACATCTATGTCATTCTTGCATCTATGTCAAAATTCAAACTTTGACTTATGATCAAATGTTGCATATTTGATCATATTTCACTAGATAAAACTTTGACATATGATCAAACTTTGACATATGATCAAATGTTGCATATGTCAAAATTCTTGCATCTAGTTACAATGGATCAAATGTTGCATCGTGAAATATTTAAAATTCAAACTTTTTTCAATATACATCTAATCATCTAGTGAAAAAAATGTCAAAATTCATCTAACTAACATTTCTAGATCTAAAATTCATCTAACGTTTCTATAACTAAAAGTATAAAAAATAAAAAAATATTCATCTAACATTTATATATCTAATTCATCTAACATTTCTATAACTAAAAGTATAAAAAACTAAAAAAAGGAAATAAGCAAATAAGAAAATGTGTGTGTGTGTGTGTGTGTGTTTGCGTGCGTGTGTGTGTGTTCATATGCATGTGTGTGTGTACAGGCTCGGTCGATGGGAGGGCGGCCATGATGGCAGGGGCTCACAGCGGGTCGTCGGAGGCGGCGATGGTGCGTGAGCTCGAGGGAGGGGGGGCACGCGACGGGGGCGGCTGGCGGCGCGTCTGGGGACGGCGACGGGGACGACATGGGTGGCGCGTCGGGGGCGGCAACGGCATAGGCGGCGACGGCGTCCATCGGGGCAGGCGGTGCATCGTCGACAGAGAGGAAGAAACAAAGTAAGAAACAGAGGGAAACTGAATTTTTTTCAAGTGTTGTGTATATAGGAAGGACCTTTAGTCCTAGTTGGAGCCACCAATCGGGACTAAAGGTCAATTTGGGCCAGTCGAAGCGGCCGGAAGCCACCACCTTTAGTTGCGATTGGTGGATCCAACCGGGACTAAAGACCCCCCCTTTAGTCGTGGTTGGAACCACCAACCACGACTAAATGTGGTGTGCTGCCACCTGCGGTGCACGAAATTTAGTCCCACCCCACCGAGTGAAGGGCAGTCGCACTGGTTTATAAATTCAGCTGCGGCTACTCCTTTGAGCTTCTCTCTAAAGCAGGCCATCTGAGCCTACCTCTGTTGTGCTGCCCTGTGGGCCTAGGCCTTGCGGGCCTATATCCTGGCCCAACTACAGGTTGGGTTTCTAGTCATATGCAGGCCGTTGTGGCCCAGTAGGCGGGCTTTTTATATTTTTTTTGTTTTCCGCTTTATTTGTTTTCTTTTATTTCTGAGTTATTTTTTGCTTTATTTAGAGTTTCTTTGTGAATCTTTTTGCTTT
Organism: Triticum aestivum; assembly: GCF_018294505.1. NCBI lineage: Eukaryota > Viridiplantae > Streptophyta > Magnoliopsida > Poales > Poaceae > Triticum > Triticum aestivum. Next base: position 478,750,266 of record NC_057810.1, on the reverse strand, counting down.
AGGTAAAAAAATTATGAACTTTTTGTTAGTGCGAGTAGTTCTCAAATTTGAATAGTTTAAATTTGAATTATTTGAAATTTGTGTGAATCACTAGTTTGTGAATAATTTACTTTAAAAATAGATTATTCAGTGATTCTTTTTTCTACTATTTAATATTATTGTGTTTTATCATTATATTCAATTTGGTAAACTTAGATGAGTTTAAAAAATAAAATGCCTTTGTAACAGATGAGTTTTCGTCCGAAACCCTGATACTTCGAAAGAGATTGTCCATTTTGTACACGAAGTGGATCCAATTTTTGCCGTAACCCTCTCAACTTTTGAGCACATGCTATGTGGGTGAAATGATGATACCATGGCAATTTTCAACCTTTTCAGAGTTCATTTGTAGTGATTTTCAATTTCAGGGTCATTTAGCTCAAAAAAATCAGTAAATGCATGAAAAATAGCAAATGAAGTCAGAAAGTGTTGAAAATTGATGACGTGGCTTTGAATGGTGCATACCGAATGCACAAAAAGTCTGGAGTTGAAATAAGTTTTAAAACATGAAATGCCTTTGTAACTGATGAGTTTTCGTCCGAACCCGTGATACTTCGAAAGAGATTGTCCATTTTGTACACGAAGTGCATCCTGTTTTTGTTGTAACCCTCTCAACTTTTTAGCACATGCTATGTGGGTGAAATGATGATACCATGCCAAATTTCAACCTTTTTAGAGTTCATTTGTAGTGCTTTTCAATTTCATGGTTGTTTAGCTCAAAAATTTAGTAAATGCATGAAAAATAGCAAATGAAGTCAGAAAGGGTTGAAAATTGATGTAATGACTTTAAATGGTGCATACTGAACGCAAAAATCTAGAGTTGAAATAAGTTTAAAAAATGAAATGCCTTTGTAACAGATGAGTTGTCGTCCGAAACCCTGATACTTCAAAAGAGATTGTCCATTTTGTACACGAAGTGCATCCTGTTTTTGTCGTAACCCTCTTCAACGTTTTAGCACATCCTATGTGGGTGAGATGATGATACCATGCCAACTTTCAACCCATTTCAGAGTTCATTTGTAGTGCTTTTCAATTTCAGGGTCGTTTAGCTCAAAAAAATCAGTAAATGCATGAAAAATAGCAAATGAAGTCAGAAAGGGTTGAAAATTGATGACATGGCTTTGAATGGTGCATACTGAATGCACAAAAAGTCTGGAGTTGAAATAAGTTTAATAAAATTGAAATGCCTTTGTAACAGATGAGTTTTCGTCCAAAACCCTGATACTTCGAAAGAAATTGTCCATTTTGTACACGAAGTGCATCCTGTTTTTGCCGTAACCCTCTCAACTTTTTAGTAGATGCTATGTGGGTGAAATGATGATACCATGCCAACTTTCAAGCTTTTCAGAGTTCATTTTGTAGTGCTTTTCAATTTCAGGGTCATTTTGCTCAAAAATCAGTAAATGAGCTAAAAAATAGCAGATGAAGTCAGAAAGGGTTGAAAATTGATGACATTCGTTCGAAGCAGAAAAGTACACATTTCAAATTCCAAAACACATAAGCACCCTAACTATTACAAAGAATCCCTACGGTTTGTCCAAAGTGGGACTCTCTAGTTATATAAGTCCGAAACCTGACTAGAGAAGAAAGTGATGACAATGAAGCCGGTCACATCCCGGAGTGGGATCTTTGGGTGTGAAACTTTTTCTTTGCATGTGTCCCTTTGCACCAACCATGGACAATCATCGGTATTTAATTGGATGCTCGGGTCAATATTCACTATGAAGGGAGCAATTTCATGAAACTTTTCATAATCTTCTGACATATCTGTCTTGTCATCTACTCCCGCGATGTTTCTTTACCCTGAAAGAACTATGTAGCGCTTTGGCTCATCGTATGATGTATTCGCTTCCTTATCTTATCATTTTCTCGGCTTGGTAGACATGTCCTTCACATAGAAAACCTGTGCCACATCATTGGCCAGGACAAATGGTTCAACTGCGTACACAAGATTGTTGAGATCCACTGTTGGCATTCCGTACTCAGGGTCTTCCGTTACCCCGCCTCGTGTTAGATTGACCCATTTGAACCGAAACAAAGGGACCTTCAAACCATGTACATAGTGAAGTTCCCATATCTCCTCTATGTAACCATAATATGTGTCCTTTCCCCTCTTGGTTGTTGCATCAAAGCGGACAACACTGTTTTGGTTGGTGCTCTTCTTATCTTGGGCGATCACGTAAAATGTATTCCCATTTATCTTGTACCCGTTGAAAGTCATTATATTTGAAGATGGTAACTGGGATAGCAAGTACAGTTCATCTTCAACAGCATCGTCATGCATGGCACGTGTCTGCAACCAACCGGCGAAAGTCCCCATTTCTTCATGTGTAATCCAGTCGTCTGACTGCTCTAGGTGTTTGGAGCATAGTATATTCTTGTGTTCCTCGATATATGGAGCCACCAACACGGACTTTTATAGAACTGTGTAGCGTGCTTGAGTGAGAGAATGCCCGTCCATACATATTATTTGTTTCGGTCCTAGCGTACCATTTCCACCTAGTCTGCCCTGATGCCGCGATTCAGGAACACCAATCGGCTTAAGGTCGGGAATAAAGTCAACACAAAACTCAATGCCCTCTTCATTTTCATGGCCCTTGGAGATGCTTCCTTCTGGCCTAGCACGGTTATGAACATATTTCTTTAAAACTCCCATGAACCTCTCGAAGGGGAACATATTGTGTAGAAATACAGGACCCAGAACGGCAATCTCTTCACATAGGTGAACTAGGAAGTGTGTCATGATGTTGAAGAAGGATGGTGGGAACACCAACTCGAAACTGACAAGACATTGCACCAAATCATTATCTAACCTTGGTATGATTTCTGAATCTATCATCTTCTGAGAGATTGGAATGCACATAGCTTCACAATGGCTAATCGAATGTTTTCCTGTAGAAGCCCCCTCAATGTAACCGGAAGCAGTTGTGTCATAATCACGTGGCAGTCATGAGACTTTAGGTTCTGGAACTTTTTCTTTGCCATATTTATTATTCCCTTTATATTCGACGAGAAGCCAGACGGGACCTTCGTACTGAGCAGGCATTCAAAGAAGATTTCCTTCTCTTCTTTGGTAAGAGCGTAGCTGGCATGACCTTGATGTATGCCATCTTTTCCGTGCACACATTGCTGGTCCTCCCGTGTCTCCGGTGTATGTTTTGTCTTCCCATACACGCCCAAGAAGCCAAGCAGGGTCACACAAAGATTCTTCATCACGTGCATCACATCAATTGCAGAGCGGACCTCTAGGTCTTTCCAATATGGTAGGTCCCAAAATATAGATTTCTTCTTCTGCATGGGTGCGCGTCCGTCAACGCCATTCGGAACAGATTGTCCGCTAGGACCCTTTCTAAAGATTACCTTTAAATCCTTGACCATATCATGTACATCATCACTAGTACGGTGGCGAGGCTTCGTCCGGTGATCTGCCTCACCTTTGAAATGCTTGCCTTTCTTTCTTACGGGATGCCTGCTCAAAAGAAATCTATGATGTCCCAGGTACATATTCTTCTTACAATTATCCAAATATATACTGTCGGTATCATCCAAACAGTGCGTGCATGAGCGGTATCCCTTGTTTGTCTGTCCTGAAAGGTTACTGAGAGCAGGCCAATCATTGATGGTCACAAACAACAATGCATGTAGGTCAAATTTTTCCTGATTGAGCTCATCCCATGCACGGACACCTTTTCCATTCCACAGCTATAAGAGTTCTTCAACTAATGGCCGTAGGTACACATCTATGTCGTTGCCGGGTTGCTTAAGGCCTTGAATGAGCACTGGCATCATATTGTACTTCTGCTTCATGCACAACCAAGGAGGAAGGTTATACATACATAGAGTCACAGGCCAGGTGCTATGATTGCTGCTCTGCTCCCCAAAAGGATGAATGACATCTGCGCTTAGACAAACCATGTGTTTCGTGCGTCATCTGCAAAGTCCCTCCACTTCCTCTCGACTTTCCTCCACTTCAACCCGTCAGCGGGTACTCTCAACTTCCCATCTTTCTTACGGTCTTCTTTGTGCCATCGCATCAACTTGTCATGCTCTTTGTTTTGGAACAAACATTTCAACCGTGGTATTATAGGAGCATACCACATCACCTTGGCAGGAATCTTCTTCCTGGGGCGCTTGCCCTCAACGTCACCAGGGTCATCGCGGCTGATCTTATAGTGCAATGCACCGCATACCGGGCATGCATTCAAATCCTCGTAGTCACCACAATAGAGGATGAAGTCATTAGGGCATGAATGTATCTTCTGCACCTCCAATCCTAGATGGCATACATACTTATTTGCTTCGTACGTACTCTCGGGCAATTCGTTGTCCTTTGGAAGCATCTTGTTTAACATTATCAACAACTTTCCAAATCCCTTATCAGATACACCATTCTCTATGTCGTTGCCGGGTTGCTTAAGGCCTTGAATGAGCACTGGCATCATAATGTACTTCTGCTTCATGCACAACCAAGGAGGAAGGTTATACATACATAGAGTCACAGGCCAGGTGCTATGATTGCTGCTCTGCTCCCCAAAAGGATTAATGACATCTGCGCTTAGACAAACCATGTGTTTCGTGCGTCATCTGCAAAGTCCCTCCACTTCCTCTCGACTTTCCTCCACTTCAACCCGTCAGCGGGTACTCTCAACTTCCCGTCTTTCTTACGGTCTTCTTTGTGCCATCGCATCAACTTGTCATGCTCTTTGTTTTGGAACAAACATTTGAACCGTGGTATTATAGGAGCATACTACATCACCTTGGCAGGAATCTTCTTCCTGGGGCGCTCGCCCTCAACGTCACCAGGGTCATCGCGGCTGATCTTATAGCACAATGCACCGCATACCGGGCATGCATTCAAATTCTCGTAGTCACCACAATAGAGGATGAAGTCATTAGGGCATGAATGTATCTTCTGCACCTCCAATCCTAGATGGCATACATACTTATTTGCTTCGTACGTACTCTCAGGCAATTCGTTGTCCTTTGGAAGCATCTTCTTTAACATTATCAACAACTTTCCAAATCCCTTATCAGATACACCATTCTCTGCCTTCCATTGCAATGATACCAGTGTGGTGCCCAACTTTTTTTGTCAGCTTCGTAATTTGGGTACAAGGATTTCTTGTGATCCTCTAACATGCACTGCAACTTTAACCTCTCCTTTTCACTTGCGTAGTTTCTCTTTGCATCAGCAATGGCCCGACCTAGATCATCAGCGGGCTCATCTAATGCCTCTTCTTCAGCTTCTTCCCGCATTGCCGGCTCAGCTCCTTCCCCCATTGTTGTACAATCGTATTCAGGGAACCCATGGCCAGGATAGCTATCATCGTCCTCTTCTTCTTCATTGTCTTCCATCATAACCCTCTTTCTCCGTCCTTGGTCCAAACATTATAGTGGGGCATGAAACCGGACTCAAACAGGCGCCAGTGAATGGTTCTTGAGTTAGAGTAATTGTGATCATTCTTACAGCCAACACATGGACAACACATAAAACCATCCGCCCGCTTGTTTGCCTCAGCCGCAAGCAGAAAAGTATGCACGCCATTAACAAACTGGGGAGAGCAACGGTCATCGTACATCCATTGCTGGCTCATCTTCATTACACAACACTTAAAAGACCAAATTAATACAAGTTCATACATAAAGTTCATGCACACTTATTTTCATAAAAGAACATACAAACTCGCTAACTAAAGCATTTAAATGCAACAACAAATGCAATCAAGATTGGAACTAAGGTAACAATTGATCCAACAACATAATGATACCAAGCCTCACTATCAATGGCATATTTTCTAATCTTTCTAATCTTCAAGCGCATTTTATCCATCTTGATCTTGTGATCATCGACGACATCGGCAACATGCAACTCCAATTCCATCTTCTCCTCCTCAATTCTTTTCAATTTTTCTTTCAAATACTCATTTTATTTTTCAACTAAATTTAACCTCTCGACAATAGGGTCGGTTGGAATTTCGGATTCACATACCTCAAAATATCTGTGTCAACTTGATGGGCATAATTTGTCATAAACATGAAATGCAACAAATAGTTATAAAAGAGAATATACCACATCCGAATCATAAACCGAATGAGGGCCGACGGGGATGGATATCAAAACCATGGCACTATGTATAACAAACAAGATACGGATAAGAAAATTATACAAGTAACTATATATGTAAATCACACAAACATGATTTTTTTATGTAAAAAATATAAGAACAAGAGGCTCACCACAAGGTGGTGCCGGCGACGGGATGGTGCGGGCGATCGACGGTAGTTAGGACGGAGACGGGAAGGCACTAACTAAACCACACCTACATATGCAAACTAAGAGTTATTTTGAGCTCAAGTTGCATATAAATCAAATAAACTACCACCTATAATTCCTCCCAAACTAAAATCCACAAATTACTATACTTATAGAGCATTGCAAGAGCTAATCTAGCAATGAGATGTGAAAGGACAAAGTTGCTAACCTTTGTGATCACTTGGATGGATGGGTTACCTTCAAATCTTGACAAATTTTGGCAAAAATGGAGGATACGCTCAAGAGGAGAGGAAGAAAACAAAGAGGAGAGGAAAGGGGAAGAACAGAGAGCTCGGGCTCGACGAAGGGTTTATATAGGATGATCTTTAATCCCGGTTGGTTATACGAACCATAACTAAAGGTGCACCTTTAGTCCCGGTTCATGGCACGAACCGGTCCTAACGGTGTTGGTGGGCCCCCAGCCTGACACCAGCCTACCACCACCTCTTTTGTCCCGGTTTGTGGCACAACCGGTACTAGAGGTTCAACACGAACCGGGACTAATGAGCGCCGCCCGCCTAGCCGTTGGAACCAGCACCAATGGTCACATTAGTTCTGGTTCATTTACAAACCGGGACTAATGAGCTGAACATTAGGCCCTCTTTCTACTAGTGGAGATGTATGGAGTGGCTAAACCCTCTGAACCAGAGAGACCTTATATTACAACCTAAAGGCACACAACATACCCAAATATCTAGCTAGCTGTCTAAAAAGCAGCAAAACTAAGCTAATCAATCTTTTGACCGCTGAACTAAGAGGAACACACCATATATGAATTTCATGGATAATATGAAATAAAGAACAAAGCCAAAAATGACATCAGAGAAGAAAAAAATGCAGCCAAGTAATTCTGGCAAGATAAAATATACAAATACTTTAATGATCTAACATTTCAAAATAATTTCATGAAGGCATCATCATAAGAACTTCTAACCCTAGGATATTAGGCAACAACAATGTGTATGTGAAATAGAAAATGATAAACTGCACCAAAAACTACCTGCAACATTGTGCAACAATGTCTGAATAATTTGTATTGACGCATACTTGAGAACCATAGCTAGCTAACATACTATTATTAGAACACACAAGAAAAGGGCATCAGGACAAAGTTCCTGGCATTAGGAGAGAGAAAAAAGCTACTGCAACAGAGAAACATGTCAAGGAATGATCGAAGCAGTTACTAGAGCTGTGTTGGTCGGTTCACTTTAGCAAGCAACTTGCTCTCTACTCTCTCTCTCTCTCTCTCTCTTGCTCTCTCTCTCTCTCTCTCTCTATATATATATATATATATATATATATTCGAGCAGCCATACACAAAGGCGGAACTATTTAGAAAGTTGAGGGGGCCATGCCCCCCCCAACCCATGTGCAATTTTTTCTACTAAGTATGTAATCGTGTGCCCTGCAGCTTTTGATGGCACATGCACATATACGTAGAAGGCTTTTAATGGATTTCTTGGCTAGCTAAGACTCAACCAAGTAGCATCCGTTTCTTGGCTATCTAGTAATGCATGCATGTCTGTGCTTTTCATACACGTCCATGAGGGACTATGGAAACAGACTAGGACTAGAAATCATTTAGGACTCATACTAACTTCTATTCTAACCCTACCTTTAGAGAATCTCTAGCAGACCCCGCAAAATCCCAACCCGCATAAGTCTTTTGCAGTTCGCGGAAAAGGGTATATGCGGGCCGGCGTGGGTGAGGTCAAACTCAGACCCCGCAAAACGGACCCATAAAAAAGGATATTCAGTGAATATGCCCTTCTACGGGTCGGCTACACAGGATCTGCTCGGACACCGATGCGTCGGCCCGCAAACTGAAGATGCCCAATTATCAAATTTGACATCGATTACAACAAATAAGTTCAAGTTCAAATAGTAGAACACAGTTCACGCACAAATAAAAGCTTAGTTTTGTATGCAAAAGAGGGTCTTACAAAAGTGACGACCACGTCCGGCATCATCTTGGTCGATCTTCACTCCGCGCCATCGAGTCAATGGAGGTCATCAGAACCACTGAATCTGCCTCCGGCGCTTGTTCCAACTCCCGCACTGAAATCACCGGCTGGTGCACTGAACGCGTCGGCGACATTGGTTCCAAACCCCGCTGAGAAAACATCTCTGGCACTATGATAACCCACAAGTGTAGGGGATCGCAGCTTTCGAGGGTAGGGTATTCAACCCAAATTTATTGATTCGACACAAGGGGAGCCAAAGAATATTCTCAAGTATTAGTAGTTGAGTTGTCAATTCAACCACACATGGATAACTTAGTATGTGCAGCAAAGTATTTAGTAGCAAAGTAGTATGATAGTAATGGTAACAGTGGAAAAAGTAACGATAGCAGTTTTGTAGTAATTGTAACAGTAGCAACGGAAAACTAAATAAGCGTAGCACAATATGTGAAAATCTCTTAGGCATTGGATCAGTGATGGATAATTATGTCGGATGTGATTCCTCATGTAATAGCTATAACATAGGGTGACACAGAACTAGCTCCAGTTCATCAATGTAATGTAGGCATGTATTCCGAATATAGTCATACGTGCTTATGGAAAAGAACTTGCATGACATCTTTTGTCCTACCCTCCCGTGGCAGCGGGGTCCTAATGGAAACTAAGGGATATTAAGGCATCCTTTTAATAGAGTACCGGACCAAAGCATTAGCACTTAGTGAATACATGAACTCCTCAAACTATGGTCATCACCGAGAAGTATCCCAATTATTGTCACTTCGGGGTTGTCGGATCATAACACATAATAGGTGACTATAGACTTGCAAGATAGGATCAAGAACTCACATATATTCATGAAAACATAACAGGTTCAGATCTGAAATCATGGCACTCGGGCCCTAGTGACAAGCATTAAGCACAGCAAAGTCATATCAACATCAATCTCATAACATAGTGGATACTAGGGATCAAACCCTAACAAAACTAACTTGATTACATGGTAAATCTCATCCAACCCATCACCGTCCAGCAAGCCTACAATGGAATTACTCACGCACGGTGGTGAGCATCATGAAATTGGTGATGGAGGATGGTTGATGATGACGACGCGACGAATCCCCCTCTTCGGAGCCCCAAACGGACTCTAGATCAGCCCTCCCGAGAGAGATTAGGGCTTGGCAGTGTCTCCGTATCATAAAACGCGATGAAACTTTCTCTCTGATTTTTTTCTCCGCGAAACAGAATATATAGAGTTTGAGTTGAGGTCGGTGGAGCATCAGGGGGCCCACGAGACAGGGTGGCACACCCAGGGGGAGGGGGCGCGCCCCCCACCCTCGTGGACAGGGTGTGGGCCCCTGGCCTTGTTTCTTTTGCCAGTATTTTTTATATTTTCCAAAAGTTATCTCCGTGGATTTTCAGGTCATTTTGAGAACTTTTGTTTTCGGCACAATAAACAACACCATGACAGTTCTGCTGAAAACATCGTCAGTCCGGGTTAGTTTCATTCAAATCATGCAAGTTAGATTCCAAAACAAGGGCAAAACTGTTTGGAAAAGTAGATACGTTGGAGACGTATCAACTCCCCCAAGCTTAAACCTTTGCTTGTCCTCAAGCAATTCAGTTGATAAACTGAAAGTGATAAAGAAAACTTTTACAAACTCTATTTGCTCTTGTTATTGTAAATATGTAAAGCCAGCATTCAAGTTTTCAACAAAGATTATGAACTAACCATACTTACAATAACACTTAGGTCTCACATTTACTCATATCAATGGCATAATCAGCTAGCGAGCAATAATAATAAATCTCGGATGACAACACTTTCTCAAAACAATCATAATATGATATAACAAGATGGTATCTTGCTAGCCCTTTCTGAAACCGCAAAACATAAATGCAGAGCACCTTTAAAGATCAAAGACTGACTAAACATTATAATTCATGGTAAAAGAGATCCAGTCACGTCATACCCAATATAAACTAATAGTAATACATGCAAACGACAGTGTGCTCTCCAGTGAGTGCATTTAAATAAGAGGGTGATGAGTCAACGTAAAAGTAAATAGATAGGCCCTTCGCAGAGGGAAGCAGGGATTTGTAGAGGTGCCAAAGCTCGATTTTGAAATAGAGATGAATAACATTTTGAGCAGCATACTTTCATTGTCAATGCAACAACTATGAGATGGCGATATATTCCATGCTACATACATTACATGCGGTTCCCAAACAGAATGGTAAAAATTTATACTCCCCCACCACCAACAAGCATCAATCCATGGCTTGCTCGAACAACGAGTGCCTCCAACTAGCAACAGCCCTGGGGGAGTTTTGTTTAATTATTTTGATTTCCTTTGATCTTTTTGATCATGGGACTGGGCATCTCGGTTACCAGCCATTTTCTCGTGAATGAGGAGCGGAGTACACTCCCCTTGAGAATAAGCCATCTAGCATGGAAGATACAGACAACCCTAGTTGAAACATCAGCTGCTCGAGTATACAAAACATAATTTCATTTGAAGGTTTGGAGTTTGGCCCATACAAATTTACTTGGAACGGCAGGTAGATACTGCATATAGGAAGGTATTGTGGACTCATATGGAATAACTTTGGGGTTTATGGAGTTTGGATGCACAAGCAGTATTCCCGCTTAGTACAGGTGAAGGCTAGCAAAAGACCGGGAAGAGGCCAAGTGAGAGAGCGACAACAGTCATGAACATGCATTAAAATTAATTTACACCAAGTGCAAGCATGAGTAGGATATAATCCACCATGAACATAAATATTGTGAAGGCTATGTTGATTTGTTTCAACTACATGTGTGAACATGTGCCAAGTCGAGTCACTCAATTCATTCAAAGGAGGATACCATCCCATCATACCACATCATAATCATTTTAATAGCATGTTGGAATGCAAGGTAAACCATTATAAACTCATAGCTAATTAAGCATGGCATAAGCAACTATAATCTCTAGATGTCATTGCAAATATGTTTAGTTCATAATAGGCTGAATCAGGAACGATGAGCTCATCATATTTACAAAAACAAAAGAGGTCAAGTTCATACCAGCTTCTCTCATCTCAATCAGTCCATCATATATCGTCATTATTGCCTTTCAGTTGCACGACCGAACGGTGTGTATAATAATAATAGTACACATGCATTGGACTAAGCTGGAATCTACAAGCATTCAATTCAAGGGAGAAGACAAAGTAATATGGGCTCTAAGTTAATTCTACAATCATGCATATGAGAGCCAATAAACATTTTCAATATGGTATTCTCCTCTTGACCCCCAAAAGAAAGAAAAGAAATAAAACTATTTACACGGGAAAGCTCCCAACAAGTAAAAAGAAGAATGAGAAATCTTTTTGAGTTTTCATTTTAATTACTACTACAAGCATGGAAATTAAACTAAATAATTTTTTGGGTTTTTCTTAAGGTTTATCAAACACACAAGAAGAAAGCTAGAAAAATAAATTAAACTAGCATGGATGATACAATGAAAGAGTATGAGCACCTACGACTAGGATAAGTGTGTGAACATGAATGTAAAGTCGGTGAGAAATACGTACTCCCCCAAGCTTAGGCTTTTTGGCCTAAGTTGGTCTAATGCCAAGGACCGCGGCTACTCTCCCCAGTGTACTGAGGAGTGTCATCAGGATACCACCGGCTAGCAATCTCCTCCGGATCCCACTGATAAGATGATGGATGATAAGGGTCCGGTGGAGGTTCCGGCTCAGGCTCGTGAGCGGATGCCTGTCCTTGATGAGCGTACATCGCTTTCGGCAAGACAAGGTAATTATCTACAGTCAAATCAAACAACAAAGACGCGGGCATGGTAATAGTCTCATTGTGTTTCTTATTAAATCTTAGGTTATACAGAAGCATCTTATCTTTGTTGTCAACAATAAACTCATGCGCCACCATGCTCCTGTAATCTAAAAGGGAAAGAGGCAACATTGTCTCCTCTTTCTCATAGTGCCTAATAGGTATCTCAAGATGTTTAGCAAGGCGTGCAACATAGATACCTCCAAAGATGGGGCCCTTTGTATGGTTCAGGCTTAGTCGTTTAGCAATAAAGTCACCCATACTAAAACTGTTATCACCAAATAAGGCATGGAGCAGAATAATAATATCAGGAACACTGAAGTTTCCACTATTTCCATGACCAATTAAGCATCGACTAGCAAATATGGCAAAGTAGCGTAAAACAGGGAAATGTATGCTAGTGATTCTCGCATCGGAACCCTTCTTCGGATCCCCTACAGTAATAGTGTTAACAAAACCATCCACATCTTTATGATGTGGCTCATCTAAACTGCCCTCAAAGGGTATTCTACATACCGCGCAAAAATTACGTAATGACATTTCCTTGAACTCATCATATAAATGAAAAGCTACTATATGAGGTGAATTCTTAGGATAATAGTAAAAGTTTTGCACGAAAGTATTGGTGAGTAAGAGATACTGATCGATCCGGTCGTGGAGGAAGTCAATGAGGCCCGCATTTTCAGCCAAAGAATAAAAGTCTTCATAAATCCCGACTGCTCTCAAGAAATTATCACAAGGCCATTCACACGGCCGTACTTCCGCTACATGAGGAAGATTATACTTGGCCTTTTCCTTCTCTTTAGCTTGTTTATCCTTGGAGCCTTGTCTAGAAGAGCCCCTCAAAAATCTCCTTATCATTTTCTGAAAACTTCTGAAATTTTTAGTAACTTCAAAATAAAAGTGAATAAAACTAAACAAGATTGGTAGCAACTACTCCCACAAGTGCCTAGAGCCTATATCATGCATTATAATTACTTGGGACCTCATAAATTTGACATGCAAGCTCAAAAACAGGGTCACCTATGCAGCAAAAATTTGCAATGAATAAAGCACTAGAACAAAAACTAATTGGACCAATGGAGGAGTCAGATACAAGCAACAATCTCCCAAAGCAGTTTTGTGAATGGAGCTTTGAGCAAGGAGATCAAAAATCGCAGCAAAATGAGCTAGAACTCGTGATTGAGCTGGATGGGGATTTTTTTGGGGGGGAGATGGAGTGTGTGGGTGCAGGAATAAGTGGAGGGGGGGCCACTGTGGGCCCAAGAGATAGGGGGCGCGCCCTCCACCCTTGTGGCCAGGTGCTTGCCCCCTTGTAGTGTTCTCAGTGCCTAAAATCCTCAAATATTCCATAAAAAATCATACTAAATTTGCAGGGCATTTGGAGCACTTATATTTTTGGGATATTTTTTATTACATGGATAAATCAGAAAACAGACATATAATGCTATTTTTGCTTTATTTATTCTAAATAACAGAAAGTAAAAAGAGGGTACAGAAGGTTGTGCCTCCTAGTTTCATCCATCTCATGATCATCAAAATGAATCCACTAACAAGGTTGATCAAGTCTTGTTAACAAATTCATTCCGAATAACACGGAACCGGAGAAATTTCGACCTCAACGGGGATATGAACATCCCCAACAATAAGGATATCATACATTTTTCTTGGTAGTGGGAAGAGGAAATTCAAAACCTCCAATAATGATAGTTGGAATTTTTCCAATAGAATTGATGCTATGAACTTGAGGTTGTTTCCTCGGAAAGTGTACCGTATGCTCATTACCATTAACATGACAAGTGACATTGCCTTTGTTGCAATCAATAACATCCCCTACAGTATTCAAAAAGGGTCTACCAAGGATAATCGACATACTATCGTCCTCAGGAATATCAAGAATAACAAAGTCTGTTAAGATAGTGACATTTGCAACCACAACAGGCACATCCTCACAAATACCGACAGGTATAGCAGTTGATTTATCAGCCATTTGCAAAGATATTTCAGTAGGTGTCAACTTATTCAATTCAAGTCTACGATATAAAGAGAGAGGCATAACACTAACACCGGCTCCAAGATCACATAAAGCAGTTTTAACATAGTTTCTTTTAATGGAGCATGGTATAGTTGGTACCCCTAGATCTCCAAGTTTCTTAGGCATTCCACCTTTAAAAGTATAATTAGCAAGCATGGTGGAAATTTCAGCTTCCGGTATCTTTCTTTTATTTGTAATGATATCCTTCATACATTTAGCATAAGGGTTTATTTAAGCATATCAGTTAAGCGCATACGTAAGAAGATAGGTCTAATCATTTCAGCAAAGCGCGCAAAATCCTCATCATCCTTTGTCTTGGATGGTTTAGGAGGAAAGGGCATGGGTTTCTGAACCCATGGTTCTCTTTCTCTACCGTGCTTCCTAGCAACAAAATCTCTCTTATCATAATGTTGATTTTTTGATTGTGGGTTATCAAGATCAACAGCAGGTTCAACCTCTACGTCATTGTTATTGCTAGGTTGCGCATCAACATGAACATTATCATTAACATTATCACTAGGTTCATGTTCATCACCTGATTGTGTTTCAGCATCAGAGATACAAATATCATTGGGATTCTCAGGTGTGTCTACAACAGGTTCACTAGAAGCATGCAAAGTCCTATCGTTTTTCTTTTTCTTCTTTTTAGAGGAATTGGGTACATCTAAATTATTTCTCTGAGAATCCTGCTCGATTCTCTTACGGTGGCCTTCAGGATACAAAGGTTCCTGAGTCATTCTACCAGTTCTAGTAGCCACTCTAACAACAAAATCATGTTTATTATTTAATTCATTGAGCAAATCACTTTGAGCCTTAAGTACTTGCTTAGCTTGAGTGGTAACCATAGAAGCATATTTGCTAATGAGTTTAAGTTCACCTTTAACTCTAGCCATATAATCACTCAAGCGTCCAATCTCGAAAGCATTATTCTTTAACTCTCTACCAACATTAGCATTAAAACTTTCTTGTCTAGCCATAAAGTCATCAAATTCATCTAAACATTGGCTATGAAATTTAGTAGAAGGGATTTCACCTTTATCATATCTATAGAGAGACTTTACCTTTACTACCTGTGTCGGGTTATCAAGACAATGTGTGTCTTCAACAGGCGGTATATTAAGACCATGAATTTCTTCAATAGGTGGTAAATTCTTAACATCTTCAGCTTTAATACCTTTTTCTTTCATTGATTTCTTTGCCTCTTGCATATCTTCAGGACTGAGAAATAGAACACCTCTCTTCTTCGGAGTTGGTTTAGGAATAGGCTCGGGAGTTGGCTCAATTGGCTCAGGAATTGCCTCAGGAATTGGCTCAGGAAGAGTCCAATTATTTTCATTAGTCAACATATTATTCAATAGTAATTCAGCTTGGTCGACTGTTCTTTCCCTGAAAACACAACCCACACAACTATCCAAGTAGTTCTTGGAAGCATCGGTTAGTCCATTATAAAAGATATCAAATATTTCATTTTTCTTAAGAGGATGATCAGGCAAAGCATTAAGTAATCGGAGAAGCCTCCCTCAAGCTTGTGGGAGACTCTCTTCTTTGATTTGCACAAAATTATATATTTCCCACAAGGCAGCTTGTTTCTTATGAGCAGGGAAATATTTAGCAGAGAAGTAATAAATCATATCCTGGGGACTATGCACACAACCAGGATCAAGAGAATTAAACCAAGTCTTAGCATCACCCTTTAATGAGAATGGAAATATCTTAAGGATATAATAATAGTGACACTTCTCATCATTAGTAAACAGGGTAGCTATATCATTTAACTTGGTAAGATGTGCCACAACAGTTTCAGATTCATAGCCATAGAAAGGATCAGTTTCAACTAAAGTAATAATCTCAGGATCAACAGAGAATTGATAATCATTATCAGTATAGGTGAAGTAGCAAAAGCAGGGTCATGTTTCATTCTAGCATTAAGAGATTGCTGCTTCCATTTAGCTAATAACTTCTTAAGATCATATCTATCTTTGCAAGCAAAAATAGCTCTAGCAGCTTCTTCATCCATAACATAACCCTCAGGAACAACAGGCAATTCATAATCAGGGGGAGAACCTTCATCATCACTATCATCAATAATTTCATTTTCAACAATTTTGTTCTCTCTAACCCTAGCAAGTGTTCATCAAGAAATTCACCTAATGGCACAGTAGTATCAAGCATAGAAGTAGTTTCATCATAAGTATCATGCATAGCAGAAGTGGCATCATCAATAACATGCAACATATCAGAATTCAAAGCAGTAGCAGGTTTAGGTGTCGCAAGCTTACTCAAAACAGAAGGAGAATCTAGTGCAGTGCTAGATGGCAGTTCCTTACCTCCCCTCATAGTTGAGGGAAAAATATTAGTTCTTGCGTCTTTCAAGTTCTTCATAGTGATCAGCAGATATAAATCCCAAGTGACTCAAAGAATAGAGCTATGCTGCCTGGCAATGGCGCCAGAAATTAGTCTTGATAACCCACAAGTGTAGGGGATCACACAACTTTCGAGGGTAGAGTATTCAACCCAAATTTATTGATTCGACACAAGGGGAGCCAAAGAATATTCTCAAGTATTAGCAGTTGAGTTGTCAATTCAACCACACCTAGATAACTTAGTATCTGTAGCAAAGTATTTAGTATCAAAGTAGTATGATAGTAATGGTAACAGTGGCAAAAGTAATGATAGTAGTTTTGTAGTAATTGTAACAGTAGCAACGGAAAAGTAAATAAGCGAAGCACAATATGTGAAAAGCTCGTAGGCATTGGATCAGTGATGGATAATTATGTTGGAGGCGATTCCTCATGTAATAGCTATAACATAGGGTGACACAAAACTAGCTCCAGTTCATGAATGTAATGTAGGCATGTATTCCGAATATAGTCATACGTGCTTATGGAAAAGAACTTGCATGACATCTTTTGTCCTACCCTCTCGTGGCAGCGGGGTCCTAATGGAAACTAAGGGATATTAAGGCCTCCTTTTAATAGAGTACCGGACAAAAGCATTAGCACTTAGTGAATACATGAACTCCTCAAACTACGGTCATCACCGAGAAGTATCCCGATTATTGTCACTTCGGGGTTGTCGGATCATAACACATAATAGGTGACTATAGACTTGCAAGATAGGTTCAAGAACTCACATATATTCATGAAAACATAATATGTTCAGATCTGAAATCATGGCACTCGGGCCCTAGTGACAAGCATTAAGCATAGCAAAGTCATAGCAACATCAATCTCAGAACATAGTGGATACTAGGGATCAAACTCTAACAAAACTAACTTGATTACATGCTAAATCTCATCCAACCCATCACTGTCCAGCAAGCCTACGATGGAATTACGCATGCACGGCGGTGAGTATCATGAAATTGGTGATGGAGGATGGTTGATGATGACGACAATGACGAATCCCCCTCTCCCAAGCCCCGAACGAACTCCAGATCAGCCCTCCCGAGAGAGATTAGGGCTTGGCGGTGGATCTGTATCGTAAAACGTGATCAAACTTTCTCTATGATTTTTTCTCCGCAAACGGAATATATAGAGTTGGATTTGAGGTCGGTGGAGCATCATGGGGCCCACGAGACAGGGGGCATGCCCAGGGGGAGGGGCGCGCCCCCACCCTCGTGGACAGGGTGTGGGCCCCCTGGCCTTGATTCTTTCACCAGTATTTTTTATATTTTCCAAAACTTATCTGCATGGTTTTTCAGGTCATTCCGAGAACTTTTGTTTTCTGCATAATAAACAACACCATGGCAGTTCTGCTGAAAACAGCGTCAGTCCGGGTTAGTTTCATTCAAATCATGCAAGTTAGAGTCCAAAACAAGGGCAAAAGTGTTTGGAAAAGTAGATACGTTGGAGATGTATCACACTATAACACACACTGGCCGACACAACCGTTCTCCTCTTTAAGATTTCTATTCTTGCCATATCATGCCATTCTTTGGTGAGGTCATCCATGTCATTTCGATTCAATGTCATGATCTTGTTCTCTTCGGCAAGCAACTAGGACATGGCTTTGTTTTCAGTGACTTGTGCTCTTCTCTCCTCAATGGCTGCTTTACGTAGCCCCTCGTCCTTGAGCAATTGCCATTTTTCTTGCTTCTATCGTGCCTTCTTCCCGGCCAACTCTTTCTTAATCTCCAACGTCTTCGCTAACATCAACTCATTTGATTGCACCATGACATCAATCTTGTCCCGCAAGCTCGATGCTTCGTGCTCTCTCTTCATCTTATCCTTGGTCTTCTTGCCGCCATTGGGCTTGTTCAAGTTTCTTGGGTCATCATCATCCTCATCCTCATCCACGTTTGTAAGTGAACCTCTCTTCAGTGGGGATTCTTTGTCAATAAACTTCCACTTCTCGCACTCTTTGAGAAAGTTCCAACAATGCTCTAGTTTGAAGAATTTGCCTTCCGAAGCTTCCATGTCTTTGTATCTTTGTTGGGCAATTTTGTCCTACACAATTTGAACAAAGTCAAATGATGCAATCATTTCATATGATGCAATATGATGTGCACAACTTGGGACGTGAAAACGAACTCACATAGTTGGATTCCACGGTTCCACTTGGAGGTGCATTGCGTAGTTGTTCCAAGTAAGTTGACCAACGACTACAAATAGGCTTGATCACGTCCCCACGCCCTTGGAGTGACCAAAAGGTGCATGGAGTCCTATTGAGATACTTTGCCATCATGCGGAAGTATTGATCTTAGATCCTTTGCCAATACCTCTTGGCGGTTCGAGAAGTACCCGTGCATGCATCAAGAGACACCGCACTCCATGCCTTGATCAAGATTTGATCTTCCAAGATCGTGTAGTTCTTTGATCACTGGCTTTTTCTTGTTTGCGCTTGCTCATACGCCCCTGTAAGTGCATGTAGTGCCCCTTAGTGATTTTGGTGTATTCAAGACTTATAGGTTAAGGGACTAATATGTCTGTGAGTGTACACGGGATCTATAAGTCAATGAGAAGTTTGATAATTACGATGAAAGTCGACCCCTAAAAATGTATATCTTCAGCTGAAGACTTTCATTCTCCTAAAGACTTTGAAAGTGAAGAAATTTGTGTGACCTTAAAGTATTCATGTGAGGATTATGAAGCATGAAGACTTTTGTTTTCGTTGTTTCATTTTCTCTTTCTTGAGTCATAGGAAACACCGTACTGTTAAAGGGGGTCAAGATAATACTAAAGAAAGTGATTTCCAAGTGATACTCAACTCAAAATCATACACCTACCAAATCCTTTCGAGTGAAGCCATTGGAAACCTCATATCATTTCAGTCAATTTCTTCAGTGACAGTGATGAAGATCTTCTGGTTTGTGAAGAATTTGTTCTGACTGAGGAGTTAGGAAATCCCTAGTGCGGATTGCCTACACAGTGAGGAACATGATAGCCCAGAGGACTTTGAACCTCAAATATTCAACCGTTGCTGTGCTATGCGCCAGCTGTCCCAAAATATTTACCCACCTAATGGTCATATCAATGAAGGACATTTATGTCTTATCATGTCATCCTGCTCCCTAGGCTATAAATATCCACCCCTACAGCCACTAGCTGGTTGGCTGCTCCGAGAGAACTGACACTTGTCATTGAGAGCATCCCATCGTCCAAGGACTTTGAGCGAAAATCATCAAGTGTGGAAAAACCCAAAACCCAAACACCTACAACCCAAAGTGATTGAGTATCACTGAAGAGATTGTTCCTATGTGGAACCGGTGGTAGTTACCTTTGAGGACTGTGTATCCTCCAGACGGTTAGGCGTCATGGTCTGAGCATCCAATAGGAATTGTGTATCACCGAGTGACCAAGTCTATGAAGGTTTGGAAGTCACCTGAAAACTTACCACGAGTGATTGCGTGAGGTTTGTGTGACTTTAGCTCAAGGAGAATATGGTGAGGACTGTGTGTCCAGGACTGTGTGTCCTCAGGTTTAAATACCCAGCTGCTCCAACCAGACGTACAACTGACACAATAGTTGGAACTGGTCTACCAAATCATTGTCTTCACTAAGCCAACTGGTTCCATTTCCTCATTCATGTGTTGATGAACCTGATCATTACTGTTTGAAGACTTTGACTGAAGACTTTCTCGATTTCCTCAATTCTATTTCTGCAGTCACTTAGTCTTCAGCCTACTTATCCTGTTTTCACGCTATATGTACTCTGTGCTTGTTTTCATTTCATCATCATAGCTATGCTATTGCTCTGTTATGCTTATACCTGAGTACTTATTCCGCTGCTAGTGTGTCGTTGCTTAGGAATTTCTTCACTTAGAAATTCCTTAGTGATGAATTTGTAAAAATCGCCTATTCACCCCCCTCTAGTCGATATAACGCACTTTCAATTGGTACCAGAGCAAGGAACTCCCTTGTTTTGTGTGATTTTGGTTTAACCACATAGAGTTTTAGTTATGTTGACTGCAGGAATAATCAAGGTCTCGGCTGGGTGTCCTACCTTCGATGGGACGGACTACCCCTACTGGAAGAATAAGATGCGCATGCATCTTGAGGCAATTGATAATGATCTCTAGTATGTTGTGGAAAATGGTCTTCCCTCAGTTACTCCATCTGTGAATGCTGCTGATGTGAAGAGATTCAAGCAACTCGACTCTCAAGCGAATAATATCATATGTGGTCATCTGAGCAAAGGACAATATGGTAGAGTGAGTGCTTTGGAAACAGCGAAGCTGATTTGGGATAGGCTGTCTGATACGTCTCCAACGCATCTATAATTTTTGATTGCTCCATGCTACTTTATCTACTTTTTTAGGCAATATTGGGCTTTATTATCCACTTTTATATTATTTTTGGGACTAACCTATTAACCGGAGGCCCAACCCAGATTTGCTGTTTTATGCATATTTCAGTGTTTCGAGGAAAAGGAATATCAGACAGAGTCAAAACGGAATGAAATCAACTGGAGAAGTTATTTTTGGAAGGAAAGCCACTGGATAGACTTGGACTCTACGTCAGAAGATACGGGAGCTGGCCACGAGGGTGGGGGGCGCGCCCACCCCCCTAGGGCGCGCCCCCTGCCTCGTGGGGCCCCAAAGCTCCACCGACGTACCCCTTGCACCCATATATACCTACGTACCCTAAAACTTCCAGAACAGAAGATAGATCGGGAGTTCCGCCGCCGCAAGCCTCTGTAGCCACCAAAAACCTCTCGGGAGCCCTTCCCGGCACCCTGCAGGAGGGGGATCCCATCATCGGTGGCCATCTTCATCATCCCGGCGCTATCCATGACGAGGAGGGAGTAGTTCACCCTCGGGGCTGAGGGTATGTACCAGTAGCTATGTGTTTGATCTCGCTCTCTCTCGTGTTCTCTCTCGTGTTCCCTCTATGGCACGATCTTGATGTATCCCGAGCTTTGCTATTGTAGTTGGATCTTATGATGTTTCTCCCCCTCTACTCTCTTATGATGAATTGAGTTTCCCCTTTGAAGTTATCTTATCGGATTGAGTCTTTTATGAGAACACTTGATGTATGTCTTGCATGGGATAACCGTGGTGACAATGGGTTATTCTATTGATCCACTTGATGTATGTTTTGGTGATCAACTTGCGGGTTTTGTGACATTGGGAACCTATGCATAGGGGTTGGCACACGTTCTTGACTCTCCGGTAGTAGCTTTGGGGCACTCTTTGAAGTACTTTTATGTTGGTTGGATGAATCTAAGATTGTGTGATGCATATCTTATAATCATGCCCACGGATACTTGAGGTGACAATGGAGTATCTAGGTGACATTAGGGTTTTGGTTGATTTGTGTCTTAAGGTGTTATTCTAGTACGAACTCTTTTATAGATCCATCCGAAAGAATAACTTTTAGGTGGTTTCATACCCTACCATAATCTCTACATTTGTTCTCCGCTATTAGTGGCTTTGGAGTGACTCTTTGTTGCATGTTGAGGGATTGTTATATGATCTATCTATGTTATTATTGTTGAGAGAACTTGCACTAGTGAAAGTATGAACCCTAGGCCTTGTTTCCTACCATTGCAATACCGTTTACGCTCACTTTCATCGCTCGCTACCTTGCTGTTTTTATTATTTCAGATTACAAAAACCTATATCTACTATCTATTTTGCACTTGTATCACCATCTCTTCGCCGAACTAGTGCACCTATACAATTTACCATTGTATTGGGTGTGTTGGGGACACAAGAGACTCTTTGTTATTCGGTTGCAGGATTGTTTGAGAGAGACCATCTTCATCCTACGCCTCCTACGAATTGATAAACCTTAGGTCATCCACTTGAGGGAAATTTGCTACTGTCCTACAAACCTGTGCACTTGCAGGCCCAACAACGTCTACAGGAAGAAGGTTGTGTAGTAGACATCAAGCTCTTTTCTAGCGCCGTTGCCGGGGAGGTGAGTGCTTGAAGGTATATCTTTAGATCTTGCAATCAAATCTTTTTGTTTCTTGTTTTAGCACTAGTTTATTTTAGAAAACTACCAAAAAATGGAGTTAAGTTTGTCTCATATGCTTCATCTTTTTAATATCTTTCATGAGTATGATGGAAAGGAAAATCGTGCTCAAGTGCTAGAAGAAGAATGCATTAAATTGCTTGGCACTAAATCTTTGAATGATGAGCATGATTGCAATGTTGTTAGTACGAATTCTTTGAATATCCATGATGCTAATGAAGATTGCACTAGTTATGATGAAAATGTCTCCTATAAACATGTCAATTTTTGTGGAGTGCATTGGGTTTGTAAGTACACACCAAATAGGGAAGATAGATATTGTAAGAGGCATAAGTACTTAGAAACCAAATTGTTGCAAGAAGAGCTAGATGAATGTGCTGAAAGATCCAATATTTTTCGCGCTCCTTGTGAACTTTGCAATGAACATGGTCATTTAAAGCTCCAATGCTATTTCTTTCATGACCAAGTCGTGTCCAAATATTGTGATAATTTGATTACCCTTGAGCATCATAAAGAGCTTAGCCTTCTTTTGGGTTATGAAGAAATGAAACGTATAACTGAGGGTATTCCAAAATTTAGTCTTGATAAAATTCTTGATTTTGATCTAGAGAAAATTTATATGTATTGTGCGGTGAATTGCATTGAAAATCCTTATATTGCCAATTACATAAAGAAAATAAAACAAATAGAGGATGAAGAGAATACTAATGAAAGGGAAGAGGCTTCCCAATCTCCTCCTATTATTTCTTATGATGAATGAGGTAACGAGGAGGAGCTTTCTATTCAACCAATCTCATCAATAAGGAGCTCAAAGAGGAAGGTTGAACGTACACATAATGTGAAGAAGAAAAAGAAAAGAAGGAGCAACAAAGGTAAAAAGGTATCCCTCCCAAAGGATGTTGCTCCTACTCCTACTTGTGATGATGACAATTGCTATACTATTGGTGCTATCCATATTTTTAATGATGAGAGTGATTATGCTTATGATATGAAAGGGCCCCAGCTTGGGGAAGCTATGTTTGATGAGGATGAAATATTTGACAATATATTTTCTGAAATTAATGATTGTCCCAAGCTTGGGGATGATATGTTTAATGAAGATGATATTTTTAGCATCGCAAGTTTTGATATGCAAATTTGTTATGATGATAGCATGCCTCCTACCTATGATGATTATATTGATGAAAGTGGGTTCGGAAGAGTGTCAACTTTAGGAAGTAGTGATCCCACTATTTTGGAGGATGTTGAATCTACTTGTGATGAATACTAAGGTGGATTTGGAAGAGTGTCAACTTTATTTAGTGATTCCACTATCTTGGGAGAGGTTTCAATCGATTATGATGAGAACGAAGTTGCTACTTATGATGATTATTGTGATGATACGTATGCTATAAAGAAGAAGTTTGCTTATGTGGAGAGTAGAATTTTTTTGTGCTTGTAGATCATGAAAATAATGCTTTAGGTTCTGGTTATATTGTTGAATTCATTCATGATGCTACTGAAAATTATTATGAGAGAGGAACATATGCTTGTAGGAATTGCAATAATGTCAAGTTTCCTCTCTATGTGCTTAAAGTTTTGAAGCTATGCTTGTTTTACCTTCCTATGCTTGTTGATTATTGTTCCCCTAAGTTGTTTGCTCACAAAAATACCTGTGCATAGGAAGTGGGTTAGGCTTAAATGTGCTAGTCATATTCTTCATGATGCTCCCGTTATGTTTCAATTCTTATCTTTTATGTGAGCATCATTGTCATCATCATGCCTAGCTAAAAGGCATTAAATAAAAGCACTTGTTGGGAGACAACCCAATATTTACCCTTACTGTTTTTGTGTGTCCACATGATTATGCTACTGTGGTGATCATGTTTTATAGCTTTTGTTTCAATAAAGTGCCAAGTAGAACCTTTGGGAAGACTTGGGTGAAGTTTATGTGATCTTGCTGTGAAAAACAGAAACTTCAGCGCTCACGAGATTAGCTGCCATTTTTTACTGGAGAGTGATTTTAGGTTGATTATTTTTGCAGATGATTAATAGACAAATTTTTCAGGTACATCAATTTATATCATAATTTTTGGGGTTCCATAAGTAAACGTTTTATATAGATGACTACAGACTGTTCTGTTTTTGACAGATTCTGTTTTCTATGTGTTGTTTGCTTATTTTGATGAATCTATGAGTAGTATCGGAGGGTATGAACCATATATAAGTTGAAGTACAGTAGTTATTACACCAATATGAATTTAGAATGAGTTCATTACAGTACCTAAGTGGTGGTTTTATTTTCTTATACTAACGGAGCTTATGAGTTTTATTTTGAGTTTTGTGTGGTTGAAGTTTTCAAGTTTTGGGTAAAGATTCGATGGACTATGGAATCATATGTGGCAGGAGCCTAAGCTTGGGGATGCCCAAGGCACCCCAAGTTAATATTCAAGGACAACCAAACAACTAAGCTTGGGGATGCCCCCGGAAGGCATCCCCTCTTTCGTCTTCGTTCATCCGTAACTTTACTTGGAGCTATATGTTTCTTCACCACATGATATGTGTTTTGCTTGGAGCGTCATTTTCTTTTGTTAGTTTTTTCTTACTGTTATTTAGAATTGTGTTTTGCCTCTTTAGTTTCAATAAAAAAGTCAAGGATAGCCTTTGCCATGCTTATTTTGCTAGTTTGCATGTTGCTGTTTGAAAACAGAAAGTTTACCGCTGTTGCAAAAATTCCCTAGAAAAATCAGAGAATGGTCTAACGTTGATTATTTTTGAATATTGAGCTCTGATAAATTTATTACAGTGGGAATTTTAGTTCATAATTTTTGGAGTCAGGGAAGTATTGATACTCTTGCATTCTTTACAGACTGTACTGTTTTGACAGATTGCTGTTATGTTTGCGTTGTTTGCATATGTTTGCTTGTTTAATGATTCTATTTGATGATAGGAGTATTAAATATGCAGAGGCATTTAGTATTCAATGTTGAATAATAATTTAAGTGATTTGTTACAGTAGAAAATGATAAGGTTTTGCATTGGTTTATACTAACCTATCTCACGAGTTCTTGTTGAGTTTGTTGTGAATGAAGCTTTTGATAAAAAGACAAACCATGATATGAGAGAAATTAAGGAGACATAAAAGCTCAAGCTTGGGGATGCCCAAGGCACCCCAAGATAATATTTCAAGAAGTCTGAAGCATCTAAGCTTGGGGATGCCCCGGTAGGCATCCCACCTTTCTTCTTCAACGACTATCGATTAGTATCGGTTGAGCCTAAGTTTTTGCTTCTTCACATGAGTTGTGCTATCCTTGCATTGTCATTTTATTTTGCTTTGCTTGCTGTTTGAATACAATACCAAGATCTGAAATCCTTTAATGAGAGAGAGTATTTGCATAGTTGCATAATTATTTAGCTACTCATTGATCTTAACTTATATCTTTCAGAGTAGTTTGTCGTTTGCTCTAGTGCTTCACTTAGATCTTTTAGAGCACGGTGGTGGATCTGTTTTAAAGAAACTATTGACCTCTCATGCTTCACTTAGATTATTTTGAGAGTCATTAATAGCATGGTAATTTGCTTAATATTAATATACTTGGTATTCAAGATATGGGAAACTTTCTTTTGAGTGCGTTGAATACTAAGATAAGTTTGATGCTTGATAATTGTTTTGAGGTATGGAGGTAATAATATCAAAGTCATGCTAGTTGAGTAGTTGTGAATTTGAGAAATGCTTGTGTTGAAGTTTGCACGTCCCGTAGCATGCACGTATGGTTAAAGTTGTGTAACAAATTTGAAACATGAAGTGTACCTGGCTTGTGCATCCTTATGAGTGGCGGTCGGGGACGAGCGATGGTCTTTTCCTACCAATCTATCCCCCTAGGAGCATGCGCGTAGTACTTGATTTTTGATGACTTCTAAATTTTTGCAATAAGTATATGAGTTCTTTTGACTAATGTTGAGTCCATGGATTATACGCACTCTCACCTTTCCGCCTTTGCTAGCCTCTTCGGTACCGTGCATTGCCCTTTCTCACCTTGAGAGTTGGTGCAAACTTCGCCGGTGCATCCAAACCGCGTGATATGATATGCTCTATCACACATAAACCTCCTTATATCTTCCTCAAAACAGCCACCATACCTACCTATCATGGCATTTCCATAGCCATTCTGAGATATATTGCCATGCAACTTCCATCACCATATTCATGACATACATTACTTTTGTCATATTGCCATTGCATGATCATGTAGTTGACATCGTATTTGTGGCAAAGCCACCATGCATTATTTTTCATACATGTCACTCTTGATTCATTGCACCATCCCGGTACACCGCCGGAGGCATTCATATAGAGTCATACCTTGTTCTAGTTTCGAGTTGTAATCCTCATGTTGTAATCAATAGAAGTGTGATGATCATCATTATTAGAGCATTGCCCAAATAAAAAAATTAAAAAAAAAGAGAAAGGCCAAAATAAAAAAAAGGAAGGCCCAAAAAAAGAAAAAAGAAAAGGGCAATGCTACTATCTCTTTTTCCACACTTGTGCTTCAAAGTAGCACCATGTTCTTCATGTAGTGAGTCTCATATTTTGTGCTTCAAAGTAGCACCTCGTTCTTCATGTAGTGAGTCTCATATATTGTGCTTCAAAGTAGCACCATGTTTTTCATATAGTGAGTCTCATAAGTTATCTTTTTCATACTAGTGGGAATTTTTCATTATAGAACTTGGCTTGTATATTCCTATGATGGGCTTCCTCAAATGCCCTAGGTCTTCGTGAGCAAGCAAGTTGGATGCACACCCACTAGTTTTCTTTTGTTGAGCATTCATAGCTCTAGTGCATCCATTGCATGGCAATCCCTACTCCTCATGTTGACATCAATTGATGGGCATCTCCATAGCCCGTTGATTATCCTCGTCAATGTGAGACTTTCTCCTTTTTTGTCTTCTCCACACAATCCCCATCATCATATTCTATTCCACCCATAGTGCTATATCCATAGCTCACGCTCATGTATTGCGTGAAGGTTGAAAAAGTTTGAGATTATTTAAGTATGAAACAATTGCTTGGCTTGTCATCGGGGGTATAGAAGTTGGGAACATCTTTGTGTGATGAAAATGAAGCATAGCCTAACTATATGATTTTGTAGGGATGAACTTTCTTTGGCCATGTTATTTTGAGATGACATAATTATTTTGATTAGTGTTCTTGAAGTATTATTATTTTTATGTCAATATGAACTTTTGTCTTGAATCTTTCGGATCTGAATATTCATGTCACAATTAAGAAGATTTACATTGAAATTATGCCAAAGTATCACTCCGCATCAAAAATTCTTTTTTATCATTTACCTACTCGAGGACGAGCATGAATTAAGCTTGGGGATGCTTGATACGTCTCCAACGTATCTATAATTTTTGATTGCTCCATGCTACTTTATCTACTGTTTTAGGCAATATTGGGCTTTATTATCCACTTTTATATTATTTTTGGGACTAACCTATTAACCGGAGGCCCAGCCCAGATTTGCTGTTTTATGCATATTTCAGTGTTTCAAGGAAAAGGAATATCAGACAGAGTCAAAACGGAACGAAATCAATTGGAGAAGTTATTTTTGGAAGGAAAGCCACCGGATAGACTTGGACTCTACGTCAGAAGATACAGGAGCTGGCCACGAGGGTGGGGGGCGTTCCCTCCCCCCTAGGGCGTGCCCCCTGCCTCGTGGGGCCCCCGAAGCTCCACCGACGTACCCCTTGCACCCATATATACCTATGTACCCTAAAACTTCCAGAACAGAAGATAGATCGGGATTTCCACCGCCGCAAGCCTCTGTAGCCACCAAAAACCTCTCGGGAGCCCTTCCCGGCACCCTGCCGGAGGGGGATCCCATCACCGGTGGCCATCTTCATCATCCCGGCGCTATCCATGACGAGGAGGGAGTAGTTCACCCTCGGGGCTGAGGGTATGTACCAGTAGCTATGTGTTTGATCTCTCTGTCTCTCGTGTTCTCTCTTGTGTTCCCTCTATGGCACGATCTTGATGTATCCCGAGCTTTGCTATTGTAGTTGGATCTTATGATGTTTCTCCCCCTCTACTCTCTTGTGATGAATTGAGTTTCCCCTTTGAATTTATCTTATCGGATTGAGTCTTTTATGAGAACACTTGATGTATGTCTTGCGTGGGATAACCGTGGTGACAATGGGTTATTCTATTGATCCACTTGATGTATGTTTTGGTGATCAACTTGCGGGTTTTGTGACATTGGGAACCTATGCATAGGGGTTGGCACATGTTCTTGACTCTCTGGTAATAGCTTTGGGGCACTCTTTGAAGTACTTTTATGTTGGTTGGATGAATCTGAGATTGTGTGATGCATATAGTATAATCATGCCCACGGATACTTGAGATGACAATGGAGTATCTAGGTGACATTAGGGTTTTGGTTGATTTGTGTCTTAAGGTGTTATTCTAGTACGAACTCTTTTATAGATCGATCCGAAAGAATAACTTTTAGGTGGTTTCGTACCCTACCATAATCTCTACATTTATTCTCCGCTATTAGTGGCTTTGGAGTGACTCTTTGTTGCATGTTGAGGGATTGTTATATGATCTATCTATGTTATTATTGTTGAGAGAACTTGCACTAGTGAAAGTATGAACCCCAGGCCTTGTTTCCTACCATTGCAATACCGTTTACGCTCACTTTTATCGCTCGCTACCTTGCTGTTTTTATTATTTCAGATTACAAAAACCTATATCTACTATCTATTTTGCACTTGTATCACCATCTCTTCGCCGAACTAGTGCACCTATACAATTTACCATTGTATTGGGTGTGTTGGGGACACAAGAGACTCTTTGTTATTCGGTTGCAGGGTTGTTTGAGAAAGACCATCTTCATCCTACGCCTCCTACGGATTGATAAACCTTAGGTCATCCACTTGAGGGAAATTTGCTACTGTCCTACAAACCTGTGCACTTGCAGGCCCAACAACGTCTACAAGAAGAAGGTTGTGTAGTAGACATCATTGTCCAAGGTCAACAAAGGAGTCTCCACTCAACACGACTCTCGAGTTGATGTTCTTCTCAATCTCTTCAACCGCTTCAAACGACTCGATAACAAAAATGTTCAGCAAACCTTTGATCGCCTCACTGACATCTCAAATGAGCTTCAAGCACTTGGTGCCACTGACATCACCGACCATGAGGTGGTGAAGAAATTGCTGAGATCACTTGATTCCTCATTCGATACCCTTGCACTGATGATTCAAGAATAAGAAGATTACAAGTCACTAGATCCTGCTGATATCCTTGAGAGGCTAAATACTCATGAGTTCCAGCTTGCACTGAAGGCCAAGGCAGTCTCTGAATTTGAAGGTGAAGATTCTGGTAGCAGCCTTGGTGATCCTGAAGAACAGACCCAGGAGCTAGCAATGCTCGTGAAGAAATTCCAGAAGTTCTCTCGCCATGGTCACTTTGGAAAATCTTCAAGAAGTGATGATTCCTCATCCCGTGACTACAAGAGGAGGACCTGCCACAAATGCAAGAAACCTGGTCACTACATGTCTGATTATCCTTAGTGGGAGAAAGAATCAAAGAAGAAGAAGATGTTCAAGGATGATGATTCTAATGACTCAAAGAAGAAGAAGAAATCTTCAAAGTCCTCATCATCGAAATCTTCAAAGTCTTCATCTCACAAGAAGAGCAGTTCTAAGAAGGCTCGGGCATTTATTGGCAAGGAAATGGACTCTAAAGCTGAATATGAGGAAAATGTGGAAGAGGAAGAATCTGAGGAGTCAGAATCTGGTGTGGCTAGCCTAGCCCTCGCTACTACTTACGTCAGCAAGTCCATCTTCAATGCTGAAGAAAATGACCTCCCCAACACTGCTGACAAGAGTGTCGATGACTATGCTCCCACCTATTGCTTCATGGCAAAAGGTACCAAGGTACTCAAACATCCCCCCCTCTAAATCTAGTGATGATGAATCTGGTGACAATCTCAAACCTAGCTATTCCAAACTTGCTAAGATTGCTGTCAAACAACAAAAGGCTTTGGAAAAAGTTCAAAATCTGCTAGACAAAAGCGATGACATGTTGGGTGAGGAATTGAATCGAACTAAGACTTTGACTGATAATCTTTAGAGACTTTAGTTTAAGTTTGACAATCTTTAGGGTCATCATAACTCTCTCTTAGCTGATCATGATAAGCTTTCTTTTGAATTTCTTTAGAGAAAGCAAGATCTTGAGAAGTTAAAAGTGAGTTATGAAGATCTTCAGAAGGAAAATGATTCATTGCTTGCTCAATAGATCAGTTCCGCTTAGGAAGAATTTATTCCACCATGTTTGAAATGCATTGAGCATGAATCTGCTAAGTCTTCACCTGAATGTTCAAATGCTTCTATTGTTGCAAATTCTTCAACTATCTCTGTGGGCACAAATTCCTCATATGAGGATACCACAAGTATCACTGACAATAATGCAGGGTTGAAGGAATTGTATGTGACAGACATATACAAAAGCCTCAAAGGGCATCAGACCATTTGCGATGTGCTCAAAAAGCAGATCTTGAACATGAATCCTAGGAAAGAGAGTATTGCCTTTGAGAGGAAACTCAATGCTGATGGGACCTACTGGAAACCTGAGCAGTATCCCAAAACCTCATGGGTTGCTGTGAAAGGACCTCCTGTAGACCCATGCAATTTATCTGGCTTTACTTGTGAATCTTCATATTCCGTTGATGAGTCATTTGACTCCAACAATAAACTATTCAAGAATCAGAATGGTGAAGTATTTGCTTGATATGTTGGAACTAACTGCAGGAACAGCCCCCCTATGAAGAAAATCTGGGTTCCCAAAAGGTGCCTTGAAAGTCTTCAGGTGAATGTCATCATGACACCACTTGTGAAGAATAGGAACCCCAGATCAAATTCTTCATATGGATCAAAATCTTCATATGGA
This sequence comes from Triticum aestivum, assembly GCF_018294505.1. NCBI lineage: Eukaryota > Viridiplantae > Streptophyta > Magnoliopsida > Poales > Poaceae > Triticum > Triticum aestivum. Next base: position 478,718,728 of record NC_057810.1, on the reverse strand, counting down.
TCCAAGTCCTCATATGGACCAAATTGTTCATTTGGATCAAAATTTTCATGTGGATCCAAATCCTCATATGAACATCATTGTGCTAACACTTCTATTTCGATGGGAAAGTCAAAAGGCTATGTATATGTGCATTATTCTTCAAACCATTATGTTCATAAGTCCTCGAAGAATTTCTCTGATTATTCATATGCTTACCCTAACCCCTCATCTGTGAAATGAAGTGCACTGGCTTCAATGCCATCTTTCTCTTATGGAGCTCTCAGAATGATGAACTCTTTGCCACCCCTCCAGATGTGGGTGCTGAAGAAAAAGGACTAATCTCTTATGCAGGGTCAGGTTTCGAGATGAACTTAATCGTCTGAAGAATTCGATGGAGACCTGAATATGCTTGAATGGACGCAAGCTAATCATGAAGAAATGAATTACTCATTTCTCATGTCCTTGTATTACTATATCAGTTATATTGTTGATGAAATTCAATATGGTGAAATTGATATCATATTCTTCACTGATGAAGTATATGGGTTGGTAAGTTGCACTAATTCATCTGAAGGATGAACAACTCAAAGCTTCTAAGTGGGTCCTCGATAGTGGATGTACAAATCACATGACCGGTGACAGGAACTTATTGATGGACACTGCTTTATCTCCATCTCATCTGAAGCATATCACCTACACTGACAAAGGCAAAAGAAAGGTATTGGGTCTAGGTAGGGTTACAATCTCAAAGGATAGACACATGGACAAAGTCATGCTTGTCGAGTCCTTAGTAGTCAACCTCATGTCTGTCTCAATGCTTTGTGATCTTGATATGGTTGTCATCTTTGGCAAATATCGTTGCATTGTGCTAATGGAATCTGACAAAAATCTTCGAAGGATTTAGTATAGGAGACTTGTATATTGTTGATTTCTCTACAGGACCACAACCTGCCACATGTCTACTTGCAAAAGCTTCAGAAGGCTGGTTACGGCATCGACGACTTGGTCATGCTGGGATGGGGAACTTGCATACACTCGCGAAGAAGAAGCATGTCATTTAGCATCGAGGGTATCAAATTCCTCAAAGGTCATCTTTTTGGGGCTTCTGAGGCTGGAAAAATCACCAGAGCCAAGCATCCCTCGAAGACTATCATGACCACTTCTCGTGCCTTTGAATTACTTCACATGGATCTCTTTGGACCTACTCATTATGCCACGTTCACTAATGTTGCATCATTATGTCGGTGTACTAGAGTAGAGGTACCCTAGTATCCCGAACTTGTGCACGGGCAGTTGCAGCGCCCCGCGGCAAGGCTTGCCGGGTGGCCGCCAAGGTCCTCCGTGGTTCCTCTGGAGCCACTCAAGAACAAAGTATTCAAGCCAAGGAGACAAGGCCCTGGCAAGAGGAGCTTGCCGGGAAGGCCAACCAAGGCATATCAAGGAACTTGCCGCGACGCGCCACGCGTCCCGGCAAGGCCCGGTGAGCAACAAGCTTCCGGACCCGACAAGACAACGGCCGTGGCAAGGCGCTTGCCGCGGCAAGCTACCGCTCTGTACCCACGCTTCAGCACATCCACCAACGTGTCGCCCTGGGGGCCTTTCCAGGCGCGCGTGGCGAGAAGCTGTGCAGCCAGCGGTACGCGGTGGCATGCGAAGCTGACAAGACTGCCATCGTGGCGAGCGGTGGCGCCCCTGACGGTCCCTTTTTACACAGTTTGGGTGACGTAGACGGGCATTCAATGCCTTTGTCCCCTGCCGTCAGGGTTAGGTAGGATGCACTGTGCAGGTGGTTGTACCAACCGCAACCCCTTTTCCACTTTTACCCTTCTCTGCATTGCCACCTGTCGGTGACCCCTTAAGCATATAAAAGGAGGTCCATGCGCAATGTAGAGGGGGTTCGGTTCAGTTGGAAGCGAGAAACACACTAACGCTCGGTCTCGTTAGCAGCTTGAGTGTACTGTAGCACTCAGCAGTCCCGAGCAAGAACTCAATACAATCAGATAAGCAACAGTAGGAGTGTTATCTCTCCGGAGAGCTCCGAAGCTGTGCTCCTGTCGGTGTACTAGAGTAGGGGTACCCTAGTATCCCGAACTTGTGCATGGGCAGTTGCAGCGCCCCGCGGCAAGGCTTGCCGGGTGGCCGCCAAGGTCCTCCGTGGTTCCTCTAGAGCCATTCAAGAACAAAGTATTCAAGACAAGGAGACAAGGCCCCGGCAAGAGGAGCTTGCCGGGAAGGCCAACCAAGGCATATCAAGGAACTTGCCGCGACGCGCCACGCATCCCGGCAAGGCCCGGTGAGCAACAAGCTTCCGGACCCGACAAGACAACGGCCGCGGCAAGGCGCTTGCCGCGGCAGGCTACCGCTCTGTACCCACGCTCCAGCACATCCACCAACATGTTGCCCTGGGGGCCTTTCCAGGCGCGCGTGGCGAGAAGCTGTGCAGCCAGTGGTACGCGGTGGCATGCGAAGCTGACAAGACTGCCATCGTGGTGAGCGGTGGCGCCCTTGACGGTCCCTTTTTACACTATTTGGGCGACGCAGACGGGCATTCAATGCCTTTGTCCCCTGCCGTCAGGGTTAGGTAGGATGCACTGTGCAGGTGGTTGTACCAACCGCAACCCCTTTTCCACTTTTACCCTTCTCTGCGTTGCCACCTGTCGGTGACCCCTTAAGCATATAAAAGGAGGCCCATGCGCAACGTAGAGGGGGTTCGGTTCAGTTGGAAGCCAGAAACACACTCACGCTCGGTCTCGTTAGCAGCTTGAGTATACTGTAGCACTTAGCGCTCCCGAGCAAGAACTCAATACAATCAGATAAGCAGCAGTAGGAGTGTTATCTCTCCGGAGAGCTCCAAAGCTGGGTAAACTGCTCGTGTGCCTTGCCTCGATCCGCTCTTCGTGCGACCTCCGCCCCCCGCCGAACCGAAAGGGGCTCGGTCCGCCGGTCCCCATAGGTGTTCGTGGATCAGTTTCCCCGACATCTTTGGCGCGCCAGGTAGGGGGCGTCGAGATTGTGTGAACCTGATCCGGCGTTCACACGAGCTATATCTTCATCTTCTTCATCAACATGCTACCGAAGAAGAAGGCTTCGGAGGCAGTTGTTCCGTCCGCGTCGATCCCACCGCCACCGGAGCAAGCGGGTGGTGGGGTAGACGTCGGCGAAAGAACGGACGTCGATGAGGAAGCTTACGACGCCGCCAGGTCCAAGGACAAGGCTTCGCAAACCTCGGCGTCCGTACATGTTTCGCGCCCATCTCAGGAGGCGCAGGACCGACAGCGTCACGGTACTCGCAGTACCATAAGTTTGTTGGGCCAAGATCGAGCTGGTGGATCTCGGGGTGCTCAAGACCAGCATGCACGCCAACGTGCTGGCACGAGCGAGACACGGTCGCCTGGACGGGATACTGCTCCTTCTAACATAGTTAGAAGTCCGAACACATCCCGCTCCTTGCACCGTTCGCCACTGCCGCCCACCACTCCCGCAGAAGCTTTGGCACGAGCTCAACTGCTCCTGGATTACCCTCCAATGGCCGACAAGACCGATCAATGGAGGGCCACCATTCAGAGTCTCATCGGCTTCGCCAACGGCAACACTCCACGGCAGTCGAGCACGTCGTTGCCGCGGCAGGGTTGCCAGGCGCGAGCCGATGGCGACAAGACCCGTGAGGGTGCGACCACCATGCACTCTCCACCCCGAAGGCCAAGATCGCCGACTCGCCGGGTCCACCTCGACAGCGACTCCACCGCATCATCGGATCCACGAGCTCGTCGCGGTCAACACCAAGTTCTTCACAATCGACAGCAAGAAGACGCTCGTACTCGCATGGAGCGCCGAAGAGAAGCGCGACGTCAATCTGACCAGCGCGCTGGGCCCTCTGTTGACATGCATGCGCCAGGGGAACCAGGCGACTTGCCGTACGCGGTAGGTTGCCCTGCGTTCACTCGTGAGCTGCGGCAAGTCCAGTGGCCCGGCACGAAGAACTTCAAGCCAGACGTACCGGAGAAGTACGACGGAAGACGCATCCGTCGGAGTTCCTCAGCATCTACACCATTGCGGTGCAGGCTGCCGGGGGACGGGACGACAAGATCCTTGCCAACTACTTCCCGCTGGTGCTCAAGCCCAACGTCAGATCCTGGCTCATGCACTTGCCGGACAACTCCATATCCTCTTGGGCCGATCTATGCCATCAGTTTGTTGGCGCCTTCACAAGCGGCCACAAGCCTCATGGCCAAGAGAGTGACCTTCATCTGCTCGCCCAGAAGGAAGGAGAGCCCCTGCGCAAGTACATTCAGAGATTCAGCAACGTACAGCACAACATCCCAGATGTCCACCCTGCCGCGGTAATCAGCGTGTTCCATCAGAACGTGCGGAACCGCAGAATGCAGGAGGAGATGGCGATGCGCAAGATCAGAGACGTCAGTGAGCTATATGCCCTGGCCGACAAGTGTGCGTGTGCTGAGGAAGGGAGGAGACTCCTCGGAGAGGATATAGGAGCAGGAGGATCTGACAGTGAGGATGCTACCCCGGCAAAGAGAAACCGGTGGCGGAACAACAGGAAAAAGAAAGGAAAAGAGGTGCTAGTCGTCGAGCAGTCCGGCAACAGAGGTGGCGCCAAGAAAGCCAAGGCTGGTGGCTCCGGCAAGGAGATTGCCGCAGAGGCTGTGGCGGCTGCCGACAAGCAGGACGGCACCAACAAGCAATACTGCAAAATCCACCGCACCAAAGGCCATGACCTCCAGAGCTGCAAGAAAGTCGAGCAGCTTGTCGAACATCAAAAGGCTGAATACGAGCGGCGCGACAAGGAGAAAGCCCAAGAAGGTGCTGGAGGATCCGGCAAGAAACGTCTCGGCCGAGGAGGACGCCGCGGCAAGGCCAAGCAGTGGCAAGGAGACAGACCTCCTCGCGGCCGCGACAAGGATGGAGATGACGACGACGACGAAGACATGGACGATGACGAGACCGATGAGCAGGAGTTCCAGAAAGCCACAGAGGTCCTGTGCGTTGATGGTGGTGCTTCTCTGCATACTTCACACCGCCAGCTCAAGCAGTGGGTGCGGGAAGTCAATGCAGCAGAACCACCCATCGAGTCACGCAAGCCTCTGAAATGGTCCATCACGCCTATCATCTTTGATATTGAGGACCACCCAGATCGCATAACTGCGGTCGGGTGCTTGCCGATGCTGGTTTCACCTACTATCCGCAACCTCAAGGTCACTAAGATGCTAGTTGACGGCGGGGCCGGCTTGAACCTGATCTCCTCCACGGTACTCCAGAAACTCCAGATCCCTGATGGTGAGCTCGAAGAGACCGGCACATTTCAAGGAATCAATCCGGGAAGGAGCAAGCCGAAGGGAAAGATCACGTTGCCGGTAATATTTGGCAGCGAGTTGAACTTCAAAACTGAGATGGTCACTTTTTACGTTGCTGATTTTCCATTACCCTACAATGGGATACTCGGCCGTCCAGCACTCGCCAAGTTCATGGCAGCCTCTCACTATGCATACAATGTACTGAAGATGCCAGGCCCGATAAGTGTCATCTCTGGCCTGGCGACAAGAAGGATGCCCTTATCTGCGCCGACAAGATCTACCAGGAAGCAGCGGCCACAACAGATCGCAAGTCACTTGCCGCTGAAGCTCCCGGGGCGAAGAAGAAGACCAAGTCCGGCAAGAGTTCTGATGGCCACTCCGGCAAGCGCACCTCTTTGGAGTGCTGCGCTAAAGTCGAGGATGCACCATCGAGCTCCACCGGCAAGTGTAAGAAGGCAATGGCAACCCCACCTAAGACCAAGAAGGTGTCCGCCAAGGAGGACGGCACTGGTGGTACTTTCACCATCAGTGCCACTCTCGACCCTAAATAGGAAAGCGCGCTCGTTGCTTTCCTGCGGGCGAACGTCGACGTGTTTGCATGGCAACCGTCTGACATCCCCGGTGTTCCCAGGAAAGTAATTGAGCACCACCTTGCCGTCTGTCCTCATGCGCGGCCCGTCAAGCAAAAAGTCAGGAAACAGGCAGTGGAGCGCCAAGAATTCATAGCAGAAGAAATCAAGAAGTTGGAAGCAGCAGGCCTTGTTAGAGGAGTGCTCCATCCCATGTGGTTGGCCAATCCTGTTGTCGTGCGCAAGGCTAAAAGGAAATGGAGGCTTTGTATCGACTTTACCGATGTTAATAAAGCTTGTCCCAAAGACCCATTTCCTTTGCCGCGCATCGACCAGATTGTTGACTCCACGGCCGGATGTGATTTGCTTTCATTTCTTGATGCATACTCAGGATACCATCAAATCTTCATGGCAGAAGAGGATGAGGAGAAGACTGCATTCATCACCCCATGTGGCACATACTGTTTCGTACGGATGCCTTTCGGTTTGAAGAATGCCGGTTCAACATTCGCAAGGGTAGTCCACCACGCTTTTGAGCCGCAGATGCACAGAAATGTGGAAGCCTACATGGATGACATAGTGGTCAAGAGCAAGGACAGGGCGACCCTGATTCAAGATTTAGACGAAACATTTGCAAATCTGCGCAAGATCAACCTCAAGCTTAACCCCGAGAAGTGCATGTTTGGAGTCCCCTCCGGCAAGCTTCCTGGGTTCTTTGTGTCTCAACGCGGAATTGAAGCCAATCCCGACAAGATCAAGGCCATTGAGCAGATTGAAGCACCAAAGCGCGTCAAGGATGTACGAAGACTTGCCGGGTGCATGGCTGCTCTCAACAGGTTTATCTCTAGGTCTGCTGAGCGCGCCCTGCCATTTTTCAAAATATTGAAAAAGGCAGGTCCAATGAAATGGACTCCAGAAGCGGAGGCTGCGCTGCAGGACTTGAAGAGATACCTGTCCTCCACTCCAACACTTGTCACACCTAAGCCACAAGAGAAGTTGCTGCTGTATATAGCGGCAACCAATCAAGTGTTAGTGCTGCGTTAGTGGCGGAGAGGGAGGCAGATGATGAGCCAGCAACCACGGCAGATACATCCAGCGACAAGCAGAGGACTTCACCGGCAAGCTCTGGTCCCGACAAGGATGGATCTGCGCAGGAGCATGATAAGATGCAGAAGAGAATGGTGCAGTGCCCAGTTTACTTTGTCAGTTCCCTTCTACAGGGGGCTAGGTCAAGGTACTCTGGTGTGCAGAAATTGCTTTTCGGCCTTCTCATGGCCTCGAGAAAGCTGCGCCATTACTTCCAAGCACATGAGATCACAGTTGTCACTCGTTTTCCGCTCAAGAGGATACTGCAAAATCCAGAAGCAACAGGAAGGATTGTCGAGTGGGCACTGGAACTGTCAAGCTTTGGCCTAAAGTTTGAGAGCACTTCAACTATCCAAAGCAGAGCATTGGCGGAGTTCATAGCAGAATGGACACCTACACAAGATGAAGAAATTTAAGAAACAAGCATCCCCGTCAAGGAAGCGAGCAAAGAGTGGCTGATGTACTTTGATGGTGCCTTCTCGCTGCAAGGCGCCGGTGCGGGCGTGCTGCTTGTCGCGCCCACCGGAGAGCACCTCAAGTACGTAGTCCAGATGCACTTTCCCAAGGAGCAGGCAACGAACGATACCGCAGAGTATGAAGGCTTGCTTGCCGGTCTCAGAATCGCAGCAGACCTTGGGATCAAGAAGCTCATTGTCAGGGGTGACTCACAGCTTGTCTTCCTCCAAGTGAACAAGAATTATCAGAGTCCATTGATGGAAGCCTACGTCGATGAAGTGAGAAAGTTAGAAGAGCACTTTGACGGCCTACAAATGGAACATGTTCCGAGAGCTCAGAACAACATTGCCGATGGCCTGTCGAAGTGCGCTGCACTTAAGTTACCTGTGGAACCAGGGATCTTTGTGCTCAAGCTGACTCAACCATCTGTGACACCATCAACTGGACAGAGCAAGAAGGGGAAGTTGATTTCTGGTGACTATTTTCCGGCAGAGCTCCCTGAAGCCGCCAAGAAGGTCCCCAAGATTAACACCAAGGATGCTGAGGAGCAGTCTGCTCCGGCAATACTTATGGTTTCTTCCGTCTTAGCAGACGCTCCCGACAAGCTTTGCTCTGGCAAGCTTGCCGGGGAACATTAAGCTCCGGCTGAGCCGCAGGTTCTTGCCGTAGAAGCGGATGTTCCCGTAGCAGCAGATGTGCCTTTAGTCCTTGTTGTCGAGCCACAAGCTCCAGCATGGGCACAACAGATTGTCCATTTCCTTCAGACAGGAGAACTTCCCGAAGAGCAAGAAGAAGTGGAAAGAGTAGCCCGGCAGTCAAGTATGTACCAGTTTGTCGACAACATACTGTACAGAAGAAGACTCAACGGTGTGAAATTGAAGTGTATTTGCCGGGAAGACGGACAAAAGCTGTTGGCAGAGATACATGGAGGCATATGTGGTCACCACATTGGCGCATGAGCACTTGCCGGCAAAGCGTTCCCGCAAGGTTTCTTTTGGCCAACAGCCCTCCAGGATGCAACTGCACAAGTAACCAAGTGTGAAGCGTGCCAGTTCCATTCCAAGCAGATACACCAGCCAGCTCAAGCTCTCCAGACGATCCCTTTATCCTGGCCATTTTCGGTCTGGGGGCTCAATATCCTCCGCCCCTTTCCCCGAGCCGTCGGAGGCTTTGAGTACTTGTACGTTGCAATCGACAAGTTCACAAAGTGGCCGGAAGTGGAACCAGTGAGGAAGGTGACAGCACAGTCAGCAGTCAAGTTCTTCAAGTCGACTGTTTGCCGTTTCGGGATCCCTAACAGGATCATCACCGACAACGGCACGCAATTCACGAGCCACACCTTCATGCAGTACATCCAAGATCTTGGCGCCAAGGTCTGCTTCGCTTCTGTTGCTCATCCAAGAAGCAACGGTCAAGCGGATAGGGCAAATGCTAAAGTGTTGCGCGGGCTCAAGACCAGGACTTTCGACAGGCTGCGCAAGTGCGGAAAGAACTGGATCGAGGAGCTGCCGGTGGTTCTTTGGTCGATCAGGACGATGCCAAATCGAGCCACTGGCCAGACACCTTTCGCTCTAGTCTATGGAGCAGAGGCGGTTCTCCCCACGGAACTCGTATACGGGTCACCTCGAGTGCTCGCTTATGATGAGCTTGAGCAAGAGCAGCTGCGACAAGATGACGCGCTGCTCCTTGAGGAGGATCGTCTTCAGGCTGCTGTACGAGCTGCTCGATACCAGCAAGCTTTGGCGCCGCTACCATAGCCGCAAAGTTAAATCCAGAAGTTTCGAGGAAGGCGACCTTGTTCTTCGGCGCGTTTAGTCCGCCAAGAATTCCAACAAGTTGACGCCGAAGTGGGAAGGCCCTTACCGGGTGAAACGAGTCACTAGGCCCGGCGCTGTCCGCCTTGAGACCGAAGGTGGCATTCCGGTGAGCAACTCCTGGAACATTGAGCATCTTCGTAAGTTTTACCCGTAGGGCGCGGTTGTCGGAACCTGTTCCGGCAACCACCTTTTGTACAAGTCTTGCCGATGTTGCATGTAATCCTTTGTACAGAGCCGGGCGCAGATCCCGTGCATAAGTAAAGCTCATGTGCTCCGCACATCTTGTCAATTTCATGCATTATATTCTTTCTTGCATGCGTTATCTGACACTTTGTGCAGCAACCTACCCCCGGTAAGCAATAACGAGCCGAAAGGCTCCATATCTTTATTTTCTCTTCTTTCTTTTTCTCAACAAAGGAAAGGAAGGTTCCCTTGCACACAAGTTTGCCGGGCGGGGGAAAGGACAAGATAATGGTGTGGACCAGGCGTCGTGTAAGGAAGTTTCGCCTTGCCGGGAAGCAAACGACACAAAAGCTAAGTTGCCAAAGTTTGAGCAATTAGTTTTAATTTTTAAGTTATCTTCCTCGAACGACCGTGCTTTGTATGGAAAACCTGTGCGCGGAGGAACCAACTCGTAACTAGTTGCGCCCTTACTTTGTTTCGAGTCCGCTCAACAACTTAAGTGTGCTGCAACTAATCGCGACAAGGTTTCTTGTCAGAAGCGGCACCGCCAGCAGGCTGCTGATGTCCCGCACTCAGCGCTCGGCTCGGGTGCCTGCGCCGACAAGTTCCCTAAAAGCGTAGGGTAAAAACATACAAAGGAAGGAATCTAGTAAAGGAAATAACGTAGCAGTCGATACCAGAAATAGAGTCATATTACAAGATAACTTGTCGCAGCTCTAACAGATTGATCTCATAATATGGCCAGCAGCGACAAGGAGAAAGAGAAAACGGGCGGCCTAGTCTACGCGATCGCCCTCAACCCTCTTGATCCTGCTCACCTTGTCCACGATGGGTGCGACAAGGGCCTTGAGCGCTTCCACGTCAGCATCCAGCGGCAAGGACTTGAGGACGTTGGTGAAGTTGAGGCCTGGGTTGCGGAAGGCCACCTTCATCAGCACCTTTTGGAGAGCCCCCGCACAAATCCTGCGCAACTCGTCGGCCAGGTGCTTTGGGATCCTTTCTCGGAGTCGCTGGAGGGCGGTCCCACGCCTTTGAAGAACAGGCTGAGCTTGGCGCTGGGTTGGAGATGCTCGTCGGAGGGATACCCAAAATCCTCCATCCCCAGCTGCGCCAACTCCCCGTCGATGGCTGCGGCAGCATCCACAAGACCTTCAGTCCAATGCTCCACTGTCTCCCTGAAGGCGTCGTGAGCGGCAGCAGCATTCGCCAGCAGCGCCTCGTCGGCCTTGATCTTCTCCGACAAGGCCACCTCCCGCTCCCTGGCGCCGTCCAGCGTCTGAGTCAACGTGGCCAGCTTCAGCTCGAGATCTGCGTTGGAGTCCTTGGCGGCGCTGAGCTCCTTGCTCCTCTCTGCAAGAAGGCCTTGCAGCTCACCATGAGCGGCAGCATCCTTCTCGCGCTCATGCTTGAGCACGACGAGTTCCTCGCCGCTCGCCCGGAGATCAGCCTCCAGCTGCGCTACCTTTGTCTCCAGCTCCTTCTTGGCGGCCTCGGCAGCTGCGGCAGCATCCTTTGCCTCCTTGAGAGCCCCGCCAATCTCTTGCTCGCGCGCGGCAAGCTCCTCCTCGTGACAGTCAAGATTGACCTTGCGCTGCGCCAACTCTCCTTCCTGCGTAAATAAGTTTTCGGCGACAAGCCGTTGCTTCTCTTCAACTTCAGCCTTCTCGAGGAGGTAGGCTTTCCGCTCCTCGAGAAGCTGCTCCCGCTCCTCCGCCAAAGACCGGAGAGTTTCTTGCCTGAGGCCCCAGAGCTCCTCCGCGCGCTTCTCAATGTCAACTCCCGCCCTCGCGACAAGCGCTTCTCGGGAAGCCAGCTTGGCTTGTCGGGCACGGTAGAGCGACAGCAGCTTCCGCAGCAGCCGCTCCTCCTCAGACTCGCCACTGCTGCTGCTTGGCGCATCGACCAGCGCCAGCCCAGCGGAGGCGAGCACCTCTTCGTCAAAAGTTTCTCCTTCGACCGGTGCCCTGGAGCTCGACGCCCAGGGGAGCTTGATGAAGATGCCATCGCCGGCCTTCAGGTAGGCACCGGGCTGTGGCTCTTCAGAGCCTGGCTCTGCAGCAGCGGTGGGGGGATCGGCGGTCGGTGCAGCGTATGGCGCTCCTGCGGCCTCGGGGCCGTTAGTGCATCGCCGGATTCCTCGCCGGCTTCTGCGGCGGCAGCCTTGGCGGCCTCTTCGCCGGCGGGATCATCAGCACCGGCCTCTTCTTTGGTGGCGGCGGCGTCGTCGTTGTTGCTGCGCGCGTTCTCCTCGCCGGCTTCCTCGGTTTCCATTGGCTCCGCAGCAGATGGATCTAAGGAACGAAAAAGGGAGAAAAGTCAAGCAAAAATTCAAGAAAGGAAATTCAGAAGAAGAAGAACCCAAGGGAAGATTTCAGGCAAGAAGATTACCTGTGCTAGGATCTGCGGTCACGGTCTCAACCGCCGGAGGATCACTGGTGTCGTCCCTTGCCGGAGAACTGTCCCTTGCCGGAGAGTTCTCCCTTGCCGGAGAGCGCTCCCTTGCCGGGGACTCCTCCCTTGGCGGCGTAGTCGAAGCAGATGGCACTTTGGGTGCAGCTTCCGGGCACTCCTGGTGAGGCTGTTCTGCTCCTACACAAATCAGCGGTCAAGATGTCAGTAGAGAAAAGAGCACCCATGCGCGCCTGACAGCAGGAAGTGAACTATAAACTTACGCTGGGGGCTGCGCTGGGGGATGCTTTGGGGAGTAGTTGTCGGGTCCGTCAAGGTGGTCTCGGACACACCCCCTGCTGACACGGTGGGATCATCTTCGATGACAATCACTGGGGCCTTGGCTCTCTTCACCGCTCTCTGGGCCAGCGTCCTGAAAAGGAATGGGTCCAGATTGAAGCAAGTCAGATACAAGACGAAAGCAACAAGATTGGAAAACTACAAGAACACCAAAGAAACTTACTCTTCTTCTTCCTCGTCGGAGCTGAGCGCGGAGAGATCGAAGTCCGGCTCGCCTCCGGTGCGACGAGGCGGAGGAGTAGGCTCCCTTGCCCGCTTGGCAGGAGCAGTAGCGGTGGACCGGGAAGACCGTGCTCCAGTTGCCGCAGCGGCGTGAGGCGCTCCCGCGGCAACGGTGCTTGCCGCGGTAGAGCGTGTTGCGCGGCTCGGCGGCTGTTGACCCATCTGCCGCCCCGCTACATCCGCGGCCTTGCGAAGACGCCTTCTTGGCGGGGTCGGGGGCTCCGCCTGCGGCAAGCTATCTGAAGGTTCAGGCTCTTCCTCGCCGGGCTCGCTCGGCTCAGCTTCAGGGCCGGCAAGATCTTCCTCGCCGGCAAACTCCTCGCGCTCGGCAAGGCTTGCCGCCTCCACTGCCTCAGCCTCCTCCACGGTGAATCCAAACTCACCCACGGCAGTAGCTGCCGCCGCCTCTTCTAGCCTGGTGGCGATGCGCTGCATCTCCGCATCGGTGGTGTCGCGGGTGAGGCTCTTCTGTTCGTCAGCGCGGACCGGCACTTCGACCAAGCCATCAAAGAAATCTCGCATGACGTCGTCGGCGGGCTCTTGCCAAGTCGGGACGATTCCATGCGAGTCGCACAACAGCATCATCGCGCGGATGCGGTCAAGTGAAGAATTGTTGCACAGCGGAACGACATTCCGCGGCAACATAAATGGGTGCTGAGGGTCGCGCTTGAACAGCTCTAGAAGCATCGCGTCCAATTCCAAGACCATGAAGTTGAAATTGAGGCCCGGGCACAGCCTCATGATAGCCGCCGAGTTTTGGAACTCCCAGGATGGTCTCCTCCTCTCCTGCAGCGGGGCGATGCGGCGGCGGAGAAAGTCTGCGCCAACTGCGCCTACAGTGATCCCGGCAAGCCTGAGGCGAAGGATTCGGGTGACGGCAATCTTCAGCCTGTCGTCCTCCGGGGCCACATTGCTCCAATCATTGCCGCGCACTACTTGGGTTTGGCGCAGGGCGGTGAAGGGCTGCGGGTTCTCCTCGACGATCCAGCACCACTCTGCCCTCCACTCTTCCCATTTGCTGCGGAGCTCTCCCTCCAGATAGGCGTCCTTCTTGCCAGTTCTCGAGATCCAAGCGATTCCTCCGGCAAGGGGCTCTCCTCTCTTGACCCGGGGCATGAAGAAGTGGCGGAAGAGGGCTACATTTGGGTGGACTCCGACAAAGTTTTCGCACAGATGTGCGAAAACTGCCATGGTCAGAACGGCATTGGGGGTGAAGTCAAGGAGGCGGAACCCGTAGGTGTTCATGATGTCACAGAAGAATTCAGAAAAGGGTGGGCAGAGCCCGCAGTAGAAGAACAGCGCGAAGAAGGGGTACCCTTTTGGAGCTAATCTTGAAGCGGTGGCCGGGAGTACCTTCGTGCGCGAATGCGCTCACGTCTCCGTCGACCAGAAGAGGTAGTAGTACTCCCTCAGCTCCTTTGCGTCAAGCTGAGGGGGGAAGACGGCCCGCTCCTTCTACAGCGCCGCGAGCCGCTGCGCCTCGACCGATTTCACGCCCTTCCCCTTGTCGGCTTTCGGAGCCATGGCGGAGGTGGCAAGGGATATCGACGGCGTCGGTGGCGTCGGTGGCAATGGGGGGCGGAGCGCTGCTCTCTTTCGGCTTTGAGAAGAAGGGGGGAGCGGCGGAGATTTTCGAGAATGGAGTAGCAACCGGTGAAGTGGGCAAACTGCCCCTGTTTCCCCTGCTTATAAAGAGGGAGGGGGCGGACGTTTAGCCCTTCCAAATAAAGAAACCACCCACGATCTCTCCCACGATGCCGCATTCAACGCGTGCCGTTCAGGGAGGGCGCGGTGGATACGGAGCAAGATTTGGCGTAACCCAGGCCGCGTGTACCCGTGCCCTGTTTTGGGCCTGGCCCAACAACGCTCGGCACCGTGTGTGGCCCAGGCCCGGGGGCTCCTGTCGGTGTACTAGAGTAGGGGTACCCTAGTATCCCGAACTTGTGCACGAGCAGTTGCAGCGCCCCGCGGCAAGGCTTGCCGGGTGGCCGCCAAGGTCCTCCGTGGTTCCTCTGGAGCCATTCAAGAACAAAGTATTCAAGCCAAGGAGACAAGGCCCCGGCAAGAGGAGCTTGCCGGGAAGGCCAACCAAGGCATATCAAGGAACTTGCCGCAACGCGCCACGCGTCCCGGCAAGGCCCGGTGAGCGACAAGCTTCCGGACCCGACAAGACAACGGCCGCGGCAAGGCGCTTGCCGCGGCAGGCTACCGCTCTGTACCCATGCTCCAGCACATCCAGCAAGGTGTCGCCCTGGGGGCCTTTCCAGGCGTGCGTGGCGAGAAGCTGTGCAGCCAGCGGTACGCGGTGGCATGCGAAGCTGACAAGACTGCCATTGTGGCGAGCGGTGGCGCCCCTGACGGTCCCTTTTTACACTGTTTGGGCGACGCAGACGGGCATTCAATGCCTTTGTCCCCTGCCGTCAGGGTTAGGTAGGATGCACTATGCAGGTGGTTGTACCAACCGCAACCCCTTTTCCACTTTTACCCTTCTCTGCGTTGCCACCTGTCGGTGACCCCTTCAGCATATAAAAGGAGGCCCATGCGCAACGTAGAGGGGGTTCAGTTCAGTTGGAAGCCAGAAACACACTCACGCTCGGTCTCGTTAGCAGCTTGAGTGTACTATAGCACTCAGCGCTCCCGAGCAAGAACTCAATACAATCAGATAAGCAGCAGTAGGAGTGTTATCTCTCCGGAGAGCTCCGAAGCTGGGTAAACTGCTCGTGTGCCTCGCCTCGATCCGCTCTTCGTGCGACCTCCGCCCCCTGCTGAACCGAAAGGGGCTCGGTCCGCTGGTCCCCGTAGGTGTTCGTGGATCAGTTTCCCCGACACATTATATGGCTTTGTCATTGTTGATGATTATTCTCGTTACACATGGGTGCATATCATCACTTAAAAAACTGAAGTGCAGGAAGTCTTCAAACGATTTTCCTCATAAGCATTTACGAACTTTGGTGTGAGGATCAAGCATATTAGGAGTGATAATGGGACTGCGTTCAAGAATACTGGTCTTGATGACTACCTTGATGAACTTGGTATTACTCATGAGTTATCTTCCCCTTTTACTCCTCAGCAGAATGGCGTCATGGAGCGCAAGAATAGGACTCTTGTTGAGATGGCTCGCACTATGCTTGATGAATACAAGACTCCACCTTGTTTCTGGCCTGATGCTATTGATACTGTATGCCACATCATCAACAGAATGAAATGTCACCTGAGGAATCCATCAAGTTCAAGGCTACTGAGGATGTCATCCCTACCGAAGAATCTGCTGAAGAAGTCATTCCAGAACGTGAAGAAAATCATGTTGGTGCTACTGAAGAAAATGGCCCTGAAGAAAATGTTGTGCAAAATCAAAGTCGTCAACCTGCTCATCCCCGCGTTGCAAATGAAGTGCGGATTGAGAGAATCATCGATGATATCAACACACTAGGTCCTCTCAGGCGCTCAAAAGGTTCACATTTGTCTAACTTTTGTGGGCATTTTGCGTTTGTCTCTATCACAGAGCCCACCAAAGTTGATGAAGCATTTCTGGAGCCTGAGTGGATTCAAGCAATGTAATATGAATTGCATCAATTCGAGCTCAATAATGTGTGGGAGCTTGTAAAATGACGAGACCCACGCAAGGAAAATATCATCGACACCAAATGGATCTACCACAACAAGCAAGATGAAAATGGCCTTGTGGTGAGGAATAAGGCTCGTCTTGTAGCTCAAGCCTACACACATGTTGAAGAAATTGATTTCAATGAAACTTTTGCACCTGTTGATAGACTTGAGGCTATTTGCATATTGCTTGCTTATGCTAACCATCATAATATCATCTTACATCAAATGGATGTGAAAAGTGCATTCCTCAATGGTAAGCTTGAGGAAGAAGTATATGTTGCTCAACCACCAGGTTTTGAGGATACGAAACTTCTAGACCATGTCTTCAGACTCAACAAGGCCCTCTATGGCCTCAAGCAAGCTCATCGGGCGTGGTATGATACATTGAAGGAATTCCTCATGAAGAAAGGCTTCAAACCCGGTTCACTCGACCCAACTCTTTTCACCAAAACATATGATGATGAATTATTCGTGTGCCAAATATATGTTGATGATATTATGTTAGGCTGTACTAACCAACGTTACAGTGACGAGTTTGCCTATATGATGAGTGAGGAACATCAAATGTCTATGATGGGAAAGTTGAAATTCTTCTTAGGTTTTCAAATTTGCCAACAACACAATGGCGTATTTGTATCCCAGGAGAAATACCTCAAGGATGTGTTGAGGAAATTCAGCATGCAAGATTGCAAAGGCGTCAAAATTCCTATGCCCACAAATGGACGATGAAAATGGTAAAGACTTTGATCAAAAGGTATACCGCTCCATGATTGGCTCTTTATTGTATCTATGTGCATCTAGGCCGGATATTATGTTTAGTGTTTGCATGTGTGCCCGATTTCAAGCTACACCGAAGGAATCACACCATAAGGTTGTGAAGCATATTCTTCGATATCTAGCTCACACTCCAACACTTGGATTATGGTATCCCAAGGGCTCGGCTTTTGATCTCATTGGATATTATGACTCTGACTATGCTGGTGATCGGGAGGATCGCAAGTCAACCTCAGGCACATGTCATTTCCTCGGACGATGCATGGTATGTTGGTCCTTGAAGAAGCAAAACTGCATATCACTCTCTACTGCTAAAGCTGAGTACATTGCTGCTGGATCTTGTTGTGCTCAATTTCTATGGATGAAGCAAACCCTCATAGACTATGGCATCAATGTGAAGAATGTGCCACTCTACTACGACAATGAGAGTGCTATCAAGATTCCTCACAACCCACTTCAGCACTCGAAGACAAAGCACATCCAGATTCGTTATCATTTTCTCGTGACGACGTGTTGAAGGGCGACATCTCCATCAACCACATGAATACTGAAGATCAGTTGGCAGATATCTTCACAAAGCCCTTGGATGAGAAGAGATTAGCAAGTTGCGGTGTGAGTTAAATATCTTAGAATCTTCGAATGTTCTTTGAAAAGGACACTCATCCTAACACTTATGCAGAATTGATGACTTAGATGTGCAACACACGAAGTAATGTTTTTCTTCAATAAATGAAGACTAGCCCTCTAAGTGTGAAGAAATTAATGAAGAATTTGATTCTCAGAACCTTACGACAATTGTACGCGGTGTCTGAAATCATCATTCTTATACGGTGGGTTATGCCACCAACCAAAGTTGAAAACCTTCAATTTTAGTTTTTGCAATTTCTTCAATTTTCAAATTCTTCAACTTTGCAATTTCCTCAGTCTTTCATATATGAGTTTTTCATGTCCTCTACAACGTTCACTTATTGCTAATTCTTCAAGCTGCTTTTTCATCTAAGTGAATGTGATCGGACCCTTTCCCCCTCTATGCTAAACTCAACCCAGTATGTTCACAAATTCTTCATGTGCATTCTATTTGAAACCCGTTCAAAATCTTCACTGTGTCCTTGACAACTGAAGAATTTGCGAACGAAACTTGAAATTTTCATATCTAATTTTTCGGCTTTTGCCGCTCAAATCGTTCCACATCCCACAACAGGATTAAACTATTCACCCACAATCTAACACGATCTCCACCTCTCAGTACGTGGGTGAAACATGTCGCTAGGATGGCAGGCAAGGGTCAAGGGCACGTTTGTCCAATTTCCTCGGACGAGCGATTTTTCACTTCGGCTATAAATACCCCTCCCCTTTCTCTGAGCTCATTTACTCCACTCGATCTCTCTCCCTCGCTCGAGCTCTCTAACCTAGTGCCACTACTACATTCCATCGTCGCCGATGAGGAAGAGCTTCGCTACCTCGACCTCGTCATCGTCATACTCGCGCCGGTCGCGGAAATCTTCACCTCCGCCGCCACCGTAGCTGTCTTCCTCCACCAAGTTAGGGCGTGGAAGATCTGAACGGATGAACTTCTACAGTTCACCTCTCAGTTTTCCATGTTCTTCATCAAGGGTATATAAAATTCACTTTTACTGCCCTTGTTGATTCTGGTGATTTCCACAAAATCTTCAAAAGGTGTTCATTCTTCAACTTTCATGTCCGTAAACACCAAATGTTGATTCTGTTCTTGATTTGTTTCCCTAAGATGTGTTTTTCTTCAAGATTCCACAGTTGTGTGGATTTCCAATCTGTAGAACTCTGGAACCTAAGATAAGAAATCTTAGTGAAATTCCTCAAGACTCCTCTGGTCAAATTCCTCAAACTTGATTCCTTTTCAAAACAAAATTCTAAGAACGCATGTGACCTCTCCAAATTCTTCGCACCTATACTTTGTTCAGAGGTACACATGTCTGCTGAATCACTAGGTTCTCATCAACTTAACTCATTTGCAGCGTTCCTCGAAGAAAAATTGCATACCTCTCCAGAGACCTCTATTATTCAGAATCCTTAGGTGAAGAATATGGCTGATGAAAAGTGTCCTCAGAAGGGAGGAAAGAGGCCTGAGACAAACACTGCCTTCGAAATCCCTGAAGAAATATATGAAGAATACTGTACTCCTGATGAAGCCAGGCATGGCAAGGAGAACAAAAATCAGCGCAAGGTGCACATTCAACGGATTGAACGCATATGGGCAAGAGAATGGAGGGAATATCGTTATGTCACTCCCAAGTACATGAAGAAATTCACTGTCAATCCTCCATGCCCAAGACCTCCGTTGGCTCTAGGCCAAGAAGCTGATCCCACAAGCATCAGAAGAGGTGAGGAATTTCCCAAGGAGCGGGCAAAGCGCCAAACAAAGTTGGCCAAAGTAGCAAAAGAAGTAGGGAAGAAATTCAATGAAAATTCTACTGCTGCTGCTACTGAGGCCTCTGCTAGCAAGCCCAGGAAGGCTATACCGAAGAAATCAGCTGTGAAACCACCTTCTTTAGTTGCAATGCCCTCACGACAAAGCTCATGAAATCCCTCACGACCATCTACTCAAGCAACATCGTCAAGTGTAGCTCCTGCTCCTGCTCCTGCAAAATCCTCAGTTGCACCTGCAAAGTCCTCAGCACCTGTGCACCAATTGCCACGTGCCAAAGGACGATTGGGATCTCTATTCCTTCAGGAGCCTCTGCAAGTTCCTCAGCTCAACCTAGGTCCTCAATAGCTCTAATATTGCTGAAAAGGCTGCTGCTGGACGCGGCACAAGGCCAAGTCCTCACAAGAAGCAGGTCGCCTTTGAAATTCCATCAAGTGGTGATGAAGCTAATCATGATGAACTTGCTGAGATCATCAGAGACCGCCAACACTGGGCCGCTAGTGCCAAAGGAAGTGTTGAGCCACTTTTGTTGGATCCGAAGAAGATACTCGACTTCATAGATCTATGGCACAAAGATCCCAACACACCGCTGCCAGAACTGAATCTCTCGCCTGGAGAAAGTCATATGTTGACAGCCTTTATCACTGAAGAAAAATGGAAATTTGATAAGGCCAAGCAAGTGAAGAAATCTCAGTACAAGAGGAGCGATTTATGAAGAAGAATGTTGTCAACATGTCTCCTAAAGAACTTGTGACTCTTCAGACTGAGATCAAAGCTCTCACTGACGAATTTGACGCATACCGTGCATATTGGCTATGCGCCAAGGTCAGATTCGTCAGACTGGCAAAAGTCTTCAAGACCAATGTTGCTGCTGAAGCACAACAAGAAATTCCTCAGGGTGAAGCATCTGCTCAGCCCACTGAAGAACATGCCAGCACAGCTGATGTAAATCAGGCTGTTGATGATACTAAGAGTGCCAGGACTGCTGAAGAAATTCCGGCTCCTGATGAAACTGCCACGGCGACCATCAATGTTGTGCCTGAAGATCAACCCAGGCCAGCTGAAGAATCTAC
The DNA here is from genome assembly GCF_018294505.1 of Triticum aestivum. Classification (NCBI taxonomy): domain Eukaryota; kingdom Viridiplantae; phylum Streptophyta; class Magnoliopsida; order Poales; family Poaceae; genus Triticum; species Triticum aestivum. Next base: position 478,698,502 of record NC_057810.1, on the reverse strand, counting down.
TGATGTGCCTGAAGAAGCTGAACCTGCCAGGGCAACTGCACCAGTTGTGCCTGAAGAAGTTGTACCACTTTCATCTTCTCCTGCTGCAAAGTTATCACAGATGAAAAGCATCAAACTTCCTTCTGCATCAGAAGCGAAGAAGACAAAGGCTGCAGAAAGGGCAGCTATGAAGAAAAGCAAAGCATCTGTAACCTCAAAGTCTTCAGCTCCCAAGAAAGTTAAGTCTTTGACAAGCTCATTCGCCAATCCGATTGATGTTGTTCCTCTATCAAGCATGCCATCAAAGGAGATTGTTCCCTTTGGTGAGGAATATGTCATCCCTAATGACATTCATGAAGAGAATCCCTCTCCTACTATGTTAGAGCAGTTGGGTGAAGAAATTGAAGTGGATGCGATCCCTTCACCTCTATAGGTATCATCTCCCATGCCTCAGTTCACTGCTGAAGAGGCATGCGTTGGAGAAATTGATGCTGAAGATGAGGATGTGGACATGGGTGTACGACTCCTGTTCTGAACAATGATTATTGGGAAAGACATCATCCCAATTCTCCTCTTACCACTCCTCTGCAGCAAATTCCTCAGTCCCTTGCTCAAACTGAAGAAATTCATACGAGCTCTGAAGAACGTCAAGCTTCACTTCTTTCTATCCCAGAAGAAGTTCCAGCCAGTAGCGCTAAAGAAATGGATACCAAGTTTGCTTCTGATAAAATTGCTCCTGAAATTCCTCAGCCTGTGGCTCCCAAGGTTGTGCGACAAGCGGCTGTGAAGATTTCCACTGCAAATCTTCAGCCCAAGCCACATAATACTCACACCAAGAACCAGAAGTTCAAGGTTGATGACTTCTTTGCTGACCATCATTTCTTCTCTGACTACAATCCATACGACTCTACTTGACTTTGTCGCAGGCGTTTTTGGACTGCCACCCAGATGAATTTCTATTACTCATTGTTGTTTGATAAGGACAAAGTTTTTGACCATGAGTAACTTCCTCATGTGGATAAGGAGTCTCTTCCATTGTTTCACCCCAATCCTCAGTGTTCGTCATGACGTTGGGCTACTAAACTTCTGCAGCGACATATGCGATTGGAATGAAGAACTCATTCTTCAATTCTATGCTACTTTGCATCTCACAGGCAATGTTGATGATGTCAATTCATGGGTATCTGATTGGATGACTGAAAATACTCACTACAAAGCTCCGGCCTCTGAATTGCTTCATGCCATCCCAGTCAGTCCTCCCACTGAAGGCACTCTGAAACTGTATGAGGAACCTGAATTGCCAAATCATCTGATGCAAGTACTGATGAAGCCTTTGAAGGCTGGCCAAGCTCCAAGGACCACATTCCTCATGAAGGAATGTTGTATGTGCCAAGGACAGTGTATCACATTTTGGCCAAAACCCTCAGTCCAATCAAGGGCCATAACTCTGATAAAGAAGAAGTTGTTGGCATCATGAAGAATCTGCTTTTCAACATCATGCATGGTATTCCTATCAACTACCACAATTTCTTCATGAGGACTTTGGCCAATGCTGCTCTGTCACCTTTTGAGTTGAAGCCTTACACTCCCTGGATCATGAAATTCATCAGATCAAGGTCTTCAATTCATTACAAGGCTGACTTTTAGAATCATCTCAGTTATTTTCCCCCAATTGAAGTCCTCAAACAGACTATCTCCTCAGCTGATGAGAAGGGCAAGGTTGCAGTCATTGATGAAGGCACTCGTCCTCTGGATGGTCAATTTCGCAAGGTTGCATCCTACTCGACCAATGATGACTCTGCCACACATGACTCTGTTGCAAATGCTTCAAAACAAAATCCTCAACCACTGGTCTGCGTGTGATGACTAATCGTGAGCTGCTCCTCAGTCTTCATTAGAAAGTCGATAGATAACACAAGTGGGTCAAGCGTCAGTTTGGTGCAATTCTTCAGAACCTGACCGTTACTGAAAACACTATGAAGAAGAATCACCATTATCTGCATCAAGTCTTCGACCACACCTGATCTATTCTTTCGCATCTATAAACTGATGATGAACACAAGTAGATGGACTTCCAACAGGACTTCGACTGGACTCAGCCACCATCGGAGAAATTCAAGAAGGTCAAAGTTCCTCAGCTGGTTGCGAGTTCATATTGTTCATCGCGCGAGATAGGCGAAGCTGAAGATTTGGACGACACTGCAGCAGGCCCTACATCAACGGACGACCCCAACAATGTTGGCGCTCCTCCATCGACATCATGATGATATTCTTTAGGGGCGTTAGTCCTCATCTTTCATCCCTTTTGGTCATTTGATGACAAAGGGGGAGAAATTTGAGTTAGTCTTCAAGCGGGTCTATTATATGGGCATTTTTTCGGTTAAGTTACAACTCTTGTTCTTCTGAAGTGCTTGCTTTGCCGAGTTGTAAACTTAAGTCCTATGGTGGTCTGATACTTTTGACTACTTTCTACATACTTGTTTCCTCAAGTACTTAAATGCACGCATGCTGAATTAAGTCAGACACCATATTTCATCATGCATTTCAAATTCTTCATATTATATATTGAATGTGTGTATGAATTACAAGATATAGGGGGAGATCTCCATGATATTACTCTACAATGTGCATTTGCTATCCAAAGCAATTTCCTCAAATATTCACATCTTCAGGGGGAGTTATTATATATCTTGCAATCAAATTCCTCAATATTAGCATTTACACTTCATATGATTATCCCCATTGAAAACTTAACCTATTTGTCATCAATCACCAAAAAGGTCAAGATTGTAAGTGCATCTAGTGCCCCTTAGTGATTTTGGTGTATTGAAGACTTATAGGTTAAGGGACTAATATGTTTGTGAGTGTACACAGGCTCTATAAGTCGATGAGGAGTTTGATATTTACGATGAAAGTCGACCCCTAAAAATGTATGTCTTCAGCTGAAGACTTTGGTTCTCCTAAAGATTGTGAAAGCGAAGAAATTGGTGTGACCTTGAAGACTTGGATAATCATGCGAGGATTATGAAGCGGGAAGACTTTTGTTTTGTAGTTTCATTTTCTCTTTCTTGAGTCATAGGAAATACTATATTGTTAAAGGGGGTCAAGGTAATACTAAGGAAAGTGATTTCCAAGTGATGCTCAACTCAAAATCCTACACCTACCCAATCCTTTCGAGTGAAGCCATTGGAAATCTCATATTAGTTCAGTCAATTTCTTCAGTGATAGAGACGAAGATCTTCTGGTTTCTGAAGAATTTGTTATGACTAAGGAGTTAGGAATTCGCCAATGCGGATTGCCTACACAGTGAGGAACATGATAGCCCCGATGACTTTGAACCTCAAATATCCGACTATTGTTGTGCTATGCGCCAGCTGTCCCAAAATAGCTATCCACCTAACAGTTATATCATTGAAGGGCATTTATGTTTTGCATGTCGGGCTGCTCCCTAGGCTATAAATAACTGCCCCTACAACCACTAGCTAGTTGGCTGCTCCGAGAGAAACTAACACTTGTCATTGAGAGCATCCCATCCTCCGAGGACTTTGAGCGAAAATCATCAAGTGAGGAAAAGAAAAAAACCCAAACACCTACAACCCAAAGTAATTGAGCATCACTGAAGAGATTGTTCCTGTGTGGAACCGACGCTTGATAACTTTGAGGATTGTGTATCCTCCAAATGGTTAGGCGTCATGGTCTAAGCATCCAAGAGGAATTGTGGATCGCCGAGTGACAAAGTCTGTGAAGGTTTGGAAGTCACCTGAAGACTTACCACGAGTGTTTGGGCAAGGTCTGTGTAACTTTAGCTCAAGGAGAATACAGTGAGGAATGTGTGTCCGAGACTGTGTGTCCTCAAATTTAAATACCCAGCCACTCCAACCAGACGTACAACTGTCACAGCAGTTGGAACTGGTCTACAAAATCATTGTCTTCACCAAGCCAACTGGTTCTATTTCCTCAACCCTTTCATTTCCTCATTCATGTATTGATGAACCTGATCATTACTGTTTGAAGACTTTGACTAAAGATTTTCTCTATTTCCTCAATCCTATTTCTTCAGTCACTTAGTCTTTACCCTGCTTATCCTGTTTTCATGCTATCTGTACTCTGTGCTTGTTTTCGTTTCATCATGATAACTATACTATTGTTCTGTTATGCTTATACCTGAGTACTTATTCCGCTGCTAGTGTGTCATTTCTTAGGAATTTCTTCACTTAGAAATTCCTTAGTGACAAATTTGTAAAAATTGCCTATTCACCCCCCTCTAGTCAATATAATGCACTTTCGGCCCCTCAGCTATCTCCTCCACTTCTTCTTCACCATCATGATCATCCATGCCGCCCTCCGTTTCATTGTAATCAAATGCACCGAACCGGGCTTGATCGTTGTCAACGGCGTTGGTGTCCAACAAGTTCACGATCTCTGTAGTTGCATTGTTCGAACCACCGCTATAGTGAACAACAACAAGTCACGAGCTATTGCAAATGGCGAAAAGCAAAGAAAATTGAAGGGACCGAAGAGGCATACCTTCCGGCCATTTCGTCAAACACCTCTCTTGCGGTGGAAGTAGCACCATTGAGTGGCATCGCGAGGGAACCTCTTTCCTGGGCGGAGGGAGTGGATGAAGGAGCCGGTTTATTTGTAGCCAGAATCTTCTTCCGCTTTACGCCCGAGACCTTGCCAAACTTCTCCGCCGCTGGCTGGGATCACACAGTGGCATTTGCGCCCGGAGCACGGGCCTTCCTGTGGGGCAGCCGGATTCCTACCCTGCACGACCACGTTGCTCTGCCGCTTGCGGGCAGGCGTGTTGGGGAACGTAGCATGCAATTTCAAAAAATCCTACGATCACGCAAGATCTATCTAGGATATGCATAGCAACAAGAGGGTGAGAGTGAGTCCATGTACACTCATAGACCAAAAGCGGAAGCGTTAGGTTAACGCAGTTGATGTAGTTGAACGTCTTCACGATCCAACCGATCCAAGTACCGAGTGTACGGCACCTCCGTGTTCAGCACACGTTCAGCTCGATGACGTCCCTCAAACTCTTGGTCCAGTAGAGGTTTGAGGGAGAGTTGCGTCAGCATGATGGTGTGGTGACGGTGTTGGTGATTTGATCCGCGCATGGCTTTGCCTAAGCACTACGACGCTATGATCGGAGGAGTAAACTATGTAGGCGGCACCGCACACGGCAAGGAGAACAATTGATTTTCGTTTGGGGTGCTCCCTGCCCATGTATATAAAGGAGGGGGAGAGAGGCCGACGGCCAGGAGGGGCGCGCCATTGGGGGGAGTCCTACTTGGACTCCTAGTCCAAGTAGGATTCGCCCCCAACCCTTTTCCTTTCTCCACCGGAGAGAATAGGAAGGAGAGGGAGACGTAAAGGGAAGGGGGAGCGACCCCCTCCTCCTTGTCTTGTTCAGACTCCTTAGGAGGGAGGCACATGGACACCCCCTCGGGCTTCCCTCTCTCTCCCTTAGGCCCATGTTGGCCAAAACTTCCCCGGGGGTTTAGGTAACCCCTCGGTACTCCGGAAAAATATCCGAATCACTCGGAACTATTTCGATGTCTGAATATAACCCTCCAATATATGAATCTTTACCTCTCGACCATTTCGAGACTCCTCGTCATGTTCGTGATCTTGTCTGGGACACCGAACAAACTTCGGTCACAAAAACACATAACTCACAATACAAATCGTCATCGAACCTTAAGCGTGCGGACCCTATGGGTTCGAGAACTAGGTAGACATGATTGAGACACATATCCGATCAATAACCAATAGCGGAACCTGGATGCTCATATTTGCTCCTACATATTCTATGAAGATCTTTATCAATCAAACTACACAACAACATACGTTGGTCCCTTTGTCATCGGTATGTTACTTGCCCGAGATTCAATCCTCGGTATCATCATACCTAGTTCAATCTCATTCCCTGCAAGTATCTTTACTCGTTCCGTAATGCATCATCTCATAACTAACTCATTAGTCACATTGCTTGCAAGGCTTATAGTGATGAGCATTACCGAGATGGCCCAGAGATACCTCTCCGATACACGGAGTGACAAATCCTATTCTCGATCTATGCCAACCCAAAAAACACATTTGGAGACACCTATAGAGCATGTTTATAATCACCCAGTTATGTTGTGACGTTTGATAGCACACAAGGTGTTCCTCTGGAATTCAGGAGTTGCATAATCTCATAGTCATAGGAACATGTATAAGTCATGAAGAAAGCAATAACAATAAAACTTAAGGATCAATATGCTAAGCTAACGGATGGGTCTTGTCCATCACATCTTTCTCTCATGATGCGATCACGTTCATCAAATGACAACACATGTCTATGGTCAGGAAACATAACCATCTTTGATTAACGAGTTAGTCAAGTAGAGGGATACTAGGGACACTTTGTTTTGTCGATGTATTCACACATGTACTAAGATTTCGGTTAATACAATTCTAGCATGAATAATAAACATTTATCATGATATAAGGAAATAACTAACAACTTTATTATTGCCTCTAGGGCATATTTCCTTTAGTCTCTGATACGTCCATTTTGCAGCATGTTTTCCTACTATTATTTATGTTGTTTTACTGTATAATAATGCTTTTTGGAGTAATTATAATGCCTTTTCTCTCATAATATGCAAGGTATGCACCAAGGGGGAGAATTCTGGCAGCTAGAAATCTGGACCTGAAAAAGCTATGTCAAGACACCTATTCTGCACAACCCCAAATGAGCTGAAACTCCCTGAGGATTTTTTATGGAATACTTAATGTATATTGGAGCAAATAAGTGCCAGAGGAGGGCCACCATGTGGGCACAACCCACCTGGGCGCGCTAGGAGGCCCAGGCCCGCCCTGGTGGGTGCTGCCCTCCTCGGCCCACCTCTAGTGCCCATCTTCTGGTATATAAGTCATTTTGACCTAGAAAAAAAATAAGGAGAGGACATTCGGGACAAAGCGCCGCCGCCTCGAGGCGAAACTTGGGCAGGAGCACTTTTGCCCTCCGGCGAAGCGAATCCACCAGGGGAACTTCCCTCCCGGAGGGGGAAATCATCCTCATCATCATCACCAACAACTCTCCCATCTTGGGGAGGGCTATCTTCATCAACATCTTCACAGCACCAACTCCTCTCAAACCCTAGTTCATCTACCGTGTTCAATCTTTGTATCAAAACTATAGATTGGTGCTTGTGGGTGACTAGTAGTGTTGATTACATCTTGTAGTCTGTTACTATATGGTTTATTCGGTGGAAGATTATAGGATCACATCCATTATTCTATTCAATACCCCTCTGATCTTGAGCATATTTATCATTTGTGAGTAGTTACTTCCGTTCTTGAGGTCATGGGAGAAATCATGTTGCAAGTAATCATGTGAACTTGATATGTGTTTGATATTTTGATGGTATGTATGTTGCCATCCTCTTAGTGGTGTCATGTGAACATCGACTACATGACACTTCACCATATTTGGGCCTAAGGGAATGCATTTTGGAGTAGTTATTAGATGGTGGGTTGCGAGAGTGACAGAAGCTTAAACCCCAGTTTATGCTCTATTCTGTAAGGGACCGATTAGATCCAAAAGTTTAATGATATGGTTAGAATTTATTCTTAATACTTTTCTCGTAGTTGCGGATGCTTGCGAGAGGGTTAATCATAAGTAGGATGTTTGTTCAAGTAAGAACAACACCTAAGCACCGGTCCACCCACATATCAAGTTATCAAAGTACTAAACACGAATTAAGCCAACATGATGAAAGTGACTAGATAAAATTCCCGTGTACCCTCAAGAACACTTTGCTTATCATAAGAAACCGTTTTGGCCTGTCCTTTGCCTCAAAAGAATTGGGCTGCCTTGCTGCAGTTTTGTTAATACTATTGTTACTTGCTCGTGACAAATTATCTTGCTACCAAACTACTCCGCTACTTACAATTTTAGCACTTGCAGACATTACCTTGCTGAAAACCACTTACTTATCGAAAAGAGCTACAACTGACCCCATATACTTGTGCATCATCAGTCTCCCACTTGCACTAGAGTCAATAATCTGGATTACAAAGTAATGATTCTAACACCCATGGAGTCTTGGTGCTGATCATGTTTTTCTCGTGGAAGAGGATTGGTCAATGGGTCTGCAACATTTAGATCTGTATGTATCTTGCAAATCTCTATGTCTCCCTCCTTGACTTGATCACGGATGGAGCCAAAGCGTCTCTTGATATGTTTGGTTCTCTTGTGAAATTTAGATTCCTTCGCCAAGGCGATTTCTCCACTATTGTCACAAAAGATTTTCATTGGACTCGATGCACTAGGTATTACACCTATATCGGATATGAATTCCTTCATCTAGACGCCTTCATGCGCTGCTTCCGAAGCAGCTATGTACTCCGTGAGATGTCTCCAAGGTATCTATAATTTATGAAGTATTCATGCCATTATATTATCATTCTTGTTTTACAATCATTTTATAGCAACTTTATATCATTTTTTGGGACTAACCTATTGACCCAGTGCCCGATGCCAGTTGCTATTTTTTTGCTTGTTTTTTACATCGTAGGAAATCAATACCAAACAGAGTCCAAATGCAACGAAACTCCATGGAGATTTTTTATGGACCAGAAAGAACCCAATGGTCCAGAGCAACACCTGGGGGGTGCCACGAGGGGGGCACAACCTACCAGGGCACACCAGGGGGACCTGGCACACCCATGTGGGTTATGCCCACCTCGGTGGCCTCCCGCACCCCCTCTTTGCACTATAAATTCCCGAATATTCCAAAAGCATTCAGGGTTAACCTAGATCAGAAGTTCTGCCACTGCAAGGCCTCTATATCCACGAGATCCAATCTAGACCCCATTTCGGCACCCTGCCGGAGGGGGGAATCATCGCCGGTGGCCATCTTCATCATCCCGGCGGCCACCACGATGAGGAGGGACTAGTCCACCCTCGCGGCTGAGGGTTTGCACCAGTAGCTATGTGTTTGATCTCTCTCTCTCTCTCTCTCTCTCTCTCTCGTGATCTATCATGGTCTTTGTTAATATAGTCGGATCATATGATGTTTCTCCCCTCTATACTCTTGTTATGATGAATTGAATCTTTACCCTTCAAAGTTTTGTCTTGTCGGATTGAATATTCAGAGATGAGAACACATGATATATGTCTTGCAATATGAATACTTGAGGGTATAATGAGGTATCTTATTGATTCACTTGATATGTGTTATGGCATTCAACTCGCTGATTCCCGCGGTGATATTGGGGTAATCTATGCATAGGGGTTGATGCATGTTTTTCTCCGACAGAAACTTTGGGGTCTCTTTATAGTTCTTTGTGTGGATTGAGTATTATGAATATGAATTTGCTTTGGTGTTATTCTAGTATGAACTCTAGGATAGATCGAACGGAAAAAATAGCTTTGTGTTATTTTAGTATGAACTCTTGAATAGATCGAACAGAAAGAATAGCTTTGAGTTGGTTTCGTGCTATACGAACAATTCCTATCTTTTGTTCTCCGCTAATAGGAACTCGAGAGTGATTCTTTATTGCACTTTGAGGGATAATCATATGATGCAACTATGTTAGCATTGTTGAGAGGCTGCACTAGCGAAAGTACGGACCCTGGGCCTCATTTTTAAGCATTGCAATACCGTTTTTGTGCCCGTTTACTGATTTCTACCTTGCTGTTTTTATTTATTCAGATTATAAAAATATATTCTACCATCAATATTACACTTTTATCACAATCTCTTCGCCGAACTAGTGCGCCTATACAATTTTCCATTGTATTGGGTGTGTTGGGACACAAGAGACTTTTTGTTATTTGGTGAGTGGATGAAGGTATATCTTTAGATCTTGCAATCGAATCTTTTAGTTCATTGTTTTAGGACTTTATGCACTCACCAAATAACAAAAAGTCATTAAGGAAAAGCGCTTGCTGGGAGGCAACCCAACACTTTTACCTACTGTTTTTGTGTGTTCACATGATTAGGCTACTATAGTAATCATGTTTTATTGTCTTTGTTTCAATAAAGTGCCAAGTAAAGCCTTTGGGATCATGTTGGGTGATGGTTGATTTGATCTTGCTGAAAAACAGAAACTCTTGCGCTCACGAATATAGCTATCGTTTTTAACATAAGAGTGCTTTTGAGTTGACTATTTTTGAAGAATATTAATATACAAATTGCTCACATGTTCCAATTTTTTCATAATTTTTGAAGTAGCAGAAGTATGGTTTGAGTACAGATTACTACAGACTGTTCTGTTTTTGACAGATTCTGTTTTCAATGCATAGTTTGCTTGTTTCCTTGTTTCTATGGCTTACATTGCTCAATATAAATTGTGGAAATGATATGCTACAGTAGTAATTGTGTGGAAACAATTATGAATCTTGTCTTTGACAGTACCAAAAGTGAAATGGTTTGCTCTTTATCATACTAACCTATCTCACAAAGTTCCGTTAAGTTTTGTGTGATTGAAGTTTACAAGTTTTGGGTGAGATGTCGATATGAGGAGAATAAGGAGTGACAAGACCCTAAGATTGGGGATGCCCAAGGCACCCCCAAGGTAATATTCAAGGAAGATCCAAGCAACTAAGCTTGGGGATGCCCCGGAAGGCATCCCCTCTTTCATCTCCAACATTATCGGTAACCTCACTTGGAGCTATGTTTTCATTCGTACATGATATGTGTTTTGCTTGGAGTGTCAATTTATTTTGTTATTATTTGCTTGCTGTTATTTAGAATAATGTTTTGCATCTTTTATTTCAATAAAAATTTCAAGGGTAGCCTTTGCCATGCTTATTTTACAAGTTTACATGTTGCTGTTTCAAAATAGAAAGTTTACCGCTGTTGCAAAAATTCCCTAGAAAATTCAGAATGTGATAAATTGTTGAAACTTTTTGCAAACTAATATATGATAAATTTTCTACAGTGTTTAGTTTGTTTCATAATTTTTGGGGTTAGGTAAGTATGATGAATCTTGCATTCTTTATAGACTGTACTGTTTTGGCAGATTGCTGTTATGGTTGCATTGTTTGCATATGTTTGCTTGTTTAACGATTCTATTTGAGTATAGCACTATTAAATATGCAGAGGCATTTAGTATGCAATCTTTAATAATAATTTTAGTGATTTTCTATAGTAGAGAATGATAAGGTTTTGCATTGATTTATACTAACTTATCTCACGAGTTCTTGTTGAGTTTTGTGTGGATGAGCTTTTGAGATTTAGGAAAACCGTGATATGAGAAGAATTAAGGAGACAAAAAAGATCAATCTTGGGGATGCCCAAGGCACCCCAAGATAACATTTCAAGAAGTATCAAGCATCTAAGCCTAGGGATGCCCCGTTAGGCATCCCACCTTTCTTCTTCAACAATTATCGGTCAGTATCGGTTGAGCCTAAGTTTTTGCTTCTTCACATGAGTTGTGCTACTCTTGAAATGTAATTTTATTTTTGTTTTACTTGCTGTTTTAATAAAATACTTAGATCTGAAAGTTTTTAAATAAAATAGAGTCCTCAAATAGTTGCCAGGGAGGCTAAGTAAGCGGCATTGACATCCCGTCAACGAAGCTCTCTTCTATGGAATTGCTCTAGTGCTTCACTTATATCTTTTTGAGCACAATGTGCTTTAGTATTTTTGAAGAAATTCTCTCTTGCTTCACTTAAATTAATATGAGAGAAAGAAATATTATGCTCATGATCTTCACTTATATCTATTTGGAGTAGCTTGTCATTTACTCTTATGCTTCACTTATATCCTATGAGTAAATTGTTGAATAAATTGAACGTCACGAAGTTGAAATCATATCATGCTTAGTGGTAGCTTCACATTGGGTTTAGAAAGTAAAATCTTTTGAGGCTTGACAATCACAATATTGGTCATACAAGCAATTCACGAATAATTAGTATAAGGAAGATAACTTTCACATATAAATACACTATCCTAGAAATCTTTTGTGATTGTGAGCCCCCATCAGAATATTATATGTCAAAATTGTTGACGTTGTACAAGGAAGACAACGTAATGATTTATGTTTGTTCATATTCACATAGAAGTTATATTGTCATAGATCCTTCAACATGTGGTGCTTGCCCCCCATCTTTGCTATCCAAAAATCCCTCACCAAGTAGAGATACTACTTGTGCATCCAAAAACCCTTAAACCCAAATCTTATTTTCAAGAGTCCACCATACCTACCTAAGGATTGAGAAAGATCCTTCAAGTAAGTTGTCATCGGTGCAATAAGGCAATAAAAATTGCTTCTAAAAGTGTGAGATCATTTAGTGTAAGAGAAAATTGAGTGTTGTATGAACTTGGATCGCAAAGAATAAACACGACAGGCTGCATAATAAAGGTTGCCATCTTAAGGGGAAATGCAATGTGACGTTCTTTTTCACTAAGGGATTGAGCATACAAACAAATAAGTGCATGGCAACCTCTGCTTCCCTCTACGAAGGGCCTATCTTTTACTTTTTAGTATTTACTTTTATGCAAAGAGTCAAAGTTTTTCTCTCTATTCCTTTTTATATTTCTCCTTTGGCAAGCATCATGTGGTGAGGAAAGATCTAGGCACATATGTCCAGTGAATATGGGTAGCATGAGTTATTATTGTTGACATCACCCAAAGGTGAATACGTTGGGGGGCAAAATTATAAGCCCCTATCTTCCTATGTGTACGGTTGAAACATTTTGCTCATGTGTATGCGGTGAGTGTTAGCAATCATAGAAGACTATAAGATGGTTGAGTATGTGGAGATCTTACTTAGACTCTATTGAATAAGTTAAATTGCAATTGCTTGGTGACTGAGAACATAGGTTGTTGAGTTTCAAGAAAGTTCATTGTTTGAACCTTAACATGTGAATTGGTTTCTACTATAATATGAGAAGTTCTATAAGAAAGAATTGCTGTTATGATGCTAGAAAAAGTGATTGAAATTATCATTGATCAAACTTAGGCACTTTGCTAGCATTCACACTTCATAAATTATTTCTTTTATCATTTACCTACTCGAGGATGAGTAGGAATTAAGCTTGGGGATGCTGATACGTCTCCAACGTATCTATAATTTATGAAGTATTCATGCCATTATATTATCATTCTTGGATGCTTTACAATCATTTTATAGCAACTTTATATCATTTTTTGGGACCAACTTATTGACCCAGAGCCCAATGCCAGTTGCTGTTTTTTTGCTTGTTTTTTACATCACAGGAAACCAATACCAAATGGAGTCCAAACGCAACGAAACTCCACGGAGGTTTTTTATGGACCTGAAGGAACCGAAGGGGCCAGATCTTCACCTAGGGGGTGTCCCGAGGGGGGCACAACCCACCAGGGTGCGCTAGGGCCCCCTGGCGCGCCCAAGTGGGTTGTGCCCACCTCGGTGGCCTCCTGCACCCCCTCTTTGCACTATAAATTCCCAAATATTAAAAAACCCTTCAGGGTTAACCTAGATCAGAAGTTCCGCCGCCGCAAGGCCTCTGTATCCACGGGATCCAATCTAGACCCCGTTCTGGCACCCTGCCGAAGGGGGGAATCATCACCGGTGGCCATCTTCATCATCCCGGCGGCCACCACGATGAGGAGGGAGTAGTCCACCCTCGGGGTTGAGGGTTTGTACCAGGAGCTATGTGTTTGATCTCTCTCTCTCTCTCTTGATCTATATCATGGTCTTTGTTAATATAGTCGGATCATATGATGTTTCTCCCCTCTATACTCTTGTTATGATGAATTGAATCTTTGCCCTTCAAAGTTTTGTCTTGTCGGATTGAATATTCAGAGATGAGAACACATGATATATGTCTTGCAATATGAATACTTGAGGTGACAATGAGGTATCTTATTGATTCACTTGATATGTGTTATGGCATTCGACTCGCGGATTCCGGCGGTGATATTAGGGTAATCTATGCATAGGGGTTTATGCACATTTTTCTCCGACGGAAACTTTGGGTTCTCTTTATAGTTCTTTTTGTGGGTTGAGTATTATGAGTATGAATTTTCTTTGGTGTTATTCTAGTACGAACTCTAGGATAGATCGAACGGAAAAACTATCTTTGTGTTATTTTAGTACAAACTCTTGAATAGATTAAACGGAAATAATAGCTTTGAGTTGGTTTCATGCCCTACAAACAATTCCTATCTTTTGTTCTCCACTTATAGGAACTCGGGAGTGATTCTTTATTGCACTCTGAGGGATAATCATATGATCCAACTATGTTAGCATTGTTGAGAGGCTGCACTAGCGAAAGTACGAACCCTGGCCTCATTTTTAAGCATTGCAATACCATTTTTGTGCCCATTTACTATTTTCTACCTTGTTGTTTTTATTTATTCATATTATAAATATATTTCTACCATCAATATTACACTTTTATCACAATCTCTTTGCCGAACTAGTGCACCTATACAATTTGCCATTGTATTCGGTGTGTTGGGGACACAAGAGACTTTTTGTTATTTGGTTGCAGGATTGCTTGAGAGAGACCATCTTCATCCTACACCTCCCACGGATTGATAAACTTTATGTCATCCATTTGAGGGAAAATTGCTACTATCCTACAAAACTCTGCGCTTGGAGGCCCAACACGAGTCTACAAGAATAAAGTTGCATAGTAGACATCACTCTTCTTCACACGTAGATCCCGCCACGATGCTCTGCTTGGAACTGCACCAACTGACAGCTCCACCATTCAATTAAATATGTATCCAGTTTGTGACTTAGAGTCATCCGGATCAGTGTCAAAGCTTGCATCGACGTAACCCTTTACAACAAGCTCTTTGTCACCTCCATAAACGAGAAACATATCCTTTGTCCTTTTCAGGTATTTCAAGATGTTCTTGACTGTTGTCCAGTGACCCAGTCATGTATTACTTTGGTACCTCCCTGCTAAACTTATAGCAAGGCACACATCAGGTCTGGTACACAACACTCCATACATGATAGAACCTATGGTTGAGGCATAGGGAATGCCTTTCATTTTCTTTCTATCTTCTGTAGTGGCCGGGCATTGAGTCTGACTCAACTTCACACCTTGTAATACAGGCAAGAACCCTTTCTTTGACTGATCCATTTTTAACTTCTTCAAAACTTTATCAAGGTATGTGCTTTGTGAAAGTCCAATTAAGCGTCTTGATCTATCTCTATAGATCTTGATGCCCAATATATAAGCAGCTTCACCGAGGTCTTTCATTGAAAAATTCTTATTCAAGTATCCTTTTATGCTATCCAGAAATTCTGTATTATTTCCAATCAACAATATGTCGTACATATATAATATTAGAAATGCTACAGAGCTCCCACTCACTTTCTTGTAAATACAGGCTTCTCCAAAAGTCTGTATAAAACCATATGCTTTCATCACATTATCAAAGCGTATATTCCAACTCCGAGAGGCTTGCACCAGTCCATAAATGGATCGCTGGATCTTGCACACTTTGTTAGCACCTTTTGGATCAACAAAACCTTCTGATTTCATCATATACAACTCTTCTTTAAGAAATCCATTAAGGAATGCAGTTTTGACATCCATTTGCCAAATTTCACAATCATAAAATGCGGCAATTGCTAACATGATTCAGATAGACTTAAGCATCGCTACGGGTGAGAAGGCCTCATCATAGTCAACTCCTTGAACTTGTCGAAAACCTTTCATGACAAGTCGAGCTTTGTAGACAGTAACATTACCGTCAGCGTCAGTCTTCTTCTTGAAGATCCATTTATTTTCTGTGGCTTGTCGATCATCGGGCAAGTCCACCAAAGTCCACACTTTGTTCTCATACATGGATCCCATCTTAGATTTCATGGCCTCAAGCCATTTTGCAGAATCTGGTCTCATCATCACTTCCTCATAGTTCGTTGGTTGATCATGGTCTAGTAACATGACTTCCAGAATAGGATTACCATACCACTCTGGTGCGGACCGTACTCTGATTGACCTACGAGGTTTTGTAATAACTTGATCTGAAGTTTCATGATCATCATCATTAGATTCCTCACTAATTGGTGTAGGAATCACTAGAACTGATTTCTGTGATGAACTACTTTCCAATTCGGGAGAAGGTACAATTACCTCATCAAGTTCTACTTTCCTCCCACTCACTTATTTCGACAGAAACTCCTTCTCTAGAAAGGATCCATTCTTAGCAACGTATATCTTGCCTTAGGATCTGTGATAGAAGTTGTACCCAACAGTTTCCTTTGGGCATCCTATGAAGACGCATTTCTCCGATTTGGGTTCGAGCTTATCAGGTTGAAGCTTTTTCACATAAGCATCACAACCCCAAACTTTAAGAAACGATAGCTTGGGTTTCTTGCCAAACCATAGTTCTATGGTGTCGTCTCAACGGATTTAGATGGTGCCCTATTTAATGTGAATGCAGCCGCCTCTGAAGCATAACCCCGGAGCGATAGCGGTAAATCAGTAAGAGACATCGTAGATCACACCATATCTAATAAAGTACAGTCACGATGTTCAGAAACACCATTACGCTATGGTGTTCCAGGTGGCGTGAGTTGCGAAACTATTCCACATTGTTTCCAATGAAGACCAAACTCGTAACTCAAATATTCTCCTCCGCGATCAGATCATAGAAACTTTATTTTCTTGTTACAATGATTTTCCACTTCACTCTGAATTTTTTTGAACTTTTCAAATGTTTCAGACTTATATTTCATCAAGTAGATATACCCATATCTGCTCAAATCATCTGTGAAGGTCAGAAAATAATGATACTCGCCACGAGCTTCAACACCCATCGGACCACATACATCGTTATGTATTATTTCCAGTAAGCCTTTGGCTCGCTTCATTGTTCCGGAGAACGGAGTCTTAGTCATCTTGCCCATGAGGCATGGTTCGCAAGCATCAAGTGATTCATAAAAGTCATTAAAGAAAAGCGCTTGCTGGGAGGCAACCCAACACTTTTACCTACTGTTTTTGTGTGTTCACATGATTAGGATACTATAGTAATCATGTTTTATTGTCTTTGTTTCAATAAAGTGCCAAGTAAAGCCTTTGGGATCATGTTGGGTGATGGTTGATTTGATCTTGCTGAAAAACAGAAACTCTTGCGCTCACGAATATAGCTATCGTTTTTAACATAAGAGTGCTTTTGAGTTGTCTATTTTTGAAGAATATTAATATACAAATTGCTCACATGTTCCAATTTTTTCATAAATTTTGAAGTAGCAGAAGTATGGTTTGAGTACAGATTACTACAGACTGTTCTGTTTTTGACAGATTCTGTTTTCAATGCATAGTTTGCTTGTTTCCTTGTTTCTATGGCTTACATTGCTCAATATAAATTGTGGAAATGATATGCTACAGTAGTAATTGTGTGGAAACAATTATGAATCTTGTCTTTGACAGTACCAAAAGTGAAATGGTTTGCTCTTTATCATACTAACCTATCTCACAAAGTTCCGTTAAGTTTTGTGTGATTGAAGTTTACAAGTTTTGGGTGAGATGTCGATATGAGGAGAATAAGGAGTGACAAGACCCTAAGATTGGGGATGCCCAAGGCACCCCCAAGGTAATGTTCAAGGAAGATCCAAGGAACTAAGCTTGGGGATGCCCCGGAAGGCATCCCCTCTTTCATCTCCAACATTATCGGTAACCTCACTTGGAGCTATGTTTTCATTCGTACATGATATGTGTTTTGCTTGGAGTGTCAATTTATTTTGTTATTATTTGCTTGCTGTTATTTATAATAATGTTTTGCATCTTTTATTTCAATAAAAAATTCAAGGGTAGCCTTTGCCATGCTTATTTTACAAGTTTACATGTTGCTGTTTCAAAACAGAAAGTTTACCGCTGTTGCAAAAATTCCCTAGAAAATTCAGAATGTGATAAATTGTTGAAACTTTTTGCAAACTAATATCTGATAAATTTTCTACAGTGTTTAGTTTGTTTCATAATTTTTGGGGTTAGGTAAGTATGATGAATCTTGCATTCTTTATAGACTGTACTGTTTTGGCAGATTGCTGTTATGGTTGCATTGTTTGCATATGTTTGCTTGTTTAGCGATTCTATTTGAGTATAGAACTATTAAATATGCAGAGGCATTTAGTATGCAATCTTTAATAATAATTTTAGTGATTTTCTATAGTAGAGAATGATAAGGTTTTGCATTGATTTATACTAACTTATCTCACGAGTTCTTGTTGAGTTTTGTGTGGATGAGCTTTTGAGATTTAGGAAAACCGTGATATGAGAAGAATTAAGGAGACAAAAAAGATCAATCTTGGGGATGCCCAAGGCACCCCAAGATAACATTTCAAGAAGTATCAAGCATCTAAGCCTAGGGATGCCCCGTTAGGCATCCCACCTTTCTTCTTCAACAATTATCGGTCAGTATCGGTTGAGCCTAAGTTTTTGCTTCTTCACATGAGTTGTGCTACTCTTGAAATGTAATTTTATTTTTGTTTTACTTGCTGTTTTAATAAAATACTTAGATCTGAAAGTTTTTAAATAAAATAGAGTCCTCAAATAGTTGCCAGGGAGGCTAAGTAAGCGGCATTGACATCCCGTCAACGAAGCTCTCTTCTATGGAATTGCTCTAGTGCTTCACTTATATCTTTTTGAGCACAATGTGCTTTAGTATTTTTGAAGAAATTCTCTCTTGCTTCACTTAAATTAATATGAGAGAAAGAAATATTATGCTCATGATCTTCACTTATATCTATTTGGAGTAGCTTGTCATTTACTCTTATGCTTCACTTATATCCTATGAGTAAATTGTTGAATAAATTGAACGTCACGAAGTTGAAATCATATCATGCTTAGTGGTAGCTTCACATTGGGTTTAGAAAGTAAAATCTTTTGAGGCTTGACAATCACAATATTGGTCATACAAGCAATTCACGAATAATTAGTATAAGGAAGATAACTTTCACATATAAATACACTATCCTAGAAATCTTTTGTGATTGTGAGCCCCCATCAAAATATTATATGTCAAAATTGTTGACGTTGTACAAGGAAGACAACGTAATGATTTATGTTTGTTCATATTCACATAGAAGTTATATTGTCATAGATCCTTCAACATGTGGTGCTTGCCCCCCATCTTTGCTATCCAAAAATCCCTCACCAAGTAGAGATACTACTTGTGCATCCAAAAACCCTTAAACCCAAATCTTATTTTCAAGAGTCCACCATACCTACCTAAGGATTGAGAAAGATCCTTCAAGTAAGTTGTCATCGGTGCAATAAGGCAATAAAAATTGCTTCTAAAACTGTGAGATCATTTAGTGTAAGAGAAAATTGAGTGTTGTACGAACTTGGATCGCAAAGAATAAACGCGACAGGCTGCATAATAAAGGTTGCCATCTTAAGGGGAAATGCAATGTGACGTTCTTTTTCACTAAGGGATTGAGCATACAAACAAATAAGTGCATGGCAACCTCTGCTTCCCTCTACGAAGGGCCTATCTTTTACTTTTTAGTATTTACTTTTATGCAAAGAGTCAAAGTTTTTCTCTCTATTCCTTTTTATTTTTCTCCTTTGGCAAGCATCGTGTGGTGAGGAAAGATCTAGGCACATATGTCCAGTGAATATGGGTAGCATGAGTTATTATTGTTGACATCACCCAAAGGTGAATACGTTGGGGGGCAAAATTATAAGCCCCTATCTTCCTATGTGTACGGTTGAAACATTTTGCTCATGTGTACGCGGTGAGTGTTAGCAATCATACAAGACTATAAGATGGTTGAGTATGTGGAGCTCTTACTTAGACTCTATTGAATAAGTTAAATTGCAATTGCTTGGTGACTGAGAATATAGGTTGTTGAGTTTCAAGAAAGTTCATTGTTTGAACCTTAACATGTGAATTGGTTTCTACTATAATATGAGAAGTCCTATAAGAAAGAATTGCTGTTATGATGCTAGAAAAAGTGATTGAAATTATCATTGATCAAACTTAGGCACTTTGCTAGCATTCACACTTCATAAATTATTTCTTTTATCATTTACCTACTCGAGGACGAGTAGGAATTAAGCTTGGGGATGCTGATACGTCTCCAATGTATCTATAATTTATGAAGTATTCATGCCATTATATTATCATTCTTGGATGCTTTACAATCATTTTATAGCAACTTTATATCATTTTTTGGGACCAACTTATTGACCCAGAGCCCAATGCCAGTTGCTATTTTTTTGCTTGTTTTTTACATCACAGGAAACCAATACCAAATGGAGTCGAAACGCAACGAAACTCCACGGAGGTTTTTTATGGACCTGAAGGAACCGAAGGGGCCAAATCTTCACCTAGGGGGTGTCGCGAGGGGGGAACAACCCACCAGGGTGCGCTAGGGCCCCCTGGCGCGCCCAAGTGGGTTGTGCCCACCTCGGTGGCCTCTTGCACCCCCTCTTTGCACTATAAATTCCCAAATATTACGAAACCCTTTAGGGTTAACCTAGATCAGAAGTTCCACCGCCGCAAGGCCTCTGTATCCACGGGATCCAATCTAGACCCCGTTCTGGCACCCTGCCGAAGGGGGGAATCATCACCGGTGGCCATCTTCATCATCCCGGCGGCCACCACGATGAGGAGGGAGTAGTCCACCCTCGGGGCACCAATTTGCGACGATAGCTAAGCTTACGTCGATTTTCCTCGTCATACCCTTTCACCTTAAACAACAAACTTGAGTTCGAGTTTGTGTCGTAACTGTGGTTCCAATAACCTCTTGCTTCATCATTCCTTCGGCTTGATGTCGTCGCTGATTGATTACATCTGCATGAAATCTCTCGACAATTGTGTCGTGATCATCATCAACCTTATGAGCTCTTCCAGGAATTCAATTGAATTCATGATGGGTAATACCATCCTTGCACCTCGATGATTCCTGTTCTCATCGACCACTTTATTGCCTTCCGTTCAACACAACTTGTTCGTGTTTTGTGTAAACCTTGAGATCCCTGCTACCCAGCAGTTGATCTTCCTTACCTCGGAAGTATTACCATCTCTTTTTGTCAAGAATGTGGTGAGAATTTCACCACCTCTTAAGAATTCTTGATATCATAATACTTCTTGCCATCTTCGTTCATTCCTTGGCCCCCGTATTGTTTTCAACCGGAATACCGACAATTGAGCTATGACGTGTGAATTCAAAACTTCTAGCAAGCCTCTTGCTTTGAAGTGAAATTCTTAGACTATTGATTATTGAATCACCATTCCGACGTTGGTCGTGCAACCCAGCCCATATTTCGGGTGCACCTTTCAACCAATGTTTAATTGTGTATGTTTTCCTCGAGCATACATCATTATACCATTTGAGCTGACAAATGTCATCTTCTTGTTCACATTATCGTGGAAATCCATCCGTTTGGAATTCTCGATGAATTGTCGCTGAGCCCATCAGCCACCTTCTCATCCCCTCCTTAGTTTAATGATGAACTATTGCTTCAGAAACCCGCTCCCATAGTTCATTTCTCGAGAATCTTGCAATGTCATTTCGTCGATTTGTGTTGCACCTTTTCCTCTCGGACCCCCTGAGTCTGAGGTATCATGACACCAATTGGATATGAATCTTGGTCAGATATGATGGTTGGGACAACTTTCCGAGAGTTATGATGTTGATCCTTTGGTGACCCGGTAACCTGATGTCATGCCTAGCACCCCCCCCCGGCTGGAGGACCTATCCTTATAGATTCCTTTTCAGCAAGGTTATCCGTTCATCCATGAGGAAATTGTAAGACTTATTCTACAAGTTATTCCTGATGGATCCTTCGTGTTTCCAAAGTCTGATCTTCACATGAAGACTATGTCAATGCTATCTCGAAGCATGTCTGCGATACTCTGATTTTCAACAAGAACATCCGAAGCCCAATGCTAAATGTTTCTTGCTCAATTATCCGAACACCGTTGTATGGGTAATGTCATGAAATTTCTCTCCCCTTACCTAAAGGGTTTTCTACATTATATCCTGTCATGGATATCATGCTCTGCTTATCCTTGGGAAGGATATACCCCCGAAATATGTGTTTAAACACATTTTTCCTTTCCATTGTTCTGTTTAACCTAATGATCACATTTTCCTTTCCATGGGTCTGTTTGACCCTTCTTGTGACCTATATAATCTAAGCAGTGATAATCCCCTGCTTAGGTAAGCACCTCGTTGTACCACTCTGTAAGTAAGACCCTATTACTATTGTTGATGACATTCCGGTAACCACCGATGGACGAGAACCTTGCCTATTGGTCCGCCTCGTTCAACGAGCAGGAAAATGGTTCTCTTCGACCCTCGCCCTTGGTACCTATGTTGTTGCCGACATGACCCTCAGACTCTCCTCTGACATGCCTAGCTTACATGATCGAGCAAGATGTCACCAACCTTTCTACTTTAAACCACATGGTGGGCCCATAACCCACAGTTCCACAGGATCGGAACCAGACTCTCCTGTACACCCACTATTCCCAAAGTTATTCCTCATGCGTGGACTCGTATGTAATCCACGGGCCACTGTCCTAGTGATCTATTCTGGTATCAGACGCAATACTTACTCTCGCTACTCTGAACCCCTTTCTCACTCTCGTACAGGCTTCGAGCAACTATCTATCCGCTTGGAGCCTATTATGGTACCTTCGTACCTTACTCTCGAGGTATTTCATATGTTCAACTCGAGTGATAATCTTATACTAATTCATGGGTTAGCCCCAGATTGTTTCCCTCAAAAGCATTATGTCGTAGTGAGCTGCCCCTTATCTTTTCGTAAGTACGATGGAGTTCCCGAAGAAATGATGACAAGTTTATCATGATGCATCGGAATAAAGGATTGAAGACATCAACGAAAGGGATTAACTTCTTCGAGAAGATCCGTTAGAATGTCGTAACCAGAACTTTCCCCTTACTCCCCTCTTAAATCTCGGGATGAGATTTCTTGTAGTGGAGGAGAATTGTGACGCCCGGATAGTTAAGCTACAATAACCATCTGCTAATGATGCCACGTCACTTCGATTACTGTTGCTAATCTCGCGTTAGTTCGAAACTGATTCAAATTCAAATTCCAAAAACAAGTCAAATTTTATTTCTTCAAACTGATAAGGAAAAATGTTCGGTGGGTTGCAAATATTCACTAAGTAATTACCATGTAGGAGGTAACATTAAATGGAATTTTTAAATTTTCCCTAGAAATAAATAAAGTGAACAAGCATCCCTTATTATGCCCATTAAAATATGAACTTAATTTCAAACATTTCCGAATAACCCCAAACTTTTTGGAAAACACCCAAAATATCAGGAGGTGATTATGTGTGGAGTTTCAACTTTAACTAAAATCATTTAGTACCTAAACTGAATACAAAACAGTAGATAAATAAGAAAAACAATAAACAAAAAAAAAGTGAAAAACATAATACCTAATCTACTGTACACTTAGGCCCAATTATTACATTAGTAGCCCAGCCCAACTCCCCTTTTTCTTCTTCCTCTGTTCACAGGGCTGGGTGGCCACCGTGCACCCGTCCACGCCGCGGATCGGCCACGTGCTGACCATCTCGTGAATCCCCGTCGTCCTACAAGACCTCCCTCGACGCCGTGGTCAAACCCTAGCCCACTCTCTTCCCCCTCCCTCGCGCCGCTTTCTTCCCGCATCGCTCAGCCAACGCCGTCATCGCCATGGCCATCATTATTCCCGCGTGCACCGAGCTCCCCGCCGGCTGAGATCACACCTGGAGCATCGCCTGCCTCGTCCGCGTCGACTGGAAGGACTGGATCGAGATGGAGTGGACCACATCACCGGGATCGACCTCATCCCCTTCCTTCGGTCGTCGCCGTTCAACCTCGTCAATCGCCGTCGTCTACGCTTCTAAACCTTCGCCGAGCCACTCGTGTGCTCCGATGTGAGCGCCTGCACCTTTCTCCTTCTGGACTAGCTTGGATTCGAGCTCGAGCACGCCACCGCCGTAGCCATAGCTCCCTTGTCCGCCATGGCCGGAGCTCGTTCGAGCTGCCGCGCGCTGCTGCTCCCGTGTACGCGCTGCCTGCTGCTCGGTGCTACTAGCCGCGGTTGTTTCTCAAGCTGCCGCTGCTCGCCCGCGTCCACCCGCGTGTGCCCCCGCCTGCCCCGCAGTTGCAGACGCTCGTCCGTTGCTGCAGCCGTCGCCCCGGCCGACCCTTGCCCACGCTGTAGGGATGTTCGCCCCCTTCGTCGTCCGCCCCACACCGCGGCCCGACTCCCTCTGCTCCGCCCTGCGGACCACCTCGCCCCACAGCCTACTGTTGTGGCCTTCTCCGCCGCGGCTGCCGCTCCCTACTGCTGCTCTGCCCGCTGCACTCGGCTGCAGCTCCTCTGCTACAGTAACGTTCAGTTACTATAGCTGCAGCTAGCTTTGGCAAATTCACATTGGGTAGCCCCTTTGACAGCCAATAAACATCCACAAGGCAAGTTCTTATGTGGATAAAAATAATTTGGGCAGAGAGTACACTTGAAAATCTTCATTTTACCCCATTGCACCAAATCCATTTGATGGATGGATTAAATTCTATGAAATTCACAAATTGTTGTTTTCTTTTAACATAGAACATACTTAACCCCTAGCAGCGTGTGTGTGCTGTGTAGGTGTGTGTGCGCCGTGCATGTGGCCGGCTGTGCCCAGTAATGGCCGGCCCTTACATAGATTAGTACTACTATAATAGGTCTTAATTAGAGCTAAGTTAGTCTAGTAGTAGATGACATGTAGGCTCTCATTAAATAAATTAGACTTATTTAATTGTTTAGATAAATAGTCTATGACATGTGGGTCACACATGCCCTTTTGACTAGTCAAATTGACTTGGTCAGTTCGGATTAAACTAAATATAATAAATCCAGAAATTTCAGAAAATACCTAAAACTTTGGAAAATCATAGAAAATTAACCATAACTCCGATGGAAAAACTTTGTACATGAAAGTTTCTCAAAACGACGAGACGAATCCGGATACGCAGTCCGTTCGTCCGCCACTCCCCCCTAACCTATCGAACTCGCAACTTTCCCCCTCCGGCTCCTCTGCCCGAAAACACGAAACACCGGGGATATTTTCCCGGATGTTTCCCCCCTTCACCGGTATCACCTATCCCTGCGTTAGGTCACCTCTAGCACCGCATTCGTCATGTTATGCTTTGATTGCTCTGCTATTTATTATGTTCCCCCTCCGTTACTTTTTCCGGTAGACCCCGAGGCCACTGCCGGTACCCCCTGTGATCGACTACGGTGTTGACGACCCCCCTCTCTCTTGCCAGAGCAACCAGGCAAGCCCCCCCTTTGATCACCAGATATCGCCTACTCTTCTCTATACTGCTTGCATTAGAGTAGTGTAGCATGTTACTGCTTTCCGTTAATCCTATTCTGATGCATAGCCTGTCATTGCTGCTACAGTCATTGATACCTTACCCGCAATCCTAAATGCTTAGTATAGGATGATAGTGTTCCATCAGTGACCCTACATTCTTGTCAGTCTGCCTTGCTATACTATCGGGCCGTGATCACTTGGGAGGTGATCACGGGTATATACTATACATACATACATACTATACAGATGGTGACTAAAGTCGGGTCAGCTCATTGAGTACCCGCAAGTGATTCTGACGAGGGGGCTGAAAGGACAGGTGGCTCCATCCCGGTAGAGGTGGGCCTGGGTTCCCGACGGCCCTCGACTGTTACTTTGTGGCGGAGCGACAGGGCAGGTTGAGACCACCTAGGAGAGAGGTGGGCCTGGCCCTGTTCGGCGTTCGTGGATACTTAACACGCTTAACGAGATCTTGGTATTTGATCTGAGTCGGCTACGAGCCTATACGCACTAACCATCTACGTGGGAGTAGTTATGGGTATCCCGACGTCGTGGTATCAGCCGAAGCACTTCAGACGTCAGCGACGGAGCGGCGCGCGCCGGATTGGAACGTAAGCCTGCTCTTGTATTAAGGGGGCTAGTTCTGCTTCCGGCCGCCCTCGCAACGTGCAGGTGTGCTATGGGCGATGGGCCCAGACCCCTGTGTGCTTAGGTTTAGACCGGCGTGCTGGCCTCTCTGTTTTGCCTAGGTGGGGCTGCGACGTGTTGATCTTCCGAGGCCGGGCATGACCCAGAAAAGTGTGTCCGGCCAAATGGGATCGAGCGTGTTGGGTTATGTGGTGCACCCCTGCAGGGAAGTTAATCTATTCGAATAGCCGTGATCTTCGGTAACAGGACGACTTGGAGTTGTACCTTGACCTTATGACAACTAGAACCGGATACTTAATAAAACACACCCTTCCAAGTTCCACAGACAACCCGGTGATCGCTTTTCCGCAGGGCGACGAGGAGAGGATTGCCGGGTAGGGTTATGCTATGCGATGCTACTGGAGATGCTACTTGGAGATGCTATTTGGAGATGCTACTTGGAGATGCTACTTGGAGGACTTCAATCTACCCTCTTCTACATGCTGTAAGGCGGAGGCTGCCAGAAGCGTAGTCTTCGACAGGATTAGCTATCCCCCTCTTATTCTGGCATTCTGCAGTTCAGTCCACTGATATGGCCTCCTTACACATATACCCATGCATATGTAGTGGAGCTCCTTGCTTGCGAGTAATTTGGATGAGTACTCACGGTTGCTTTTCTCCCTCTTTTCCCCCTTTCCCTTCTACCTGGTTGTCGCAACCAGATGCTGGAGCCCTGGAGCCAGACGCCACCATCGACGACGACCCCCTACTACACCGGAGGTGCCTACTACTACGTGCAGCCCGCTGACGACGACCAAGAGTAGTTAGGAGGATCCCAGGCAGGAGGCCTGCGCCTCTTTCGATCTGTATCCCAGTTTGTGCTAGCCTTCTTAAGGCAAACTTGTTTAACTTATGTCTGTACTCAGATATTGTTGCTTCCGCTGACTCGTCTATGATCGAGCACTTGTATTCGAGCCCTCGAGGCCCCTGGCTTGTATTATGATGCTTGTATGACTTATTTTATTTGTAGAGTTGTGTTGTGATATCTTCCCGTGAGTCCCTGATCTTGATCGTACACATTTGCGTGCATGAATAGTGTACGATTGAATCGGGGGCATCACAAGTTGGTATCAGAGCCGACTGCCTGTAGGAATCCCCCTTTCCAACTCCTTGGCCGAAGTCGAGTCTAGTCGTTGAAAAACTTTTACTAACATGGCTGTGTGGCCCATGGGCCCACGTCGCCAATTGGGTGGTATTAGGATCTTTTACTCCTCGACCTTTACTCTGGGAATTCTGAACTCTCTTCTATTCGGGTTAAACGATTTTTACTAAATTCTAACTTTTAGGTTCTCGAAAATACTTTCTACCGGAGGGGCCCTTCAGTCCGGATGATCACCGACTGCACCAGAAGATTTCGGAGATACTCTTTGATATTCTCTCGAGACTTTGTGCCCATCGCTTTTGCTATTCCCGACCACCGATAAATCCGTATGGAAAACTACTTACACTTGCCATTCATACGATCATTCCCCATTGATCTTGTTATTACAAGATACCCCGAAGTTTTCTCTATTGTTCCGAGAATACTTTGTGCCTACTGCCTAGCAGTTCTTTGCCACATGAATACCCCTTCAAATAATTTCTCGCACTTATCGAGTATCCACTCATCCCCAGTTGATTCATGTATTTCACAAAAGTCTTCAAAATACCATTCGACCTTCC
Source organism: Triticum aestivum (assembly GCF_018294505.1). Taxonomy (NCBI): domain Eukaryota; kingdom Viridiplantae; phylum Streptophyta; class Magnoliopsida; order Poales; family Poaceae; genus Triticum; species Triticum aestivum. The sequence goes on along the minus strand of NC_057810.1, from coordinate 478,670,884 downwards.
GAAAATCCTCAGCAACCTATTGCTCTGGAATTTCTTGTTTGCGTTCATTATGATTAATCCCCTAAGTATAGAAATCTTATTGACATTCCTTGTCATTATCATTTTGAGTCTGTTGACTCAATATGTTGCGAATACACGCAATCATCATTGATCCTTATAAATTACCTTTCCGGCTGAGCTTCCATTCTTTTAACTGGAACTGGTTCTCGACCAATCCAATTGTCGTTGATTGTACCCTAAGGCTATTCAACTTACCCATTCCTAATCAGAGCATTGCTTCTGATCCCTTGACATGGAATTCATAATTCCTTTGCAATTAAGCTTTGAATTAGTCAGTTGTTTCTATCTTCTGATCTCCTTGCATTCTTCTTCTTCTGGTTGAGTACCGATACTCACGTCAGCCCCGTTGTGGATCGCCATATCCACTGTTGGATTATTATCCGATAGTGTCCTTCATAATTAATCACCTTGTGAGTTCTTTCTCTGATACATAATGCCTTTGGTAAATTGTATCCTCTCCTTTTTTTTAACCTTGCTCTGCTTTCGAGCTTGTGTTATTTACCTTGGAAGTTTGTAGCATATGTTCCTTAAATGCCCCAATGGGTTGAACCGATGCCTTCCTTAATCGGTGTGAACTCGAAAGTTTTCACGGGTCATACTGCTCTGGTAATTCACCAGGTAGGTTGTGACACTGGAATCATTTTATCTAGAGCAGGAATGAAAGGTTATACATTGAAGAAGTGGGAGTCGACCTTGAACTCTGTGTTCATGCCCATGGACACGATGTAGATCTTATCATTAAAGCTTCTCTTAAATTAATTATTCCCTTGGTATAAGTTCTTATATCTGGGATCCGGCCTTTTGCAATCGTGGTTCTGACCATGTTCTCCTGTAAATACCTTTTCTCGGACAAGTTTAAGCACTTGTCTTCTACAAAGCAATACCCTATTCCAACCTCTACTTTGATCTGTCGTCGAGTATTACCCCCCTAGAATCTCGAGATTATCATGGAACTGCATAACTTCTTATGAGTTCTTCATCAAGTGCTACCTTCCCACTAATTCCAATTTTTCCACGGGCTCTGAGTTATTAGACACTCAAAGACACCGATAACTGAACCGAGTCCGCACTACGGTTCAACAACTCTCCAGTAAGCTTCTATAAGTATGAGTTTGTACCCGATCACGCCATTCCTAGCCTGTTTGGCTATATCATTATCTTGATGATTTCAAACTGTGCTACCTGGTCCTTATTCTCGGAGCACCAATTTGCGACGATAGCTAAGCTTACGTCGATTTTCCTCGTCATACCCTTTCACCTTAAACAACAAACTTGAGTTCGAGTTTGTGTCGTAACTGTGGTTCCAATAACCTCTTGCTTCATCATTCCTTCGGCTTGATGTCGTCGCTGATTGATTACATCTGCATGAAATCTCTCGACAATTGTGTCGTGATCATCATCAACCTTATGAGCTCTTCCAGGAATTCAATTGAATTCATGATGGGTAATACCATCCTTGCACCTCGATGATTCCTGTTCTCATCGACCACTTTATTGCCTTCCGTTCAACACAACTTGTTCGTGTTTTGTGTAAACCTTGAGATCCCTGCTACCCAGCAGTTGATCTTCCTTACCTCGGAAGTATTACCATCTCTTTTTGTCAAGAATGTGGTGAGAATTTCACCACCTCTTAAGAATTCTTGATATCATAATACTTCTTGCCATCTTCGTTCATTCCTTGGCCCCCGTATTGTTTTCAACCGGAATACCGACAATTGAGCTATGACGTGTGAATTCAAAACTTCTAGCAAGCCTCTTGCTTTGAAGTGAAATTCTTAGACTATTGATTATTGAATCACCATTCCGACGTTGGTCGTGCAACCCAGCCCATATTTCGGGTGCACCTTTCAACCAATGTTTAATTGTGTATGTTTTCCTCGAGCATACATCATTATACCATTTGAGCTGACAAATGTCATCTTCTTGTTCACATTATCGTGGAAATCCATCCGTTTGGAATTCTCGATGAATTGTCGCTGAGCCCATCAGCCACCTTCTCATCCCCTCCTTAGTTTAATGATGAACTATTGCTTCAGAAACCCGCTCCCATAGTTCATTTCTCGAGAATCTTGCAATGTCATTTCGTCGATTTGTGTTGCACCTTTTCCTCTCGGACCCCCTGAGTCTGAGGTATCATGACACCAATTGGATATGAATCTTGGTCAGATATGATGGTTGGGACAACTTTCCGAGAGTTATGATGTTGATCCTTTGGTGACCCGGTAACCTGATGTCATGCCTAGCACCCCCCCCCGGCTGGAGGACCTATCCTTATAGATTCCTTTTCAGCAAGGTTATCCGTTCATCCATGAGGAAATTGTAAGACTTATTCTACAAGTTATTCCTGATGGATCCTTCGTGTTTCCAAAGTCTGATCTTCACATGAAGACCATGTCAATGCTATCTCGAAGCATGTCTGCGATACTCTGATTTTCAACAAGAACATCCGAAGCCCAATGCTAAATGTTTCTTGCTCAATTATCCGAACACCGTTGTATGGGTAATGTCATGAAATTTCTCTCCCCTTACCTAAAGGGTTTTCTACATTATATCCTGTCATGGATATCATGCTCTGCTTATCCTTGGGAAGGATATACCCCCGAAATATGTGTTTAAACACATTTTTCCTTTCCATTGTTCTGTTTAACCTAATGATCACATTTTCCTTTCCATGGGTCTGTTTGACCCTTCTTGTGACCTATATAATCTAAGCAGTGATAATCCCCTGCTTAGGTAAGCACCTCGTTGTACCACTCTGTAAGTAAGACCCTATTACTATTGTTGATGACATTCCGGTAACCACCGATGGACGAGAACCTTGCCTATTGGTCCGCCTCGTTCAACGAGCAGGAAAATGGTTCTCTTCGACCCTCACCCTTGGTACCTATGTTGTTGCCGACATGACCCTCAGACTCTCCTCTGACATGCCTAGCTTACATGATCGAGCAAGATGTCACCAACCTTTCTACTTTAAACCACATGGTGGGCCCATAACCCACAGTTCCACAGGATCGGAACCAGACTCTCCTGTACACCCACTATTCCCAAAGTTATTCCTCGTGCGTGGACTCGTATGTAATCCACGGGCCACTGTCCTAGTGATCTATTCTGGTATCAGACGCAATACTTACTCTCGCTACTCTGAACCCCTTTCTCACTCTCGTACAGGCTTCGAGCAACTATCTATCCGCTTGGAGCCTATTATGGTACCTTCTTACCTTACTCTCGAGGTATTTCATATGTTCAACTCGAGTGATAATCTTATACTAATTCATGGGTTAGCCCCAGATTGTTTCCCTCAAAAGCATTATGTCGTAGTGAGCTGTCCCTTATCTTTTCGTAAGTACGATGGAGTTCCCGAAGAAATGATGACAAGTTTATCATGATGCATCGGAATAAAGGATTGAAGACATCAACGAAAGGGATTAACTTCTTCGAGAAGATCCGTTAGAATGTCGTAACCAGAACTTTCCCCTTACTCCCCTCTTAAATCTCGGGACGAGATTTCTTGTAGTGGAGGAGAATTGTGACGCCCGGATAGTTAAGCTACAATAACCATCTGCTAATGATGCCACGTCACTTCGATTACTGTTGCTAATCTCGCGTTAGTTCGAAACTGATTCAAATTCAAATTCCAAAAACAAGTCAAATTTTATTTCTTCAAACTGATAAGGAAAAATGTTCGGTGGGTTGCAAATATTCACTAAGTAATTACCATGTAGGAGGTAACATTAAATGGAATTTTAAATTTTCCCTAGAAATAAATAAAGTGAACAAGCATCCCTTATTATGCCCATTAAAATATGAACTTAATTTCAAACATTTCCGAATAACCCCAAACTTTTTGGAAAACACCCAAAATATCAGGAGGTGATTATGTGTGGAGTTTCAACTTTAACTAAAATCATTTAGTACCTAAACTGAATACAAAACAGTAGATAAATAAGAAAAACAATAAACAAAAAAAAGTGAAAAACATAATACCTAATCTACTGTACACTTAGGCCCAATTATTACATTAGTAGCCCAGCCCAACTCCCCTTTTTCTTCTTCCTCTGTTCACAGGGCTGGGTGGCCACCGTGCACCCGTCCACGCCGCGGATCGGCCACGTGCTGACCATCTCGTGAATCCCCGTCGTCCTACAAGACCTCCCTCGACGCCGTGGTCAAACCCTAGCCCACTCTCTTCCCCCTCCCTCGCGCCGCTTTCTTCCCGCATCGCTCAGCCAACGCCGTCATCGCCATGGCCATCATTATTCCCGCGCGCACCGAGCTCCCCGTCGGCTGAGATCACACCTGGAGCATCGCCTGCCTCGTCCGCGTCGACTGGAAGGACTGGATCGAGATGGAGTGGACCACATCACCAGGATCGACCTCATCCCCTTCCTTCGGTCGTCGCCGTTCAACCTCGTCAATCGCCGTCGTCTACGCTTCTAAACCTTCGCCGAGCCACTCGTGTGCTCCGATGTGAGCGCCTGCACCTTTCTCCTTCTGGACTAGCTTGGATTCGAGCTCGAGCACGCCACCGCCGTAGCCATAGCTCCCTTGTCCGCCATGGCCGGAGCTCGTTCGAGCTGCCGCGCGCTGCTGCTCCCGTGTACGCGCTACCTGCTGCTCGGTGCTACTAGCCGCGGTTGTTTCTCAAGCTGCCGCTGCTCGCCCGCGTCCACCCGCGTGTGGCCCCGCCTGCCCCGCAGTTGCAGACGCTCGTCCGTTGCTTGCAGCCGTCGCCCCGGCCGACCCTTGCCCACGCTTAGGGACGTTCGCCCCCTTCGTCGTCCGCCCCACACCGCGGCCCGGACTCCCTCTGCTCCGCCCTGCGGACCACCTCGCCCCGCAGCCTACTGTTGTGGCCTTCTCCGCCGCGGCTGCCGCTCCCTACTGCTGCTCTGCCCGCTGCACTCGGCTGCAGCTCCTCTGCTACAGTAAAGTTCAGTTACTGTAGCTGCAGCTAGCTTTGGCAAATTCACATTGGGTAGCCCCTTTGACAGCCAATAAACATCCACAAGGCCAAGTTCTTATGTGGATAAAAATAATTTGGGCAGAGAGTACACTTGAAATCTTCATTTTACCCCATTGCACCAAATCCATTTGATGGATGGATTAAATTCTATGAAATTCACAAATTGCTGTTTCTTTTAACATAGAACATACTTAACCCCTAGCAGCGTGTGTGTGCTGTGTAGGTGTGTGTGCGCCGTGCATGTGGCCGGCTGTGCCCAGTAATGGCGGCCCTTACATAGATTAGTACTACTATAATAGGTCTTAATTAGAGCTAAGTTAGTCTAGTAGTAGATGACATGTAGGCTCTCATTAAATAAATTAGACTTATTTAATTGTTTAGATAAATAGTCTATGACATGTGGGTCACACATGCCCTTTTGACTAGTCAAATTGACTTGGTTAGTTCGGATTAAACTAAATATAATAAATCCAGAAATTTCAGAAAATACCTAAAACTTTGGAAAATCATAGAAAATTAACCATAACTCCGATGGAAAAACTTTGTACATGAAAGTTGCTCAAAACGACGAGACGAATCCGGATACGCAGTCCGTTCGTCGCCACTCCCCCCTAACCTATCGAACTCGCAACTTTCCCCCTCCGGCTCCTCTGCCCGAAAACACGAAACACCGGGGATATTTTCCCGGATGTTTCCCCCCTTCACCGGTATCACCTATCCTTGCGTAGGTCACCTCTAGCACCGCATTCGTCATGTTATGCTTTGATTGCTCTGCTATTTATTATGTTCCCCCTCCGTTACTTTTTCCGGTAGACCCCGAGGCCACTGCCGGGTACCCCCTGTGATCGACTACGTGTTGACGACCCCCCTCTCTCTTGCCAGAGCAACCAGGCAAGCCCCCCTTTGATCACCAGATATCGCCTACTCTTCTCTATACTGGCTTGCATTAGAGTAGTGTAGCATGTTACTGCTTTCCGTTAATCCTATTCTGATGCATAGCCTGTCATTGCTGCTACAGTCATTGATACCTTACCTGCAATCCTAAATGCTTAGTATAGGATGATAGTGTTCCATCAGTGACCCTACATTTTGTCAGTCTGCCTTGCTATACTATCGGGCCGTGATCACTTGGGAGGTGATCACGGGTATATACTATACATACATACATACTATACAGATGGTGACTAAAGTCGGGTCAGCTCATTGAGTACCCGCAAGTGATTCTGACGAGGGGGCTGAAAGGACAGGTGGCTCCATCCCGGTAGAGGTGGGCCTGGTTCCCGACGGCCCTCGACTGTTACTTTGTGGCGGAGCGACAGGGCAGGTTGAGACCACCTAGGAGAGAGGTGGGCCTGGCCCTGTTCGGCGTTCGCGGATACTTAACACGCTTAACGAGATCTTGGTATTTGATCTGAGTCGGCTACGAGCCTATACGCACTAACCATCTACGTGGGAGTAGTTATGGGTATCCCGACGTCGTGGTATCAGCCGAAGCACTTCAGACGTCAGCGACGGAGCGGCGCGCGCCGGATTGGAACGTAAGCCTGCTCTTGTATTAAGGGGGCTAGTTCTGCTTCCGGCCGCCCTCGCAACGTGCAGGTGTGCTATGGGCGATGGGCCCAGACCCCTGTGCGCTTAGGTTTAGACCGGCGTGCTGGCCTCTCTGTTTTGCCTAGGTGGGGTTGCGACGTGTTTGATCTTCCGAGGCCGGGCATGACCCAGAAAAGTGTGTCCGGCCAAATGGGATCGAGCGTGTTGGGGTTATGTGGTGCACCCCTGCAGGGAAGTTAATCTATTCGAATAGCCGTGATCTTCGGTAACAGGACGACTTGGAGTTGTACCTTGACCTTATGACAACTAGAACCGGATACTTAATAAAACACCACCCTTCCAAGTTCCACAGACAACCCGGTGATCGCTTTTCCGCAGGGCGACGAGGAGAGGATCGCCGGGTAGGGTTATGCTATGCGATGCTACTTGGAGATGCTATTTGGAGATGCTACTTGGAGATTGCTACTTGGAGGACTTCAATCTACCCTCTTCTACATGCTGTAAGGCGGAGGCTGCCAGAAGCGTAGTCTTCGACAGGATTAGCTATCCCCTCTTATTCTGGCATTCTGCAGTTCAGTCCACTGATATGGCCTCCTTACACATATACCCATGGCATATGTAGTGGTAGCTCCTTGCTTGCGAGTACTTTGGATGAGTTACTCACGGTTGCTTTTCTCCCTCTTTTCCCCCTTCCCTTCTACCTGGTTGTCGCAACCAGATGCTGGAGCCCTGGAGCCAGACGCCCCATCGACGACGGACCCCCTACTACACCGGAGGTGCCTACTACTACGTGCAGCCCGCTGACGACGACCAAGAGTAGTTAGGAGGATCCCAGGCAGGAGGCCTGCGCCTCTTTCGATCTGTATCCCAGTTTGTGCTAGCCTTCTTAAGGCAAACTTGTTTAACTTATGTCTGTACTCAGATATTGTTGCTTCCGCTGACTCGTCTATGATCGAGCACTTGTATTCGAGCCCTCGAGGCCCCTGGCTTGTATTATGATGCTTGTATGACTTATTTTATTTGTAGAGTTGTGTTGTGATATCTTCCCGTGAGTCCCTGATCTTGATCGTACACATTTGCGTGCATGAATAGTGTACGATTGAATCGGGGGCGTCACATGCACGTTTTTCTCCAACAGAAACTTTGGGTTCTCTTTATAGTTCTTTTTGTGGGCTGAGTATTATGAGTATGAATTTTCTTTGGTGTTATTCTAGTACGAACTCTAGGATAGATCGAACGGAAAAACTATCTTTGTGTTATTTTAGTACAAACTCTTGAATAGATTAAACGGAAATAATAGCTTTGAGTTGGTTTCATGCCCTACAAACAATTCCTATCTTTTGTTCTCCACTTATAGGAACTCGGGAGTGATTCTTTATTGCACTCTGAGGGATAATCATATGATCCAACTATGTTAGCATTGTTGAGAGGCTGCACTAGCGAAAGTACGAACCCTGGCCTCATTTTTAAGCATTGCAATACCATTTTTGTGCCCATTTACTATTTTCTACCTTGTTGTTTTTATTTATTCATATTATAAATATATTTCTACCATCAATATTACACTTTTATCACAATCTCTTTGCCGAACTAGTGCACCTATACAATTTGCCATTGTATTCGGTGTGTTGGGGACACAAGAGACTTTTTGTTATTTGGTTGCAGGATTGCTTGAGAGAGACCATCTTCATCCTACACCTCCCACGGATTGATAAACTTTATGTCATCCATTTGAGGGAAAATTGCTACTATCCTACAAAACTCTGCGCTTGGAGGCCCAACACGAGTCTACAAGAATAAAGTTGCATAGTAGACATCACTCTTCTTCACACGTAGATCCCGCCACGATGCTCTGCTTGGAACTGCACCAACTGACAGCTCCACCATTCAATTAAATATGTATCCAGTTTGTGACTTAGAGTCATCCGGATCAGTGTCAAAGCTTGCATCGACGTAACCCTTTACAACAAGCTCTTTGTCACCTCCATAAACGAGAAACATATCCTTTGTCCTTTTCAGGTATTTCAAGATGTTCTTGACTGTTGTCCAGTGACCCAGTCATGTATTACTTTGGTACCTCCCTGCTAAACTTATAGCAAGGCACACATCAGGTCTGGTACACAACACTCCATACATGATAGAACCTATGGTTGAGGCATAGGGAATGCCTTTCATTTTCTTTCTATCTTCTGCAGTGGCCGGGAATTGAGTCTGACTCAACTTCACACCTTGTAATACAGGCAAGAACCCTTTCTTTGACTGATCCATTTTTAACTTCTTCAAAACTTTATCAAGGTATGTGCTTTGTGAAAGTCCAATTAAGCGTCTTGATCTATCTCTATAGATCTTGATGCCCAATATATAAGCAGCTTCACCGAGGTCTTTCATTGAAAAATTCTTATTCAAGTATCCTTTTATGCTATCCAGAAATTCTGTATTATTTCCAATCAGCAATATGTCATCCATATATAATATTAGAAATGCTACAGAGCTCCCACTCACTTTCTTGTAAATACAGGCTTCTCCAAAAGTCTGTATAAAACCATATGCTTTCATCACATTATCAAAGCGTATATTCCAACTCCGAGAGGCTTGCACCAGTCCATAAATGGATCGCTGGATCTTGCACACTTTGTTAGCACCTTTTGGATCAACAAAACCTTCTGGTTTCATCATATACAACTCTTCTTTAAGAAATCCATTAAGGAATGCAGTTTTGACATCCATTTGCCAAATTTCACAATCATAAAATGCGGCAATTGCTAACATGATTCGGATAGACTTAAGCATCGCTACGGGTGAGAAGGCCTCATCATAGTCAACTCCTTGAACTTGTCGAAAACCTTTCATGACAAGTCGAGCTTTGTAGACAGTAACATTACCGTCAGCGTCAGTCTTCTTCTTGAAGATCCATTTATTTTCTGTGGCTTGTTGATCATCGGGCAAGTCCACCAAAGTCCACACTTTGTTCTCATACATGGATCCCATCTTAGATTTCATGGCCTCAAGCCATTTTGCGGAATCTGGTCTCATCATCACTTCCTCATAGTTCGTTGGTTGATCATGGTCTAGTAACATGACTTCCAGAATAGGATTACCATACCACTCTGGTGCGGACCGTACTCTGATTGACCTACGAGGTTTTGTAATAACTTGATCTGAAGTCTCATGATCATCATCATTAGATTCCTCACTAATTGGTGTAGGAATCACTAGAACTGATTTCTGTGATGAACTACTTTCCAATTCGGGAGAAGGTACAATTACCTCATCAAGTTCTACTTTCCTCCCACTCACTTATTTCGACAGAAACTCCTTCTCTAGAAAGGATCCATTCTTAGCAACGTATATCTTGCCTTAGGATCTGTGATAGAAGTTGTACCCAACAGTTTCCTTTGGGCATCCTATGAAGACGCATTTCTCCGATTTGGGTTCGAGCTTATCAGGTTGAAGCTTTTTCACATAAGCATCACAACCCCAAACTTTAAGAAACGATAGCTTGGGTTTCTTGCCAAACCATAGTTCTATGGTGTCGTCTCAACGGATTTAGATGGTGCCCTATTTAACGTGAATGCAGCCGCCTCTAAAGCATAACCCCGGAGCGATAGCGGTAAATCAGTAGGAGACATCGTAGATCGCACCATATCTACTAAAGTACAGTCACGATGTTCAGACACACCATTACGCTATGGTGTTCCAGGTGGCGTGAGTTGCGAAACTATTCCACATTGTTTCAAATGAAGACCAAACTCGTAACTCAAATATTCTCCTCCGCGATCAGATCATAGAAACTTTATTTTCTTGTTACAATGATTTTCCACTTCACTCTGAATTTTTTTGAACTTTTCAAATGTTTCAGACTTATATTTCATCAAGTAGATATACCCATATCTGCTCAAATCATCTGTGAAGGTCAAAAAATAACGATACCCGCCACGAGCTTCAACACCCATCAGACCACATACATCGTTATGTATTATTTCCAGTAAGCCTTTGGCTCGCTTCATTGTTCCGGAGAACGGAGTCTTAGTCATCTTGCCCATGAGGCATGGTTCGCAAGCATCAAGTGATTCATAAAAGTCATTAAAGAAAAGCGCTTGCTGGGAGGCAACCCAACACTTTTACCTACTGTTTTTGTGTGTTCACATGATTAGGCTACTATAGTAATCATGTTTTATTGTCTTTGTTTCAATAAAGTGCCAAGTAAAGCCTTTGGGATCATGTTGGGTGATGGTTGATTTGATCTTGCTGAAAAACAGAAACTCTTGCGCTCACGAATATAGCTATCGTTTTTAACATAAGAGTGCTTTTGAGTTGACTATTTTTGAAGAATATTAATATACAAATTGCTCACATGTTCCAATTTTTTCATAATTTTTGAAGTAGCAGAAGTATGGTTTGAGTACAGATTACTACAGACTGTTCTGTTTTTGACAGATTCTGTTTTCAATGCATAGTTTGCTTGTTTCCTTGTTTCTATGGCTTACATTGCTCAATATAAATTGTGGAAATGATATGCTACAGTAGTAATTGTGTGGAAACAATTATGAATCTTGTCTTTGACAGTACCAAAAGTGAAATGGTTTGCTCTTTATCATACTAACCTATCTCACAAAGTTCCGTTAAGTTTTGTGTGATTGAAGTTTACAAGTTTTGGGTGAGATGTCGATATGAGGAGAATAAGGAGTGACAAGACCCTAAGATCGGGGATGCCCAAGGCACCCCCAAGGTAATATTCAAGGAATATCCAAGGAACTAAGCTTGGGAATGCCCCGGAAGGCATCCCCTCTTTCATCTCCAACATTATCGGTAACCTCACTTGGAGCTATGTTTTCATTCGTACATGATATGTGTTTTGCTTGGAGTGTCAATTTATTTTGTTATTATTTGCTTTCTGTTATTTAGAATAATGTTTTGCATCTTTTATTTCAATAAAAATTTCAAGGGTAGCCTTTGCCATGCTTATTTTACAAGTTTACATGTTGCTGTTTCAAAACAGAAAGTTTACCGCTGTTGCAAAAATTCCCTAGAAAATTCAGAATGTGATAAATTGTTGAAACTTTTTGCAAACTAATATCTGATAAATTTTCTACAGTGTTTAGTTTGTTTCATAATTTTTGGGGTTAGGTAAGTATGATGAATCTTGCATTCTTTATAGACTGTACTGTTTTGGCAGATTGCTGTTATGGTTGCATTGTTTGCATATGTTTGCTTGTTTAACGATTCTATTTGAGTATAGCACTATTAAATATGCAGAGGCATTTAGTATGCAATCTTTAATAATAATTTTAGTGATTTTCTATAGTAGAGAATGATAAGGTTTTGCATTGATTTATACTAACTTATCTCACGAGTTCTTGTTGAGTTTTGTGTGGATGAGCTTTTGAGATTTAGGAAAACCGTGATATGAGAAGAATTAAGGAGACAAAAAAGATCAATCTTGGGGATGCCCAAGGCACCCCAAGATAACATTTCAAGAAGTATCAAGCATCTAAGCCTAGGGATGCCCCGTTAGGCATCCCATCTTTCTTCTTCAACAATTATCGGTCAGTATCGGTTGAGCCTAAGTTTTTGCTTCTTCACATGAGTTGTGCTACTCTTGAAATGTAATTTTATTTTTGTTTTACTTGCTGTTTTCATAAAATACTTAGATCTGAAAGTTTTTAAATAAAATAGAGTCCTCAAATAGTTGCCAGGGAGGCTAAGTAAGCGGCATTGACATCCCGTCAACGAAGCTCTCTTCTATGGAATTGCTCTAGTGCTTCACTTATATCTTTTTGAGCACAATGTGCTTTAGTATTTTTGAAGAAATTATCTCTTGCTTCACTTAAATTAATATGAGAGAAAGAAATATTATGCTCATGATCTTCACTTATATCTATTTGGAGTAGCTTGTCATTTACTCTTATGCTTCACTTATATCCTATGAGTAAATTGTTGAATAAATTGAACGTCACGAAGTTGAAATCATATCATGCTTAGTGGTAGCTTCACATTGGGTTTAGAAAGTAAAATCTTTTGAGGCTTGACAATCACAATATTGGTCATACAAGCAATTCACGAATAATTAGTATAAGGAAGATAACTTTCACATATAAACACACTATCCTAGAAATCTTTTGTGATTGTGAGCCCCCATCAAAATATTATATGTCAAAATTGTTGACGTTGTACAAGGAAGACAACATAATGATTTATGTTTGTTCATATTCACATAGAAGTTATATTGTCATAGATCCTTCAACATGTGGTGCTTGCCCCCCATCTTTGCTATCCAAAAATCCCTCACCAAGTAGAGATACTACTTGTGCATCCAAAAACCCTTAAACCCAAATCTTATTTTCAAGAGTCCACCGTACCTACCTAAGGATTGAGAAAGATCCTTCAAGTAAGTTGTCATCGGTGCAATAAGGCAATAAAAATTGCTTCTAAAAGTGTGAGATCATTTAGTGTAAGAGAAAATTGAGTGTTGTACGAACTTGGATCGCAAAGAATAAACGCGACATGCTGCATAATAAAGGTTGCCATCTTAAGGGGAAATGCAATGTGACGTTCTTTTTCACTAAGGGATTGAGCATACAAACAAATAAGTGCATGGCAACCTCTGCTTCCCTCTACGAAGGGCCTATCTTTTACTTTTTAGTATTTACTTTTATGCAAAGAGTCAAAGTTTTTCTCTCTATTCCTTTTTATTTTTTTCCTTTGGCAAGCATCATGTGGTGAGGAAAGATCTAGGCACATTTGTCCAGTGAATATGGGTAGCATGAGTTATTATTGTTGACATCACCCAAAGGTGAATACGTTGAGGGGCAAAATTATAAGCCCCTATCTTCCTATGTGTACGGTTGAAACATTTTGCTCATGTGTATGCGGTGAGTGTTAGCAATCATAGAAGACTATAAGATGGTTGAGTATGTGGAGCTCTTACTTAGACTCTATTGAATAAGTTAAATTGCAATTGCTTGGTGACTGAGAATATAGGTTGTTGAGTTTCAAGAAAGTTCATTGTTTGAACCTTAACATGTGAATTGGTTTCTACTATAATATGAGAAGTTCTATAAGAAAGAATTGCTGTTATGTTGCTAGAAAAAGTGATTGAAATTATCATTGATCAAACTTAGGCACTTCGCTAGCATTCACACTTCATAAATTATTTCTTTTATCATTTACCTACTCGAGGACGAGTAGGAATTAAGCTTGGGGATGCTGATACGTCTCCAACGTATCTATAATTTATGAAGTATTCATGCCATTATATTATCATTCTTGGATGCTTTACAATCATTTTATAGCAACTTTATATCATTTTTTGGGACCAACTTATTGACCCAGTGCCCAATGCCAGTTGCTGTTTTTTTGCTTGTTTTTTACATCACAGGAAACCAATACCAAATGGAGTCCAAACGCAACGAAACTCCACGGAGGTTTTTTATGGACCTGAAGGAACCGAAGGGGCCAGATCTTCACCTAGGGGGTGTCCCGAGGGGGGCACAACCCACCAGGGTGCGCTAGGGCCCCCTGGCGCGCCCAAGTGGGTTGTGCCCACCTCGGTGGCCTCCTGCACCCCCTCTTTGCACTATAAATTCCCAAATATTACGAAACCCTTCAGGGTTAACCTAGATCAGAAGTTCTGTCGCCGCAAGGCCTCTGTATCCATGGGATCCAATCTAGACCCCATTCTGGCACCCTGCCGAAGGGGGGAATCATCACCGGTGGCCATCTTCATCATCCCGGCGGCCACCACGATGAGGAGGGAGTAGTCCACCCTCGGGGTTGAGGGTTTGTACCAGGAGCTATGTGTTTGATCTCTCTCTCTCTCTCTTGATCTATATCATGGGCTTTGTTAATATAGTCGGATCATATGATGTTTCTCCCCTCTATACTCTTGTTATGATGAATTGAATCTTTGCCCTTCAAAGTTTTGTCTTGTCGGATTGAATATTCAGAGATGAGAACACATGATATATGTCTTGCAATATGAATACTTGAGGTGACAATGAGGTATCTTATTGATTCACTTGATATGTGTTATGGCATTCGACTCGCGGATTCTGGCGGTGATATTGGGGTAATCTATGCATAGGGGTTTATGCACGTTTTTCTCCGACGGAAACTTTGGGTTCTCTTTATAGTTCTTTTTGTGGGTTGAGTATTATGAGTATGAATTTTCTTTGGTGTTATTCTAGTACGAACTCTAGGATAGATCGAACGGAAAAACTATCTTTGTGTTATTTTAGTACAAACTCTTGAATAGATTAAACGGAAATAATAGCTTTGAGTTGGTTTCATGCCCTACAAACAATTCCTATCTTTTGTTCTCCACTTATAGGAACTCGGGAGTGATTCTTTATTGCACTCTGAGGGATAATCATATGATCCAACTATGTTAGCATTGTTGAGAGGCTGCACTAGCGAAAGTACGAACCCTGGCCTCATTTTTAAGCATTGCAATACCATTTTTGTGCCCATTTACTATTTTCTACCTTGTTGTTTTTATTTATTCATATTATAAATATATTTCTACCATCAATATTACACTTTTATCACAATCTCTTTGCCGAACTAGTGCACCTATACAATTTGCCATTGTATTCGGTGTGTTGGGGACACAAGAGACTTTTTGTTATTTGGTTGCAGGATTGCTTGAGAGAGACCATCTTCATCCTACACCTCCCACGGATTGATAAACTTTATGTCATCCATTTGAGGGAAAATTGCTACTATCCTACAAAACTCTGCGCTTGGAGGCCCAACACGAGTCTACAAGAATAAAGTTGCATAGTAGACATCACTCTTCTTCACACGTAGATCCCGCCACGATGCTCTGCTTGGAACTGCACCAACTGACAGCTCCACCATTCAATTAAATATGTATCCAGTTTGTGACTTAGAGTCATCCAGATCAGTGTCAAAGCTTGCATCGACGTAACCCTTTACAACAAGCTCTTTGTCACCTCCATAAACGAGAAACATATCCTTTGTCCTTTTCAGGTATTTCAAGATGTTCTTGACTGTTGTCCAGTGACCCAGTCATGTATTACTTTGGTACCTCCCTGCTAAACTTATAGCAAGGCACACATCAGGTCTGGTACACAACACTCCATACATGATAGAACCTATGGTTGAGGCATAGGGAATGCCTTTCATTTTCTTTCTATCTTCTGCAGTGGCCGGGCATTGAGTCTGACTCAACTTCACACCTTGTAATACAGGCAAGAACCCTTTCTTTGACTGATCCATTTTTAACTTCTTCAAAACTTTATCAAGGTATGTGCTTTGTGAAAGTCCAATTAAGCGTCTTGATCTATCTCTATAGATCTTGATGACCAATATATAAGCAGCTTCACCGAGGTCTTTCATTGAAAAATTCTTATTCAAGTATCCTTTTATGCTATCCAGAAATTCTGTATTATTTCCAATCAGCAATATGTCGTCCATATATAATATTAGAAATGCTACAGAGCTCCCACTCACTTTCTTGTAAATACAGGCTTCTCCAAAAGTCTGTATAAAACCATATGCTTTCATCACATTATCAAAGCGTATATTCCAACTCCGAGAGGCTTGCACCAGTCCATAAATGGATCGCTGGATCTTGCACACTTTGTTAGCAACTTTTGGATCAACAAAACCTTCTGGTTTCATCATATACAACTCTCCTTTAAGAAATCCATTAAGGAATGCAGTTTTGACATCCATTTGCCAAATTTCACAATCATAAAATGCGGCAATTGCTAACATGATTCGGATAGACTTAAGCATCGCTACGGGTGAGAAGGCCTCATCATAGTCAACTCCTTGAACTTGTCGAAAACCTTTCATGACAAGTCGAGCTTTGTAGACAGTAACATTACCGTCAGCGTCAGTCTTCTTCTTGAAGATCCATTTATTTTCTGTGGCTTGTCGATCATCGGGCAAGTCCACCAAAGTCCACACTTTGTTCTCATACATGGATCCCATCTTAGATTTCATGGCCTCAAGCCATTTTGCGGAATCTGGTCTCATCATCACTTCCTCATAGTTCGTTGGTTGATCATGGTCTAGTAACATGACTTCCAGAATAGGATTACCATACCACTCTGGTGCGGACCGTACTCTGATTGACCTACGAGGTTTTGTAATAACTTGATCTGAAGTTTCATGATCATCATCATTAGATTCCTCACTAATTGGTGTAGGAATCACTAGAACTGATTTCTGTGATGAACTACTTTCCAATTCGGGAGAAGGTACAATTACCTCATCAAGTTCTACTTTCCTCCCACTCACTTATTTCGACAGAAACTCCTTCTCTAGAAAGGATCCATTCTTAGCAACGTATATCTTGCCTTAGGATCTGTGATAGAAGTTGTACCCAACAGTTTCCTTTGGGCATCCTATGAAGACGCATTTCTCCGATTTGGGTTCGAGCTTATCAGGTTGAAGCTTTTTCACATAAGCATCACAACCCCAAACTTTAAGAAACGATAGCTTGGGTTTCTTGCCAAACCATAGTTCTATGGTGTCGTCTCAACGGATTTAGATGGTGCCCTATTTAACGTGAATGCAGCCGCCTCTAAAGCATAACCCCGGAGCGATAGCGGTAAATCAGTAAGAGACATCGTAGATCGCACCATATCTAATAAAGTACAGTCACGATGTTCAGATACACCATTACGCTATGGTGTTCCAGGTGGCGTGAGTTGCGAAACTATTCCACATTGTTTCAAATGAAGACCAAACTCGTAACTCAAATATTCTCCTCCGCGATCAGATCATAGAAACTTTATTTTCTTGTTACAATGATTTTCCACTTCACTCTGAATTTTTTGAACTTTTCAAATGTTTCAGACTTATATTTCATCAAGTAGATATACCCATATCTTCTCAAATCATCTGTGAAGGTCAGAAAATAACGATACCCGCCACGAGCTTCAACACCCATCGGACCACATACATCGTTATGTATTATTTCCAGTAAGCCTTTGGCTCGTTTTATTGTTCTGGAGAACGGAGTCTTAGTCATCTTGCCCATGAGGCATGGTTCGCAAGCATCAAGTGATTCATAAAAAAGTGATTCCAAAATCCCATTAGCATGGAGTTTCTTCATGTGCTTTACACCAATATGACATAAACGGCAGTGCCACAAATAAGTTGCACTTTCATTATTAACTTTGCATCTTTTGGCTTCAATATTATGAATATGTGTATCATTACGATCGAGATCCAACAAGAATAAACCACTCAACAAGTGTGCATGACCATAAAAGATATTACTCATATAAATAGAACAACCATTATTCTATGATTTAAATGAATAACCGTCTCGCATCAAACAAGATCCAGGTATAATGTCAACTCGGGCATTTGCTTGAAATATTAACTTCAACTCCTGGAACATCTCATATGCTCCATGACGTTCAAAACGTCTTTGAAGTCCCGATTCTAAGCCCTAAAGCATGGCACACCGAACTATCGAGTTGTCATTAGATCGAGCTTGCCCGATGTTCATAACATCAACATCTGCTCCTGCAGCAGGCCATGCACCTAGCGGTGCTTCAAGGACATAATTCTTCTGTGCAGCAATGAGGATAATCCTCAAGTTAAGGACCCAGTCTGTGTAATTGCTACCATCATCTTTCAACTTAGCTTTATCTAGGAACATATTAAAATTCAAGGGAACGGTAGCACATGACATTGATCTACAACAACATAGATATGCAAAAAACTATAAGGACTAAGTTCATGATAAATTAAAGTTCAATTAATCATATTACTAAAGAACTCCCACTTAGATAGACATCCCTCTAGTCATCTAAATGATCATGTAATCCATATCAACTAAACCACGTCCGATCATCACGTGAGATGGAGTAGTTTTCAATGGTGAACATCTCTATGTTGATCATATCTACTATATGATTCACGTTCGACCTTTCAGTCTCAGTGTTCCGAGGCCATATCTGCATATGCTAGGCTTGTCAAGTTTAACCCGAGTATTATGCACGTGCAAAACTGGCTTGCACCCGTTGTATGTGAACATAGAGCTTATCACACCCGATCATCACGTGGTGTCTCGGCACGACAAACTGTAGCAATGGTGCATACTCAGGGAGAACACTTATGCCTTGAAATTTAGTGAGGGATCATCTTATAATGCTACCACCATACTAAGCAAAATAAGATGCATAAAAGATAAACATCACATGCAATCAAAAAATATGTGACATGATATGGCCATCATCATCTTGTGCCTGTGATCATCATCTCCAAAGTACCGTCATGATATCCATTGTCACTGGCTTGACACCTTGATCTCCATCGTAGCATCGTTGTCGTCTCACCAACTATTGCTTCTACGACTATCGCTACCGCTTAGTGATAAAGTAAAGCAATTACATGGCGATTGCAATTCATACATTAAAGTGACAACCATATGGCTCCTGCCAGTTGCCGATAACTTTGTTACAAAACATGATCATCTCATACAACAATTTATATCACATCATGTCTTGACCATATCACATCACAACAAGCCCTGCAAAAACAAGTTAGACGTCCTCTACTTTGTTGTTGCAAGTTTTACATGGCTGCTACGGGCTTCTAGCAAGAACCGTTCTTACCTATGCATCAAAACCACAATGATTTTTCATCAAGTGTGATGTTTTAACCTTCAACAAGGACCGGTAGTAGTCAAACTCGATTCAACTAAAGTTGGAGAAACAGACACCCGCCAGCCACCTGTGTGCAAAGCACGTCAGTAGAACCAGTCTCATGAACGCATTCATGTAATGTCGGTCCAGGCCGCTTCATCCAACAATACCGCCGAATCAAAGTAAGACGTTGGTGGTAAGCAGTATGAGTATTATCTCCCACAACTCTTTGTGTTCTACTCGTGCATATCATCTACGCATAGACCTGGCTCGGATGCCACTGTTGGGGAATGTAGCATGCAATTTCGAAAAAATTCCTATGATCACGTAAGATCTATCTAGGAGATGCATAGCAACGAGAGGGGGAGAGTGTCCATGTACCCTCGTAGACCAAAAGCGGAAGCGTTAGGTTAATGCGGTTGATGTAGTTGAATATCTTCACGATCCAACCGATCCAAGTATCGAACATATGGCACCTCCGTGTTCAGCACACGTTCAGCTCGATGATGTCCCTCGAACTCTTGATCCAGTAGAGGGTCGAGGGAGAGTTTCGTCAGCATGACGGTGTGGTGACGGTGTTGGTGATGTGATCCGCGCAGGGCTTCGCCTAAGCGCTATGACGCTATGACCGGAGGAGTAAACTATGTAGGGGAGCACCGCACACGGCAAAGAGAACAATTGATGTGCCTTTGGGGTGCCCCTGCCCACGTATATAAAGGAGGAGGGAGAGAGGCCGACGACCAGGAGGGGCGCTCAATGGGGGAGTCCTACTTGGACACCTAGTCGAAGTAGGATTCCCCCCCTTTGTCTTTCTCCACCGGAGGGAATAGGAAGGAGAGGGAGAGGGAAAGGGAAGGGATGCGTCACCCCTCCTCATTGTCCTATTCAGACTCCCTAGGAGGGGCACGCGGACACCCCCCGCGGGCTTCCCTCTCTCCCCCTTAGGCTCATGTTGGCCCAAAACTACCCCGTGGGGTTCCGGTAACCCCTCGGTACTCCGGAAAAATATCCGAATCACTCGGAACCATTCCGATGTCCAAATATAACCTTCCAATATATGAATATTTACCTCTCGACCATTTCGAGACTCCTCATCATGTCCATGATCTCATCTGGGACTCTGAACAAACTTCGGTCACCAAAACACATAACTCATAATACAAATCGTCATCGAACGTTAAGCGTGCGGACCCTACGGGTTCGAGAACTATGTAGACATGATCGAGACACATCTCCGATCAATAACCAATAGCAGAACCTGGATGCTCATATTGTCTCCTACATATTCTATGAAGATCTTTATCGGTCAAACCGCACAACAACATACGTTGTTCTTTTTGTCATCTGTATGTTACTTGCCTGAGAATCGATCGTTGCTATCACCATACCTTGTTCAATCTCGTTACCTGAAAGTCTCTTTACTCGTTCCATAATGCATCATCCCGTAACTAACTCATTAGTCACATTGCTTGCAAGGCTTATAGTGATGAGCATTACCGAGAGGGCCCAGAGATACCTCTCCGATACACGGAGTGACCAATCCTATTCACGATCTATGCCAACCCAACATATGTGACAACCTAGATTTTGTCTTCTCTCTTTTTTCGGACTTGCCTTCTCTCTCTTTTCCGGACTTGGTTTTTATCATGGTTTTTGCCCTGATTTGAATTGGAGTTTGAATCATTTCAAATGGACTTGTCACTTGGGCATGTCCTTGACTTTCACCCAAGTGGCCTATCTACTTTATCCCTCTGACCAATCCTCAAAATAATCAAATTAATATTTTTTCATAAAAGAAAAATATCCATTTCTCTTTGTGAAACTCACTTTAGAAACTTGTGCTCCAAAGAAACCTCAATTTTTCTTGCTCAGGAAAATTTGAGATAATTCCTAAATATTCTTAGCACCGTGGCACACCTTCCCATGCAAAAATATTGCACCACTTTTTGGAATATTTTTGCTGTAGAAAATCATTTCTATTCTGACCCAAAACTCCAGTTTGTATAGCAAGTACATTTTTCCTTGAGCTTTTAGCCTTGATCTTTCTTGAGCTTAAACACCCTCCTAAGAAACCTTAAACCCCAGGAGATCAGCCCTAATGGCCTTCTAAAAGGTGGCCAAACTTGGCGACCAAGTTTCTGGATAGAAACTTGTCAGCTTAGTGGAGTCAAGTCTGGTCGGCCTCGGCATGAACCATCACCTCTCCTAGACTAAACACTGCATGGTCGGGCACGTAGACAAGGTTTGGTCGCTCCTGGGCGTCGTTTTGACCATGCCAGCTTGGTGACCGCGCGTGGACATGATGCCTGGCAGCATCTCAACGCGCTCTGGCTGGCACCTTGCCCTCTGTTTCGCGCGTGCTCATTCCAGTGCTCGCCGCCAACTGTCGCACCGCGCCACAAGCCCCGACCCATCACCCTTGACTGCTCCCTGGCGCTCACCGACACCGGAGCCACCGCAACAAGCATGGGCGTGTTGCGGCCAAAATGCCACAGTGCGCGCGTGCGCTTTTCCTCTTCCCCAACCGCCTCCTGTGCTCGTCTGCGAGCATTGGCAAGCTCCTCCGTTGACACTGAGCCTTTGCCCCCTCGCCTTGGAGCTTCTCATCGCCGTTCGCCCCGTGTCCAGAGAGCTCTGGCGGCGACACATTCCCCCCTTTCTCCAGCTATATATAGTGCTCCCCTCCTTGATTTCTATCCAAGCATCACTCCACACCACCTCCACGAACACGTAGATGAGCAGAAGCTCGTTCAGGCAGGCCTCCGGCCGTCGCCCCGACCAGCGGACTCCGGAGATCCCCGCAGTCCTGTCGCTGCTCTCGGTGCCTCTCGAGCTAAAGCAGCTGCTTGGGCGGGGCATTGGGGATCTGCTGGTGCTGCCTGGACACCACTGAGCCCTCGGAGCCGCCTCTAGCCGTCATCTTCAACCACTCCGGCGAACCCGTCCGCCACCATAGCTTGCGAGCTCAACTGCGAGCAGCTCCGTCCACCCCAAGCCAAGCTACGGGTACGGGCAGGTGCACCTCGATCCCCGCTTCAATCCTATCCCTCTAGCCTAGCCCCAAACCCCCTCGTCGCCGGCGTGAGCTCCGGAGAATCCCCGCCTCTCTCTAATCTCACGCACCCCGTCTCTCTCCTAACGCGCGGGACCCACCTATCGGTCTCACCACTCGTGCCCGAAGCGGTACGAGTGGAGGCGTATTTCTGTTTTACGCCTTCGACGTCACCCCCCCGGATTTCTGTTTAATTCAAATATTATTCAGAAATTTGACTGAACTTTGACCAGCCACCATTTCTAAACCATAAGTCCAAATGATTTGATTCCTTTTGCATTGTCTTTGTTTCAGAACGCTCTAGTAGCACACCAGAAGGTGGATTTTTCCTTGCTGCCCAGAATTTCTAGTGATTTTCAGAATGTGTTTTGACAAATATTTTTATGGTTTAAATTCTTTTTCAGAAGGTGTCATGGAAATAACACGTCAGATGTCCTAACAAAAGGACTTAGTCATGGAGCCATCGCAATGAGATTAGCTTGAAGGGGTTAAACCGGAACAAAGTACACGGGGAGTTTATACTGGTTCGGCCCCTTGAGGTGAAGGTAAAAGCCTACGATCCAGTGTTGTGGGATTGATTGAACTCGATGAGCAGGGAGCGAATCCGCTTTACCTATCTCTCGAGTTGTTGTTTCTTGTCCCTGAACCGCCGCCAGGTCGTCCCTATATATACACAGGTTGACACCTGGCCGGTCTGCAGAATCCCGAGGCCGGATCATACAAGTGTCCGGCTCGGTTTCTTCCTTTCTCTAACTTACAATACAAGTTATACATGTATGGCGGTTTACTACTACGGGCCCTAATCCGCCATTGGGATCTGGGCCTCTAAGCATCCATAGTTAAAGTGCCATGTACTTTGTCTTCATGGGTTCTTTATGCAGGACTCCTTGTGAGTGTAACCCGGCCCCTCCTGGGCAGTTTAACTTAGTAGTCATATCCCCAACATTAGGCCCCAGATTGGTTTGAACCTGTTCATGTCAATCTTCAACTTTAGAGAAATTCCGATTTGAACATTTTCATGTTGATCTTGTAAACCTTCATGACGTCATCTTCTGCAATCATCGTAAACCGCCGTGACATCATCTGCATAAAAATGTCATTTATATTCCTCTTTTATTAATTGACCTCCGAAGATCGAGGCGACAGCTGTGACCTATATCCCCTTTTTAGGCTCCTCGATTTTCGCGCCTGTCACTTATCCCTTTGCCTTTATAAATAAGACCGGGGGTCCTTTCCATTCTCCCCCTTGCCTCTTCGCATCTTCTTCTTCCTCGCGACCCCGAAGAGCTCGAGCATTGCTGCCGCCGTCGACCTTTGCATCTGCACCAACAAGGCCGCTGCATCAACCTGTTGTTAACCAGAAACACTGCGATGCTCCTCCGCTGCCCCGCAGCCTTGGTAAGTACTCCTCTTCCCAACTATCAGATCTGCACTGGGGTTCCATGGTTCTTCGATATCTCATCAGCGTTGATCGATGCTCGTATGTTTTCCTTTACTGTCTCATTGAATCTAGACAAACCCAACATCTTTTTGCGGCCGAAGTTGTAGCTTTAGTCTGCCTCGCCATAGTATCTCTTTGTTCCTGGATAGATCTCATCTGGACCTTTGCTGTTCCGCTGTCACCATTTTAGGGTTCAGAAATTTTTCTTTACGATCCGCGGTAGATCCAAAATTATAACACCATCTTGTGAAACTTGCTTCTGCGGCACTTAGTAAATTTTGGATATGTTTCTTCCACTGTAGGCGGTTTAACTTATAGAAAATGATAATCCTCCAGGTACCATTAGCCCTCACGTAAACCGCCATCTTGACTTGAGCATCAGTATCCGGTTTAACATGCATACATGGTCCAATTAAATCCCCCATTTAACACCGGTTTATGCACATCAATCTTGAACCGTCATTTGAATTTCCTTTATAGTTTGTCATCAAAAATGGCCAAACAATTCTCTTCTTGCAATTGGGTTCCCTCCCGGATCAAAGAAGAACAGCTTACTGGGTATGTTTTGACTGGTGCTTTAGCCAAGAAGGAGGTCATTCATTGGAGAGTTCCTGGTACTGAAAACCCTCCTGAACCTCAAGACGAAGAAGTGGTTGTGTTTATGCAGCATCTGGACCGGGGATTTAGCCCTCCCGGATCAAAGTTTTTCTGGGATGTGCTTGCCAGCTTCCAACTCCACCCTCAAGATATTGGACCGAATTATATGTCCAATATTTGCAACTTCCAAGTGTTCTCTGAAGTTTATCTGCAAGAAGAACCGATTGTTGAACTTTTCAGAGACTTCTTCCACTTTAACCACCGTACTAAATTTTCTGACGGCCCCAATACTTAACTTGGCGGAGTGTTGATTCAAAAAAGGAAAGAAGTCAATTTTCCTCATGCCAAACATCACAACCACCCCAAGGATTGGAATCAAACGTGGTTCTACTGTCGGAACACTGCGCCTGCTGATGAAAATCCTCTGCCGGGTTATCGTGCTTACTGACTCAGCAATGAACATCCACTGCCTCAGCGGCTTACTGGCAGAGAACGACAAACATATGCACCACAACTTGCTAAGCTCCGGGCTCTTGTAGCAAACGGTTTAACCAGTATTAACCTTGTCCGTTGCTGAGTTTCATGGGGTATCCTGCCCTTAAGCCGCCGCACCAGATTAATGCATGAATATACCGGGGATGTCAAAGATGCTCAACAGCACACCAAAATACAGATGACTGATGACGAGGTCACTGAGTCTGTCAAAAAGATGCTAGATGAACCGACATCTGAGTGCAGCAAAACCGGGCTGTGTCCCTTTTATGCCAAAAACAAACCGCCAGCTGTAAGAGTTTTATCCTTCTATTTTTAATCTGTCCTCCTTTTAACACATTCTGATAGCCTTCTGTTTATCCTTGCAAGACAAAGATCCATTCTGGAAAAAGAAATCTTAGGACAAACTCGCTAAACCACAAGACAAACCGGTGAGAGCGCCTCGTCCTAAGAGCAAGGCCACAAAAAGGCCAGCAATGAAGAAAACTGTCGAGTCCTCTGATCCACCCGAAGATGTTGATGACTCAGAGCCAGAGGTAGAACTTGACTCCCTTGGTTCATTTTTCATACATCTTATTGACAATGACCATTATCAGGATGATGCGGAAGCCAGCCGTGCTGACCACATAGAGGTAATCTCCCTTTCCTCCAATTCCGATCTTGAGCTAGTATGAAAAGTTCGTTGCGCAGTCCGGAAAGTGAAACGTTCACATCCTCTCATTCATTTGGATCCACAATTTTGTTTGAAGACACAGCACCCTGAAGGTCGTCGCACAACCCGGCGCAGTGGCCAGCAAGTCACTTCCTCCGGTTTACCAGACACCCCAATACGGAAGCGTCGTGCAGAGCTCTCTTGTAATTCTAACAAATCTTATCCCTTGGCGGGTTACTTCTGATACCCTCTCAATCTGTCTGACTCGAATTATCAGGTGACTTCCAATTCATCTTCTGGCGACTCATCAACCACACAAATGCCTCCTCTCAAGACCATCCCTGGGTGAGTATAATTATTTTTAGCTTTGCCTTCTTGCGCCGGTTTACCATGTTAACCTCTGTTTGCTATTTTGCAGCGCCAAAGCCCGACTCAGCAAGAAGGCGAAAACGAATGCTCCCACTGAGGAGTTTTAACCGGAGAGGACCTCAGAAGGTCCTGGTGGAGATGCTGATATTGCCATGGATGATCCTGTATCACAAGGTCAGGACACTTATGTTGATCCGCCAGAAGTTAACCTGGCTAGTCCTCATGTCGATACACCAAGCCCAATTGCCAATCCTCCAAGTCCAGCTGCTGATCCGCCGAGCCCAGCCAAAGCCTCGGATAAACCGGTGAGCCCAAATAAAGCAATTGATGATGTTGTGATTACCGGATTTGGCCACACTTCTCCTGGCAACCCTGTTGCTTTGTCAAAGCACAGTGCTAAAGTGGAATCTGCTGCTATGGAGAAAGGCAAATGGAAGACTGATCTGTCAAGCTGTGCTCATCTCAACGCTCAAGAACTTCACTCTGGGTACTTAAACCGCCTATATACAAGACGTGATTATGAGGCCGGTTTAGTCAACTTGATGAAGGAACGCTATGTGGTAACTGATAACCCACAAGTGTAAGGGATCGCAACAACTTTCGAGGGTAAAGTATTCAACCCAAATTTATTGATTCGACACAAGGGGAGCCAAAGAATATTCTTAAGTATTAGCAGTTGAGTTGTCAATTCAACCACACCTGGATAACTTAGTATCTGCAGCAAAATATTTAGTAGCAAAGTAGTATGATAGTAATGGTAACGGTGGTAAAAGTAAAGATAATAGTTTTTGGGTTTTTGTAGTAGTTGTAACAGCAGCAACGGAAAAGTAAATAAGCGAAGAACAAGATGTGAAAAGCTCGTAGGCAATGGATCAGTGATGGATAATTATGCCGGATGCGATTCCTCATGTAATAGCTATAACACAGGGTGACATAGAACTAGCTCCAATTCAACAATGTAATGTAGGCATGTATTCCGTAAATAGTCATACGTGCTTATGGAAAAGAACTTGCATGACATCTTTTATCCTACCCTCCCGTGGCAGCGGGGTCCTAGTGGAAACTAAGGGATATTAAGGCCTCCTTTTAGTAGAGAACCGGACCAAAGCATTAACACATAGTGAATACATGAACTCCTCAAACTACGGTCATCACCGAGAAGTATCCCGATTATTGTCACTTCGGGGTTGTCGGATCATAACACATAATAGGCGACTATAGACTTGCAAGATAGGATCAAGAACACACATATATTCATGAAGACATAATAGGTTCAGATCTGAAATCATGGCACTCGGGCCCTAGTGACAAGCATTAAGCATAGCAAAGTCATAGCAACATCAAACTCAGAACATAGTGGATACTAGGGATCAAACCCTAACAAAACTAACTTGATTACATGGTAAATCTCATCCAACCCATCACCGTCCAGCAAGCCTACGATGGAATTACTCACGCACGACGGTGAGCATCATGAAATTGGTGATGGAGGATGGTTGATGATGACGACGGCGGCGAATCCCCCTCTCCGGAGCCCCGAACGGACTCCAGATCAGCCCTCCCGAAAGAGATTAGGTCTTGGCGGCGGCTCCATGTCGTAAAACGCAATGAAACTTTCTCTCTGATTTTTTCTCCCCGAGACGGAAGATATGGAGTTAGAGTTGAGGTCGGTGGAGGTCCAGGGGGACCACGAGATAGGGGGCGCGCCCTATAGGGGGGGGCGCCCCCTGTCTCGTGGACAGGGTGTGGGCCCCCTGGTGTATTTCTTTCGCCCAGAAATTCTTATTAATTCCAAAAAGTGCCTCCATGGATTTTCAGGACATTCTGAGAACTTTTCTTTTCTACACATAAATCAACATCATGGCAGTTCTGCTGAAAACAGTGTCAGTCCGGGTTAGTTTAATTCAAATCATGCAAGTTAGAGTCCAAAACAAGGGCATAAGTGTTTGGAAAAGTATATACGTTGGAGACGTATCAACTCCCCCGGGCTTAAACCTTTGCTTGTCCTCAAGCAATTCAGTTGATAGACTAAAGATAAAGAAAAACTTTTACAAACTCTGTTTTCTCTTGTTGTTGTAAACATGCAAAGCCAGCATTCAGGTTTCATCACATATTATGGACTAACCATACTTACAATAGCACTTAGGTCTCACAATTACTCATATCAATAACATAATCAGTTAGCGAGCCATAATAATAAAACTCGGATGACAACACTTTCTCAAAACAATCATAACAAGATATAACAAAATGGTATCTCGCTAGCCTTTTCCGAGACCGCAAAACATAAATGCAGAGCACCTTTAGAGACCAAGGACTGACTATACATTGTAATTCATGGTAAAAGAGATCCAGTCAAGTCATACCCAATATAAACCAATAGTAATACATGCAAATAACAGTGTGCTCTCCAGCGGGTGCTTTTTAATAAGAAGGGTGATGACTCAAGACAAAAGTTAATAGATAGGCCCTTCGCAGAGGGAAGCAGAGATTTGTAGAGGTGCCAGAGCTCGATTTTAAAACAAAGATTGAATAACATTTTGAGCGGCATACTTTTGCTGTCAACGCAACAACTATGAGATGGATGTATCTTCCATACTAAATGCATTATAGGCAGTTCCCAAACAGAATGGTAAAGGTTTATACTCCCCCAACCACCAACAAGCATCAATCCATGGCTTGCTCGAAACGACGAGTGCCTCCAACTAACAACAACCCTGGGGGAGTTTTGTTTAATTATTTTGATTTGCTTTGATCTTTTTGGATCATGGGACTGGGCATCCCGGTTACCAGCCCTTTCTCGTGAATGAGGAGCGGAGTCCACTCCTCTTGAGAATAACCCACCTAGCATGGAAGATATAGGCAACCCTAGTTGTAACATGAGCTGCTCGAGCATACAAAACAGAATTTCATTTGAAGGTTTGGAGTTTGACACATACAAATTTACTTGGAATGGCAGGTAAATACCGCATATAGGAAGGTATAGTGGACTCATATGGAACAACTTTGGGGTTTAAGGATTTTTGATGCACAAGCAGTATTCCCACTTAGTACAGGTGAAGGCTAGCAAAAGACTGGGAAGCGACCAACTAAGAGGGCGACAACAGTCATAAACATGCATTAAAACTAATTCACACCGAATACAAACATGAGTAGGATATAATGCACCATGAACATAAATATAGTGAAGGCTATGTTGATTTGATTCAACGACATGCATGAACATGTGCCAAGTCGAGTCACTCAATTCATTCAAAGGAGGATACCATCCCATCATACCACATCATAATCATTCTAATAGCATGTTGGCACGCAAGGTAAACTATTATAACTCAAAGCTAATCAAGCATGGCACAAGCAACTATAATCTCTAAATGTTACTGCAAATATGTTTACTTCATAATAAGTTGACTCAAGAACGATGAACTCATCATATTTACAAAAGAATAGAGGTCGAGTTCATACCAGCTTCTCTCATCCCAATAAGTCCATCATATGTCGTCATTATTGCCTTTCACTTGCACGACCGAACGATGTGTATAATAATAAGAGTGCACGTGCATTGGACTAAGCTGGAATCTGCAAGCATTCAACTCAAAAGAGAAGACAAGTAATATGGGCTCTAAGTTAAATAAATAATCATGCATATGAGAGCCACTAAACATTTTCAATATGGTCTTCTCGACCCCAAAGGAAAGAAAATAAAATAAAACTATTTACACGGGAAAGCTCCCAACAAGAAAGAAGAAGAACTAGAAATCTTTTTGGGTTTTTATTTTAATTTCTACTACAAGCATGGAAATTAAACTAAGTATTTTTTTTGTTTTTTCTCAAGGTTTATCAAACACACAAGAAGAAAACAAGAAAAAGAAATTTAAACTAACGTGGATAATACAATGAAAGAGTATGAGCACCAACAACTAGTGTGTGAACATGAATGTAAAGTCGGTGAGAAATACGTACTCCCCCAAGCTTAGGCTTTTGGCCTAAGTTGGTCTAATACCAAGGACCGCCGCTACTCTCCCCGGTGTAATGAGAGGTGTAATCAGGATTCCACTGGCTGGTCAACTCCGGATCCCACTGGACAGATGATGCACAATAGGGGTCCAGTTCAGGTTCCGGCTCAGGTTCAGGTTCTGGAGTAAAAGCTTGGGCTCGATGATTGTTCACCGCTTCCGGTGTGACGCGAAAATTTTCTGCAAGCAAATCAAACAACAGAGGTGCAGGCAAAATAATAATCTCAATGTGTTTCTTATTGAATCTAAGTTTATACAAGAGCATCCTCTCTTTGTTGTCGACAATAAACTTGTGTGCTACCATGCTCTTGTAATCTAAAATGTGAGGAGGCAATATTGTCTCCTTTTTCTCAAGGTGCCTAATGGGTATCTGAAAATGTCTAGCAAGACGTGCATCATAGATACCTCCAAATATAGGGCCTTTTGTACGATTCAGGGCTAGCCGTTTAGCAATGACGGCACCCATACTAAAAGTATTGTCTCCAAGCAAGGCATGTTGAAGAATGATAATATCAGGAACACTTAAGTTTCCACTATTTCCACGACCAATCAAGCATCTACTAGCAAATATGGCAAAGTAGCATAAAACAGGAAAGTGTATGCTAGAGAATTTTGCCTCGGAAGCCTTCTTTGACTCCTCTACAGCGATAGTATTAACAAAGCCATCCACATCTTTACGATGGGGTTCGTCTAATTCTCCCTCATAAGGTATCCTACACACCGCGCAAAAATTAAGTAAAGACATTTCTCTGAATTCATCATATAAATGAAATGATACTGCAGGCGGTGACTCTTTAGGATAATAATAAAAGTTTTGCACGAAAGTATTAGTGACTAAGAGATACTGATCAATCCGGTCGTTGATGAAATCGGTGAGGCCTGCAATCTCGATCAAAGAATAAAAATCTTCATGAATTCCAGTTTCTTTCAAGAAATCATTGCATGGCCATTCACACGACCGCACTTCCGCTAAGCGAGGAAGATTATACTTGGCTTTTTCCTTCTCTTTGGCTTGTTTTTCCTGAGAGCCTTGGCTAGAAGAGCCCCTCCAAAATTTCATTAACATTTTCTGAAAATTTCTAAAATTTTAGTAACTTGAAAATAAAAGTGAATAAAACTTAACAAGAATGGTAGCAACAACTCCTACAAGTGCCTAGAGCCTATATCATGCATCAGAACTACTTGGAACCTCATAAATTTAACATGCAAGCTCAATAACAGGGTCACCAAGGCAGCAAGGATTTGCAATGAATAAAGCACTAGAACAAAAACTAATTGGACCAATGGAGGAGTCACATACCAAGCAACAATCTCCCAAAGCAGTTTTGTGAATGGAGCTTCGAGCAAGGAGATCGAAAATCACAGCAAAATGAGCTAGAACTCGTGCTTGAGCTGGATGGGGATTTTTTTGGGTAGAAGATGAAGTGTGTGGGTGCCGGCATAAGTGGAGGGGGGTGTCACATCCCTAGTTCTGGTATGCTCGAGGCTAGCTAGTCATTTGTGCATCATGTTTAAATTCCATTTAAACTTGAAATGGGGATTTGTGAAACCCTCAGAATCATTTTTGGAAATGACCCAAATAAAAATTGCTCCAAAAAGGTCCAAGAAAATGCTCATGTTGCTCTCTGAAAATATTGGACAGAGATAAAAATCAAACCAATATTTTTAGGAGCTCATAAGTATTTATTTTGGGCATTTGGAATTAATGCATAATTATTTGCATTGGATATATATTTGTTATATATATAATATATGTCCAAAAATTATGCCATTTGTTGAGGAGCTCTGGAATAATACCACTAGTTCCTACAAAAATTGGCATAAGTAAATAAAATGATTTAGTATTTTTATTAAATCAAAACAAATGTCAGAAAATAGAAAAAGAAATAGGAAAAGGGAACCTACCTAGTGCTTACCTCCCTGCGCAGCCGTTACTGTGCAGCCCAGCAGCAGCCCAGCCCGCCTCCTCCTCTGTCTTCTTCCTCGTGCCTACTGGCACTGTGCATGTCGCGCGCTCGCTCGCCCGCGGCCGCGTCTCCCGCCACCTCCTGCTTCTCCCTCTCGCCGCCCTGGACGCCCTGCACGTCGCCACGCGCCCCCCCGGACCCTCTCACTCTCCCCAGTCCTCTCCTCTCCTCTCCCTCGCTCTCTCTCTCTCACGGCCGAGTGCCACCGCCGCCATCGCCCACTGTTGCCGCGCCCTCGACCACTGCTGCACCTCCCCGACGCGCTCGACAGCTCCGCCGCGACCCCCTCTCCCCCCTCACTGAGCCAAGCAACCCGGGAGAGCTCTGCTTCGTCCTCGGTGCCGTCGTCTTCATCTCCGGCCACCGGAGTTTGTCCTCGCCGCCACGCCACCGTCTGGCCTCCCCCGAGCCTGCTGAAGACACCACCGGAACCGCAGTGAGCTCCTGCCCCATTCCCCTCTCTCCGTTTAGCCGCCCGCATGCCGTAGCCCCTATTCCCCACCACGGCCGAAGCCTCTCGCTGCCGTCCATGTCGCCGCCGTCGCCCTGGCCACCGCAGCCCGCAACCGAGCTCGTCACCGTGCTCCTGGTGCCACGAGGGTGCCGCAGAGCCCCTCGAGTGGCCTCCCCGTGCCCCACAGCCCGCTCCCGCTCGGAGCCCGTGCTTCGACCGCCGCCGTGAGCTTCGCTCCGGTGAGCTCCGGCCCCCCAGGTCCTCCCACCTGCCCCACCAAATGCGCGAGAGCCCGGGCTACGCCCCGGTGCTCTCAGACGTCGCCTCGTGGCCTGTGGCGCGGACTCCGCCGCGTCCAGAGGTCGCCGGCGACGAGCCCCGTTGCCTGAGCCCCGCCACGTGGGCCCGGCCCATCAGGTGATTAGCTTAGTGCTAATCACCGCTTATTTAACCCCCTGACACTGACCAGTGGGCCCAGTGCCACTAATCCTTTAATTAGGATAAAACTAACCCCCTGTTTAACCCGTGTCACTAACGTGTGGACCCCACACGTCAGGTTTGACCAGTCAGCGCTGTTGACTTGCTGACGCAAGCATGACGCAGTGCTGACGCAATTATTTATTTTCTGGATTTAAATTAAATCAGGAATTCCAGAAAATTAGCAAAACTTCAAAAAATCATAGAAATTCAACCATAACTCAGATTGAAATAATTTATATATGAAAAATTATCAAAAAAATGCAATCTCTCCATTTGTACTAGTTTCATGCATGACAAACCAACTTATACCTACTGTTTTAGTGAAACACTAAAATGGCATTTATAAAGGGCCTAACTTGGAGTTGCATTTGAATTCTTGGTTCAAATGGACTTCAACCAAATGAATGCTAACAGCATTAGCACAAACAACATCACATCTTCATGCCATGTTCACGCATCATATTGTTGCATATGCTTGTGTATTGATTGTCGACACCATTCCTTCTCGATAGGTCCTGCTCCAGAGACCGTTCCAGAGTACCTGTCTGAGGAGCAGTGCCTTAGTTGTTGATTTACCAGGCAAGCAACCGCCTTGTTCATTCCAATAAAATCCTACTCTCTCGCTCCTGCTCTTTGTTATTGCATTAGGACAACAACGATTCAACTGCTACTTTGTGCTGCGGTAGTTGAACCCATTCCTCTGCATGACCTGTCATTGCCACAGTAAATAGTTGAAACCCACTAGCATGTGTACGAGTTGATTGAAGCCATTGTTGTGTTCCTACCATGCTATGCCTGCTATTGCTTAGAGTTGTGTCAGGTCTGATTCATTGGGAATGAATTGGAGTGTTATGATATGTTTTGGTGCTGAGAGTTAAGTGTGTGAACATGATTTGGTGAAGGTAGCGGTGAGAGGCCATGTAGGAGTACATGGTGGGTTGTCTCACTGGAACCGTCCTTAAGCACTAAGTTCTATGTATGTTGTCCAATGACTCGATACTACCACACATTGGGCTCCGGGCGCTCCAAGCCCTCTCGACTTATTAACCAACTTGATCTGTGTCCAGGAGTCGCAACTAGTTTCTGGTGTTTGTAGGTAGTGTTAGTAGTCTACCAAGTGGCACCCGACCAGGTGGGCTTGGGACAGACTAGGCACAAGTGGCACGATGTACCAAGCGTAGATCCGTCCGGCGAGGTGGGCTTGGGAACCCTGCACACATCATTTGGGGCCGTGAGCGACACCCCGGCCGGATCTCCTTGCGGATGGAACCCGAATAGGCGATAAACCTGGATTAGAGTCTTGTGTGGTTAGTTAGGTCGTGGCCGACACCCTCGCCAGGCTTCCGCTTGAAGGTTGCCGAGATACATGACGTGTACATGGCGGTAAGTGGCGAGAGCGTGTGTGAAGAAGTACACCCCTGCGGGGTTAACATGATCTATTCGAATAGCCGGGTCCGCGGTTATGGACTTCTTGGATGCTTACATGGTACATAGACAACTTGAAGTGGATACTATAAAATGCTCAAGACAAGTGTGAGTGCTATGGATGGCCTTCTCATAGGGAGACGGGAATGAATCCATAGTAGTGTATTGTGTGGTGATTAGTGGACTCGTGTGCGCCATATCACCTCAAAGAAGTTCTGGTAGTCGTAGAACAGGATAGCCACAGAGTCAAAGCTGGCTTGTTGCAACTAAACCCCACATTACCCTCTTGATACAAATGCATGTATGATAGGATCTGATGTAAGTCTTGCTGAGTATCTTTGTACTCATGTTGCTTTATTTATGTTTTTGCAGCGGAGACTTCGGTCTTACTAGTGTTCTCATGGACTTCGACAAGTAGCTTGTACCTCAGCTACGATCTTGATCGGATATTGTAGTTAGTCAGGATCTTCAGCCTTTTTCATTTGTAGATGTCTGTATCCAGACATGTAATGCTTCCGCTTGTTGCTTGTATGCTCTGTATGATGGGTCTTGTGACCCCTGTTTGCAATAAATGCTATGATGGCTCTTTGAGCTTTATCTATATGAGTTGTTGAGTTATACTACGATGCCATGTTGTACAACACATACTTGCATGTTATGCATATGTGTAATGTGTATTGCTATGTGTGGGCTCTGACTATCTAGTTGTTTATCCTTAGTAGCCTCTCTTACCGAGAAATGTCTCCTAGTGCTTCCACCGAGCCCTAGTAGCTTGCTACTGCTCCGGAACACTTAGGCTGGCCGGCATGTGTCCTTCTTCGTTCCTGTGTCTGTCCCTTCAGGGAAATGTCACGCGGTGTCTACCGGAGTCCTGTTAGCCTGCTACAGCCCGGTTTACCGGAGTCCTGCTAGCCCAGTTGCTACAGCCCAGATTCACTCGCTGATGACCGACACATTCGATGCTGGGTCATGTATGCCTGTCCCTGTAAGTTAGTGCCACTTTGGGTTCACGACTAGCCATGTCAGCCCGGGTTCTTTGTCATATGGATGCTAGCGACACTATCATATACGTGTGCCAAAAGGCGCAAACGGTCCCGGGCATGGTAAGGCGACACCCGTGGGAATACCATGCTTGAGGCCGCAAAGTGATATGAGGTGTTACATGCTAGATCGGTGTGGCATAGAATCGGGGTCCTGACAGCTTTGGTATCATAGCCTGGCTGCCTGTAGGATTACCAAGCCAAACTGGTCGAAGTTGAGTCTAGAAGTTCTTTAGTTATGTAAGGGAATTGATTGTGGGAAGGAACGTAAAGCTCTTTTTACTCCTTATACCTCATGGCCTTCTGATCTGAGTCATCCTATCTTTCCGGCGGGGTTAAGGAACTAGGCTTTCTCTTCCGTCTATCCGGATCACGTGTTACTACTCCGTAGTCCCATAGGATTGGTTGATTAGAGTCATATCCCAGTTTTGAGTACTTCCGGTGTAGTCTGTATAGTGTGATCTCAGAACCTTGAGTGGTGATGTTGAGTTGTTGTACTACTCCATTTTAGCAGGATGTCTCATTCTGAGCATTTTACTGCCGTTATGCTGCCGGAATTGCCCTAGGAGTTCGAGAGTTACTAATTTCCTTGTCCTACATTCTACAGTCTATAGTACATGCTGATCTGTCCTTGGTTTCGTTTCTCAGGATGTCATCAGTTAAGCGAAGTTCTGTTGCTCGTAGCCAGAACCACGGAGATGGTAGGGATGAGGATCCTCCCGATCAACCTTCGTTGACAGAGTTCATGTTAGAAATGGAGAGGAACAAGCGTGAGTCTAACCGCTTGTTGGCACGTATCGAGGATAACACCGCACATCGGTTCAAAGGGTCTGTAACCATTCATGACTTCATTCGCTTGCACCCACCTACCTTTCATCATTCCATCAAGCCACTCGATGCAGATGACTGGCTCCGTAGTGTCACTCATAAGTTGCATTCCGCGAACATAGCTGAAGATGACAAGGTCACCTATGCCACATACCACCTGGAAGGTCCTGCTAGTCTTTGGTGGCAGAACTATGAGGCTATGCTTCCAGCTGGCCAGATACCTACCTGGAGAGATTTCACTGAGGCTTTTCGCGAGCATCACATTCCTCTGGCTCTCATTGATCGCAAGAGAGAAGGGTTCTGTAGTTTCACCCAGGGTAAGTTGGCTGTTGATGCTTACAGTAGAGAGTTTGAGAACCTCGCCCGCTATGCCACAGAAGAGGTGTCCACGGACGCCAAGAAGCAGGCTAGGTTCCGGAAGGGTCTCAACCCCAAGTTGCGACGTGATCTCCACTTGCACCATTGCAACACGTTCCAGGCTCTTGTGAACAAGGCTATTAATGCAGAGACAACTCAGCTCACTTACGAGGAGTCTCGTAAGCACACCCTGATTTGGGATCTTCCTCCGGTTCTAGTTCGCAGAAGCGCCGGATTTGGGTTCCGAACTCTACTCTTCCACCCGGATATGTACCGAGGCCATCTTATGTGGCACCTCATCCAGTTCAGCAGTATGCTCCACCCAGGACTATTGGTGGACCGCCTGCCAATGCGGGTCCACATCCTACCTCCAAGATTTGTTACAAGTGCGGAGAGCCTGTCCATATTGCCCGTATTTGCACTCAGACCAGTGTTGCTCCACCCCAGCCCGAGAAGTCTGTTGGCCATGGTAAGCCATCACGCAAGATGATTAGTGTCAAGTCAGCTCCCACTGAACGTGGACGCGTGCATCACGTCTCAGCTAAAGACGCTCATGATGATCTGGATGTCGTTCTTGGTACACTCCTTGTCAACTGTCATCCAGCATCGGTTATGTTCGATACTGGAGCGTCTCATTCCTTCATATCTGAAACTTATGCCCGCTTGCATGACATGTCATTTTGTGATATGCCCTCCCCGCTACTTATTCAAACTCCTGGATCCAAATGGCAAACCTCTAGAATAAGTTATGGCAATGAAATCCATGTTGACAGACTTGTATTCCTTGCTTCCTTGATATCTCTCAAGTCTTCGGATGGGTATGGACTGGATGACAGCTCATCATGCCAAGATTGATTGTTTCACCAGGTCTGTTCAGCTTACACATCCATCTGGCAAGATAGTCACTGTCTCCACTAGAGTTGCTAGGCGTCAGCTCTATTCTCTTAATGCCAGCCCTCTTCCAGACCTTGAAGATATCCCGGTAGTCCGTGACTTTCCGGATGTCTTTCCAGAGGAACTACCAGGTGTTCCACCTGACAGAGATGTAGAGTTCGTCATAGATCTTATCCCAGGAACCGCTCCAATCTCTAGGAGACCTTACAAGATGGCACCCTTAGAACTAGCCGAGCTTAAGAAACAACTTGATGAGTCCTTGCAAAAGGGTTTCATCCGTCCTAGTTCTTCTCCTTGGGCTTGCCCCGTCCTCTTTGTCAAGAAGAAGGATGGTACAGATCAGATGGTTGTAGATTATCGTCCCGTTAATTTGGTCATGATAAAGAACAAATATCCGCTCCCCATGATCAACGACCTGTATGATCAGCTCGCTGGATCCTCAGTCTTTTCCAAGATGGATTTGAGGTTAGGCTACCACCAAATCAAGATCAGAAATGGGCACATCCCCAAGACGGCCTTTATCACTCGTTATGGCCAGTACGAGTACACCGTCATGTCCTTCGGTCTAACCAACGCTCCAGCTACATTCTCCCGCTTGATGAACTCGATCTTCATGGAGTACTTAGATAAATTTGTCGTGGTTTACCTCGATGATATTCTTATTTACTCGAAGAACAAGGAAGAGCATGCCGAACATCTTAGACTTGTGTTAGAAAAACTCAGAGAGCACCGCCTTTATGCCAAGTTCTCCAAGTGCGAATTTTGGTTGCCATAAGTGACCTACCTAGGGCACGTAATCTCTGGTAAGGGCATTGCTGTCAACCCAGAGAGTTAAGGCCGTTCTCAATTGGACTCCACCTGAAACAGTCAAACAAGTTAGGAGCTTCCTTGGTCTAGCCAGCTATTGCCGCCGTTTTGTTGAAAACTTCTCCAAAGTAGCCAAACCCCTCACGGAACTTCTCAAGAAAGATAAAAAGTTTGAGTGGTCCCCACAGTGTGAGTACAGTTTTCAGGAACTGAAAAGACGCCAGACTTCTGCTCCCATACTTGTGCCACCGGATTTCACAAAGGACATTGTTATCTACTGCGACGCCTCACGACAGGGACTAGGTTGCATTCTTATGCAGGATCGTCATGTGATTGCCTATGCATCTCGACAGTTGCATCCACATGAGGAGAATTATCCTACACATGATCTAGAGCTTGCAGCCGTAGTCTATGCACTCAAGACCTGGCGACATTACCTTCTTGGTAAACATTGCGAGATCTACACCGATCACCAGAGTCTCAAGTATATCTTCACACTACCAGATCTGAACCTTAGGCAAAGACGTTGGTTGGAAGTGATCTCAGGTTATGATCTAGGGATTACTTACACTCCAGGCAAAGCCAATGTCATGGCTGATTCGCTAAGTCGTAAATCCTATTGCAACAATCTTATGTTGCAACAGGGCCAACAACTTCTCCATGAGGAATTTTGTAAGCTTAACCTTCACATAGCTCCTCGCGGATTCCTTTCTACCTTGGTGGCGGAACCTGATCTTGAGGATCGGATTATTGCAGCTCAAAAGCAGGACACGGAAATTTCCCGGATCAAGAGAAACATTAAGAAGGGAGTTGGTGGATGCTTCTCTATGGATGATCGTGGTGTTGTTTTCTTTGAGAATCGCTTGGTGATTCCCAAGAATCAACATCTGCGACAGCTGATCCTTAAGGAGGCACATGAATCTCCTCTCACAATTCATCCCGGTAGTACTAAGATGTATCAGGACCTATGCCAGAGGTTCTTGTGGACTAGGATGAAGAGAGAAATCGCTCAGTTCATTGCCAACTGTGACGTTCGCCGTCGCGTTAAGGCAGAGCATCAGAGACCTGCTGGCACCCTTCAGCCCTTATCCATTCCTGAGTGGAAATGGGATAAAGTTGGTATGGACTTCATCACCGGCTTTCCCAGGACCAATAAAGGGAATAATGCTATCTTCGTAGTCGTTGATCGTCTTTCCAAAGTGGCTCACTTCCTTCCTGTTCGAGAGAGTATCACTGCTAGTCAGCTCGCTGACTTATACATTTCTCGAATAGTGTCACTTCATGGTGTTCCACTAGAGATCAATTCAGACCGTGGCAGTCTTTTCACTTCTCATTTCTAGGAGAGTTTCCAAAACTTCCATGGGAACCCATCTTTCCTTCAGTACCGCTTTCCACCCTTAGTCGAGTAGTCAGGTGGAAAGGGTCAACCAAATTCTCGAAGACATGCTTAGAGCTTGCATTATCTCATTCGGTATGGATTGGAAGAAATGTCTTCCTTTCGCTGAGTTTGCTTATAACAATAGCTATCAATCCAGTCTCAAGAAAGCTCCTTTTGAGATTCTCTATGGACGAAGATGTCGAACACCTTTGAACTGGTCAGAAACCGGTGAAAGACAATTCTTTGGACCGGATATGATCCAGGAGGCAGAAGAGCAAGTTCGCATCATTCGTGAGAATTTGAAAACAGCCCAGTCTCGTCAAAAGAGCTAGTATGATCGTCATCATAAGGATATGACCTATGAAATTGGCGACAATGCTTACCTTCGGGTTACTCCTTTGAAGGGTACCCATCGTTTCGGTATCAAGGGCAAGTTGGCTCCTCGTTACGTTGGTCTTTTTCGCATTCTCACTAAACGAGGAGAGGTTGCCTATAGTTGGAACTACCCCCACATCTTTCTCGAGTCCATGATGTCTTCCACGTCTCTCAACTCAGGCGTTGCTTCTCGGATCCTATCCGCGGAGTGGACCGCGAAATGCTTGATCTCCAAGATAACCTCACATATCGAGAGTACCCAGTTCGCATTCTTGATCAAGCAGAGCGTGTCACTCGATGTCATAACATCAAGTTTCTCAAGGTTCAGTGGTCTCATCATTCTGAGAGAGAAGCTACTTGGGAGCGAGGAAGATCGTCTTTGACTGGAGTACCCCGCTTTCTTTCCGTCGACCCTTGAATCTCGGGACGAGATTCTTTCAAGTGGGGGCGAGTTGTCACATCCCTAGTTCTGGTATGCTCGAGGCTAGCTAGTCATGTGTGCATCATGTTTAAATTCCATTTAAACTTGAAATGGGGATTTGCGAAACCCTCAGAATCATTTTTGGAAATGACCCAAATAAAAATTGCTCCAAAAAGTTCCAAGAAAATACTCATGTTGCTCTCTGAAAATATTGGACAGAGATAAAAATCAAACCAATATTTTTAGCAGCTCATAAGTATTTATTTGGGGCATTTCGAATTAATGCATAATTATTTGCATTGGATATATATTTGTTATCTATATATAATATATGTCCAAAAATTATGCCATTTGTTGAGGAGCTCTGGAATAATACCACTAGTTCCTACAAAAATTGGCATAAGTAAATAAAATGATTTAGTATTTTTATTAAATCAAAAAAAATGTCAGAAAAGAGAAAAAGAAATAGGAAAAGGGAACCTACCTAGCGCTTAGCTCCCTGCGCAGCCCGTTACTGTGCAGCCCAGCAGCAGCCCAGTAGCAGCCCAGCCCGCCTCCTCCTCTGTCTTCTTCCTCATGCCTACTAGCACTGTGCGTGCCCCGCGCTCGCTCGCCCGCGGCCACGTCTCCCGCCACCTCCTGCTTCTCCCTCTCGCCGCCCTGGACGCCCTGCACGTCGCCACACGCCCCCCGGACCCTCTCACTCTCCCCAGTCCTCTCCTCTCCTCTCCCTCTCTTTCTCTCTCACGGCCGAGTGCCACCGCCGCCACCGGCCATTGTTGCCGCGCCCTCGACCACTGCCGCACCTCCCTGACGCGCTCGACAGCTCTGCCGCGACCCCCTCTCCCTCCTCACCGAGCCAAGAAACCCGGGAGAGCTCTGCTTCGTCCTCGGCGCCGTCGTCTTCATCTCCGGCCGCCGGAGATTGTCCTCGCCGCCACGCCGCCGTCTGGCCTCCCCCGAGCCCGCTGAAGACGCCACCGGAACCGCAGTGAGCTCCTGCCCCGTTCCCCTCTCTCCTTTTAGCCGCCCGCATGCCATAGCCCCTTTTCCCCACCACGGCCGAAGCCTCTCGCCGCCGTCCATGTCACCGCCGTCGCCCTGTGTGACACTCCAAAATTTTTAATTTGGTTTTTATCAAAAAAAAACTTTGTGGTTTTTGAGGAGAGGTTTTTTAATTTTTTTTCTTTCTCAGAAAAACCTTCCACTTAAAAACTTCCTTTTCTTTGGCAAGGATATTATTTTTTCAAACTTTGGTGTTTGATCTTTTGAAACTTCTTCTCTGTTGGTTCTCTCTCAAATTTATTTTTGGGAGTTTAAATTGTTTTCTTTTAAAAATGAAACTCTATGAAAATTTGGGGATTTTCATATCTTGGAACCACCCTTGACTTTGCATTGTTCCCATGTGGTAAAACCCCTCCAAAACCACCCCTATACCTTGTGATCAACCTAAGTCCTCTGTCCCAACTAATCCAAACAAGTTTTGGATTTTATTCTAATTATTTTTCCTCTCAAAACAAATCTGAAAATTATTTGGAGCCTGAGGGATTTTCAAAGCAAGTACCATATTGCATTTGAGTTTTGACCTCAAACCAACTCTCCTGGATAGTCCTTTGTACCCACAATCCAGAACCATCTTGATCCACTCCTCCTCTTTTCAAAATTTTCAAAATTCAGTCTCTGCAAGTTTGGACCAGATTTGCCAAATTTGATGAAATTCATATCTACACTTCCCCAAAAATTCCACCAAAATTCAGGCAGCCTACTTGAGCAATGAGAAGCCACTCCACCAAGTTTCAGCTCAAGGAAAAATCCCTAGATGCCAATTTCATTCTGTCGAACACCTTGCATGCACTGCTGTTGTTCAAAATTCAGAAAAGTTCAGTTTTAGTGTCGTTTGCGTTCGTCAGTTCCTCTCACGTGTAGACAGTGCACTTGGCACGTTCCTCGCAGCCTCTCCCTCCTGTCCGGAGCTTCACACGCATGCGTGGAGCCTTCCTGGCGTCGGTAGCAGCGAGCCTCGCCGGCGTTGGGAGCTTCTGCGGTGGCTGCACCTACCGTGGCGGCCAACAAGGGCCCGAGCCCTCTCGCCACGCCACCCGGCGCCGCCCAAAGCCCCTTGGCTCTCCGCGTGTCCCTGCCGTGCCAGCGCACGCCCGTGGCACCGTCGCCGTGGCCCGGCAAGCACGGAACGTGCTCCCTGCCACCGACGTGCCGCGCCATCCCCGTTCGGTCGAGCTCACCCTCAGCACCAAGTCCCAGCTCGTTTAGCGCCTAAATGGGACCGGTGGACCTCAATGACGAAGCCCTAGCCCCTAATCCCCCTGCACATCCCCGGCACCGCCGTAATCACTCGCCGGAGATCCCCGTTCACGGCAACCGCCTCGGGCT
Organism: Triticum aestivum; assembly: GCF_018294505.1. Lineage (NCBI taxonomy): Eukaryota > Viridiplantae > Streptophyta > Magnoliopsida > Poales > Poaceae > Triticum > Triticum aestivum. The sequence goes on along the minus strand of NC_057810.1, from coordinate 478,628,242 downwards.
GCCTATAAAAAGGGCCCCCGAGCTCACCCTCGTGCATGCCTCATCCCCACTCCTCACCAACGCCACGCCAGGCCACTAGGGGGACCCCGAGGAGGTCTCCCCCCCAACTCCGGCCGCCCCGATCCGCCTCGGCCGCCACCTCGATTCGCTCCGGCGAGGCCACCTCCGGCGCCCAAACCCCGTCCGTTACCCTCTCTAGCTACCAGGAGCCTAACCCCCTCGTCAATTTGATCTCTGCAGCTCTCTCCGACGAGTTTCTCGACCACCCGAGCCACCGTCCGCCGGAGCAAAGCTCGTCGTCGACGTGGTACTCGCCGGCGACCACCACCACTACCAACCGACGCGGAATGGTGCCCTGAGCACGGAGGTACCCTCCGATCCCCCTACCTCGCCGTGGATCGCCGCCGGCGACCACCGCGGCTCTCGGGCACCGACGAGCTTCGCTCCCCCCTTTTCGAAATTCAAACCTGACGCGTGGGACCCCACCGTCAGCCTCTCTGCTCTCGCTGTTGAAACGTTTTCTGGAAGCGTCTTCGGGCAAAGTACGTTTTCCCTTTGGGATGGCGTAGTTTCTGCCGAAGCGTTTTCTGTTTTTATAAGCTAGCCCCTGGAAATCTTCTGTTTCATTACAGATTAGTCCCTGGGCAAAAACCCTTATAACTTTTAAGAAGAAAAGTATTTTTGATTGATTCTTTTTCTGTTCTCTTCAAAATTTTGTCTAGTTTTTTATCAGATTTATTTGAAAAATATTTGGTATACTTTTTGTGCACTCCTTGGTATTTACGTTAGCGCATATATTTTCTTTATACCGTAGATACCGAAGGAGGTGACGGAGCCGCGAACTTCACCGAGCTAGGCTCCGACTACTTTGAACCAGGCAAGCATGTTTGAACTTTTGATATGATGAGTGTCTTGCCATGTTTTGCATTTAGTTAGTTTCATGGCATGTTGAGAAGCATATCGATGAATGTTATTTTATGCGATAATGAGGTAAGTGAGTTCGATGATCCATAAGTGGATGGATGTGAGTATGAATGGCCATGTGTTGGCATGAGGATGGGTAAGATGGCAGTGTCGTAGCATGCCAGTCTTATGCCAGACTATGTGACTTCAGTGTCAAACCGTATCGGTCCAGTTCCTCTCATTTCCTTCCCTGTACTACCACATGTTTTCCGCAAGGAATATGGTTTAGTAAGTTGCAAACCGCTTTTCTGGTACACACCAAAAGGAGAGGCCGTGATGATGGTTCCATGGCCCTGGATTAAAGCCAGTCATCTGGTCAGGGGGCATGGGTGTTTCCGGTTGGGACCGAGAGGGGGGAACCCCTTAGAGCGCGCGTATATAAATTTGATCCCATGCTATTCGAGATTGTGATCTCCCCGTCTCAAAAGTTTTTCTTGGACGATGTCTAGGGTGATTCCTAGCATCGAGCGGTAGGATGGGTGTGTACTGGTTAGCTGTGTTTTCTTCCGAAATACCGTAAACGGAACTAGTCCTTAGTGACTACGGAAATCCATTGGCTGTGGGAATAATTTTGTACAAACTCTGCAGAGTCATATATTTCCTCAAAATCATCTATTCCATGTCCTAGATCGATATTATCTTATCCTAATCAAATGTCAGTTTTGATGACAGAGACTCCGGTGATTCGCATGAGTGCTAATTCCGGTTAATTGAATATCCCTGTGGATGGACTAACCCATTTATTCTCATGAATTAAATGTTTATTATGAGTATTATTTACTTGTGAATCAAAGCCCTTTCTGTGATGTCGCCCCGACGTCCGACTGTGGCATTTCTTTTAAAGCCCTTTCTGTGATGTCGCCCCGACGTCCAACTGTGGCATTTCTTTTAAAGCCCTTTCTGTGATGTCGTCCCGACGTCCGACTGTGGCATTTCTTTTAAAGCCCTTTTTGTGATGTCGTCCCGACGTCCGACTGTGGCATTTCTTTTAAAGCCCTTTCTGTGATGTCGTCCCGACGTCCGACTGTGGCATTTCTTTTAAAGCCCTTTCTGTGATGTCGCCCCGACGTCCGACTGTGGCATTTCTTTTAAAACCCTTTCTGTGACGTCGCCCCGACGTCCGACTGTGGTATTTCTTTTTAAGCCCTTTATGTGGTGTCGCTAAGACGCCCGACTGTGGCATCATTTTCCTTATATTTATTTGTTCACCTTTCGAGGCGTCGCTTCAGACACCCGATCGGTTATTATTTATGTTCTGTTGGGATTTCAGGCGGACTACCGCCGTTTCCCTTTTACTTACCTTGTTATGCTAATTTTTGAAAATGTACATTGGTGAATTTATTCATGTCGCATCCATGCATGCATTTGTTATATCTTACGTCCGAACTGTCTTGCGAGTACTTTCAAGGTACTCACTGGCTTGTTGATTTGGCCAGATGCTGACGAAGGCGATCTCATGGATGAAGAGTTTGATAGCGAGTCCGACACTTAGAGGAGTCCCAGTCAGTCTCGTGCGACCCTGGATTTGGTCACTGTTTTATATCCGCTTCCGCTACCAAATAAATTCATCGAGCCTAACCTCGACGCTCGATGAGATGATAGACTTAGAGTCTTGTATTTCTCTCCCCGCTGTGTTTTTCCACCACCGCCCTATCCTCGAGTCAGTAGTATGCCTCCACACCACTGTGACATGTCCGCCATTATGTATAATTATTGGCGTGCTTGTAATAATTTGGTTGAGCAACCGTAGTTCGACCCTGTAATATATTTTTTTGCTACTGGCTTATTGTATCAAGAAATTGTCTACCAGTGAGGAGGATTTCTCTCATACTGGACTCAAAAGATTGGTTTCTCAATAAATATTTTTATTGGAAAACTGGTCGTGACAAGCTTGGTACCAGAGCCAGGCTGACTGTAGGAAGCCACTAGGTGCGATCGCTAATTAGTTATTAGCATGATAGAGCTAATTTATATTTTTGCAATTGTAGTCATTTTCTGTCAGTCAGCATAAATTTATGATCTGACCCTGCAGAATTTTTGCCTACTTTTGTAGATGGCTGACAACAGCTGCAAGTCTCAGACCTTCGCCAACGTGCCCGATGGGTTCGTCAAGCTTCTTTCTTTCATCGTTCAGGTCATGATGGGGCCATCCGTGCGCCCAGTCTTCACACTCTGCCAGCACCGAGTCAACGATAGTCTGACCATGCACTAGGCCGCGGTGCAGTTCAAGGGAGGGCGTGGTGAGTTACGCCGCTTCCGGTTCGTGGGAAGAGCCATGCCTACGGAGAGGCATGCTATGCAGATGGCAGCCCGTGAGGCGATAGCTCGTCTCAGGGATGTCCTTCCCGTGATGAAGACTCGTCGTTACCGTTATCTTCCGTGCCATGTGCCTTACACCTGTCACTATGCATACTACTGCCCCAGAGGAGAACGAGACGAGGCTTTTGAGACGCTCATTGAGTATCTCCGGGCCCTGGAGGCAGCCTTCGACAACCTGGTGGACGACTTCGTAGCTACCCGCATGGACTCAGTCCATGGCTGTGCTGCCAACAGGAGGGAGCTCCTACCCATCGCACCGCCACTGACTTTGGTCTCGTCCTCAGCATCTTTTACGCCTACTCGTCGCCTGCCTTCTACCGAAGAATTCAACCAAGTCATTGCACCCACTCCAGCGCGCACTGCACCACCCTTCGCGCCCACTCCTGTACGTGTTACTGCGCCCCTGGCAACCGCTCCGTCCACTCTGTGCAACACTACACATAAGGAGCCTATTAGAGAGGAGGAAGTCGAGTCCCCAACCTCGCTACGCCTCGCCCTCGGCAAGGCAAAGGAGGTCGTCAACATCTCTGCCTGAGTACGCTTAGCTACCGTGTATTGTACCGCTTTGTAAGATATGTACATAGGTTGTGAGAAGTAGCCTGTTTGCACATCATGTAGGATCTGGAGAAGTGCACTAGCCTAAATAACATGTCAGGATTATGTACGCCTATCCTGAGTGATGTATTGTATAATTACCGCCTGCGTGTAAGATATGTAATGAGCAGTCCTTCTCCGTGCGCAAGTCGATTTGTTTTTCTTAAGTAAGCCGAGTTATTTAATTCTATCTGCCAGCTTTATGCATTTATGGTTTTGTTTTGCGACTCTTTCCGCTTTTCTTATGAGTTTTACAAAAATACATCCCCAGAGTGAAAAATGTCTCATCCTTGGACACGCTCCATGCCAACTCCACCAGAGGAAAATTATGATACACAACCCAGCCACGAGTTCACTCAGGGACAGTCAGGCCAACAGGGCAGTGAATCGGCACTTTCACAAATGTGCCACCTTTATGAGCAAAGTTAGCAACAACATCGTGAGATGATGAACCAAGTCATCAACATGGGGAATCATCATGGACAGTATCAGCAGCATTCCAAGTTATCTGAGCTACAGAAGACACGTCCTCAAACATTTTCTCACACTAACAAGCCTCTTGAAGCCGAGGACTAGCTTCGAGATATGGAGAGGAAATTAATTATTGCAAAATGTTCAGATCTCGAGAAAGTACTATATGCTCCACACTATCTCACAGGAGCAGCCGCATCGTGGTGGGAGAATTTTCTGCACATGCATCCCAACGAAAATGACATAACCTGGGATGATTTCAAGGAAGGTTTCCGTGGTGCACATATTCCTAAGAGTATTATGAAAATCAAGAAGAGAGAATTCGATGACCTCAAACAAAGGAACATGACAGTGTCAGATTACAACAGTCAATTTACCCTATTGTCCCGCTACGCCAATGAGGAGCGTATGACTGAAATCAAGAAGATGGAGAAATTCCTTGACGGTCTGGCGCCCGCGCTTAAATGCCAACTGGTCGTGCACACTTTTCCTGATTTTAAAACACTGGTGGACAAAGCCATTACTCTAGAAAATGAGAGACGCAGTCTGGAAGATATCCGCAAGCGAAAAAGGGACCAGACTAATCACGCTCGCAATCACCGAAGCAATACAGAATTTCAAAAGGGTGGGACACACCAATTCTCATCCAATGTCTCACGCCCAATCAAGAATTTTCATGCAAGGGACAAGGAATTCACCTATCGCCCCGGCGTTACTTGTTACGCTTGTGGAGAAGAAGGGCACTATGCCAAACAGTGCCCCAAGCCAAGGAGTTCAACCCCAAAGCCGAACAACGGCGGCAATAATTCAGCGCCCAAGCGAAACAATTTCAATCCCAACAATAACCACAGGAAGGGTCATCTGAACCATGTAACCAAAGAGGAGGCACAAAATGCTCCGGATATCGTACTCGGTACGTTTCCTGTCAACACAATACCTGCAATGGTTTTGTTTGATTCTGGAGCCTCTCACTCTTTCATTTCGAAAAGTTTTGCTTTGCAAAATAATTTTTCGATGCTTCCTTTGGAGAAATCCATGACCATCAAGTCCCCTGGGATTCAGCAAGTTACTCAGAATTACTGTCAGAATGTGGTCATTGAGTTCGAAGGATTGGAGTTTCACGCAAATCTTATTGTATTGGAAAATAAAGGACTGGATGTCATCCTAGGGATGGATTGGCTAACCACCAATAAGGGTTTTATCGACTGTTTCAACAGGACCGTAATTCTCACACACCACCAAGGGAAGACAATAAGAGTATCAGCCAAGGAAGGAAAAATACCCCGGCAACCGAGATTAAATAAGGTGGACGTTTCTGAGCTAAACAAGGTTCCAGTAGTGTGTGAATTTCCAGATGTACTCCCTGAAGAGCTGCCAGGCATGCCACCAGACCGAGAAATAGAATTCCGCATTGAGCTAGCACCAGGAACCACCCCCATATACAAGAAACCATACAGAATGGCACCATCCGAGTTGATCGAGTTGAAGAAGCAAATAAAGGAATTACTGGAAAAAGGATACATTCGAGCCAGCTCCTCACCTTGGGGATCACCAATTTTATTTGCCAAAAAGAAGGATGGAACGCTGAGATTGTGTGTTGACTATCGAGCACTTAACATGGTCACAGTCAAAAATAAATACCCGATGCCAAGGATAAACGATTTGTTTGATCAACTTGCTCAGGCCAAGGTATTCTCAAAAATTGACTTAAGGTCAGGATACCATCAATTGAAGGTACGAACGGAAGATATCCCCAAAACAGCCTTCACCTCCAGATATGGACTGTACGAGTTCACAGTGATGCCATTTGGATTAACTAACGCCCCAGCATATTTTGTTCACCTCATGAACAAAGTATTTATGAAGTTTATGGACAAGTTCGTCGTGGTATTCATCGACGATATTCTGGTATACTCCAAGACACCAGAAGAGCACGCAGAACATCTCAGGATTGTGCTAGGAGAGCTAAGAAAACACCAATTGTATGCCAAGTTCAGCAAGTGCGAATTTTGGCTAAGACAAGTAGGCTTTCTAGGCCACGTGCTGACTCAAGACGGTATCGCAGTGGACCCAGAGAAAGTCAAGGCCGTACTTGGCTGGAAGTCACCGGCCAGCGTAACGGACATACGGAGTTTCTTGGGAATGGCAGGATATTACCGCAGATTTATTGAAGGATTTTCCACCATAGCCAAGCCTATGACACAGTTGCTCAAGAAAGATAAGAAGTTTGAATGGACAGAAGCCTGCGAGAAAAGTTTCCAAGAGCTAAAGCGGAAGTTAACAACAGCACCGGTATTAATTGTACCCGACATACACAAGAATTTTGAAGTATATTGTGACGCGTCCAGAAAGGGTCTCGGATGCATGTTGATGCAAGAAAGCAAGGTTGTCACCTACGCTTCAAGGCAACTTCGCAAGCATGAGGAGAATTATCCCACTCATGACTTAGAAATGGCAGCAGTTATTCATGCACTCAAGGAATGGAGGCATTTCTTACTTGGGAATCGATGTGAAATATATACGGATCACAAAAGTCTCAAATATATTTTCACGCAGCCAGAACTAAATTTACGGCAACGACGCTGGTTGGAATTGGTAACGGATTATGATGTTGGTATCCATTACCATCTAGGGAAAGCAAATGTAGTGGCCGATGCCCTGAGTCGGAACCCCAGCTCCGACGGAAACTATCTGCACAGCTTGAGGCCCGAATTCCATCAAGAATTTGCCAAGCTCAACTTTATAATGGTAGCAGAAGGCACCATATCAAACTTGGAAATACAACCCAACCTTGTGGAGAAAATTAAAGAAGCTCAGCCCGGTCACCCCAGCATTGAAGGAATTAAAAGAAAGTTGAGTATGGGCAAGGCCTCGGAATTTGTCATAGACAATGAAGGAATATTATGGTACGGAGAAAGGCTATGCGTGCCAAACATAGAAGACCTTATACAGCAAATTTTAGCTGAAGCACACACCACTCCATATTCGATCCACCCTGGAGGAACCAAAATGTATAAGGATATTCAGGAAAGATTTTGGTGGCACGGTATGAAGAGGGACATAGCCGCCTTCATTGCATGTTGCGACTCATGTCAACGCATAAAAGCTGAACATCAGAGACCAGCCGGACTACTGCAACCTAACAAAATACCTGAGTGGAAATGGGATGAAATAGGGATGGATTTTATTGTCGGACTACCTCGGTCACCACACGGGAATGATGCCATATGGGTCATCACTGACAGGTTGACCAAAGTGGCACACTTTATTCCAGTGAAGACGACCTACAACACTCAGAGGCTTGCCAGGATTTATCTCTCCCGCATAGTTTGTCTGCACGGTGTCCCGAAGACTATAATATCCGACAGAGGCACTCAGTTCGTCTCAAGATTTTGGGAGCATTTACAACAGGCTCTGGGAACCCAACTAGCCTTTAGTACCGCATACCACCCACAGACTGATGGACAAACGGAACGCGTAAACCAGGTTTTAGAAGACATGTTGAGAGCATGTGTCCTCACATATGGAACCAGTTGGGAAGAAAGCCTTCCATACGCCGAGTTCGCGTATAACAATAGCTACCAGGCCAGCCTACAAATGGCACCATTTGAGGCCTTATACGGACGAAGGTGTCGAACCCCGTTAAATTGGTCAGAGACCGGGGACAGCCGCATCTTCGGACCAGACATGCTCAGAGAAGCCGAGGAAAAGTCAAGCTAATCAGAGACCGACTTAAGACCGCTCAAAGTCGACAGAAGAGTTATTATGATCAGAAACATCGTAGGGTCAGCTTCGAACCCGGTGAGTTCGTATACCTGAGAGTGTCCCCGATGAGGGGATTGCAACGGTTTAAGATTAAAGGCAAGTTAGCACCAAGATTCATTGGACCATTCTGCATAGTGGCACGAAGAGGTACTGTAGCCTACCAGCTAGACTTACCCGAAGACTTGTCCGACGTTCACGACATGTTCCACGTCTCTCAATTAAGGAAGTACGTAAGCAACCCAGAGAAACAAGTATCCCATGAAAACATTGATGTGCAGCCAGACCTCACTTATCGAGAACGTCCCGTAAGAATATTAGAGGAATCTGAAAGGAGGACCCGACAGAAGACCATCAAGTTTTTCAAAGTCCAGTGGAGCAATCACACCGACAGTGAAGCAACTTGGGAAAGCGAGGATTTTCTTCGGACAGAGCATCCACACCTATTTAAGGATCAGCTGAAATCTTGGGGACGAGATTTTTCCTAAGGGGGTAGGTGTTGTGACACTCCAAAATTTTTAATTTGGTTTTTATCAAAATAAAAAAAAACTTTGTGGTTTTTGAGGAGAGGTTTTTTTAAATTTTTTTCTTTTTCAGAAAAACCTTCCACTTAAAAACTTCCTTTGCTTTGGCAAGGATATTATTTTTTCAAACTTTGGTGTTTGATCTTTTGAAACTTCTTCTCTGTTGGTTCTCTCTCAAATTTATTTTTGGGAGTTTAAATTGTTTTCTTTTAAAAATGAAACTCTATGAAAATTTGGGGATTTTCATATCTTGGAACCACCCTTGACTTTGCATTGTTCCCATGTGGTAAAACCCCTCCAAAACCTCCCCTACACCTTGTGATCAACCTAAGTCCTCTGTCCCAACTAATCCAAACAAGTTTTGGATTTTATTCTAATTATTTTTCCTCTCAAAACAAATCTGAAAATTATTTGGAGCCTGAGGGATTTTCAAAGCAAGTACCATATTGCATTTGAGTTTTGACCTCAAACCAACGCTCCTGGATAGTCCTTTGTACCCACAACCCAGAACCATCTTGATCCACTCCTCCTCTTTTCAAAATTTTCAAAATTCAGTCTCTGCAAGTTTGGACCAGATTTGCCAAATTTGATGAAATTCATATCTACACTTCCCCAAAAATTCCACCAAAATTTAGGCAGGCTACTTGAGCAATGAGAAGCCACTCCACCAAGTTTCAGCTCAAGGAAAATTCCCTAGATGCCAATTTCATTCTGTCGAACACCTTGCATGCACTGCTGCTGTTCAAAATTCAGAAAAGTTCAGTTTCAGTGTCGTTTGCGTTCGTCAGTTCCTCTCACGCGTAGACAGTGCACTTGGGACGTTCCTCGCAGCCTCTCGCTCCTGTCCGGAGCTTCACACGCGTGCGTGGAGCCTTCGTGGCATCGGTAGCAGCGAGCCTCGCCGGCGTTGGGAGCTTCTGCGGTGGCTGCACCTACCGTGCCGGCCAACAAGGGCCCGAGCCCTCTCGCCACACCACTCGGCGCCGCCCAAAGCCCCTTGGCTCTCCGCATGTCCCTGCCGTGCCAGCGCACGCCCGTGGCACCGTCGCCGTGGCCCGGCAAGCACGGAACGTGCTCCCTGCCGCCGACGTGCCGCGCCATCCCCGTTCCGTCGAGCTCACCCTCAGCACCAAGTCCCAGCCCGTTTAGCACCTAAATGGGACCGGTGGACCTCAACAACGAAGCCCTAGCCCCTAATCCCCCTGCACATCCCCGGCACCGCCGTAATCACTCGCCAGAGATACCCGTTCACGGCAACCGCCTCGGGCTGCCTATAAAAAGGGCCCCCGAGCTCACCCTCGTGCACCCCTCATCCCCACTCCTCACCAACGCCACGCCAGGCCACTAGGGGGACCCCGAGGAGGTCTCCCCCCCCAACTCCGGCCGCCCCGATCCGCCTCGGCCGCCACCTCGATTCGCTCCGGTGAGGCTACCTCCGGCGCCCAAACCCCGTCCGTTACCCTCTCTAGCTACCAGGAGCCTAACCCCCTCGTCAATTTGATCTCTGCAGCTCTCTCCGACGAGTTTCTCGACCACCCGAGCCGCCGTCCGCCGGAGCAAAGCTCGCCGTCGACGTGGTACTCGCCGGCGACCACCACCACTACCAACCGACGCGGAATGGTGCCCTGAGCACGGAGGTACCCTCCGATCCCCCTACCTCGCCGTGGATCGCCGCCGGCGACCACCTCGGCTCTCGGGCGCCGACGAGCTTCGCTCCCCCCTTTTTGAAATTCAAACCTGATGCGTGGGACCCCACCGTCAGCCTCTCTGCTCTCGCTGTTGAAACGTTTTCTGGAAGCGCCTTCGGGCAAAGTACGTTTTCCCTTTGGGCTGGCGTAGTTTCCGCCGAAGCGTTTTCTGTTTTTATAAGCTAGCCCCTGGAAATCTTCTGTTTCATTACAGATTAGTCCCTGGGCAAAAACCCTTATAACTTTTAAGCAGAAAAGTATTTTTGATTGATTCTTTTTCTGTTCTCTTCAAATTTTTGTCTAGTTTTTTATCAGATTTATTTGAAAAATATTTGGTATACTTTCTGTGCACTCCTTGGTATTTACGTTAGCGCATATATTTTCTTTATACCGTAGATACCGAAGGAGGTGACGGAGCCGCGAACTTCACCGAGCTAGGCTCCGACTACTCTGAACCAGGCAAGCATGTTTGAACTTTTGATATGATGAGTGTCTTGGCATGTTTTGCATTTAGTTAGTTTCATGGCATGTTGAGAAGCATACCGATGAATGTTATTTTATGCAATAATGAGGTAAGTGAGTTCGATGATCCATAAGTGGATGGATGTGAGTATGAATGGCCATGTGTTGGCATGAGGATGGGTAAGATGGCAGTGTCGTAGCATGCCAGTCTTATGCCAGACTATGTTACTTCAGTGTCAAACCGTATCGGTCCAGTTCCTCTCATTTCCTTCCCTGTACTACCACATGTTTTCCGCAAGGAATATGGTTTAGTAAGTTGCAAACCGCTTTTCTGGTACACACCAAAAGGAGAGGCCGTGATGATGGTTCCATGGCCCTGGATTAAAGCCAGTCATCCGGTCAGGGGGCATGGGTGTTTCCGGTTGGGACCGAGAGGGGGGCACCCCTTAGAGTGCGCGTATATAAATTTGATCCCATGCTATTCGAGATTGTGATCTCCCCGTCTCAAAAGTTTTTCTTGGACGATATCTAGGGTGATTCCTAGCATCGAGAGGTAGGATGGGTGTGTACTGGTTAGCTGTGTTTTCTTCCGAAATACCGTAAACGGAACTAGTCCTTCGTGACTACGGAAATCCGTTGGCTGTGGGAATAATTTTGTACAAACTCTGCAGAGTCATATATTTCCTCAAAATCATCTATTCCATGTCCTAGATCGATATTATCTTATCCTAATCAAATGTCAGTTTTGATGACAGAGACTCCGGTGATTCGCATGAGTGCTAATTCCAGTTAATTGAATATCCCTGTGGATGGACTAACCCATTTATTCTCATGAATTAAATGTTTATTATGAGTATTATTTACTTGTGAATCAAAGCCCTTTCTGTGATGTCGCCCCGACGTCCGACTGTGGCATTTCTTTTAAAGCCCTTTCTGTGATGTCGCCCCGACGTCCGACTGTGGCATTTCTTTTAAAGCCCTTTCTGTGATGTCGTCCCGACGTCCGACTGTGGCATTTCTTTTAAAGCCCTTTTTGTGATGTCGTCCCGACGTCCGACTGTGGCATTTCTTTTAAAGCCCTTTCTGTGATGTCGTCCCGACGTCCGACTGTGGCATTTCTTTTAAAGCCCTTTCTGTGATGTCGCCCCGACGTCCGACTGTGGCATTTCTTTTAAAACCCTTTCTGTGACGTCGCCCCGACGTCCGACTGTGGTATTTCTTTTTAAGCCCTTTATGTGGTGTCGCTAAGATGCCCGACTGTGGCATCATTTTCCTTATATTTATTTGTTCACCTTTTGAGGCGTCGCTTCAGACACCCGATCGGTAATTATTTATGTTCTGTTGGGATTTCAGGCGGACTACCGCCGTTTCCCTTTTACTTACCTTGTTATGCTAATTTTTGAAAATGTACATTGGTGAATTTATTCATGTCGCATCCATGCATGCATTTGTTATATCTTACGTCCGAACTGTCTTGCGAGTACTTTCAAAGTACTCACTGGCTTGTTGATTTGGCCAGATGCTGACGAAGGCGATCTCATGGATGAAGAGTTTGATAGCGAGTCCGACACTTAGAGGAGTCCCAGTTAGTCTCGTGCGACCCTGGATTTGGTCACTGTTTTATATACGCTTCCGCTACCAAATAAATTCATCGAGCCTCACCTCGACGCTCGATGAGATGATAGACTTAGAGTCTTGTATTTCTCTCCCCGCTGTGTTTTTCCACCACCGCCCTATCCTCGAGTCAGTAGTATGCCTCCACACCACTGTGACATGTCCGCCATTATGTATAATTATTGGCGTGCTTGTAATAATTTGGTTGAGCAACCGTAGTTCGACCCTGTAATATATTTTTTGCTACTGGCTTATTGTATCAAGAAATTGTCTACCAGTGAGGAGGATTTCTCTCATACTGGACTCAAAAGATTGGTTTCTCAATAAATATTTTTATTGGAAAACCGGTCGTGACACCCTGGCCACCACAGCCTGCAACCGAGCTCGTCACCGTGCTCCTGGTGCCACGAGGGTACCGCAGAGCCCCTCGAGTGGCCTCCCCGTGCCCCACAGCCCGCTCCCGCTCGGAGCCCGTGCTCCAGCCGCCACCGTGTGCTTCGCTCCAGCGAGCTCCGCCCCCCCAGCTCCTTCCACCTGCCCTACCAGATGCGTGAGAGCCCGGGCTAGGCCCCGGTGCTCTCAGACGCCACCCCGTGGCCTGTGGCACGGACTCTGCCGCGTCCAGAGGTCGCCGGCGGTGAGCCCCGTCACCTGAGCCCTGCCACATGGGCCCGGCCCGTCAGGTGATTAGCTTAGTGCTAATCACCGCTTATTTAACCCCCTGACACTGACCAGTGGGCCCAGTGCCACTAATCCTTTAATTAGGATAAAACTAACCCCCTGTTTAACCCGTGTCACTGACGTGTGGACCCCACACGTTAGGTTTGACCAGTCAGCCCTGTTGACTTGCTGATGCAAGCATGACGCAGTGCTGACGCAATTATTTATTTCTGGATTTAAATTAAATCAGGAATTCCAGAAAATTAGCAAAACTTCAAAAAATCATAGAAATTTAACCGTAACTCAGATTGAAATAATTTATATATGAAAAATTATCAGAAAAATGCAATCTATCCATTTGTACTAGTCTCATGCATGACAAACCAACTTATACCTACTGTTTTAGTGAAACACTAAAATGGCATTTATAAAGGGCCTAACTTGGAGTTGCATTTGAATTCTTGGTTCAAATGGACTTCAACCAAATGAATGCTAACAGCATTAGCACAAACAACATCACATCTTCATGCCATGTTCATGCATCATATTGTTTCATATGCTTGTGTATTGATTGTCGACACTGTTCCTTCTCGGTAGGTCCTGCTCCGGAGACCGTTCCAGAGTACCTGTCTGAGGAGCAGTGCCTTCCTTGTTGATATACCAGGCAAGCAAACCCCCTTGTTCATTCTGATAAAATCCTACTCTCTCGCTCCTGCTCTTTGTTATTACATTAGGACAACAACGATTCAACTGCTACTTTGTGCTGCGGTAGTTGAACCCATTCCTCTGCATGACCTGTCATTGCCACGGTAAATAGTTGAAACCCACTAGCATGTGTAGGAGTTGATTGAAGCCATTGTTGTGTTCCTACCATGCTATGCCTGCTATTGCTTAGAGTTGTGTCAGGTCTGATTCATTGGGAATGAATTGGAGTGTTATGATATGTTCTGGTGCTGAGAGTTAAGTGTGTGAACACGATTTGGTAAAGGTAGCGGTGAGAGGCCATGTAGGAGTACATGGTGGGTTGTCTCACTGGAACCGTCCTTAAGCACTGAGTTCTATGTATGTTGTCCAATGACTCGATACTACCACACATTGGGCTCCGGGCGCTCCAAGCCCTCTCGACTTATTAACCAACTTGATCTCTGTCCAGGAGTCGCAACTAGTTTCTGGTGTTTGTAGGTAGTGTTAGTAGTCTACCAAGTGGCACCCGGCCAGGTGGGCTTGGGACAGACTAGGCACAAGTGGCACGGTGTACCAAGCGTAGATCCATCCGGCGAGGTGGGCTAGGGAACCCTGCACACATAATTTGGGGCCGTGAGCGACACCCCGGCCGGATCTCCTTGCGGATGGAAACCGAATAGGCGATAAACCTGGATTAGAGTCTTGTGTGGTTAGTCAGGTCATGGCCGACACCCTCGCCAGGCTTCTGCTTGAAGGTTGCCGAGATACATGACGTGTACATGGCGGTAAGTGGCGAGAGCGTGTGTGAAGAAGTACACCCCTATAGGGTTAACATGATCTATTCGAATAGCCGGGTCCATGGTTATGGACTTCTTGGATGCTTACATGGTACATAGACAACTTGAAGTGGATACTATAAAATGCTCAAGACAAGTGTGAGTGCTATGGATGGCCTTCTCGTAGGGAGACGGGAATGAATCCATAGTAGTGTATTGTGTGGTGATTAGTGGACTCGTGTGCGCCATATCACCTCAAAGAAGTTCTGGTAGTCGTAGAACAGGATAGCCACAGAGTCAAAGCTAGCTTGCTGCAACTAAACCCCACATTACCCTCTTGATACAAATGCATGTATGATAGGATCTGATGTAAGTCTTGCTGAGTAACTTTGTACTCATGTTGCTTTATTTATGTTTTTGCATCGGAGACTTCGGTCTTACTAGTGTTCTCATGGACTTCGACAAGTAGCTTGTACCTCAGCTACGATCTTGATCGGATATTGTAGTTAGTCAGGATCTTCAGCCTTTTTCATTTGTAGATGTCTGTACCCAGACATGTAATGCTTCCGCTTGTTGCTTGTATGCTTTGTATGATGGGTCTTGTGACCCCTGTTTGCAATAAATGCTATGATGGCTCTTTGAGCTTTATCTATATGAGTTGTTGAGTTATGCTGTGATGCCATGTTGTACAACACAGACTTGCATATTATGCATACGTGTAATGTGTATTGCTATGTGTGGGATCTGACTATCTAGTTGTTTATCCTTAGTAGCCTCTCTTACCGAGAAATGTCTCCTAGTGCTTCCACCGAGCCCTGGTAGCTTGCTACTGCTCTGAAGCACTTAGGCTGGCCGGCATTTGTCCTTCTTCGTTCCTGTGTCTGTCCCTTCGGGGAAATGTCACGCGGTGTCTACCGGAGTCCTGTTAGCCTGCTACAGCCTGGTTTACCAGAGTCCTGCTAGCCCAGTTGCTACCGCCCCGATTCACTCGCTGATGACCGACACGTTCTATGCTGGGTCATGTATGCCTGTCCCTGTAAGTTAGTGCCACTTTGAGTTCACGACTAGCCATGTCAGCCTGGGTTCTTTGTCATATGGATGCTAGCGACACTATCATATACGTGTGCCAAAAGGCGCAAACGGTCCCGGGCATGGTAAGGCGACACCCATGGTAATACCGTGCGTGAGGCCGCAAAGTGATATGAGGTGTTACATAGAATCGGGGTCCTGACAGGGGGCCACCAGGGGCCCACGAGACAGGGGGGCGCGCCCTCCACTCTCGTGGCCTGGTGCTTGCCCCTCCTACAGTGATTTCAGTGCCTAAAATCCTCAAATATTCCATAAAAAATCATACTAAATTTACAAGGCATTTGGAGCACTTTTATTTTTGGGATATTTTTTATTGCACGGAAAATTGGAAAAAAGACGGATAATACTATTTTTTCTTTATTTATTCTAAATAACAGAAAGTAAAAAGAGGGTACAGAAGGTTGTCCCTTCTAGTTTCATCCATCTCATGATCATCAAAATGAATCCACTAACAAGGTTGATCAAGTCTTGTTAACAAACTCATTCCGAATAACACAGAACCGGATAAATTTTGAATAACACTAAGTTACCTCAACGGGGATATGAAAATCCCCAACAATAAGAATATCATACTTTTTCTTGACAGTAGGGAGAGGAAATTCAAAACCTCCAATAATGATAGTTGGAACTTTTCCAATAGAATTGATGCTATGAACTTGAGATTGTTTCCTCGGAAAGTTTACCGTATGCTCATTACCATTAACATGAAAAGTGACATTGCCTTTGTTGCAATCAATAACAGCCCTTGCAGTATTCAAAAAAGGTCTACCAAGGATAATAGACCTACTATCGTCCTCGGGAATGTCAAGAATAACAAAGTCCGTTAAGATAGTGACATTTGCAACCACAACAGGCACATCCTCACAAATACCGACAGGTATAGCAGTTGATTTATCAGCCATTTGGAAATATATTTCAATAGGTGTCAACTTATTCAATTCAAGTCTACGATATAAAGAAAGAGGCATAACACTAACATCGGCTCCAAGATCATATAAAGCAGTTCTAACATAGTTTCGTTTAATGGAGCATGGTATAGTCGGTACCCCTGGACCTCCAAGTTTCTTTGGTATCCCACCCTTAAAGGTGTAATTAGCAAGCATGGTAGAAATTTTCCGATTCCAGTATCTTTCTTTTGTTTGTAATGATATCCTTCATATACTTAGCATAAGGATTTACTTTAAGCATATCTGTTAAGCCCATACGTAAGAAATAGGTCTAATCATTTCAGCAAAGCACTCAAAATCCTCATCATCCTTTGACTTGGATGGTTTAGGAGGAAAGGGCATGGGTTTCTGAACCCATGGTTCTCTTTCTCTACCGTGCTTCCTATCAACAAAATCTCTCTTATCATAACGTTGATTCTTTGATTGTGGGTTATCAAGATCAACAGCAGGTTCAACCTGTACTTCATTGTTTTTGCTAGGTTGAGTATCAACATGAACATTATCATTAACATTATCACTAGGTTCATGTTCATCACCTGATTGTGTTTCAGCATCAGCGATAGAAATACCATTGGGATTCTCAGGTGTGTCAACAGTAGGTTCACTAGAAGCATGCAAAGTCCAATCATTTTTCTCTTTCTTCTTTTTAGAAGAACTAGGTGACTCTAAATTATTTCTCTGAGAATCTTGCTCGATTCTCTTAGGGTGGCCTTCAGGATATAAAGGTTCCTGAGTCATTCTACCAGTTCTAGTAGCCACTCTAACAGCAAAGTCATTTTTATTATTTAATTCCTCAAGCAAATCATTTTGAGCTTTAAGTACTTGCTCAGCTTGAGTAGCAACCATAGACGCATATTTGCTAATGAGTTGAAGTTCACCTTTAACTCTAGCCACATTATCGCTCACGCGTCCTATCTCGAAAGCATTATTCTTTAACTCTCTACCAACATAAGAATTAAAACTTTCTTGTCTAGCCATAAAGTCATCAAATTCATCTAAGCATGGGCTATGAAATTTAGTAGAGGGGATTTCAACTTTATCATATCTATAGAGAGAATTTACCTTTACTACCTATGTCGGGTTATCAAGACGATGTGGTTCTTCAATAGGCGGTATATTAAGACCATGTATTTCTTCAATAGGTAGTAAATTCTTAACATCTTTAGCTTTAATACCTTTTTCTTTCATTGATTTCTTTGACTCTTGCATATCTTCAGGACTGGGAAATAAAACACCTCTCTTCTTTGGAGTGCGTTTAGGAATAGGCTCAGGAGTTGGCTCAATTGGTTCAGGAATTGCCTCAGGAATTGGCTCAGGAAGAGTCCAATTATTTTCATTAGTCAACATATTATTCAATAGTAATTCAGCTTCGTCAACTGTTCTTTCCCTGAAAACACAACCAACACAACTATCCAAGTAGTCCTTGGAAGCATCATTTAGTCGATTATAAAAGATATCAAGTATTTCATTTTTCTTGAGAGGATGATCAGGCAAAGCATTAAGTAACTGGAGAAGCCTCCCCCAAGCTTGTGGGAGACTATCTTCTTTGATTTGCAGAAAATTATATATTTCCCGCAAGGCAGCTATGAGCAGGGAAATATTTAGCAGAGAAGTAATAGATCATATCCTGGGGACTACGCACACAACCAGGAGCAAGAGAATTACACCAAGTCTTAGCATCACCCTTTAACAAGAACAGAAATATCTTAAGGATATAAAAACAGTGAGATCTTTCATCATGAGTGAACAGGGTAGCTATATCATTCAACTTGGTAAGATATGTCACAACAGTTTCAGATTCAAGGCCATAAAAAGGATCAGATTCAACTAGAGTAATAATCTCAGGATCAACAAAGAATTCATAATCCTTATCAGTAACACAGATAGGTGAAGTAGCAAAAGCAGGGTCAGGTTTCATTCTAGCATTAAGAGACTGCTGCTTCCATTTAGCTAATAATTTCTTAAGATCATATCTATCATTGCAAGCAAAGATAGCTCTAGCAGCTTCTTCATTCATAACATAACCCTCAGGAACAACAGGCAATACATAATCATTGGAAGAATTTTCATCATCACTATCATCAATAATAGCATCTTCAATCATTCTCTCTAACTCTAGCAAGTTGTTCATCAAGAAATTCACCTAATGGCAAAGTAGTATCACGCACAAAAGTAGTTTCATCATGCATAGCAGAAGTAGCATCATCAATAACATGCGACATATCAGAATTCATAGCATTAGCAGGTTTAGGTGTCACAAGCTTACTCATAACAGAAGGAGAATCTAGTGCAGAGCTAGATGGCAGTTCCTTACCTCCCCTCGTAGTTGAGGGATAAAATCTTGGTTTTAGTGTCTTTCAAGTTCTTCGTAGTGATAAAAAGATATAAACCCCAAGTGACTCAGAGAATAGAGCTATGCTCCCCGGCAACGGCGCCAGAAATTAGTCTTGATAACCCACAAGTGTAGGGGATCGCAACAGCTTTCGAGGGTAAAGTATTCAACCCAAATTTATTGATTAGACACAAGGGGAGCCAAAGAATATTCTTGAGTATTAGCAGTTGAGTTTTCAATTCAACCACACCTGGATAACTTAGTCTCTGCAGCAAAATATTTAGTAGCAAAGTAGTATGATAGTAATGGTAACGGTGGTAAAAGTAAAGATTATAGTTTTTAGGTTTTTGTAGTAGTTGTAACAGCAGCAATGGAAAAGTAAATAAGTGAAGAACAATATGTGAAAAGCTCGTAGGCAATGGATAAGTGATGGATAATTATGCCGAGTGTGATTCCTCATGTAATAGCTATAACATAGGGTGACATAGAACTAGCTCTAATTCATCAATGTAATGTAGGCATGTATTCCATAAATAGTCATACATACTTATGGAAAAGAACTTGCATGACATCTTTTGTCCTACCCTCCCGTGGCAGCGGGGTCCTAGTGGAAACTAAGGGATATTAAGGCCTCCTTTTAATAGAGAACTGGACCAAAGCATTAACACATAGTGAATACATGAACTCCTCAAACAACGGTCATCACCAAGAAGTATCCCGATTATTGTCACTTCGGGGTTGTCGGATCATAACACATAATAGGTGACTATAGATTTGCAAGATAGGATCAAGAACACACATATATTCATGAAGACATAATAGGTTCAGATCTGAAATCATGGCACTCGGGCCCTAGTGACAAGCATTAAGCATAGCAAAGTCATAGCAACATCAATCTCAGAACATAGTGGATACTAGGGATCAAACCCTAACAAAACTAACTTGATTAAATGGTAAATCTCATCCAACCCATCACCGTCCAGCAAGCCTACGATGGAATTACTCGCGCACGGCGGTGAGCATCACGAAATTGGTGATGGAGGATAGTTGACGATGATGACGACGACGAATCCGCCTCTCCAGAGCCCCGAACGGACTCCAGATCAGCCCTCGTGAGAGAGATTAGGGCTTGGCGGCGGCTCCGTGTCGTAAAACGCGATGAAACTTTCTCTCTGATTTTTTTCTCCCCGAAACGGAAGATATGGAGTTGGAGTTAAGGTCGGTGGAGGTCCAGGGGGCCCACGAGATAGGTGGCGCGCCCTATAGAGGGGGGGCCTGTCTCGTGGACATGGTGTGGGCCCGCTGGTGTATTTCTTTCGCCTAGAAATTCTTATTAATTCCAAAAAGTGCCTCCGTGGATTTTCAGGACATTTCGGGAACTTCTCTTTTCTACACATAAAACAACATCATGACAGTTCTGCTAAAAATAGCGTCAGACCGGGTTAGTTTCATTCAAATCATGCTAGTTAGAGTCCAAAACAAGGGCAAAAGTGTTTGGAAAAGTAGATACATTGGAGACGTATTAGTAACTTTCATTTCAAACCCTTTATAAATTTTCTTTATACTATATATCAACTCCACTGTAGCCCCCAAGGGCCGGTTTATCTCTTCAAGATGAACCGGGACTTTCTGTTCAAAATTTGTCCTTGTTGAATTCCCTCACCTTTGATTTTTCTGATCAATTATGCATTAGCCCCCAAGTGCCAAGATACTTGTATTGAGCCTTGGGACTTTAAATAACAGTCAAAAAAGAAGCAATCCGCATTAGCCCCCAAGTGCCAAGTGTATAACTTGTTATATGCTTGGGACTTTGAGAAAAATATTAACATCTTCATCATCTATCTTTTTGCAGGCTGACATGAGCAACAAAAATTCCCAAATTACCGATCTTCAAGAAAATATCAAGTAACCTCCAAGGCCAAAGATGAACTGAAAGGCGCTTTAACTGCCATGGAACAATTAAAGGATGGTTTCAAAAGCGAGCGGGCGAACTGGGAAACCGGGAAGGCTGCTCTATTAAAGCGGGCTGAAGATGCCGAAGCAGCTCTTAAACCGGTGGCGGAAGAGCTAACTGGGCTAAAGCATCAAGTCAATGCTATGACTTCTGCAATATTTGGTAAGTACTCTTTGCAAGAGCTTTTCATAAACATCTTTGAAACTACCGGTTTACCAACCATCTTTTAAACCGTTGCAGGTAGCCGTGTTGCTCATCTGGGCTCTGATATGCGTCAGAAGTTGAAGGCAGCTTATACTTTGATAGAACAAATGTATACTGGCACTCAACGAGTCGTCTGTGTAGCCTCGTACAACAAACCGCCGCCGACCTTGATCAAGGATACATTGGCCAAATTATCGATGACACCTGCCCAGATAGAAGAGGTGAAGTGATTTGCTGCAAGGGCTAGTGCTTTATCAGCACTGACTCGGGCCAAAGCTTGGATAGCTGATCTTGACCTGGCAGATATCGCAAAAGGCTATCCTGGAGAACAAGAAGACGGGTCAGAATTTGACAATGAAGCCCTCAAAACCTTGACCAAGGAGATGCGCCCGCTTGCAAGCCAATTGGCCGAAGAAGTTGACTTGTCTGTCCATTGGTCCAGCTATGACGCGGACAACAAACGGGTTGATGCAGCTGTGAAAGAAGTGCAAAATCTTATCCCGCCAATCCGTAAGCACACCTATGCCCTTGACGTTGAACCGTCCAATCTTATAAGTGATGAAGCCGTCTTCCAAGCTTTAACCCGGATTGATTGGACCACCATTGACTTCCAACCACTAGATGGGGAGGAGGAGGTTGAACCGGTGCAAGATGATCCATCAACTTCTCGTCAGTCTGGTGACGAGTCATAATCCGGCAACCGGTTTCAGCTTTGCAGATTATAGCTTTTGCAAGAAACAGTTATTCTTTTGGGCATCAAAGCGCCTTGTAATAGGCTAGTTAAAATACTTTGATCTTCTGCCATCGTGCACTGCTACCTGAGACTGTAATCCGGCATGATTGTTTCTATGCTTGCTTTATGTGCCTTCGTATTTTTATAAAATTCTGCCTTCTGCATTTGAAAAACTTAAACATGCCCTGGCGGTGTACCGCTGGACGGGTTATGATGCAAAATACAGAACCAGAGTTTTCATAACCAAGGTTGTAAAGCAATGAAATATGAAATATATCATATCTGTGCTATTGATTTACCTTGTTGGTTTACCAATTTGCGTAGTAAGGGTGATAACCCAAATCCTGAGTGTTGATAACTCCCACCATGTTGTACTGGTGCATAATAAACAATGTCGGGTTATGATAAACTCCGGATGATCATCCTGGCGACTTATAGTCAATGCCAGACCGGTTTAAGAAAACCAGTTTATAATTGATTATGCGCTAACAACTGATAGTTGATAGTTATGCCGGGTTAAGAAACACCGGGTTGTTGTTTTGACTTATAGTCAGGCCGGGTCAATGGACACCGGTTTAAATCAAAACCTTATCAAAACAGATAAAACTTTGCAAAAACAAAATCAAATAAAAACTCGTAGTCGAGGCTTTTCAAGGGCTACCAGGCCTAAATGCGAGGCTTTTCACGGGCTGCCAGGCCACTGAGTTGAACCATTTGACAAAGCCTTTTAAGATGGGCCTCCAGTTAACCAATCATCGTTTTAACTTTGACAAGTTCAGGGTCTGTATAAGATTGACTTGTCAAACGTTCGGCGGGTCGTACCAGGATTACCTGGACAGGAGTGGCTTACTTAATGAAGGCAGGTTAACCCGGAGTTTTAGGTGAATACACCAGGCTTCCAAGCCGTGGCTTGATAGCCAATTACAAGGGTCCTTTCAAACTCTTTGTAGCTTTGCACAAAGAGCCCGCAAGTAACTTTGTGAGCTATGCTCAATGGGTGCCTATGTTTGAGTTGTTATTAGCAACAACACTCTCTTTGGCCCCTTGGGTGTGAAGCTCCCAAGCTGTGCTGTGGCATGATAGTCGGTTTAATGAACAAACATGACGTCACTTTATAAGCAGAAGCCCCCTTGTAACCAAGAAATATTGGAAGAACGAAAGAGGCCCTGCTTGTAGCAAGGATGCCGGTTTATTATATTGATCATAATATATACATTGTCAAAATATGTACATAATGGGAGCCTATGGCTTAGGTGTAGTAAGGCCGAAGATGAGTTATATTCCACGGCCGACGGGTCTCCTCCTCTGATTTGCGTGAGTCTTTGTGCTCTCGAACGTCGATGAGGTAGTATGATCCGTTGTGCATATTCTTGCTAACCACAAAGGGCCCTTCCCAAGGTGGGGATAACTTGTGCATATCAGTCTGATCCTGGATGAGCCGGAGCGCTAAGTCGCCTTCTTGAAAGGTTCTTGTTTTAACCCAGCGGCTGTGATAACGCTGCAGGTCTTGCTGATAAACCGCTGAACGAGCCAACGCCATGTCCCGCTTTTCATCTAACAGGTCCAGTGCTTCTTGACGTGCTTGCTCATTGTCCGCTTCAACATAATTGGCAACCCGGGGCGAGTCATGGCGAATATCACTTGGGAGGACCGCCTCTGCCCTGTAAACCATGAAGACAGGTGTATAACCCGTAGACCGATTTGGGGTGGTGTTTATGCTCCATAACACAGATGGTAATTCCTCCACCCAACAACCCGACGTCCGTTTCAAAGGAACCATAAGCCAGGGCTTGATACCCTTCAAGATTTCTTGATTAGCTCTCTCCACTTGACCATTAGACTGGGGGTGAGCCACGGACGACACATCAAGCCCGATGTGCTTCATTGACAAAAATCCTCCAACTCACCTTTGGAAAGGTTCGTGCCATTATTTGTGATGATGCTGTGTGGAAAACCAAAATGGAAGATCACCTTCTTGATGAATTGAACCGCCGTGGCTGCATCACACTTGCTTACGGGCTCTGCTTCAACCCATTTAGTAAACTTGTCAACCGCCACCAACAGGTGGGTCTTCTTATCCTTGGAACGCTTAAAAGGCCCTACCGTATCAAGCCCCCAAGTAGCAAACGACCAAGTGATTGGAATCATCCATAGCTCCTGAGCTGGAACATGAGCTCGTCGTGAGAACTTCTGACAAGCGTCACACCGCTTTACCAGGTCCGTAGCATCAGCATGAACCGTTAACCAATAGAAACCATGATGAAAAGCTTTAGCAACCAAGGATTTTGAACCGGCGTGGTGACCACAATCTCCTTCATGGATCTCACGCAAAATCTCTTGGCCCTCTTCAGGAGAAACACAGCGCTGGAACACGCCTGAAACACTGCAGTGATGTAACTCGCCATTGTGAATAACCATGGACTTTGATCGCCGGACTATCTATTTGGCCAGAACTTCATCTTCTGGTAACTCGCCTCGGTTCATGTACGACAAATATGGAACCGTCCAATCCGGAATTACATGTAAAGCGACCACCAACTATGCCTCTGGATCAGGAATAGCTAAGTTCTACTCTGTAGGAAACTTAAAAGAAGGGTTATGCAGGATATCCAGAAAGGTATTGGGTGGCACCGGTTTACGTTGAGATCCCAGCTGGCTTAAAGCATCTGCTACTTCATTCTTGCACCGATCAATGTGCTCAACCTGATAACCCTTGAAATAGCCAGCAACAATATCCACCTCTCGTCAGTAAGCTGCCATGAGTGGATCCTTGGAATCCCAAGTACCTGAAACTTGCTGAGCCACTAGATCGGTGTCTCCAAAGCATCGTACCCGGCTTAAGTTCATTTCCTTAGCCACTCGAAGACCGTGGAGTAAGGCCTCGTACTCAGCTGCATTGTTAGTACAGGGAAACATTAAGCGGTGATCATAACAGATTCTATCACCTCGAGGGGAAGTAAGGACAACTCCAGCTCCCGAGCCCTCCAATTGTCTGGACCCGTTGAAGTGAATAGTCTAGTATGTGCTTTCCGGTTTGTCTTTCGGTGCCTGCAACTCTGTCCAGTCATTGATGAAATCCACAAGAGCCTGAGACTTGATAGCTGTGTGAGGCACTTATTTCAAACTGTGTGGTCCAAGCTCAATAGCCCACTTAGCAACCCGGCCAGTTGCCTCCCTGTTCTGGATTATATCCCCCAAAGGAGCGGAACTGACCACTATGATGGGATGGCCCTGAAAGTACTGTTTAAGCTTCCGACTTGCCATGAAAACCCCATACACTAGCTTCTGCCAGTGCGGATATCTTTGCTTTGACTCAATGAGCACTTCGCTGATATAATAAACCAGCCTTTGAACTGGATATTCCATCCCAGCCTCCTTGCGCTCCACCACAATGGCTACACTGACAGCTCGGGCCTTAGCAGCCACGTATAACAACAGTGGCTCCTTATCAACCGGAGCAGCAAGAACCGGCGATTCAGCCAACTGCCTCTTTAAATCCTCAAACACCGCATTAGCAGCATCACTCCACACAAAATTGTCTGTTTTCTTAAACATCTGATAGAGAGGGATCGCCTTCTCTCCCAATCAGCTAATAAACCGGCTTAGAGCCACAATACGACCCACGAGCTGTTGAACATCATTGATACATGCCAGTTTAGCCAGAGACGTAATAGCCTTGATCTTTTTCGGATTAGCCTCAATGCCCCTGTTAGATACTAGAAAACCCAAGAGTTTGCCTGTCGAAACACGAAGACACATTTGTCCGGATTAAGCATCATCTTATAAACCCGAAGGTTGTCGAAGGTCTCCTTGAGGTCATCTATCAATGTCTCCTTCTTCCTGGATTTTACCACAATACCGTCCACATAAGCATGAACATTGCGCCCAATCTGAGTATGAAGACAATTCTGCACACATCGTTTGTAAGTCACATGGGCACTTTTGAGCCCAAAGGGCATAGACACATAGCAGAAGGCTCCAAAGGGAGTGATGAAGGCTGTCTTCTCCTGGTCCTTAATTGCCATCTTGATCTGATGATAACCGGAATAAACATCCAAAAAACTCAAACGCTCGCAACCCGCCGTAGCATCAATGATCTGATCAATACGAGGGAGAGCAAAAGGATCAGTCGGACAAGCCTTGTTCAAGTCCATGTAATCCACACACATTCTCCAAGTGCCATTCTTCTTAAGCACCAGCACCGGATTAGCCAGCCACTCCGGTTGAAAAAACTCAATTATAAACCCTGCTGCTAAGAGCCGGGCTACCTCCTCACCAATAGCCTTGCGCCTTTTTTCATTAAAATGGCGGAGAAATTGCTTGACTGGTTTAAACTTAGGATCAATATTGAGATTGTGCTCAGCGATTTCCCTCGGTACACCTGGCATATTAGAAGGTTTCCATGCCAAGATGTCCTGGTTCTCACGGATGAACTCGATGAGCGCGCTTTCGTATTTCGGATCCAGAGTAGTACTGATACTAAACTGCTTGGATGAATCACCGGGAACAAAATCAACCAACTTAGTCCTATCAGCCGGTTTGAACTTCTGGGTCAGGTCATGCTCTATGGTGGGCTTTTTTAGAGGAGTCATATATGCTGGATCAACATTATCCTTATAGAACTTCAACTCTTCTGCTGCGCAAACCGACTCAGCATAGCCTGCATCACCCTCCTCACAGTCCAAAGCGATCTTACGACTCCCGTGCACCATAATGGTCCCCTTATGACCCGGCATTTTGAGCTGTAGATAAATATAACAGTGCCTCTCCATGAACTTTGCATAAGCCGGCCGTCCAAACAGGGCGTGATACGGGCTTTGAATTTTCACCACTTCAAAGGTCAAAGTTTCTGACCTGGAATCATGCTCATCACCAAACACAACCTCCAAAGCTATCTTGCCAACTGGGTATGCCGATTTACCTGGTACTACACCGTGAAAAATAGTGTTCGACGGTTTAAGATTCTTATCTGTCAATCCCATGCGATGGAAGGTTTCATTATACAGGATGTTGATGCTGCTCCCTCCATCCATGAGCACCTTGGTGAATTTATAACCTCCCACCTGAGGTGCCACCACTAAAGCCAGATGACCCGGATTATCAACCCGGGGCGGAGGATCCTCTCTGCTCCACACAATGGGCTTCTCGGACCAACACAAGTAACGAGGTACTGCCGGCTCAACAGCATTAACTGCCCTCTTGTGAAGCTTCTGATCTTGCTTGCACAAGCTAGTGGTAAAAACATGATACTGCCCACCATTCAACTGCTTCGGGTTACTCTGATAACCTGATTGCTGCTGATTCCCCTGATTGTTCTGCTGGTTTTGACTACTTGGTTGTTCTGGTTGCCCTGATTATTCTGAAATCCAGAGTTTGAACCACCACCACCGTAACCCGGCCCGTGAAATCCTGGACCTGAACCGCCAGATGGACCCTGATCATACCGGAAGAGATCAGAATTTTTTAACTCCTTCATAATGAAGCAGTCCTTCTAGAGGTGCTTGGCCGGAACTTCCTTCATCCCGTGCTTTGGGCAGGGCTGGTTTAACAGGCACTCCAGATTCATGCCTCCACCGCCCTGGGGCAGTTTACCCTTACATCGATGCGCATTGCCCTGCACATTGGTGTTAGCCACAAAATCCGAATTATCCACTTTACGCTTACCATTGTTCCCATGGCCCCCTTGGTTGTGATGTTGTCCCTTCGCACCGCCATTCTTCTTTCCCTTCTCCGGTTTCTCCTCGTCAGAATCAGGATCCTTGGTATTATCAGAATCGGCATACTTAACCAAGCTGCCATAAGCATTCCCATGTCATTACAGTGGCGTTTGAGTCGTCCCAACTTCATCTTTAGTGATTTAAACTGGCAATTACCCTCCAATGTTACAATTTCTGTATCAGCATTGATGCGGTCCGACGAATGCAGGATTTCTGAAACCCGGCGCACCCAATGAGTTGTTGACTCGTTCTCTCCTTGAACACAAGCAGCCAGATCCACAATGGACATGGGTTGTTTGCACGTATCCTTGAAGTTCGCTATAAATCGGGCCTTCAATTGGTCCCGTGACCCGATGGAGTTAGCGGGCAGGCTCTTTAACCAAGTGTGAGTTGTTCCTTCCAACATCATGGTGAAGTATTTTGCACATGCCGCTTAATCCACTTCCAGCATCTCCATAGCCATATCATAGCTCTCAACCCATGACTCAGGTGGTAAATCGGTGGTATAGTTAGGTACCTTACGCGGGCCCTTGAAATCCTTGGGCAACCGCACATTGCGTAGAGCCGGGGTGAGACACGGCACTCCCCAGGAGCTGAAGGCAAGTTCTCTTTCTACTGACACTGCTGGTTGAACCGGGGCGGGTTGATGATGACCCGCGTACTGCGCCGCTAATGCGGCCTCCCTTCATGCTCTGCCATTATCCACCACGTCCTGAGCATTTGCACCACATGATGGATTAGGCCCTCAAGGGGCGTCACGGTTCCGCGCACTGCTTGATACAGTCGGTTCATCCATGTGCCTGATGTAGCTCTTGCTCGGGCGAGGGGTTGAGTGAATCCTATCTCGGCTGCATGAATAAGCCTGCTCCTGCACCATGGCAGTCTGAAGAAGATCCCTGGCCCGCCGCGTCTCAACCGCTGCTGGCGACTCACCCTCCATTGGAATAGCTGCCAACCGAGATGCCGCAGCGATCATGTTATCCAATGGGGTGGAGAAGTGACCCGGCGGGAGAAGCTTGTGTTGAAGCAAACCAACAGGGGTGTGATCCTCCTCTACATTAAGGCAAGACAGACCAGCATTTGGATGGTGTTATTTCAATATCTATGATTTTCTACTTGAATATGAGTTCTTATTTGAAATTCAAATTTGATAAATAACTTTGGTTAATTGCTAGTTACTTTATTATGCTTGATATGCTTGTTTCATTTACTGGTTGAATGGATGAACTTGTTTGGTTAAGTAGAGTAAGATTTTGCACTATACATATTGCTATGGAAATTAATGTTAGTTATTTTACTAAATGATAGTTTCATTTAAATAAAGAACTAACAACAATATTGCTTGATAAATAAAAATGAGTTATAACCAGAAAAGTTTTGGTTCTAAGGATTGCAAGATGCATATATTGTTAAGTTTGATCCATGAATATGAGTTGTTTTCTTTGTATGACGAGTAGTTGCATGATTCTTTTTGGGTTATATCATGTTGATGATAAAGAGTTTCTATCAAAGCTAAACTTGATTAAGTTCAACTTGAATACGATGTTGATCACATCATGGTGCCACTGAATCGGGTTTTAATTCAGTGCGACCACATTTACCTTATGGGAAGGTCTTGATTCGGTCCTTTGTTGTGGCTCTCACCGGTGCCTCCCACAAGGGAAGGTTATGGGCGTGCATACTCTGGCCCGGTAAGAAGACATAACCTTGTGTGCTCATTTTTTATGGTACCTTGTCCCCGTTTGGGACCGTTTTGCCATGACAGTGGCCGTTGGTGTCCTTGGTAGACATGGGGCCACCCAAGACCTAGCCCTGAGGGGGAGTTGGTCGGAGTGGCTGGGGAGAGTGCATGACAAAGGGAGGGTTTCGTCGGAATGCTTTGGTCCACCCGAATGGGAATGCGAGCCTAGGTGTTCCGTAGTGTGGGTAAAGTGCGCTACCTCTACAAAGTGTAATTAATCTATCGATAGTCGCGTCCTCGGTTATGGGCATAACTCGGGAGTAAGTCACACCATGGATCAACCTTTCTAATAAATCTTGCAAACTAAGTGAGTGTTGTGATGCATCGGTTCATGGCAAAGCATGAACACTTGAGGTGTTCATGAGTGATTAGTTTCAGGTGTGACCCAGGTATGGTCACCGTTTGGTTCCGAGGTAACCATCTGGTAAGCAATTCCGTGGGACTCATTGCATGAAACGTTTATTTTCCTTTGGTCGTAGTTTTGCATTGTATTAATCTGATTAAATGTCATGATATTGTTTGTCATCGTGATTATGTTTGTTGTGAGCTTGCAAGTACATTCAATGTACAGACCTAGCGTGTTATGTCAGTTTTCAGGCAAGTCAGTTCGCATCGAAGCGCATCTCGTGTCTAGGCCGTGTTCACGTCAGTGTCCCTGTGCTATGGAGTTCCACTTCGTCGTTCTTCCGCTGCGCATAGCTCGTGTGATCGAGGCCTCGTCATGTTCATTAAGTAATGTACATACTGTCCAGCAGCACCGTGTGTGCCGCTTGGCGTCGAATCTCGATGTAATGTTAGACCTATATAATCCGCTAGCATCAATAAAGCGGTTGTTTCTGTACCATGTTGTTGTGTATTGCTAGAAGACTTGATCTTTGGGCTGGCAATGCAAGGTAAACCGGTTGCTCTGAGCCGGGGTGCCACAACGCTTGGTATCAGAGCCGCGCTGATTGTAGGACACGCTAGACCATTAGTGTGTTAGTGAAACGGTAGATAGCTTCGTTTGAGTGCCGATTGTTGCATTGCATGCATGTTTATTTGTTATTACTAACTGAATGGTTTGATAGTGTAGATGGCACCAGTACCGATCTTGTACCATCCTGAGCCAGCTCCGTACACATCGCTGCATCTGCTACAGAACGTGTGGCGACAACTCTACCCATAGGGTGTTGATATAGAGTATCGGGTGTATCGTGAGCACCTGGCCGGTGCATTGTATGAGTATTATGCTGAGGTCACTCTACACCACAGTTCACCTTCCGACACTTACACTCGTTCGACTAAGGGTGGTCTTGTTTCTACGCCATCCCAGGCGGTTCAGTTTGCTGCTCTCAAGGCTCTTGTAGACTTGCGCTACAACGAGGCCCGCATGCATACCCACCCTGGTCTCTTCTTCTACCCATCTCTGCACGAGAATGGGCGTATCCGTTTTCCTTTGATTAATCCAGCGTGCGACCGTCCCACTAGACACCTTTGTCGCTTCATCACCGCTAGTTATCTCCTGAACTACGAGTTAGCTCGGGAGCTTTCATGTGCTCGCACCGCTCTCGCAGCTGCTCATATGAGGAACCTTCTTCCCGCTATCATCTATACTTATACTCCGGGTTCTTCCACCTTCGTTCCCCTGACGACCTTGTAGGGTACCGTTAACCCTCTGAAGGTGAACCCTCATAGTGCTCCTGCTGCATGTTCTTCCCTTGTCGCTACTCCTGGTGCTCCTATGCTTAGATCCCATCCCCCGCCTGCCCCTGAGGGAGAGCCCTCAAGGCAGCATTGTCGCATCCCTCTTGACCCAGAGGACTCTGCTATCAGTTCAGGATCATGGTCCGTCTCAGGAGACGAGCCTACAACAGCACCGATCGAGCAGTAGACCATTGGAGTATCGCTGTAGTCATGAGCATGATGTATGGTTGTAATCGCACTTGTCATGATGCGTAGTTTCATGTACGAGGGTAGTAGACCCGCTGTGATGTTTACTTTCATGTTGGGACTATGTATATTTATATTGGAACTTTTTATTCGCCTTGGTTTCCATTTGCTGCTTTCTTCTGGGTTTTGTCATTGGCTTTTTCCCCCATTTTGGGATTTTCTCATCATGGTTGCTATGTATTGGGAAAACGAAAAAAATAGGATGACGCGTGGAGGCAACAGCAGCCAAGCTTGTGAGGATGTCCCTGTCCGTCGTTCCGAAAGACAGGCGGGACATTCCCCCGAGCCGTACCAGCCACCTCCGCCGCCACCGCCACATCCACCTTCCATTCGATCAGATCCTGCGAATGTTTGAACAAAGAAGGAGCAACAACCTATTGGAAATCCTGAAGAGTGTGCAAGTTATGGCTTGGCAGAATGGAAACCAGAATGGCCATCACTCCAAACTGTCAGATTTTCAGCGAACCAAGCCTCCCAGTTTCAGCCACGCTACTGATCCTTTGGACACCGCCGACTGGCTAAGGACTATGGAGAGGAAACTGGAGATTGCTCGCACTGAAGAAGGGTACAAGGTTCCCTTTGCAACGCATTATCTCGAAGGAGCTGCCGCGATATAGTGGGATAATGCCAAGGCAATATGGCCCGCAGACGAGGAAATTACTTGGGCAAAATTCAAGGAACAATTCCGCAAGTATCATATTCCCACCGGAGTTATGAAAATCAAGCAGGACGAATTCCTCACTCTCACTCAAGGCATCATGACCGTCAACGAGTACCTAAACAAGTTCAACCCTTTGGTCCGCTATTCTCTCCACGATGTTGCCACAGAAGAGCGGAAGATCGACCGGTTCCTTGGAGGCCTGAATCAGCATCTCAGGTGCACTCTCAGCATATTTGATTTCCCAAACTTCCTGACACTGGTGAACAAGGCCCTCATCACCGAAAGGGAACACAAGATCCTACACAACCACAAGCCAGTTGTTAATGACCACAAGCGCAAATTCGAGCCAAAGAAGGATATGCAACCAGTGCAAAAGGCTCGTACTTGGCAATAGACTGAGGTGGAGTACAAACCAAATTTGCAGCAGAATGTCAACAAGACTACTACACAAGTCAAGAATGTCGCGACAAGCCCGGTGCACGAAGACTGTCAGCACAACAATTCATGTTTCAGCTATGGTCAAACCGGACACTACGCCAGACAGTGTCCCAAGAACAACAAGCATGTAGCTCCCTTCCAACCGTAAGTCAACTACATGTAGATATATTCCCCCCAGATATGTTTCAAGGGCAAATTCATCACATCTCCACAGACGAAGCTCAAGAGGACCCAGAAGTTGTCATTGGTATGTTTCTTGTAATGACATACCCGCCGTAATTTTATTTGACTTTGGGGCTTCCCACTCTTTCATATCACGGAATTTTGCTTCCCTAAACCATTTTACTTGCTCAATTTTGGGAAAGCACATGCTGGTACAATCCCCGGGTACCTACTCAGAAGCAATCTCGTATGACAAAATTTGGAAATTGACATCAAGGGCATCAAGTTTCCAACCTCGTTGATAATAATCAATTCCAACAAATTGGACGTCATTCTAGGCATGAATTGGTTAACTCAATATCAAGTCTGTATCAGCTGTGCGACCAGAGAAGTTACCCTGAAAAATATGGAAGGTCGCACCACAAGTTTTTATGCCCGCAAGCGCATGTTGGAAATATGCCCTAGAGGCAATAATAAAAGGATTATTATTATATTTCCTTGTTCATGATAATTGTCTTTTATTAATGCTATAATTGTATTATCCGGAAATCGTAATACACGTGTGAATACTTAGACCACAACATGTCCCTAGTGAGCCTCTAGTTGACTAGCTCGTTGATCAACAGATAGTCATGGTTTCCTGACTATGGACATTGGATGTCATTGATAACGGGATCACATCATTAGGAGAATGATGTGATGGATAAGACCCAATCCTAAGCATAGCACAAAGATCGTATAGTTCGTTTGCTAGCACTTTTCCAATGTCAAGTATCTTTTCCTTAGACCATGAGATCGTGTAACTCCCGGATACTGTAGGAGTGCTTTGGGTGTACCAAACGTCACAACATAACTGGGTGACTATAAAGGTGCACTACAGGTATCTCCGAAAGTGTCTGTTGGGTTGACACGGATCGAGACTGGGATTTGTCACTCCGTATGATGGAGAGGTATCTCTGGGCCCACTCGGTAGTGCATCATCATAATGAGCTCAAAGTGACCAAGTGTCTGGTCACGGGATCATGCATTACGCTACGAGTAAAGTGAATTGCCGGTAACGAGATTGAACGAGGTATTGGGATACCGACGATCGAATCTCGGGCAAGTAACGTACCGATTGACAAAGGGAATTGTATACGGGGTTGCTTAAATCCTCGACATCGTGGTTCATCCGATGAGATCATCGAGGAGCATGTGGGAGCCAACATGGGTATCCAGATCCCGCTGTTGGTTATTGACCGGAGAGTCGTCTCGGTCATGTCTGCATGTCTCCCGAACCCGTAGGGTCTACACACTTAAGGTTCGGTGACGCTAGGGTTGTATGAATATGATTATGCAGCAAACTGAAAGTTGTTCAGAGTCTCGGATGAGATCCCGGACGTCATGTGGAGTTCCGGAATGGTCCGGAGGTACAGAATTATATATAGGAAGTGCAGTTTCGGCCATCGGGAGAGTTTCGGGGTCACCGGTATTGTACCGGGACCACCGGAAGGGTCCCGGGGGTCCATCGGGTGGGGCCACCTATCCCGGAGGGCCCCGTGGGCTGAAGTGGGGAGGGGACCAGCCCCTGGTGAGCTGGTGCGCCCCCCTTGGCCCCTTCTGCGCCTAGGGTTGGAAACCCTAGGGTGGGGGGGCGCCTCCACTAGCCTTGGGGGGCACTCCAGCCCCCTGGCCGCCGCCCCCCCTTGGGAGATCTCATCTCCAGGGTCGGCGCCACCCCCGGGGGCCTATATAAAGGAGGGGGGAGGGAGGGCAGCCGCACCCTGAAGTCTTGGCGCCTCCCTCTCCCCTGCTACACCTCTCCCTCTCGCAGAAGCTCGGCAAAGCTCTGCCGGAACCCTGCTGCATCCACCACCACCCCGTCATGCTGCTGGATCTTCATAAACCTCTCCTTCCCCCTTTCTGGATCAAGAAGGAGGAGATGTCATCTGCTCCATACGTGTATTGAACGCGGAGGTGCTGTCCGTTCGGCACTTGGTCATCGGTGATTTGGATCACGACGAGTACGACTACCTCAACCCCGTTCTCTTGAATGCTTCCACTCGCGATCTACAAAGGTATGTAGATGCACTAATATCACTCATTGCTAGATGAACTCATAGATGGATCTTGGTGAAACCATAGGAATTTTTTTATTTTCTGCAACGTTCCCCAACAGTGGTATCAGAGCTAGGTCTATGCATAGTTCTCTATTGCACGAGTAGAACACGAATCTGCTGTGGGCGTAGATCTTGTCAACTTGCTTGCCACTACTAGTCTTATTTTTCTTTAGCGGTATTGTGGGATGAAGCGGTCCGGACCGACCTTACACGTACGCTTACGTGAGACAGGTTCCACCGACTGACATGCACTAGTTGCATAAGGTGGCTAGCGGGTGTCTGTCTCTCCCATTTTAGTTGGAACGGATTCGATGAAAAGGGTCCTTATGAAGGGTAAATAGAAGTTGACAAAAATCACGTTGTGGTTATTCGTAGGTAAGAAAACATTCTTGCTAGAATCCAATTGCAGCCACGTAAAAGATGCAACAACAATTAGAGGACGTCTAACTTGTTTTTGCAGCAATTGCTATGTGATGTGATATGGCCAAAAGTTGTGATGAATGATGAATGATATATTGTGATGTATGAGATCATGTTCTTGTAATAGGAATCACGACTTGCATGTCGATGAGTATGACAACCGGCAGGAGCCATAGGAGTTGTCTTAATTATTGTATGACCTGCGTGTCAATGATTTAACGCCATGTAATTGCTTTACTTTATTGCTAAACCGTTAGCCATAGTAGTAGAAGTAATAGTTGGCGAGCAACTTCATGGAGACACGATGATGGAGATCATGATGATGGAGATCATGGTGTCATGCCGGTGACGAAGATGATCATGGAGCCCCGAAGATGGAGATCAAAGGAGCTATATGATATTGGCCATATCATGTCACTACTATATAATTGCATGTGATGTTTATTATGTTTATGCATCTTGTTTACTTAGAACGACGGTAGTAAATAAGATGATCCCTTATAATAATTTCAAGAAAGTGTTCCCCCTAACTGTGCGCCATTGCTAAAGTTCGTCGTTTCGAAGCACCACGTGATGATCGGGTGTGATAGATCCTTACGTTCACATACAACGGGTGTAAGACAGTTTTACACATGCAAAAACACTTAGGGTTTACTTGACGAGCCTAGCATGTACAGACATGGCCTCGGAACACAGAGACCGAAAGGTCGAACATGAGTCGTATGGAAGATACGATCAACATGGAGATGTTGATCGATGATGACTAGTTCGTCTCACGTGATGATCGGACATGGCCTAGTCGACTCGGATCATGTAACACTTAGATGACTAGAGGGATGTCTAATCTGAGTGGGAGTTCATTAGATAATTTGATTAGATGAACTTAATTATCATGAACTTAGTCTAAAATCTTTGCAAAATATGTCTTGTAGATCAAATGGCCAACGCTCATGTCAACATGAACTTCAACGCGTTCCTAGAGAAAACCAAGCTGAAAGATGATGGCAACAACTATTCGGACTGGGTCCGGAACCTGGGGATCATCCTCATAGCTGCCAAGAAAGCATATGTCCTAGAAGGACCACTAGGTGAAGCACCCATCCCAGAGAACCAAGATGTTATGAATGCTTGGCAGTCACGTGCTGATGATTACTCCCTCGTTTAGTCCGGCATGCTTTACAGCTTAGAACCGGGGCTCCAAAAGCGTTTTGAGCAACACGGAGCATATGAGATGTTCAAGGAGCTGAAATTGGTCTTCCAAGCTCATGCCCGGGTCGAGAGATATGAAGTCTCCGACAAGTTCTATAGTTGTAAGATGGAGGAAAACAGTTCTGTCAGTGAGCACATACTCAAAATGTCTGGGTTGCACAACCGCCTGTCCTAGCTGGACATTAACCTCCCGGACGAGGCGGTCATTGACAGAATCCTTCAGTCACTCCCACCGAGCTACAAGAGCTTTGTGATGAACTACAATATGCAGGGGATGGTGAAAACTATTCCTGAAGTATTTTCAATGCTGAAGTCAGCAGAGGTAGAAATCAAGAAAGAACATCAAGTGTTGATGGGCAATAAAACCACCAAGTTCAAGAAGGGAAAGGGTAAGAAGAACTTCAAGAAGGACGGCAAAGATGTTACCGCGCCCGGTAAGCCAGTTCCTGGGAAGAAGTCAAGGAATGGACCCAAGCCTGAGACTGAATGCTTTTATTGCAAAGGGATGGGTCACTGGAAGCGGAACTGCCCCAAATACTTAGCAGACAAGAAGGCCGGCAACACTAAAGGTATATTTGATATACATGTAATTGATGTGTACCTTACCAGTAGTCGTAGTAACTCCTGGGTATTTGATACCGGTGCCGTTGCTCATATTTGTAACTCACAGCAGGTGCTGCGGAATAAGCGGAGACTGGCGAAGGACAAGGTGACGATGCGCGTCGATAATGGTTCCAAGGTCGATGTGATCGCCGTCGGCATGCTACCTCTACATTTACCTACGAGATTAGTTTTAAACCTCAATAATTGTTATTTAGTGCCAAGTTTGAGCATGAACATTGTATCTGGATCTCGTTTAATGCGAGATGGCTACTCATTTAAATCTGAGAATAATGGTTGTTCTATTTATATGAGAGATATGTTTTATGGTCATGCCTCGATTGTCAATGGTTTATTCTTAATGAATCTCGAATGTAATGTTACACATATTCATAGTGTGAATACCAAAAGATGTAAAGTTGATAACGATAGTCCCACATACTTGTGGCACTGCTGCCTTGGTCACATTGGTGTCAAGCGCATGAAGAAGCTCCATGCTGATGGACTTTTAGAGTCTCTCTATTATGAATCATTTGACACATGTGAACCATGTCTCATGGGCAAAATGACCAAGACTCCGTTCTCCGGAACAATGGAGCGAGCAACCAACTTATTGGAAATCATACATATTGATGCGTGTGGTCCAATGAGCGTTGAGGCTCGCGGAGGATATCGTTATGTTCTCACTCTCACTGATGACTTAAGTAGATATGGGTATGTCTACTTGATGAAACACAAGTCTGAAACCTTTGAAAAGTTTAAGGAATTTCAGAATGAAGTAGAGAATGAACGTGATCGAAAAATAAAGTTCTTACGATCAGATCGTGGAGGAGAATATTTAAGTCACGAATTTGGTACGCACTTAATAAAATGTGGAATCATTTCACAACTCACGCCGCCTGGAACACCTCAGCGAAACGGTGTGTCCGAACATCGTAATCGCACTCTATTGGATATGGTGTGATCTATGATGTCTCTTACCGATTTACCGCTATCATTTTGGGGATACGCTCTAGAGACAGCTACATTCACTTTAAATAGGGCACCGTCAAAATCCGTTGAGACGACACCATATGAATTATGGTTTGGGAAGAAACCTAAGCTGTCGTTTCTAAAAGTTTGGAGATGCGATGCTTGAAACTTCAACCTGAAAAGCTCGAACCCAAGTCGGAAAAATGCGTCTTCATAGGATACCCTAAGGAAACCATTGGGTATACCTTCTACCTTAGATCCGAAGGCAAGATCTTTGTTGCCAAGAATGGATCCTTTCTGGAAAAAAGAGTTTTTCTCGAAAGGAGTAAGTGGGAGGAAGGTAGAACTCGATGAAGTACTACCTCTTGAACCGGAAAGTAGTACAGCTCAGGAAAATGTTCATGTGGTGCCTACACCGACTGGAGAGGAAATTAATGATGATGATCAAGGTACTTCGGATCAAGTTGCTACTGAACTTCGTAGGTCCACAAGGACACGTTCCAC
The DNA here is from genome assembly GCF_018294505.1 of Triticum aestivum. Taxonomy (NCBI): domain Eukaryota; kingdom Viridiplantae; phylum Streptophyta; class Magnoliopsida; order Poales; family Poaceae; genus Triticum; species Triticum aestivum. Next base: position 478,590,014 of record NC_057810.1, on the reverse strand, counting down.
ACCATAGTGGTATGGCAACCCTGTCCTGGAAATCATGTTGTTAGACAACGGTGAACCTTCGAACTATGAAGAAGCAATGGCGGGCCCAGATTCCAACAAATGGCTTGAAGCCATGCAATCCGAGATAGAATCCATGTATGAAAACAAAGTATGGACTTTGACAGACTTGCCCGATGATCGGCGAGCGATAGAAAACAATTGGATCTTTAAGAAGAAGACGGACGCGGATGGTAATATTACCATCTATAAAGCTCGACTTGTCACTAAGGGTTATCGGCAAGTTCAAGGGGTTGACTATGATGAGACTTTCTCTCCCGTAGCAAAGCTGAAGTCCGTCCGAATCATGTTAGCAATTGCCGCATACTATGATTATGAGATATGGCAGATGGACGTCAAAACGGCATTCCTTAACGGCTATCTTAAGGAAGAACTGTATATGATGCAGCCGGAAGGTTTTGTCGATCCTAAAAATGCTAACAAGGTATGCAAGCTCCAGCGATACATTTATGGGCTGGTGCAAGCATCTCGGAGTTGGAACATTCGCTTTGATGAGATGACCAAAGCGTTTGGGTTTATGCAGACTTATGGAGAATCCTGCGTTTACAAGAAAGTGAGTGGGAGCTCTATAGCATTTCTCATATTATATGTAGATGACATACTTTTGATGGGAAATAATATAGAACTTTTGGACAACATTAAGGCCTACTTGAATAAGTGTTTTTCAATGAAGGACCTTGGAGAAGCTGCTTACATATTAGGCATCAAGATCTATAGGGATAGATCGAGACGCCTCATAGGTCTTTCACAAAGCACATACCTTGATAAGATTTTGAAGAAGTTCAAAATGGATCAGTCCAAGAAAGGGTTCTTGCCTGTATTGCAAGGTGTGAGATTGAGCTCGGCTCAATGCCCGACCACGGCAAAAGATAAAGAAGAGATGAGTGTCATCCCCTATGCCTCGGCCATAGGATCTATTATGTATGCCATGTTGTGTACCAGACCTGATGTAAACCTTGTCGTAAGTTTGGTAGGAAGGTACCAAAGTAATCCCGGCAAGGAACACTGGACAGCGGTCAAGAATATCCTGAAGTACCTGAAAAGGACAAAGGACATGTTTCTCGTTTATGGAGGTGACGAAGAGCTCGTCGTAAAGGGTTACGTCGATGCTAGCTTCAACACAGATCTGGATGACTCTAAGTCACAAACCGGATACGTGTATATGTTGAATCGTGGAGCAATAAGCTGGTGCAGTTGCAAGCAGAGCATCGTGGCGGGATCTACATGTGAAGCGGAGTACATGGCAGCCTCGGAGGCATCACATGAAGCAATATGGATGAAGGAGTTCATCACCAACCTAGGAGTCATACCCAATGCGTCGGGGCCAATAACTCTCTTCAGTGACAACACTGGAGCTATTGCCCTTGCCAAGGAGCCCAGGTTTCACAAGAAGACCAGGCACATCAAGCGTCGTTTCAACTCCATCCGTGAAAATGTTCAAGATGGAGACATAGATATTTGCAAAGTACATACGGATTTGAATGTCGCAGATCCATTGACAAAACCTCTTCCGCGAGCAAAACATGATCAACACCAGAACTCTATGGGTGTTCGATTCATCACAATGTAACTAGATTATTGACTCTAGTGCAAGTGGGAGACTGTTGGAAATATGCCCTAGAGGCAATAATAAAAGGATTATTATTATGTTTCCTTATTCATGATAATTATCTTTTATTCATGCTATAATTGTATTATCCGGAAATCGTAATACACGTGTGAATACTTAGACCACAACATGTCCCTAGTGAGCCTCTAGTTGACTAGCTCGTTGATCAACAGATAGTCATGGTTTCCTGACTATGGACATTGGATGTCATTGATAACGGGATCACATCATTAGGAGAATGATGTGATGGACAAGACCCAATCCTAAGCATAGCACCAAGATCGTATAGTTCGTTTGCTAGAGCTTTTCCAATGTCAAGTATCTTTTCCTTAGACCATGAAATCGTGTAACTCCCGGATACTGTAGGAGTGCTTCGGGTGTACCAAACGTCACAACGTAACTAGGTGACTATAAAGGTGCACTACAGGTATCTCCGAAAGTGTCTGTTGGGTTGACACGGATCGAAACTGGGATTTGTCACTCCATATGACGGAGAGGTATCTCTGGGCCCACTCGGTAGTGCATCATCATAATGAGCTCAAAGTGACCAAGTGTCTGGTCACGGGATCATGCATTATGGTACGAGTAAAGTGACTTTCCGGTAACGAGATTGAACGAGGTATTGGGATACCGATGATCGAATCACGGGCAAGTAACGTACCGATTGACAAAGGGAATTGTATACGGGGTTGCTTAAATCCTCGACATCGTGGTTCATCCGATGAGATCATCGAGGAGCATGTGGGATCCAACATGGGTATCCAGATCCCGCTGTTGGTTATTGACCGGAGAGCCGTCTCGGTCATGTCTGCATGTCTCCCGAACCCGTAGGGTCTACACACTTAAGGTTCGGTGACGCTAGGGTTGTATGAATATGAGTATGCAGCAAACTGAAAGTTGTTCGGAGTCCCGGAGGAGATCCCGGATGTCACGAGGAGTTCCGGAATGGTCCGGAGGTAAAGAATTATATATAGGAAGTGCAGTTTAGGCCATCGGGAGAGTTTCGGGGACACCGGTATTGTACCGGGACCACCGGAAGGGTCCCAGGGGTCCATCGGGTGGGGCCACCTATCCCGGAGGGCCCCGTGGGCTGAAGTGGGGAGGGGACCAGCCCCTGGTGGGCTGGTGCGCCCCCCTTGGGCCCCTCCTGCGCCTAGGGTTGGAAACCCTAGGGTGGGGGGGCGCCTCCACTTGCCTTGGGGGGCACTCCACCCCCCTGGCCGCCGCTGCCCCTTGGGAGATCTCATCTCCAGGGCCGGCACCCCCCCCGGGGGCCTATATAAAGGAGGGGGGTAGGGCAGCCGAACCCTGAAGTCTTGGCTCCTCCCTCTCCCCTGCTACACGTCTCCCTCTCGTAGAAGCTCGACGAAGCTCTGCCGGAACCCTGCAGCATCCACCACCACGCCGTCGTGCTGCTGGATCTTCATCAACCTCTCCTTCCCCCTTGCTGGATCAAGAAGGAGGAGACGTCATCCGCTCCGTACGTGTGTTGAACGCGGAGGTGCTGTCCGTTCGGCACTTGGTCATCGGTGATTTGGATCATGACAAGTACGACTACCTCAACCCCGTTCTCTTGAACGCTTCCGCTCGCTATCTACAAAGGTATGTAGATGCACTAATATCACTCGTTGCTAGATGAACTCATAGATGGATCTTGGTGAAACCGTAGGAAATTTCTTATTTTCTGCAACGTTCCCCAACAGCGCATACCAATGAAGGATATGGTTTTCGCAGCAGTGGCAAAAGAAGTGGAATTAATTCCTGTGGTTAGTGAGTATCCAGGCGTCTTTCCTGAAGAATTACCAAGCATGCCACCAGGCCGAGATTGGAGTTCGCAATTGACTTGGTGCCTGGAACCACTCCGATACATAAGAAATATTATCAGATAACTTCCTTAGAATTGGTGGAATTGAAGAAACAACTAGATGAGATGCTGCAGAAAGGATACATTCGTCCAAGCTCTTCACCATGGGGATCACCAGCAATCTTCGTGGACAAAAAGGATGGCAGTCTACGAATGTGTCTAGACTACCGACAGCTGAATGACGTCACCATCAAAAACAAGTATCCACTGCTAAGGATCGACGATCTGTTTGATCAACTTAGTGGGGCCAAAGTATTCTCAAAAATTGATTTGAGGACTAGATATCATCAACTCAAGATAAAGAAGGAAGATATTCCTAAGACCGCGTTCACCACTCGATATGGTCTTTATGAGTACACTGTTATGTCCTTCGGCCTCACCAATGCTCCTGCATTCTTTATGCATATGATAAACAATGTCTTTATGGACTTCTTGGATAAATTTGTCGTGGTATTCATTGATGACATCCTCATTTACTCCAAGAGCAAGGACAGACACAAGGAGCATCTTCGAGCAGTTCTGCAAAGGCTTCGCGACCATCAGCTTTATGCCAAATTCAGCAAATGTGAGTTCTGGCTCCAACAAGTGGGATTCCTCGGGCATGTCCGCTCGGCAAAAGGAATCTTAGTGGACCCAAGCACGGTGAAGGATGTACTTGATTGGTCCGCACCCACCACAGTCTTAGAAATCTGGAGTTTCCTTGGACTAGCCGAATATTATCGCTGTTTTATCGAATGCTTCTTGAAGATCGCCAAGCCTATGACTGAGCTTCTGAAGAAGGATAAGAATTTCGTATGGACTGAGGAATGCGAGCGGAGTTTCAACGAGTTAAAAATCAGGCTGACATCGGCACCAGTATTGACTCTTCTAGACATCTACCGCAGTTTTGATGTCTACTACGACGCATCCAGAAGAGGACTGGGGTGCGTACTCATGCAAGATGGCAAAGTGGTGGCATATGCATCTCGACAACTGCGGCAACACGAAGGAAACTACCCTACTCATGATTTAGAATTGGCCGCAGTGGTGCATGCTTTGAAGATCTAGAGACACTATCTGATTGGAAAGAAGTGCCAGATATTCACCGATCATAAGAGTCTCAAGTATATATTCACTCAGCCTGATTTGAACCTTCGACAATGAAGATGGCTCGAATTGGTTAAGGACTATGACCTCGGAATAAATTATCACCTGGGCAAAGCTAATGTGGTGGCTGACGCCCTCAGCCGCAAACCAGCCAACCTTAATGCTCTAATGGATTCCTTGCCTCCTGAGCTTTATGAAGAAATCATGCAGCTCAATTTGGTAATCACCGCCGTCCGTCTTGCCAATATATTGGAAGTTGCACCTACTCTCGAAGAAGAAATCTGCAGTGCTCAAGCGAATGATAAGATGTTAATTCAGAAGATGCACCAAGGGCGTGCACCAGACTTCTCTATGGATCATCGAGGTTCGCTAAGGTTCCGAGGAAGACTCTGCGTACCCAACCAAGAAAGTCTGAAGAAGAAGATATTGGCAGAAGCGCATGAAGTACCATACTCAATTCATCCTGGTGGTACCAAAATGTATGAGGACTCTCTTAGGTATTTTGGTGGGATGGAAGGTTGGAAAAAGCGGTAGGCGTAAGCGAGGAGGTTGGCCTTCGCCTAGTGCCTAGGCGGTGCCTAAGCGCCCTAGGCGCGGCCTAGGCGGTAATATAGTTTTGCTCGTAGTGTATTTGCGATTATTATATGGGTGTTGATATTCGTTTAGGGCATATAAATAAGTTAATAATCATCTAGTACCATTGGAATATAACCCGTTTGGCATATCAGTGCAGTACGTGGCATGATTTCTTGCTTGGGTAGGCAATTCCTTGCTTGCCCTGCCTAGACCTCCATTTATGCCCTAGGTGAGGCGTTTGGCCATTGCCTAGCGCCTAGGTGTGCCTAAGCGCCTCCTAGGCACTGCCTTTTCCAACAGAGGATGGAATGAAGAAAGACATCGCATACTTTGTGGCCTGTTGCGACGTATGCAATAAGGTAAAGGCGGAACACGAAAAACCCGCCGGACTCCTCCAACCTCTGCCAGTATCCCAATGTAAATGGGATGATATCTGCATGGACTTCATCACCGGACTACCAAGGTCTCATCGAGGAAACGACGCAACATGGGTCATAGTGGACACCTTAACAAAGGTGGCACAATTTCTTCCTATCCTGACCACATACCGTGCAAATCATTTCACACAGCTGTATGTGTCAAGAATCGTCAGTCTGCATGGAGTACCCAATACGATCACCTCCGACAGGGGATCTCGTCACCTCCGCATTTTGGTCCTGACTACATCAAGCCTTGGGGACCGCTTTGAAATACAACACGGCCTATCATCCTCAGACAGATGGACAGACTGAACGAGTAAATCAAATACTCAAAGATATGCTCAGGGAATGTACATTGGCCGAAGGAACCAAGTGGGAAGACTGTCCGCCCTACGCCGAGTTTTCCTACAACAACAGTTTCCAGGCCAGCTTAAAGATGTTACCCTATGAAGCCCTGTATGGCCGAAAGTGCCGCACTCCATTGAACTAGTCTCAAACCAAAGACAGCCGCATTTTCGGGACTAATTTAATGCTCGAAGCAGAGAAACAAGTCAAGGAAATCCGCGATAGACTGCAATTGGCCAAATCTCGACAGCAGAGCTACTATGATGCCAAACATCGTCAGATCAGCTTCAAACCCGGAGAACACGTATATCTCCGAGTCACCCCTACGAAAGGAGTCAAGAGGTTTCAGACCCGCGGAAAGTTGTCACCCAGATATATCGGTCCATTCCTATGGTTGCATATAAGTTGGAATTGCCACCGGAACTGTCAGAAGTACACAACGTGTTTACATATCATAGTTAAGAAGATGTATCTCGCCACGAGATAAAAGGACTGATATGGTAGAGATAGAATTGGCTAAGGATTTGACTTATGAGGAAAAGTCAATCACAATATTGGATCAGACAGGAAGGGTCACCCGCAGCAAAGAAAGAAGGTTTTACAAGGTTCAGTGGGAGCACCACACCAAAGAGGAAGCGACCTGGGAAAGAGAGGAAATTTTAAGGACTGCATACCTAGAATGGTTTTCCCAAGCAACTGAATCTCGAGGACGAGATTCATATTAAGTGGGGGAGGTTTCTGACAGCCTGGATTTCGCCTTCTCTCTTTTTCCAGACTTGCCTTCTCTCTCTTTTCCAGACTTGGTTTTTATCGTGGATTTTGCCCTGATTTGAATTGGAGTTTGAATCATTTCAAATGGACTTGTCACTTGGGCATATCCTTGACTTTCACCCAAGTGGCCTATCTACTTTATTCCTCTAATCAATCCTCAAAATAATCAAATGAATATTTTTCATAAAAGAAAAATATTCATTTCTCTCTCTCTGAAACTCACTTCAGAAACTTGTGCTCCAAAGCAACCTCAATTTTTCTTGCTCAGGAAAATCTAAGATAATTCCTAAATATTCTTAGCACCTTGGCACACCTTCCCATGAAAAAATATTGCACCGCTTTTTGAAATATTTTTGCTGTAGAAAATCATTTTTATTCTGACCCAAAACTCCAGTTTGTACAACAAGTACATTTTTCCTTGAGCTTTTAGCCTTGTTCTTTTTTGAGCTTAAACACCCTCCTAAGAAACCTTAAACCGCAGGAGATCAGCCCTAATGGCCTTCTAGAAGGTGGCCAAACTTGGCGACCAAGTTTCTAGACAGAAACATGTCAGCTTAGTGGATCAAGTCTGGTCGGCCTGGGCATGAACCATCATCTCTCCTAGACTAAACACTGCACGGTCGAGCACGTAGACAAGGTTTGGCCGCTCCTGGGCGTTGTTTTGACCATGCCAGCTTGGTGACCGTGCGTGGACACGGCGCCTGGCAGCGTCTCGACGCGCTCTGGCTGGCGCCTTGCCCTCTGTTTTGCGCTTTCTCGTTCGAGCGCTCGCCGCCGACTACCACACCGCGCCACAAGCCCCGATCCATCACCCTTGACCGCTCCCTAGTGCTCGCTGATGCCGGAGCCGCCGTAGCAAGCACGGGCGCGTCGCGGCCAAAATGCCATAGTGCGCGCATGTGCTTGTCCTCTTCCCCAACCGCCTCCGATGCTCGTCCGTGAGTGTGGGCAAGCTCTTGCGTTGACGCTGAGCCATTGCCCCTCGCCTTGGAGCTTCTCATCGCTGTTCGCCGCGTGTCCAGAGAGCTCCAGCAGCGACACGTTCCCCCTTGCTCCGGCTATATATGGCGCTCCCCTCCTCGATTTCTAGCCAAGAACCACTCCACACCACCTCCACGAACACATAGATGAGCAGAAGCTCGGTCGGGCAGGCCTCTGGCCGTCGGCCAGACCAGAGGACTCCGGCGATCCCCGCAGTCCAGCCAAGCAGCTGCTTGGGCGGGGCATTGGGGATCTGCTGGTGCTGCCTGGACACCACTGAGCCCTCGGAGCCGCCCCTAGCCGTTGTCTTCAACCACTCCGGCGAAACCCGTCCGCCACCGTAGCTTGCAAGCTCAACTGCGAGCAGCTCCGTCCACCCCAAGCCAAGCTACGAGTACGGGCAGGTGTGCCTCGAGCCCCACTTCAATCCTATCCCTCTAGCCTAGCCCCGAACCCCCTCGTCGCCGGCATGAGATCCGGTGAAGCCCCGCCTCTCTCTGATCTCGCGCACCCCCTCTCTCTTCTGACGAACGGGACCCACCTGTCGATCTCACGACTCGCGCTTGAAGCAGTACGGGTGGAGGCGTATTTCTGTTTTACGCCTTCGACAGCACCCCCCCAGGATTTCTGTTTAATTCAAATATTATTCAGAAATTAGACTGAACTTTGACCAGCCACCTTTTCTAAACCATAAGTCCAAATGATTTGATTCTTTTTGCATTATTGTTGTTTCAGAAAGCTCTGGCAGCACACCGGAAGGTGGATTTTTCCTTGCTGCCTAGAATTTCTGGAGATTTTCATAATGTGTTTTGACAAATATTTTTGTGGTTTAAATTCTTTTTTAGAAGGAGAAGCTTGTCTTGAAGCAAACCAAGAGGGGTGTGATCCTCCTCTACATTAAGGAAAGCCACACCAGCATTTGGATGGTGTTACTTCAATATCTATGATTTTCTACTTGAATATGAGTTCTTATTTGTAATTCAAATTTGATAAATAACTTTGGTTAATTGCTAGTTACTTTATTATGCTTGATATACTTGTTTCATTTACTGGTTGAATGCATGAACTTGTTTGGTTAAGTAGAGTAAGATTTTGCACTATACATATTGCTATGGAAATTAATTACAGTTTCATTTGAATAATAACTAAAAACAATATTGCTTCATAAATAAAAATGAGTTATAACCAGAAAAGTTTTGGTTCTAAGGATTGTAAGATGCATATATTGTTAAGTTTGATCCATGACTATGAGTTGTTTGCTTTCTATGACGAGTAGTTGCATGATTCTTTTTGGGTTATATCATGTTGATGATAAAGAGTTTTTATCAAAGCTAAACTTGATTAACTTCAACTTGAATACGATGTTGATCACATCATGGTGACACCGAATCGGGTTTTAATTCAATGCGACCACATTTACCTTATGGGAAGGTCTTTATTCGGTCCTTTGTTGTGGCTCTCATCGGTGCCTCCCGCGAGGGAAGGTTATGGGCATGCATACCCTGGCCCGGTAGGCAGACATAACCTTGTGCGCTCATTTTTTATGGTACCTTGTCCCCGTTTGGGACCGTTTTGCCATGACGGTGGCCGTTGGTGTCTTCGGTAGACATGGGGCCACCCAAGACCTAGCCCTGAGGGGTGGTTGGTCGGAGTGGCTGGGGAGAGTGCATGACAAATGGAGGGTTTTGTCGGAATGCTTTGGTCCACCCGAATGGGAATGCGAGGCTAGGTGTTTCGTAGTGTGGGTAAAGTGCGCTACCTCTGTAGAGTGTAATTAATCTATCTATAGCCGCGTCCTCGGTTATGGGCATAACTTGGGAGTAAGTCACACCATGTATCAACCTTTCTAATAAATCTTGCAAAATAAGTGAGTGTTGTGATGCATCGGTTCGTGGCAAAGCATGAACACTTGAGGTGTTCATGAGTGATTGGTTTCATGTGTGACCCAGGTATGGTCACCGTTTGGTTACGAGGTAACCGTCTGGTAAGCGAGTCCGTGGGACTCAATTCATGAAACGTTTGTTTTCCTTCGGTAGTAGTTTTGCATTGTATTGATCTGATTAAATGTCATGATATTGTTTGTCATCGTGCTTATGTTTTTTGTGAGCTTGCAAGTACATTCAATGTACTGACCTGGCATGTTATGTCAGTTTTCAGGCAAGTCAGTTTGCATCTCGTGTCTAGGCCGTGTTCACGTTGGTGTCCCTGTGCTATGGAGTTCCACTTCGTCATTCTTCCACTGCCGCATAGCTCGTGTGATCGAGGCCCCGTCATGTTCATTAAATAATGTACATACTATCCAGCAGCACTGTTTGTGCCGCTTGGCCTCGAATCTCGATGTAATATCAGACCTATGTAATCCGCTAGCATCAATGAAGAGGTTGTTTCTGTACCATGTTGTTGTGTATTGCTAGAAGACTTGATCTCTGGGCTGGCAATGCAAGGTAAACGGGTTGCTCTGAGCCGAGGTGCCACAACAAACACCTTTGGAGACACCTGTAGAGCATCTTTATAATCACCCAGTTGTGACGTTTGATAGCACACAAGGTGTTCTTCCAGTATCCGTGAGTTGCATAATCTTATAGTCAGAGGAACATGTATAAGTCATGAAGAAAGCAATAGCAATAAAACTTAACGATCAATATGCTAAGCTAACGGATGGGTCTTTTCCATCACATCATTCTCTAATGATGTGATCCTGTTCATCAAATGACAACACATGTCTATGGTCAGGAAACATAACCATCTTTGATTAACGAGCTAGTCAAGTAGAGCCATACTAGGTACTAGGGAAACTTTGTTTTGTCTATGTATTCACACATGTAAAAAGTTTCTGGTTAATTCAATTTTAGCATGAGTAATAAACATTTATCATGATATAAGGAAATATAAATAACAACTTTATTATTGCCTCTAGGTCTTATTTCCTTCAAGGCGCAGTGCTGCCTTGGGCGATGGCGGGGTTGATACATCTCCGTCGTATCTATAATTTTTGATTGTTCCATGCCAATATTCTTCAACCTTTATATACTTTCGGCAACTTTTTATACTATTTTTGGGACAAACATATTGATCCAGTGCCCAGTTTCAGTTCCTGTTTGTTGCATGTTTTATGTTTTGCAGAAACCCAATATCAAATGGAATCCAGACGGGATAAAAATGGACGGAGAATTATTTTGGAATATTTGGGATTTCCGGAGGAAGAATCAACGCAAAACGGTGCCCGAGGTGGCCAGGAGATAGGGGGGTGCGCCCACCCCCCTGGGTGCGCCTGACACTCTCCTGGGCCACCCGTAAGACGGTTTATGCTCTTCTTTTACCGCGAGGAAGCTAATTTTACGAGAAAAATCTGGGCGAAAGATTCACCCCAATCGGAGTTACGGATCTCCGGATATAAAAGAAATGGTGAAGGGGCAGAATTAGAGAACGCAGAAACAGAGAGAGACAGAGAGATAGATCCAATCTCGGAGGGGCTCTCGCCCCTCCCATGCCATGGGAGCCAAGGACCAGAGGGGAAACCCTTCTCCCATCTAGGGAGGAGGTCAAAGAAGAAGAAGAAGAAGGGGGGCTCTCTCCTCCTTGCGGCGCCGCCGGGGGCCATCATCATCACCGCAATCTTCACCAACAACTTCACCGCCTTCATCACCAACTCTTCCCCCCTCTATGCAGCAGTGTAACCCCTCTCTTACCCGCTGTAATCTCTACTTAAACATGATGCTCAACGCTATATATTATTTCCCAATGATGTATGGCTATCCTATGATGTTTGAGTAGATCCGTTTTGTCCTATGGGTTAATTGATGATCGTGATTGGTTTGAGTTGCATGTTTTATTATTGGTGCTGTCCTATGGTGCTCTCTGTATCGCGCAAGCGTGAGGGATCCCCGCTGTAGGGTTTGCAATATGTTTATGATTTGCTTATGGTGGGTGGTGTGAGTGAACAGAAGCACAAACCCGAGTAAGTAGGTTGTTTGCGTATGGGATAAAGGGGACTTGATGCTTTAATGCTACGGTTGGGTTTTACCTTAATGAATCTTTAGTAGTTGCGGATGCTTGCTAGAGTTCCAATCATAAGTGCATATGATCCAAGAAGAGAAAGTATGTCAGCTTATGCCTCTCCCTCAAATAGAATTGCAATAGTGATTACCGGTCTAGTTATCGATTGCCTTGGACAAATAACTTTCTCGTGACAAAAAGCTCTCTACTAATACTTAATTTATTGCATCTTTATCTAAACAGCCCCTAGTTTATATTTACATGCTCTTTATTATCTTGCAAACCTATCCTATCACACCTACAAAGTACTTCTAGTTTCATACTTATTCTAGGTAAAGCGAACGTCAAGCGTGCGTAGAGTCGTATCAGTGGCCGATAGGACTTGAGAGGGTATTTGTTCTACCTTTAGCTCCTCGTTGGGTTCGACACTCTTACTTATCGAAAGAGGCTACAACTATCCCGTATACTTGCAGGTCATCAAGACCTTTTTCTAGCGCCGTTGCCGGGGAGTCATAGCGTGGGGTGATTATTCTCGTGTGTGCTTATTTTCTTTATCACTAAGTAATTTTTATTTGTTGTTCTTAGTTGTTTTCTATCTTTAGTTATGGGTAGGAAACGCAAAATACCAAAAAAATTAGTTGTACCTACTGAACCAATGGTTGAAGAACCACTCAAAACCTATCACACTCCTGAAGCTTTTTACTTGGATCTTCTTCGATCCCTTTGTGCTTGTGCTGAAACCCCAACTAGCTTAGTTGAGGGCAAATCTTTAGATGAGCATGCTTGTTATGTGCGACACCGTATATGTGAAAAAGGGAAACTTTTACTGGATCAAATTCATCGTTTGCAATGATATGCTTGGAATTTATGTGAAATATATGATATTACTTGTTGTTCTGAAAACCCTAAGAAACACCTTCCCTACCAACGTGAGTTTATTGATAATGGAATCGTATCTTCATATGCTAAGGGTGTTTATAATTACTATGATGTTCAACAAATTGAACAATTTGTTGCTTTTAAGGGTGCTTATGAAATTGCTTCTTTGATTGAAAAGTATGATGCTACTCTCTACAAATCTGAAATTTTTTCCATACTTGAATATTGTTATGATAATTATGCTTCTAATGCCTATGTTAAACTATATATTGAGAAATTCTCCGCTGTCCAAGAAGAGACTAATATTTTGCAGGAAGCTATGGAAGAAGAAATTGATGAAACTGTGAGCTCATTGGATGAAAAAGATGATGAGGAGAGCGAAGAACAAAAGGTGGAAGAGCGGATTAATCACCCGTGCCCACCTTCTAATGAGAGTAACTCTTCAAATCATACATTGTTTAATTCCCCTTCGTGCTTACCGAAGGATGATTGCTATGATCCCGTTGATTCTCTTGAAATATCCCTTTTTGATGATGCTTGCTATGCTTGTGGCCAAGATGCCAATATGGATTATGCTTATGGAGATGAACTTGCTATAGTTCCTTATGTTAAACATGAAATTATTTCTATTGCACCCACGCATGATAGTCCTATTATCTTTTTGAATTCTCCCAACTACACTATGTCAGAGAAGTTTGTGCTTATTAACGATATATTGATGGGTTGCCTTTTTCTGTTGCACATGATGATTTTGATGGATATAATATGCATGTGCTTGCTGCTCCTACTTGCAATTATTATGAAAGAGGAACTATATCTCACCCTCTCTATGTTTCTAATATGATAAAATTGCAAGAAACTGTTTATACTATGCATTGGCCTTTGCTATGTGTGCATGAATTGTTCTTTTATGACATGCCGATGCATAAGAAGAAAGTTAGACTTCATTGTTGCTTGATATATGTTACTTTGTGCTCACTACTAAATTACAAATCATTGTTAATTAAAATTGTCTTTGATATACCTTGGGATTCGGGTGGATCCATTACTTGAGCACTATATGGCTAGCTTAATGGCTTTAAAGAAAGCGCTGCCAGGGAGACAACCCGGAAGTTTTAGAGAGTCATTTATTTCTGTTGAGTGCTTTTATATAGTCTAAAAAAATAAAAATAAAGAGGGAACCTAAAAACTTTTCAAAAAGGAAAGTGAAAGTGAGAAAGACAAGCATTGTTGAAGTGGGAGCTAGCCTTGAACTTTGTTCATGCTCACGGAAACTTTGTGAATCTTGATTACAGAAACTTTTCATCAAAAATAATTATATCCTTGTACAATTCTATTGTATTATAAAAATAATGTGCTAAGGTTTGCCTTTAGGATGTTTACAATGCTTGTTGGTTTGTACGGTGCAAGACAGAAACTTTGGCTGTAGTGGGCAATTTTACATTTTTTTACTGGAACGTCAATTGGCTCTGATTCTTTTTGCACTGTCTTTCTATACAACTTTTTTATTTTTCCTAATTTTGGTAGAATGTTTGGGGTACCAGAACTATGGTGAATGTTCAGATTGCTACAGACTGTTCTGTTTTTGACAAATTCTGTTTTTGATGCATAGTTTGCTTGTTTTGATGAGTCTATCAATTTATATTAGTGGATTAAGCCATGGAAAAGTTATATTACAGTAGACACAATGCAAAAACAAAATATGAATTGGTTCGCAATAGTACTTAGAGTAGTGATGTGCTTTATTATACTAATGGATCTTACCGAGTTTTCTGTTGAAATTTTGTGTGGATGAAGTGTCTAATCGAGGATGTCTCGATATGAGGAAAAGGAAGAGAGGCAAGAGCTCAAGCTTGGGGATTCCCGAGGCACCCCAAGTAAATATTCAAGGAGACTCAAGCGTCTAAGCTTGGGGATGCCCCAGAAGGCATCCCCTCTTTCTTCAACAAGTATCGGTATGTTTTCCGATTCGTTTCGTTCATGTGATATGTGCAAGTCTTGGAGCGTCTTTTGCATTTAGTTTTCATTTTTCTTTTATGCACCATGCTGGTATGAGATAGTCCTTGGTTGATTTATAGAATGCTCATTGCACTTCACTTAAATCTTTTGAGTGTGGCTTTATAGAATGCTTCATGTGCTTCACTTATATCATTTGAAGTTTGGATTGCCTGTTTCTCTTTACTTAGAAAACCGCCATTTGTAGAAAGAATTAAACTCTCTTGCTTCACTTATATCTATTTATAGAGATGACAGGAATTGGTCATTCACATGGTTAGTCTTGTAGATCGCTGAATATGATATGTTTGATTCCTTGCAATAGTTTTGCGATTTAAAGATGGTGATATTAGAGTCATGCTAGTGGATGGTTGTGGATTGTAGAGACACTTGTGTTGAGGTTTGCAAGTCCCGTAGCATGCACGTATGGTAACCGTTGTGTAACAAATTTGAAGTATGGGGTGTTTCTTTGATTGTCTTCCTCATTAGTGGCGGTCGGGGATGAGCGATGGTCTTTTCCTACCAATCTATCCCCCTAGGGGCATGCGTTGTAGTACTTTGCTTCGAGGGCTAATAAACTTTTGCAATAAGTATATGAGTTCTTTATGACTAATGTGAGTCCATGGATTATACGCACTTCTACCTTTCCATCATTGCTAGCCTCTTCGGTACTGTGCATTGCCCTTTCTCACCTCGAGAGTTGGTGCAAACTTCGCCGGTGCATCCAAACCCCGTGATATGATACGCTCTATCACGCATAAGCCTCGTTATATCTTCCTCAAAACAGCCACCATACCTACCTATCATGGCATTTCCATAGCCATTCCGAGATATATTGCCATGCAACTTCCATCATCATCATATACATGACTTGAGCATTTATTGTCATATTGCTTTGCATGATCGTAAGATAGCTAGCATGATGTTTTCATGGTTTGTCCGTTTTTGATGTCATTGCTACACTAGATCATTGCACATCCCGGTACACCGCCGGAAGCATTCATATAGAGTCATATCTTTGTTCTATTATCGAGTTGTAATATTGAGTTCTAAGTAAATAAAAGTGTGATGATCATCATTATAGAGCATTGCCCCATAAAAAGGAAAAAAGAAAAAAAAGAAAAAAAAGGAAAGGCCAAAGAAGCCCACTGAAAAAGAAAAAAAAGAAAAAAAAGAAAAGGGGCAATGTTACTATCCTTTTTCCACACTTGTGCTTCATAGTAGCACCATGTTCTTCATATAGATTGTCTCCTATGTTGTCACTTTCATATACTAGTGGGAATTTTCATTATAGAACTTGGCTTGTATATTCCAATGGTGGGCTTCCTCAAATGCCCTAGGTCTTCTTGAGCAAGCAAGTTGGATGCACACCCACTTAGTTTCTTTTGTTGAGCTTTCATACACTTATAGCTCTTAGTGCATCCGTTGCATGGCAATCCCTACTCCTCTCATTGACATCAATTGATGGGTATCTCCATAGCCCGTTGATTAGCCACGTCGATGTCACGCCCAATATGCGATCCTATCCAAAAGGAACTCGAAGGTCCCACCAAGGATAGACCCGCATATTGAAACGCTTGTGCAAGGTGGATATCATTACATCAACATTACATAATAAATGGGGATACATACAAAAGGCATACAATGCCACCTGAATACAACATCACAATACATAAGAGCATCATCCGACTACGGATGAAACACAAACAGAAACTCAAACGACATCCACCCTGCTAGCCCGGGCTGCCGACCTGGAACCTATCCCTGATCGAAGAAGAAGCAGAAGAAGAACTCCAATACAAGCAAACATCGCTCTCGCATCATGAACATCGTGTAACCTGTACCTGCAACTGTTGTTGTAGTAATCTGTGAGCCACGAGGACTCAGCAATACCATTACCATGGGTATCAAGACTAGCAAAGCTTAAAGGGAATGGAAGGGGTAAAGTGGTGAGGTTGCAGCAGCGACTAAGCATATATGATGGCTAACATACGCAAATAAGAGCGAGAAGAGAGGAAACGGAATGGTCGTGAAGCTAGCAATGATCAAGAAGTGATCCTGAACTCCTACTTACGTCAAACATAACCCAAAACCGTGTTCACTTCCCGGACTCCGCCGAAAAGAGACCATCACGGCTACACACGCGGTTGATGCATTTTAATTCGGATCTGGTGTCAAGTTATCCACAACCGGACACTAACAAATTCCCATCTGCCCATAACCGCGGGCACGGCTTTCGAAAGATTATACCCTGCAGGGGTGTCCCAACTTAGCCCATGATAAGCTCTCGCGATCAACGAAGGATATACCTTCTCCCAGGAAGACCCGATCAGACTCGGAATCTCAGTTTACAAGACATTTCGACAATGGTAAAACAAGACCAGCAAGACCTCGCGCTGTGCCGACAAATCCCGATAGGAGCTGCACATATCTCGTTCTCAGGGGACACCGGATGAGCCAGACGTCGGGTTGGCATAGACCCTGATTGCCCAGGGGGCGCCGGACATCGCTCGGTTTGGACCAACACTTGGACAAGCATTGGCCCGGGGGGGCTAAAATAAAGATGACCCTCGGGCTCCGGAAACCCAAGGGAAAAAGGGCTAGGTGAGGAAAATGGTAAAACCAAGGTTGGGCCTTGCTGGAGGAGTTTTATTCAAAGTGAACTGTCAAGGGGGTCCCTTAAATCACCCAACCACGTAAGGAACGCAAAATCCGGGAACATAACACCCGTATGACGGAAACTAGGGCGGCAAGAGTGGAATAAAACACCAGGCATAAGGCCGAGTCTTCCACCCTTTACCAAGTATATAGATGCATTAATTAAATAAGAGATATTGTGATATCCCAACATAATCCTGCCCATCATGGGACAATCTTCAACTTCACCTGCAACTAACAATGCTATAACAGGGGCTGAGCAAAGCGGTAACATAGCCAAACAATGGTTTGCTAGGAAGGGTGTCAAAGGTTAGAGGTTCATGGCAATTTGGGAGGCTTGATGAACAAAAGATAGGTAGCGCAGCAAAGCGATAGAACGAAGCAACTAGCATAGCAATGATAGTAGTGAGATCCAGGGTAGCGGTCGTCTTGCCTGAAATCCCGCAAGGAAGAAGAACGAGTCCATGAAGAAGACGAATAGGAGTAGTCGAACGAATCCTCACAATCGCAACATTACCAGAACTAAGAAGCAACATCGGAAAGAAACAAACAACATGGTAAACAACCATCACATAAGCATGGCACGATGCACAACCAAGTATGATGCATGTCCGGTTTAAAGAGGCATGGCATGGCAAAGTGCACAAACAATACTACAAATTAAGTGGAGCTCAGTATGCAACAAGTTGCATATTGACAAAACACCACATTCAAGTATTCAGTTCACTCTCGTTTATGCTACTCATCAATATTAAATGTTGTTAAGCATGGCAAGAGGTGAAGCATAAGTAAACTAGCTATTTAGGCAAGTTTAAATGAGGCCGGAACAACAAACAACAATTTCGGAAAAACCTCATGTCCATGTTTTAGTTTTGGTACTGATCTGCCCTAAACCATATTTTAAGGTTGTTAAACAGGAAAATAAAGTCCACCACATTACACTAGGCAATTTTTCCACCCCATTTACATATAAAGTTTATTTAGATTGGAGCTACAGTTATTTAGTTATGAAATAAATCATTTGAGCATGGCATTTTAGCAAATTAATGCAAACAACACCTTAAACACCTTAAACATGGATGAAAGTAGCAAATTATGAAACTAGATGGAAAACTAAGCATTTTACATATATATAAAACATTTTAATCCGATGCACGGTTGGTGATTTATTAAATGCATGTAGAACAGGGGATTTTCTGTAAAACAACGGTCTCTGGATAAATGAAAAAATTCACAGCGCATTGAAAAAAAATACATGGGCCGAAACATCGATCTGGCCCAGGGCGCAGGGGAAGCTGCTCACATCGGGCCTTGACGCCGGTCGGTGGATCTGGCGGCCCATGGCGAAGGTGAAAGAGGGCTCGCGCGGCGCTGGGCCTCATGGGCGAAGGGAGCTGGGCCTGCGCGTGAAGAGGACGCGGTCAACGGGGCTGGGTCGAGCGCTTGTCGTCCTCCCTGCTCGAACGAAGCAGAGGAGGTGAGTAGGGCATTGGGGCAGCAGGTCGACACGCGACGGAGGAGGCCCGGACAGCGAGGTCACCGGGGCCTTGGGCGGGCAAGAGGGACTTGGCGGCGATGAGGAACTGCGATGGGGATCCGGTGCAGTCTCGGGTTCCAGTGGCCGGATCTGGCGCGGGAGAAGCTCGGGAGGGCACCATGGCGCGGGTGTGCTCCTATAGAAAGGCAAGACTGAGATGTTGAGAGGAGGGAAAGAAATACTGGGGAGGAATAAGAAGCAGGGGAGGAAGGAGAGGGTTCCTGCGGGGGTCACCGATGGCAGGGCTCGCCGGAGCTGCGGGAGATGATGCTGCTCATCGCCGGCGGGGACGGCTGGCTCGATCCGCTCGGGCTCTCGCCAGCGGGAGGCACGGGCTTGGAGCTCCATGGGGAATGCCATGGTGCAGAGCAAGGCGTAGGGCTCGGGGAAGGAGCACGGCATGAGGGAGGCGCTCGGTAGGGATCGAGCGGGAGGAGCTCGGGGCCTCGGGCGCGTGGTCGAGGAGGTTGGAGAGGATCTGGATCGGGCTCTGGTTGGTGACGCTGAAAACGAGGAAGGGAGAGAGGCTGGCTGTAGGCTTGGATCCCGAGGGAGAGGAGTGGTGGCGGAGGGATTCGGAGGATGGGACAGCTCTAGGGTCTAGGGTTAGCTAGGCTGATTATATAGTAGGTGAATTTTTGGTTAGGTGCATCTGGTCCCTCCGATCGAAATCAGACGGTCCCGGATAAATAGGCTAGGGAGACCAAATAAGAAAACGGAGATGTTTTCGGGATGTTTGGGGATGATCCGAATCCAACGGTGATGACTGAGCGGTTCGGGTTCGGGACAATTTTCGGACGCGCGCAAGAGGGGGGTCAATGGTGTGCAGAGAGGTTAGGTGGTCTGACAAGAGAGAAATGCAAACATGGTTGGTCTCGGAACGGTCAACAAAATTAAGGGGGGAACGCGGCAACTAAGAACGGGTGCAAGCTTTATGTAAACATGCAGATGCAATGCGCATGATGCTATGAGATGAGATGCATGACATGAACAAAATGCAAAACAAAAGACAAAAACCCATCCACGAAGGAAATAATAAATCACATAGCCGGAAATGGCAAGAGTTGGAGTTACGAATATGGAAAGTTGTATCCGAGGCGTTACAGTCGATGTGAGACTTTCTCCCTTTTTGTCTTCTCCATATAAACCTCCACCATCATATTCTATTCCACCTATAGTGCTATATCCATGGCTTGCGCTCATGTATTGCGCGAGGGTTGAAAAAGCTGAAGCGCATTAAAAAGTATGAACCAATTGCTCGGCTTGTCATCGGGGTTGTGCATGATGGGAGCATTTTGTGTGACGAAAATGAAGCATGGCCAAACTATATGATTTTGTAGGGATAAGCTTTCTTTGGCCTTGTTGTTTTGAAAAGACATGATTGCTTTATTGGTACGCTCGAAGTATTATTGTTTTTATGTCAAATGATAGACTATTGCTTTGAATCACTCGTATCTTAATATGCTTGCCATGATTAGACATATGATCAAGATTATGCTAGGTAGCATTCCACATTAAAAATTATCTTTTTTATCATTTACCTACTCGAGGACGAGCAGGAATTAAGCTTGGGTATGCTGATACGTCTCCGTCGTATCTATAATTTTTGATTGTTCCATGCCAATATTCTTCAACTTTCATATACTTTTGGCAACTTTTTATACTATTTTTGGGACTAACATATTGATCTAGTGCCCAGTGCCAGTTCCTGTTTGTTGCATGTTTTATGTTTCGCAGAAACCCAATATCAAGCGGAATCCAAATGGGATAAAAATGGACGGAGAATTATTTTGGAATATTTGGGATTTCCGGAGGAAGAATCAACGTGAAACGGTGCCAGAGGTGGCCAGGAGATAGCACTACAAAAAAAATACACATATGTAACATTTTGGGCCAAACGAAAAAAAATTCGGTCATACATATGACTCTTCTATGACGATAATTGTGACAAAACCCGGTATCATCATAGATGTGCTGGGCTCCTACATCTATGACAAAAAATCATGACAGAAAATGGGCTTTTCGTCCTGGGCGGGCTGGAGACGCGGCTGCATGACATTCTTTGGGCCGTCCATGACGGAAAAAACCGTGGTAGAAGCGAGGGCGAGGAAAATTTCGGGGAGTTCCCGGTTACGGTGGGAGGTTGGGGGCCGAGCGATGCACGTTTCTCTCATACACGTACACGCGTGTGTGCGAGGCATTGGCTCTAACTGAACCTGAGCGAGGCGTTGGGCTGTAACTGAACCCGAGCGATTGCACTGCAGGCTACGCGTTACTAAACCCGAGCGAACAAATGATGGCTGTTAACTGAACCCGATCGAGTGATTCCTTCGCTATTGCTGCTAACTGAAGCCGATCGATTGGATGAATAGTGAGCATTGCGGGGGGTTGGATGGACCATGAGCGGTGGCATTGCCTCTGGATGAACAGGACCCCGTGGTGTGGAGGGTTGGATGAACAGTAGATGGTGGAGGGGTGCCCATGGAGGGGTGGTTGAACAGTAGCCGGTGGAGTAGCGCGCGGTGGAGGCTGGATGAACAGGAGCCCGTGGAGGCTGGAGGAGGTCGACGGTAGCCCGTGGAGGCTAGAGGAGGTCGACGGTGGAGATGAACAGTATCCCGTGGAGTCCCGTTTTGCGGTACGCCACACACCTCCCGATGAACAGGACCCCCGTTTCGACCGTAGCGCTCCAACACAAGTCTGTTTCATCCGTTTTGCGGTAC